>NC_086445.1:468230014-468875014 GCF_028390025.1 Pseudophryne corroboree
AGAATATTGTTGGCAAGTGTAGAGGATAGTTTAAGAAATAAGCTTGCCTGAGAGGTGATATTACTGGGAACAGTGCTAAGTTTGGAGGCTAGAGGAAAGTAGTGTATGAGAGAATAGGAGCTTCTTGGAAAATAGCACTGTGACCAGGAATAGAAACTTTTTTTTTTTTTTTTACAGTGTTACACATAGGCATATGTACAGGGCCATATACACGGGAGAGATGTGTGCCGAGCGAACCGCTCAGCACACATCTCTCCCGCCACTCAGCACGATGTGTGCTGAGCTATGCAGGGGGGGGGGGGGGGGGGGGGAGAGAGGACAGGGGACCGCTCATTTCACCCAGCGGGAGAAATGAGCGACCTGCTACATTGACCTGCATGCAGGCTCAATCTAGCACCGGCGATAGCAATGCGCGGGGCTGCGCATCGCTATGGGGGGTACACACGAGTGATTTGTGCTTAAAATCTAAGCAACCTAGTAAGATTGCTTCGATTTTAAGCATGGATCTCTCCGTGAGTACCCCCCTTAAAGCGGTGTACACACGGTGATATCCTTGCTATGCCCAATGTTGACTATGCGATTTCCCTTGAACTCCCCCCCAGAGCCCAGATTTTGACTATCTGTGCTTGAGATTGTGTCTATGTAGGATTTTGACTAAGTGACAATTTTGACTATACTTTGCACTAGATAGACTGTGCAGGCAAGTCAATCTTGACTATCTAGCCTTACGATACCGACCCCACGGGAGCGCACACCAGAATCGAATCTGTATCACAAGCTTCCTAACACCGTGAGATATGCACTAACTATTCATAAGATTTTGACTATATAGTCAAAATCTTACACACCAAGACATATCTAATAGAATTTTCATACAGACTAAAGGTGCATACACACTTAGCGATCTAGTACAGGATATTTTCTCCCTCCTGAGCTGTATCGTTTACTATATTACCCAGTGTGTATGCAGCCGATGACTGACGATGCGTGGCCCAGCGGGTCGTCAACGACCTACGGTGTCGGCCGTTCACGCAGCTCAAATTGGACACATCGTCCAAAGCTGCCTGTACAGCCCGGCCGTGGCATGATGCCACTGTGCGATATTTCTAGCGATATCGCACAGCATGCATGCCTGCCGTCAGGCCGCACGGGCGTGGACATACTAGGTGATGTCGGTCATGGAACACATCAAATAGTGTGTACCCACCTTTAGAGTGCGGTGAGGGCAGTGGGGAGTACTGGAAATACATTGAACTTGAGAGGTAGGGTAGAGATTGATTGATTGAGAGAGTGTGTGTGTGTGTGTGTGTGTGTGTGTGTGTGTGTGTGTGTGTGTGTGTGTGTGTGTGTGTGTGTGTGTGTGTGTGTGTGTGTGTGTGTGTGTGTGTGTGTGTGTGTGTGTGTGTGTGTGTGTGTGGTCAAGAGCGAGTTTGGAGGTAGGGAGAAGGTACCCAAGATAAACTGTAGAAAGACATTCAGTAACAGTGCCCAACAGCGATGGCAAGAAATGCACAAACCAGATACAAACGCTTATCAAATGGATATAGAAAACAGAACTAAAAAGTAGTTTGCAAATAAAACCGTTTGAATAGAGAAGGGCGTTTTAGAAGAAGAAAAAACACAACGGGATTTTAATACCTACCAGTAAATCCCTTTCTCGTAGTCCATAAGGGATACTGAGGTTCACTCAATATGATGAGGTATAGAAGAGGTCCAAAGGAGCCAGTGCACTTTAAATTTCTTCAACTGGGTGTGCTGGCTCCTCCCCTCTATGCCCCCTCCCACAGGTAGTTATAAGTAAAATAGTGCCCGAAGGAGAAAGGACATACTTGAAAGAAGGAGCAGAACAACGAGTGGTGAGATTCACACACCATAACGGCGGGAACAAAACAGCAACAGCTGAACAGGTAACTTTTGAAAAAGAAAAACCTGCAAAGAAGTCAACGCACAGAGGCGGGCGCCCAGTATCCCTTATGGACTACGAGAAAGGGATTTACCAGTAGGTATTAAAATCCTGTTTTCTCTGGCATCCATAAGGGATTATTGGGGTTCACTAAATACGATGGGGACGTCCCAAAGCATCCAGAACGTGCGGGAGCGTGCTGAGACGCCTGCAGTACCACCTGCCCAAACTGGGTATCCTCTTTGGCCAGGATATCAAACTTTTAGAACTTCACAAAGATGTTCTTCCCCGACCAGGTAGCAGCTCGGCATAGTTGCAAGGCCGAGACTCCACGGGCAGCCGCCCAGGAAGACCCCACTGATCTTGTAGAGTGGGCCTTCAGAGACTCTGGAACTGGCAAGGCTGCCGACACATAGGCCTGTTGGATAGTCAACCTAATCCAAAGAGCAATGGACTGCTTAGAAGCAGGGCAACCCTTGTTCGTGCTGTTCGCACAGAAAAAGGAATCAGTCTCTGATCCGAGCTGTTCTCTTGACATAGATCTTCAAGGCCCTCACGGCATCCAACGACTCCAGAGGAGCAAATGTACCAGAACTTGACGGGACTACAATCAGTTGATTCAAATGGAATGCAGAGACAACCTTCGGCAGGAACTGCTGTCTAGTCCTGAGCTCAGCTCTGTCCTCGTAAAAGACCTATTAGGGACTTTTACACAATAGGGCCCCCAATTCTGAGACGCGTAGCAGAAGTCCGGGCCGGCAACATCACCGTCTTCCACGTGAAGAACTTGTCTTCTACCATCAAAGGTTCAAACCAGGAGGACTGTAGAAAGTCCACCACCACATTCAAGTCCCAGGGTGCCATGGGTGGCACAAATGGAGGTTGTATGTGGAGAACTCCATGCAAGGTGGTTTGAACTTCTGGCAACACTCAACTTCTTCTGGAAGAAAATGGAGAACGCTGAAATCTGGACCTTAAGGGAACCCAGACATAAGCCCTTATCCACAGCAGCCTGCAGGAAATGTAAGAGACGTCCTAAGTGGAACTCTGCAGGTGGAAATCTGCGTTCCTCGCACCAGGAGTCATAGCTCCTTTAGATAGGATAGGGTTTTGACGTTACAGGTTTTCTGGCCTGAACCATGGTTGCAATAACCTTCTTGGAAAGGTCTTTGCGAGCTAGGATGCTCCGCTCAACTTCCAAACCGTCAAACGAAGTTCCCATAAGTCCGGGTAGACGAACAGTCCCTGTGGCAGAGGCCAAGGGTCTGTCACGGACATGTCCTGAAGATCTGCGTACCAGACTGATCCATTTGAGCACCCTCGGGAGCGTTGGAATCGGAGGAAACAGGTAAACCAACTGATAAGGCCAAGGAGACATCAGCGCATCTATTGCCCTCGCCTGAGGGTCCCTAGTTCTTGAGCAATACCAGCGAAGCTTTTTGTTGAATCGAGAAGCTATCATGTCTGTGGCCAGCTCCACAAGTCGATGATCTGCTTAAACACCTGCTGGTGGAGACCTCACTCTCCCGGGTGGAGATCGTGGCGACTGAGGAAGTCCGCTTCCCAGTTGTCCACCCCCGGAATGAAGATGGCGGACATCGCTTTTGCGTTTCTTTCTGCCCAGAGGAGTATTTTTGACACCTCTCGCATGCAGGCTCTGCTTTTTGTCCCTCCTTGTCAATTCATGTAAGCCACTGCCGTGGCGTTGTCTTACTGAACTTGGATCGCCCGATCCCTGAGCAGAGGAGAGGCCTGAAGCAGAGCATTGTAGATTGCCCGAAGTTCTAGGACGTTGACTGGAAGAAGGGCTTCGTGGGTTGACCACCTGCCCTGGAACTGAGCACCTTGGGTGACAGCTCCCCATCCTCTCAGACTCGCATCTATCGTGAGGAGGATCCAATCATGTATCCCAAAACTGCTACCTTCCAGTAGGTTGGAGGACTGTAGCCACCACAGACGGGAGATCCTGGCCTGAGGTGACAGCCAAATTATCCGGTGCATTTGAAGATGTGATCCGGACCACTTGCTCAGGAGATCCAATTGAAAAGTTCTGGCATGGAACCTTCCGTACTGAATGGCTTCGTAGGAGGCTACCATCTTTCCCAACAACTTTATGCAAAGATGAATGGATATCCGAGTAGGCCATAGGACTAGTCGTACCATCTCCTGAAGTGTTTTTTGCGTTGTCCTCTGGGAGGAACACTTTCTGGGCCACGGTATCCAGCTACATTCCCAGGAACAGGAGCCGCTGAGTTGGCTCTAAGTGGGACTTCTGGAAATTGAGGATCCACCCACGATGTGACAGAAGTTGGATAGTGCAGTATATATGGAGCAATAAAAGCTCCCTGGATCTTGCCTTTATCAAGAGATCGTCCACATAAGGGACAATATTGACCCCCTGGAACATCATCTCTGCCATCACCTTGATGAAGACCCTCGGGGCTGTGGATGGGTCGAAGGGTAGAGCCTGGAACTGGTAGTGATCGTTCAGCAGGGCAAACTGCAGGTAAGCCTGGTGAGGCGGCCAAATAGGGATATGGAGATAAGCGTCCTTTATATCCAGAGACCAGGAACCCCCGTTCCTCCAGGCCCGCAATCACTGCTCTCAAGGATTCCATCTTGAACTTGAAAACCTTGAGGTAAGGGTTCAAGTATTTCAGATTCAGAATGGGCCGTACCGAACCGTCCAGTTTCGGAACCACAAACAGGTTTGAGTAGTAGCCCTCCTCCTGTTGTGGCAGTGGTACTGGAACAATGTTCTTGGACTGGACCAACTTTAGGATAGCCTGTTGCAGCATAACCCGTATATCCTCCAAAGCTGGTAAGCCCGATTTGAAAAATCGTTGGGGAGAAGAGCTGTCAAACTCCAGCTTGTAGCCCTGGGAAATGAGGTATCCCGGCAGGATCCGTCCCAGATGTGGCTTAAGTGGCGCAGACTAGCGGGGAGGCATCATCATGCTTAGGCTTTTGTGGAAGCTTCTTCAGTATCGGAGGTGGAGAAACGCGTTTGTTGGACAGGATATCATTCCTAATCACTGCAGCATTCATTGGTATGCTTTTGCACCTTTCTTGGACCAGCCGGTTAACAGTTTAATTGCTGTAACCCAGTGCTAAGGGGAGAAAAACAAGAGCCCAGCTAACAACGTGTGATCCTGACTAAAAGCTGTGTGCCTTACAGCAACAAGGAAAGGTATATTTGGGTACAATGCATGGTGTACTCCAAGTCTTTGCTGGATTCCATTTTACTTGCTGCATTGCATGTGGACATATTGTTTACCAACTATCCTGAAGTGCTTATAAGTGGGAAGGGCTGCATGCCTAAATAACAAACAATGCTTGATTAACCCAAAACTTTCGTGGATTCAAGACTGAGTTATAACATCTTGATTGGAAATCTATGTGCAAATAAGCAGCATTATATGAGGAACACTCAGGTGTATCTGCTGCTAATTGTTACGGGCTTATTTTATAAAGCTGTGATTATTTGTATTTTATGGTACTGGCAGGTATCAATGTACTGTTTATGTATTAATGTTTTATAAAAAATAAGATTTTACTTACCGATAAATCTATTTCTCGTAGTCCGTAGTGGATGCTGGGGACTCCGTCAGGACCATGGGGATTAGCGGCTCCGCAGGAGACAGGGCACAAAAATAAAGCTTTAGGATCAGGTGGTGTGCACTGGCTCCTCCCCCTATGACCCTCCTCCAAGCCTCAGTTAGGATACTGTGCCCGGACGAGCGTACACAATAAGGAAGGATTTTGAATCCCGGGTAAGACTCATACCAGCCACACCAATCACACCGTACAACTTGTGATCTGAACCCAGTTAACAGTATGACAACGTAGGAGCCTCTGAACAGACGGCTCACAACAAGAACAACCCGATTTTTTGTAACAATAACTATGTACAAGTATTGCAGACAATCCGCACTTGGGATGGGCGCCCAGCATCCACTACGGACTACGAGAAATAGATTTATCGGTAAGTAAAATCTTATTTTCTCTAACGTCCTAGTGGATGCTGGGGACTCCGTCAGGACCATGGGGATTATACCAAAGCTCCCAAACGGGCGGGAGAGTGCGGATGACTCTGCAGCACCGAATGAGAGAACTCCAGGTCCTCTTTAGCCAGGGTATCAAATTTGTAGAATTTTACAAACGTGTTCTCCCCCGACCACGTAGCTGCTCGGCAGAGTTGTAATGCCGAGACCCCTCGGGCAGCCGCCCAGGATGAGCCCACCTTCCTTGTGGAATGGGCCTTGACAGATTTAGGCTGTGGCAGGCCTGCCGCAGAATGTGCAAGTTGAATTGTGCTACAAATCCAACGAGCAATCGTCTGCTTAGAAGCAGGAGCACCCAGCTTGTTGGGTGCATACAGTATAAACAGCGAGTCAGATTTTCTGACTCCAGCCGTCCTTGAAATATATATTTTCAATGCCCTGACAACGTCCAGCAACTTGGAATCCTCCAAATCGCTAGTAGCCGCAGGCACCACAATAGGCTGGTTCAGGTGAAACGCTGACACCACCTTAGGCAGAAAATGAGGACGCGTCCGCAGTTCTGCCCTGTCCGAATGGAAAATCAGATATGGGCTTTTATACGATAAAGCCGCCAATTCTGACACTCTCCTGGCTGAAGCCAGGGCCAGTAGCATGGTTACTTTCCATGTAAGATATTTCAAATCCGCCGATTTGAGTGGCTCAAACCAATGGGATTTGAGAAAATCCAAAACTACATTAAGGTCCCACGGAGCCACTGGGGGCACAACCGGGGGCTGTATATGTAGTACTCATTTTACAAAAGTCTGGACTTCAGGAACTGAAGCCAATTCTTTCTGGAAGAAAATCGACAGGGCCGAAATTTGAACCTTAATGGACCCCAACTTGAGGCCCATAGACAATCCTGTTTGCAGGAAATGTAGGAATCGACCCAATTGAAATTCCTCCGTGGGGGCCTTCCTGGCCTCGCACCACGCAACATATTTTCTCCAAATGCGGTGATAATGTTGTGCAGTCACCTCCTTCCTGGCTTTAACCAGTGTAGGAATGACCTCTTCTGGAATGCCTTTTTCCCTTAGAATTCGGCGTTCAACCGCCACGCCGTCAAACGCAGCCGCGGTAAGTCTTGAAATAGACACGGTCCCTGCTGAATCAGGTCCCGTCTTAGAGGTAGAGGCCACGGATTTTCCGTGAGCATCTCCTGAAGTTCCGGGTACCAAGTTCTTCTTGGCCAATCCGGAGCCACGAGTATCGTTCTTACTCCCCTTTGCCGTATGATTCTCAGTACTTTGGGTATGAGAGGCAGAGGAGGAAACACATACACTGACTGGAACACCCACGGTGTTACCAGAGCGTCCACAGCTATTGCCTGAGGGTCTCTTGACCTGGCGCAATACCTGTCCAGTTTTTTGTTGAGGCGAGACGCCATCATATCCACCTTTGTTTTTTCCCAACGGTTCACAATCATGTGGAAGACTTCTGGATGAAGTCCCCACTCTCCCGGGTGTAGATCGTGTCTGCTGAGGAAGTCTGCTTCCCAGTTGTCCACTCCCGGAATGAACACTGCTGACAGTGCTATCACATGATCTTCCGCCCAGCGAAGAATCCTTGCAGCTTCTGCCATTGCTCTCCTGCTTCTTGTGCCGCCCTGTCTGTTTACGTGGGCGACTGCCGTGATGTTGTCTGACTGGATCAACACCGGCTGACCCTGAAGCAGGGGTTTTGCTAGGCTTAGAGCATTGTAAATCGCTCTTAGCTCCAGTATATTTATGTGAAGAGACATCTCCAGGCTTGACCATACTCCCTGGAAGTTTCTTCCCTGTGTGACCGCTCCCCAGCCTCTCAGACTGGCATCCGTGGTCACCAGGACCCAGTCCTGTATGCCGAATCTGCGGCCTTCTAACAGATGAGCACTCTGCAACCACCACAGAAGAGACACCCTTGTCCGTGGCGATAAGGTTATCCGCTGATGCATCTGCAGATGCGATCCGGACCATTTGTCCAGCAGATCCCACTGAAAAGTTCGTGCGTGGAATCTGCCGAATGGGATTGCTTCGTAAGAAGCCACCATCTTTCCCAGGACTCTTGTGCATTGATGCACAGACACTTTTCCTGGTTTTAGGAGGTTCCTGACAAGTTCGGATAACTCCTTGGCTTTCTCCTCCGGAAGAAACACCTTTTTCTGAACCGTGTCCAGAATCATTCCCAGGAACAGCAGACGTGTTGTCGGGGTCAACTGAGATTTTGGGAAATTCAGAATCCACCCGTGTTGTTGCAGCACTACTTGGGTTAGTGCTACTCCGTCCTCCAGCTGTTCTCTGGACCTTGCCCTTATCAGGAGATCGTCCAAGTAAGGGATAATTAATACGCCTCTTCTTCGCAGAAGAATCATCATTTCGGCCATTACCTTGGTAAAGACCCGAGGTGCCGTGGACAATCCAAACGGCAGCGTCTGAAACTGATAATGACAGTTTTGCACCACGAACCTGAGGTACCCTTGATGTGAAGGGCAAATTGGGACATGTAGGTAAGCATCTTTTATGTCCAGGGACACCATAAAGTCCCCTTCTTCCAGATTCGCTATCACTGCTCTGAGTGATTCCATCTTGAACTTGAATTTTTGTATGTACAGGTTCAAAGATTTCAGATTTAGAATAGGTCTTACCGAGCCGTCCGGCTTCGGTACCACAAATAGCGTGGAGTAATACCCCTTTCCCTGTTGTAGGAGGGGTACCTTGACTATCACCTGCTGAGAAAACAGCTTGTGAATGGCTTCCAATACCGTCGCCCTGTCTGAGGGAGACGTTGGCAAAGCAGACTTTAGGAACCGGCGAGGGGGAGACTTCTCGAATTCCAACCTGTAACCCTGAGATACTACCTGCAGGATCCAGGGGTCCACCTGTGAGCAAGCCCACTGCGCGCTGAAATTCTTGAGTCGACCCCCCACCACTCCTGAGTCCGCTTGTAAAGCCCCAGCGTCATGCTGAGGGCTTTGCAGAACCCGCGGAGGGCTTCTGTTCCTGGGAAGGGGCTGCTTGCTGCCCTCTCTTACCCTTTCCTCTGCCTCGGGGCAGATATGACTGTCCTTTTGCCCGCTTGTTCTTATAGGACCGAAAGGACTGCGGTTGAAAAGACGGTGTCTTTTTCTGTTGGGAGGGGGTCTGAGGTAAAAAGGTGGATTTCCCGGCAGTTGCCGTGGCCACCAAATCCGATAGACCGACGCCAAATAATTCCTCCCCTTTATACGGCAATACTTCCATATGCCGTTTGGAATCCGCATCACCTGACCACTGTCGTGTCCATAAACTTCTTCTGGCAGATATGGACATCGCACTTACTCTCGATGCCAGAGTGCAAATATCCCTCTGAGCATCTCGCATATAAAGAAAAGCATCCTTTAATTGCTCTAAAGTCTGTAAAATACTGTCCCTATCCAGGGTATCAATATTTTCAGTCAGGGAATCCGACCAGACCACTCCAGCACTGCACATCCAGGCTGAGGCGATGGCTGGTCGCAGTATAACACCAGTATGTGTGTATATACTTTTTAGAGTAGTTTCCAGCCTCCTATCAGCTGGATCCTTGAGGGCGGCCGTATCAGGAGACGGTAACGCCACTTGTTTTGATAAGCGTGTGAGCGCCTTATCCACCTTAGGGGGTGTTTCCCAGCACGCCCTAACCTCTGGCGGGAAAGGGTATAATGCCAATAACTTTTTAGAAATTAGCCCTTTTCTATCTGGGTTAACCCACGCTTCATCACATACATCATTCAATTCCTCTGATTCAGGAAAAACTACAGGTAGTTTTTTTACCCCCCACATAATACCCCTTTTTGTGGTACTTGTAGTATCAGAGATATGCAAAGTCTCCTTCATTGCCGTGATCATATAACGTGTGGCCCTACTGGAAAATACGTTTGTTTCTTCACCGTCGACACTAGATTCAGTGTCCGTGTCTGGGTCTGTATCGACCGACTGAGGTAAAGGGCGTTTTACAGCCCCTGACGGTGTCTGAGACGCCTGGGCAGGTACCAACTGGTTTGACGGCCGTCTCATGTCGTCAACTGATTTTTGTAATGTGCTGACATTATCACGTAATTCCATAAACAAAGCCATCCATTCCGGTGTCGACATCACCATTACCGGCAATTGCTCCGCCTCCACACCAACATCGTCCTCATACATGTTGACACACACGTACCGACACACAGCAGACACACAGGGAATGCTCTATTGAAGACAGGACCCCACTAGCCCTTTGGGGAGGGAGAGTTTGCCAGCACACGCCCAAGCGCTATAATATATATGGGAACAACCCTATATAAGTGTTGTATCCTTATAGCAGCTTAAATATATTAATATCGCCAAAAAAAAGTGCCCCCCCTCTCTGTTTTACCCTGTTTCTGTAGTGCAGTGCAGGGGAGAGTCCTGGGAGCATTCCTCACAGCGGAGCTGAGCAGGAAAATGGCGCTGTGTGCTGAGGAGAATAAGCCCCGCCCCCTATTTCGGCGGGCTCTTCTCCGGAATCTGTGAGATCTGGCAGGGGTTAAATACATCCATATAGCCTCAAAGGGCTATATGTGATGTATTTTTAGCCATAAAAAGGTATTATATATTGCTGCCCAGGGCGCCCCCCCAACGACCTGCACCCTCCGTGACCGCTGTGTGAAGTGTGCTGACAACAATGGCGCACAGCTGCAGTGCTGTGCGCTACCTCAGGAAGACTGAAGAGTCTTCTGCCGCCTGCTTCTGGACCTCTTCCATCTTCGGCATTTGCAAGGGGGGTCGGCGGCGCGGCTCCGGGACGAACCCCAGGGTGAGACCTGTGTTCCGACTCCCTCTGGAGCTAATGGTGTCCAGTAGCCTAAGAAGCCAATCCATCCTGCACGCAGGTGAGTTCACTTCTCTCCCCTAAGTCCCTCGATGCAGTGAGCCTGTTGCCAGCAGGACTCACTGAAAATAAAAAACCTAAAAACTTTTTTTTAAGCAGCTCTTTAGGAGAGCCACCTAGATTTCACCCTGCTCGGACGGGCACAAAAACCTAACTGAGGCTTGGAGGAGGGTCATAGGGGGAGGAGCCAGTGCACACCACCTGATCCTAAAGCTTTATTTTTGTGCCCTGTCTCCTGCGGAGCCGCTAATCCCCATGGTCCTGACGGAGTCCCCAGCATCCACTAGGACGTTAGAGAAATATATAAAAACTTATAAAAATCTTACCAAAGTGAGAGTGCAGTCTCATTGTCTTTGTATGGTTTTGAGGTAATTGGGATCAGTTCCTCGAAGTCAGCTGCTCTCACTTTGATGAATGGCAGCGCCAGGTATAGATCCCAGTATACATTTTTGTGGAAGCTGCACTGGTGCTTGGTTCCTGAGAAACAGCAGCAGCTGGTTTTCTTGACTTTCCTCTGGTGCCTTGTGCCGCATTGGAGGCACATCTGGCTCTTGAACTGAACCTGGTAGTCCGAAAGGACTGGTTGGACAGCCCGAGGTAGGAACGCCTAGCCGGCGCGGCCCCTGAGGGGAGAAACGTGGATTTCCCTGCAGTGACCTTAGAAATCCATGTATCTAACTCAACCACGAAGAGCCACTCCCCTGAGAAAGGGAGAGGCTCCACACTGCGCTTGGAATCTGCATCCGCAATCCACTGACGGAGCCACAAAGTTCTGCACGCCAACGCTGCCATGGTAATCCTAGCATTAATAGTGCCTATTTCCTTGAGAGTCACACAACACGCGTGTGACTAGGGAAATATCCCCCGCAAGGCCCTCTTGAAGTTGAGTCGCCCAGGTATGGATGGCATTAAACATCCAGCAACCCGCTATCACAAGTCTTTGCGACGCCAGCCGCTGTGTAAATAGACTTTAGTGCAGTTTCTATTTTCCTGTCCCCAGGGTCTTTGAGCTGAAAAGACCCAGTGACCGGCAGTATCACCTTCTTAGAAAGGCGGGTGACAGACATCAACGGCTGGGGGTTCTTCCCAATGTTTCCTCCCTTTCGGTGTAAATGGGAAAGAGCGTAAAAACTTCCTTGTGAGCCGATATCTTTTATTATGAGTTTTTCAGGCTTGTTTAAAAACCTCATCTAGTTCCATAGAATCAGGGAAGGTTATGTTAAGCTTCTTCTGTGCTAAGAAAAATGACTGCGGTGCAGCAGCATCTTCAAAAGAGAATTTTAATACATCCCTGATAGCAAGAATGAGGGGCTCAATACCCTGTGCAGAAGTGGAATCTTTTCTATCAGGTTCCAATTCCTCCCCCTCCTCCTGAATATCCTCATCAGACACCACTGAGAGTAGAGCAGGCAGACCACGTTTAAGAGGCCCTGAACCAGTGAGGGGGAGCAGTCTTTCATTAGCCTTCGCACCCAGGTCTGCAACAGCCTGCTGCAGTTGTTGTGTTGTCTGTTATTTGCATTGAGCTGAGACGACATGTCCGTCATCATAGTCTTTATGGCACCGAGCCAGGACGGCTCCTGACCCTGACCCCCCCCCCCAGTCTTCACACTAACTTGGGAAGACTGACTGTATTGGTCAGACGATAGGGAACCAGTGGTAAAAGGGGAGAATCTGGTGTGACAAACATTGCATACTGCATGTTTGACCATAATTACAGTAACACATACACAGACCAGTACATTATCAAGCCTGCCCTTGCTGCGTGTGAGATGGAGACCTAGAGTGAGAGGAGGACAGCACACCCCAGCCTTGCAGACTTGGGAAAACTGCAGGCTGTATATAAGATCATAGTAAAAACCGGATTACTTGCCCTATTCAGGACATGAGATTGTGTACAATAGCGGCTCTCCCCTGTGTAATACACCCCTGAACCAGTTTCATGTGTATCCTGGAGTGTCTGGAGGCGCTGTGTGTCCCTCAGCCCAGCGCTGTAGCAGCAAGAAGGCTCCAAAATGCCGCTGGTCCCACTCAGAGGAAGCTCTGCACCCTGTAATGGCAGCGGAGCTACAGAGAATATTTATACTGGCAAAGTCTCCCTATCATGTGCAAACATCACGGAGGCTGCTAGTTTGCACTACCGCTGCCAGTGTACACAGGGGGGGGGGGGGGGCTATAGCGGGTCCCCCCTGTGAAGGGTCCCGTATGCCGCCCCCGCGTTTTGCCGCACCAAGTACCGGGGAGCACCCGGTTTGTACCCACCATTGATGTTACCTTCAGGCTTTGTTAGGGGTGTGCGGCGTGCTGCGATTGGACCGCCAAGGCGCAGTGCCCCGTGGAACTAAAACCTCTCAGGACGGTGGTCCTGCAGCGGGGAAGCGGCTCTGACACCTTACAGACCGTCGTCCCCCCCTAACTCCCACGGTGCAGGTATACTGATGTCCAGTCAGTATACCCAAAATAATGAAGTTTAAAAGAAACTGAAGAAAAATCCTCTGGAGTTCCCAGAGTGTGCATCCTCTCCTGAGGGCACTTTTTTCTAAACTGCCTGTGGGAGGGGGCATAGAGGGGAGGAGGCAGCACACCCAGTTGAAGAAATTTAAAGTGCACTGGCTATTTTGGACCCCTTCTATACCCCATCGTATTTAGTGAACCCCAGTATGGATGCCAGAGAAATAAAAAAGGGAGGTGGAGAAGGAAGAAAACCAGAACTTGGGCTTAAAGTCCTACAGACTATTATTTGTATGAGAAGTGGATGGTCAGCGTTAAATGCAACACAGTGGTCCAGAATTAGAATCAGGTAGTGCTTCCTTCAAAATCATAAGTGATCAAACCATCAACTACTATAACATTGCGGTGTCTGGATTGCTGGAAGAAAACGAAAGCTAAGAAATAAGACCTGAGAGAATTTGGTTCAAAATTCACGTTATGTGGATAAGGTTTAATAACCATATGTTTGAATACAACTGGAAAGATACCCATGGAAAAAGATTACTGAATTGCAAGTAATGTGAGAGAAGTGATATGTTTGACAGTGTAGAATCAGGATGACAGGTACGCAAGAAGTGTAGGTGGCAAAGGGCTCTGTATTGGGGTAAAATATCACTAGGTAGAAGTGGAAGGAGAGAGGTCAAATAGACAATAGTATGATTTTAAAAATGATGTTTCCTAGTGATAGGTTGGCAATATTACAGTGAGTAGTGGAATGAAGAGGCAGGATTTCCTCTTCACTTTGATACACAAAAACTGTTTAGTCTATGTAACAATTGTCATGGTACAGGGTCAACATTTATATCATTGCTCAATAGTTTAACACAGGTAATAATAGTTGCTGATAACTTTAAATTACAAACATTAAATATTTAAAGAGTGCATGCAGTCAGATGTGAAGTTAGTAACCAAAGCAATTCTGACTGAACTCCAATGTAATCATGACCAAACACTGCCTCGATCTCATTACAAACTTTCCACTCACTCAATACCAAAAATCCACACATCATAATCATTGTGCTAAATGACCACACCATCATCCCATGCTTCCAAAGTTATCACAAGATAAAATCAGTGTCTTCCTTCTGATACTACATTCCCTAGCCCCATTCATACCACAGCATTTATTTATTTCTTTTTCCACGATTCTTAGTTTGTCTTTGCTGTTGAGTTCGGGCAAAAGAAAACAGAAATTTCACTTTTGGCATACAGTGGGCCAACAATTAGGTGGCAGAGTCCTCTTGCAAGCAGACACATGAAAAGTAAATAGGTCCAAGGACAAAATAAAGTACAGTATTTGTGAATGTATTAAGCCATTATAAGGTGTGTCCATTGACTTTTAATATGATTATATTGTACTTGTAACAGACTAAGGGGTAGATTTATCAAACCTGAGAGAGAAAACACCAAGCAATCAGCTACTGCCTGCCATGTTACAAGGCTGTGTTTGAAAGATGACTGTTAGGAGCTGGTTGGTACTTTAGCTCTGCCTACTTTATCTTGTTTCAACCTTTGATAAATATCCCCCCAAGTTATTCTTGTGTTTATTAACTCAGCGTCTGAAAGGAACTGTAAGATGGGTGTACATATTGCTCTGTAGGAGTCTGAGTTTTCTCACTTACTTTACCTGGGAGGTTAAGGACAGCAATAAGAACAGAATAGGTTAATGGAGGCACTGAGAAAATATTATACAGTACGTAAGCACTGAACCTACAGTACATAATAAAACAAACATCAACTCTGTAGCATCATATATCAGTACAAAATGTGCATGTACTATAAACACATACAACAGGCTCATGTTGCACACCACAATCACAGTATAATAGGGATTGTGTTACAGTTAATTGTATGTAACTAGATTCTGAGGGTTACGTTTTACTGTGTATACACTAATGACTCTGCACATCTTCTGTAACATGAGATCTTCTGGTGCCCACACTGTGCGATTCTCGCATGCTATTTGATCTTTTTACTTCAAATAGCATTGCATCTAGTTCAAATTGCACCGTGTGTATTGTCCCTTGCGATGCGCGCTCCCGTCTAGTCCATATCTCAATGTGAAATAACATGTACAGGCAGGTATTTTTGTACTACATCAAAATCGGATGTAGTTCAAATAGAACCGTGTACACACTCTAAATCGCATAGCACACATTGTATAGGCTCAAATCGCACCTAGCACAAACAGCACCATGTGGGGGCCCACATTACATAACTGAATAATAGTTCTAACTGAACCAATGAGCCACTAAGGCAGTCCCAGTGAACCCATACCTCCATAACACTCAGAAAAGTTACTCCTTTACCATTCACTATAGACTTGTCCAAAAATGACCTATACTTCAGCACTTCATAGCAAGATAATAAATGCACAGCATCCTCATTGCACCAAGCATAAAAGGTATTATGATCAGGCAAATCAATGTGAGGTGTACAGCAAAACAGGTTATTGTAGTCAAATACTTATGATGAACATGGCAAGAATTCCTACTTATACCTTAATAACTAGTCAGGTAGCTTTCAATCAAATGAAAACAGACAGGACGTGACAGTGTCATGGTTTGAAAACTAAAATCTCACGTAGAGCATTAGTGTAGCACACAGAAGCCTGGCTGGGGTGGCCGCGGGCAGCTACTAGGGGGTTACCTCTTGGCAAGGTCGTATTCTTTAGCTTCATAGTACAGCTTAGCAAAGAGGAATCCCTTCATAGATTTCTGAAAGAGAGGAAGTGGTGATAAACATGTACATATATATGTATATAATAACGCATGCGGCAGCAGCTCAGGGCTGGCAGAGGGCACATACGGCAGGATGGCAGAGGCGCCGCTGGCACCAGCTGCGGCAGCTGTGAAGCCGCGGTGCTATGTGCGGGGAGGCCACCGGCGCCGGGAGGCTGCTTCCTGCATGCAGCCCGTGGCACAGTGGCAGCGGCACTCGCTCTTTGCGGCTACACGGACCGGGGCAGTACATCACAGGGTGGACCCAGTGGACGGAGCCCGAAGGGACCTGCAGGGGCGCGCCATCTGATCACCCCTAGAGAATGCCGGCAAGCCGGCAGTGCATGTGACAGGCACCCGGCTCCTTACCTCCCGGGGAGAGGCCGCGCTGCCCTGGACACTCTCGATATATTTCTGTAGCTCCGCTTTGCTGCGTCTCATCGTGACCCTGTGGCTGCAGCCAGCCAGACACAGCAGCAGTAGCAGCGGCGGCGAGAACTCGCTCCCGAATGGATCTCGCTCAGGAGTCGAGACTGGCGGCCTAACGGAAGTGACGTGCAGCGGACGCGCCTCCACTTTCAACCCTGAGCATGACGGGAAATGGCAGTGCGGGAGCGCCGTGACGTCAGGGACAGGGGGTTCCCGTAGTAGGGTCCTCCTGTGCGTGCGCTGTCACTGTGTGTGTGGTGGTGGGGGCTGGATAGGTCCTCCTCAGCTGCTATTCCTTCGTATGGCGTGCTGTGTGTGTAAAGCCCTTCGGTGAATGTGCTGTAACTTTTCCCCCCTGCTGGTCACATATGGAATTGGAAGAGAATTTAGCTAGCTAGAGGGGGAGTGACCGCCCCACTCGCCACTGGACACTGTTTCCAATACATGTCCACAAGGATGATGATAGTAGTAGTAGTACAGTAGTAGAGGTCTGAAGCAGTGTAGCAGTGCTATTTTTCAGCAGAAACAGTTCCTGAACCTTTCATAAAATATGACAGGGCCTAATTCAGGTTGGATCGCAATTCGCGATCCAACTAATTTCTGCGTTTGCCCTGCGGGCACATGCACAGGTCCCATCCTGCACATGTGCCCGCATTTAATACGAGTGACTGCAGTATTTGCGAACGCCTCTGCCTGATTGACAGGCAGAGGCGTTCACAGGGCAGCAACGTTCGGTTTCCAAGATGGAGCATTGCGGGGGTGGCGGCAGGGAAACGGAGGTGTGGTGGCACAAATGGGGGCGGCTGCGTGTCGTCAAACACAGCCGCTGCAATGTAAAAAATGGCAGGAGGCTTCCACAATTTCAGCTATCACGCTGGAACTGCTGCTCAATTGCAATTTCAGCATGATTGCTTCGCTGGGCGGGAGTTTGCATGCTGGGCGGCCTTGCCCTGCGATGGGCGTCCCCCAGCATGTGAGCAAAAGGATTGTAAATTCTGCTGTTTAGCAGAAGTTACAATCTTTACTGAATAAGGTCCATAATTAGGAAATGGGTTCCTGAACCTGTCCTGGGCCATAATATATTTTCCATAAGATGTTTCATTTCAAAGTCCATTTTGAGTGCCTTCTTTACTGAAAACTGTCATCTATCTATAACTTTTTTAATAGCTCCACCCTCTGACAGCCCTACTGCTTGGTATAGCGCAACTGTAGCTCAAGTTCAGAACATGGGACCCCCTTGGCTGGCTTACCTACACCGTTTCAGACAACTACTACTACTGTACTACTATAATTAGTACTACTATTAGGCTTAACATACTATCCCTTTAAACTGGGACACTCATGAATTACACAGGTTCTGTGGCAGATTAAAACCAGGTGAAATGCAGGCTTGAAATCAGCCAGCCACAGAACCTGTGTAATTCATGAGTGTCCCGGTTTAAAGGGATAGGATGGTAAGCCTAAGTGCTGAAACACACTACCCGGCTTTTGCCGGCCGGGAAAAAGCCGGACGGCTTTTTCCCGTGCCGGCATTGTAGTTAACAGTGTGAGGGCTAGGGTCCCTTCACACTGCACGGCCCCGGCCCGGCTGCCGGGTTGCAGCCGGGTCTCACCACTGGAAGGCCGGGCCGTCTTTGGAGCCAGTAAACCATGTGTGTGAAGGGGAGCTTTCACACACAACGGTTTTTTCTGAAGCCGTGTCTGATGCTGCGCATGCGCACAGCATCACACACGGCTCAAAGCCGTCCTGTGTGAGCGACTCTGCCGGTTTCTCCCGGATGGCAAAAAGCCGGACAAAGTTTGTCCGGCTTTTTGCCATCCGGGAAAAACCGGAGTGTGTGTTACAGCCCTTACTATGATCCACGTGGACATCGATTGGGAATAAGTAAAGCGAGGGTACACGTTTTAATGTTTTGAACAAGTTTAATGATCTGAAGCAGTTTAGTTATGCTAAACCCAGTGGGTCCAATGTTCTGAACTTGAACCTACATATAGCATATTCTTTTGTACATATTCTGTATACATTTATATTATCCATAGCATGCATAGAAATAGTAATACAATGCTGTACCCCATCACATCTAAAGTGAACTGCTTCCAAATTGACGTTAAATAGCAGCAAAAAAATAAACTTTAGAAATGCTAATACTGCAATAGGAAAAATTCTGAAAAAGAAACTCTTTAGAAATATGGGTCCAATACATGATCACTAATGGGCCTGTTAAGTGGCGTATCTATAATGGGTGCAGTGTGTGCGGTGAACACGGGCCCCTGGGTCCAGAGGGGGCCCTCACTGCACACTCTGCACCCATTTATTCTATACTTACCTGTCTGGCGTCCATCGGTGACCGTGTGTGGGCCCCGTCCTCTCCTGTAGCCGGCAGCGACGCTGTTAGCGCTCTGAGCAGTAGAGACTCTGGCACAGTGCCAGAGTCTACAGCATATGTGCAGGTCTCTGAAAAAATGGCCGCTGCTCCATTTTTTCAGAGATTTGCGCATGCGCTGTAGACTCTGGCACTGTACCAGAGTCTCAGTGCTCAGCGCTAACAGTGGTGCTGCCAGCTACGGGAGAGGGGGTGGCCCACACACGGATACTGCAAATGGGTCTCCTCCTCTCTAGATACACCGCTGGGCCTGTTACATGTTTTAAGTAATGGGCTCATTCAGCAAACTCTTATTAAACTGAAAGCCAGTACAGGCAGCATGCAGCTGGTCTCCAGCCACTGACTTCCCAGAGTTCCATGAGGCAAAGCGACAGTTGGTGGTAGCTGGCAAGAGATGAGCAGCCAGAGTGATGGAGTCATACATAGTAACATAATAACATAGTATCTGAGGTTGAAAAAAGACAATTGTCCATCGAGTTCAACCTATTTGTGGTCTCCTATGCATGATGATTTGACTAAAATTTATGACTGATGCTGATGTCAGCCGTTGCATTTTATCCCTATTTATAGTAACTATAATGCATGACTATGCACCATACCCCTGGATATCCTTATCCATTAGGAATTTATCTAACCCATTCTTAAAGGTGTTGACAGATTCCGCCATTACAACTCCCTCAGGCAGGGAATTCCAAACACGTATTGTCCTTACCGTGAAAAAGCCTTTACGACGTATTGTGCGGAATCTCTTCTCCTCTAACCTGAGCGAGTGTCCACGAGTCCTATGTGTTGATCTAGCCAAAAACAGGTCCCGCGCAAGCTCTGTGTATTGTCCCCTTATATACTTCCAATGTAAACATGCCCAGTCTTTCAAGCCTTTCCTTGTATTCCATCGTCTCCATGCCCTTAATTAGTTTAGTCGCCCTCCTCTGAACCTTTTCTAGCTCCAAGATATCCTTTTTGTAGTACTGTGCCCAGAATTGTACACAGTATTCAAGGTGTGGCCTCAATAGTGATTTATATTACCGGAGTATAACTCCCTCGTCCCTTGCATCACTTCCCCTTTTTATGCATGCTAGTATCTTATTAGCCTCTTTTGCTGCCATCCTACTTTGGGAACTACTGCTTAGCTTGCTATATATGAGAACACCTAAGTCTTTTCCAGTACAGTATCCCCTAATGTTACCCCATTCAGTTTGTAGGTGTTATTTTTGTTCTTGCTACCACAGTGCATTACCTTACACTTGTCTGTGTTGAAGCGCATTCTCCATTTGGCTGCCCATGCTTCTAATTTAACTAAGTCATTCTGAAGAGACTCCGCATCCTCCTCTGTATTTATAGCCTTACACTGCAAAAATTGACACCATGCTCTCCAGATCTTCTGTTAGGTCGTTAATGAAAATGTTGAACAATAGCGGTCCTAATACCGAGCCTTGTGGCACACCACTTAACACTTCAGTCCAATTTGAGAAAGATCCATTAACCACAACACGCTGCTCTCTGTTATCTAACCAATTCTTGACCCAAGTGCATATAGTGCCTCCTAGCCCTAATTCTTGTAGCTTATAGATAAGTCGCATGTGTGGTACTGTGTCGAAAGCTTTGGCAAAGTCTAAAAAGATTACATCTACGTCATTACCCTGATCGAGGTTTGCACTTACTGTTTCGTAAAAACCAAGTAAGTTGGTTTGACAGGATCAGTCCATGTTGATTCCTTTTAATTATTTTATTGGCTTCAAGGAACTTCTGAATACTATCCCTTAGAATACCTTCCAGTACTTTCCCCACTATAGATGTAAGACTTACTGGTCTATAGTTACCCGGTTCCGCTTTACTTCCCTTTTTGAATATAGGCACTACTTCCGCTATACGCCAGTCTTTGGGAACCATACCTGATATAACTGAATCCTTAAAGATCAAAAATAGCGGTTTTGCCAGTTCAGAGTGAAGCTCCATTAGAACCCTTGGGTGAATTCCATCGGGCCCTGGTGATTTATTAATCTTTAAATGTTTTAATCGGTCACAGACTACCTCCTCACTTAAATAAATACCTATCAGTGGGATATTCTCATTATTGAGATTGTGTGTCAGTCCCTGAATTGGGTCCTCTCTAGTAAATACTGTTGAAAAAAATTCATTAAGTATGTCCGCTATGTCATTATCATTTTTAATAAAGACTCCCAACTTGTCTTTTACAGGGCCTATACTCTCCTTCTTTAATCTCTTGCTATTAATGTTTTTAAATATTTTTTTGGGATTTGATTAGCTTTCCTTAGCTACTAGTTTTTCTGTTTCTACTTTAGCCGCTCTTATTTCTTTCTTGCATATTTTGTTACAGTCTTTATAGTGCTGAAATGATTCCGCATTCCCATCAGATTTGTATTTTTTAAATGCTCGCCTTTTCTTGCCTATAAGTTCCTTTATTTTTTTATTAAGCCACATCGGTTTATTATTATTAATCCTTTTTTTGCTGCTCGTCGGAATAAATTTGAGAGTATTTTTAGCTAGTAGTGATTTTAATACATCCCATTTCTCTGTAGTGTTTTTTTTTCTAGAAACAAACCTTCCCAATCAATATCCCTTAAAGTTTCCCTCATCATTTCAAAGTTGGCTTTGCTAAAGTTTAGAGTCCTAGTTGAGCCAGTGTAGGACTGTTTATGAAAACTTATATTGAATGTGACCATATTGTGGTCGCTGTTTCCTATGGGTTCCCCCACTTTAATATCTGATACTAATTCTCCATTGTTTGTTAATAACAGGTCTAAGATTGCATTGTACCTGGTGGGTTCCTCAATAGTTGAACTAAGTAGTTATCATTAAGTGTGTTTAAAAACCTATTACCCCTAGCCGTATCACATGAATCATTTTTCCAGTTTATCTCTGGATAGGCCAATAAAGAGCGAAGACCCCAACCCAAAACACAGATGAGAGAAGAGAAGAGCAGCATAAGGAGGATGACAGGAGACAAGAAGAACGCAAAGAAGAGACACGGAGAAAGGAAGTGCGGACAGGAGAGAAGAGGAGAGAAGAGAATGAGAAATTACGTGACATCCAGGAGACTACAAGATCCAAAAGAGGAAGATGTCACCAAAATTAAGATCATTATTACCATCAACGAGCTGGGACAATATAAGATCAAGTCTACAGCAGCAGGGAACAGGCCCAATGTCACGGGGCAACTGTACAATCGGGAGAAAACATCTTCCAATGGCTAACAAGAAGAGGAAACGTCAGATGATACAATAGACAGGAGGTCAGCAGCAGAAGCTGAAACCTGATGATGCTCATGGAAAGTGGAATAAGAAACATCAGGATATGACCGTGATCCAGCAGAAGAAGGTCAAGAAGGATGCTGATTTTACACATACATTGGACAGCCCAGGTAATGAGGGACAAATGGTTTTCACAGAAAAAGGTTTATCAATATGGAGAACTTTATCTCCTGCTGCTGCTAGTTATAGATCCAACTGTAGCTGTAACTTAATGATGTATCAACAAATTTTAGCTATTTAAAACGCATTGTGTATGATAAATGGTGCAACAGCCAATCAGCTCAAAACTGTCATGTGTTTTTAAAATGACAGGAGCTGATTGGCTGTAGCATCATTTATCATACAGCCAATTAGAATGTAAGCTCTCACGAGTAGGGCCCTCTTCCCTTATGTGCTTTTTCTTTTCTTGCTTATCTCTATGTTATTTACTGGTGTAGATATGCTTAGTTACCCTGTCCTTGTCCTATATTGTCCATACCCTCCGGCGTGGCCAGCCCCACTGGGTGCGGAGTGCTCTGTTTCTGGACTTCCCTCTTGGTTTGCTATTGCCATCACCTGTGAAGAAACAGCTTTCTTATCATTTAGCTAGTTCAACACGGATGATGGGGATCGTGGATTGCGGGGGAGGTCAAGAAACGGAGCGTTTTGTGCCTGGTGGGGTGGGTCATGTTGGCGGGTCTGTATTATCTTCAACTGTAAGTCACTGTTTTTCTGTTTTGATTATGTGCATAAGTACTTTGTAATTGGGCGCTGCAGAACCCTTGTGGCGCCATATAAATAAAGGATAATAATAATAATAATAATATGCAACAAGTTTTTAAATAGCTAAAACTTGTTGATAAATGGGCCCCAGAAAGTGGTATCCATAAATTAGATGAGAGATTGATGCACATTGTTTGAATTGGACTCTGTTAAATAAAATGGCCTTAGAGACCTGTAAAGGGCCCCATA
Source organism: Pseudophryne corroboree (assembly GCF_028390025.1). Lineage (NCBI taxonomy): Eukaryota > Metazoa > Chordata > Amphibia > Anura > Myobatrachidae > Pseudophryne > Pseudophryne corroboree. The sequence goes on from NC_086445.1 coordinate 468,253,055, forward strand.
CACTTATCCGACCTCATGTCGGAGGCGATCGCAGGCGATCATCCCAGCAGCCTCCTGGGAGGCAGAATTGCCCAGGATACATCGGATGCTGTCCTTTTGCATCCGATGTATCCTGGGCGATGCCAGCCATGCCCCCAGGTCGGACCAGATTGAATGCAGTGGCAAATGCAGGCTTTTCATGGGGAGGATTCCGTACGTGTGTGTGTGTGTTTGTAATTGAGTAGCCAGCACACTGCACAAGCTGTGTACATATAGATATAGATATATATATACACACACACACACAATACATCTGTACATAGACATACATACACACACATACTGTACAGTAGCATACTTACAAACACAGCATACATGCGTACCCACACAGTTTACATGCACACATCATAAACACACACATTATACGTGCACACAGTATACATACATACTAACACAGTATACATGCAAACATACATACATAGAATGCATGCACACAGCATACAGACACACACACTGTACATACACACAACATACATACATACATACATACATACATACATAGTATACATGCACACAGCATACATACATACATACATACATACATACACATACACAGTATACATGCATACACAAAGTATACATGCACACAGCATACACACACACAGTATACATGCACACACACACTACACATGCATACAGCATATATACATACATACACACAGTATACATGCATACAGCATACACACAGTATACATGCACACAGCATACATACAGACATACTGTACATAGTTACACACACTATACATGCACACAGCATACTGTACATACACACACAGTATACATGCACTCAGCATACATATACACACACACAGACACACACAGTATACATGCACACACAGTACACATGCATACAGCATATATACATACACACACACTATGCATGCACACAGCATGGTTAGATAGATAGATAGATAGATAGATAGATAGATAGATAGATAGATAGATAGATAGATACATACATAGTTGCATACACACTATACATGTACTTAGTATATAATTACTAGTGATGAGCGGGTTCGGTTTCCGAGAAACCGAACCCACCCGAGCTTTACCTTTTTCTACACGGGTCCGAGCAGACTCGGATCCTCCCGCCTTGCTCGGCTAACCCGAGCGCGCCCGAACGTCATCATCCCGCTGTCGGATTCTCGCGAGATTTGGATTCTATATAAGCAGCCGCGCGTCGCCGCCATTTTCACACGTGCATTGAGATTGATAGGAAGAGGACGTGGCTGGCGTCCTCTCCGTTTATATAGTTAATTATTAATAGTATACTACACAGTTGATCTGATTGCTTAGCTTATTGTGGGGAGGATTGGGGACTGGGGAGCAGCTGTTAGGAGGAGTACAGTGCAGAGTTTTGCTATTTTTTTATCCGTTCTCTGCCTGAAAAAACCGCTCCATACCATATCTGTGCTCAGTGTGCTGCATGATATATATCTGTGCTGAGTGCTCACACTGCCTAATTGTGGGGACTGGGGAGCAGTTATAGCAGGAGTACAGTGCACAGTTTTGCTGACAGTGACCACCAGTATACGTTTGTCTGCCTGAAAAACACTCCTGTGGTGGCTTTTTTTTATACTAGTTTAGCAGTCTGCTGACAGTGTCCACCAGGTCCATTATACTGTATATAGCAGTACGGTAGGCCGCTGCTGTACCTACCTCTGTGTCGTCACTCGTCGTCCATAAGTATACTATAGTATCCATCCATCTACATTGTATACCTGTGGTGTCTTTTTTTTTTATACTATAAACGCAGTCTGCTGACAGTGTCCACCAGGCCCATTATATTGTATATAGCAGTACGGTAGACAACTGCTGTACCTACCTCTGTGTCGTCACTCGTCGTCCATAAGTATACTATAGTATCCCTCCATCTACATTGTATACCTGTGGTGTCTTTTTTTTTTTATACTATAAACGCAGTCTGCTGACAGTGTCCACCAGGTCCATTATACTGTATATAGCAGTACGGTAGGCCACTGCTGTACCTACCTCTGTGTCGTCACTCGTCGTCCATAAGTATACTATAGTATCCATCCATCTACATTGTATACCTGTGGTGTCTTTTTTTTTATACTATAAACGCAGTCTGCTGACAGTGTCCACCAGGTCCATTATACTGTATATAGCAGTACGGTAGGCCACTGCTGTACCTACCTCTGTGTTGTCACTCGTCGTCCATAAGTATACTATAGTATCCATCCATCTACATTGTATACCTGTGGTGTCTTTTTTTTTATACTATAAACGCAGTCTGCTGACAGTGTCCACCAGGTCCATTATACTGTATATAGCAGTACGGTAGGCCACTGCTGTACCTACCTCTGTGTCGTCACTCATCGTCCATAAGTATACTATAGTATCCATCCATCTACATTGTATACCTGTGGTGTCTTTTTTTTTTATACTATAAACGCAGTCTGCTGACAGTGTCCACCAGGTCCATTATACTGTATATAGTAGTACGGTAGGCCACTGCTGTACCTACCTCTGTGTCGTCACTCGTCGTTCATAAGTATACTATAGTATCCATCCATCTACATTGTATACCTGTGGTGCCTTTTTTTTTTATACTATAAACGCAGTCTGCTGACAGTGTCCACCAGGTCCATTATACTGTATATAGCAGTACGGTAGGCCACTGCTGTACCTACCTCTGTGTCGTCACTCGTCGTCCATAAGTATACTATAGTATCCATCCATCTACATTGTATACCTGTGGTGTCTTTTTTTTTATACTATAAACGCAGTCTGCTGACAGTATCCACCAGGTCCATTATACTGTATATAGCAGTACGGTAGGCCACTGCTGTACCTACCTCTGTGTCGTCACTCGTCGTCCATAAGTATACTATAGTATCCATCCATCTACATTGTATACCTGTGGTGTCTTTTTTTTTTATACTATAAACGCAGTCTGCTGACAGTGTCCACCAGGTCCATTATACTGTATATAGCAGTACGGTAGGGCACTGCTGTACCTACCTCTGTGTCGTCACTCGTCGTCCATAAGTATACTATAGTATCCATCCATCTACATTGTATACCTGTGGTGTCTTTTTTTTTTATACTATAAACGCAGTCTGCTGACAGTGTCCACCAGGTCCATTATACTGTATATAGCAGTACGGTAGGCCACTGCTGTACCTACCTCTGTGTCGTCACTCGTCGTCCATAAGTATACTATAGTATCCATCCATCTACATTGTATACCTGTGGTGTCTTTTTTTTTATACTGTAAACGCAGTCTGCTGACAGTGTCCACCAGGTCCATTATACTGTATATAGCAGTACGGTAGGCCACTGCTGTACCTACTTCTGTGTTGTCACTCGTTGTCCATAAGTATACTATAGTATCCATCCATCTACATTGTATACCTGTGGTGTCTTTTTTTTTTATACTATAAATGCAGTCTGCTGACAGTGTCCACCAGGTCCATTATACTGTATATAGCAGTACGGTAGGCCACTGCTGTACCTACCTCTGTGTCGTCACTCATCGTCCATAAGTATACTATAGTATCCATCCATCTACATTGTATACCTGTGGTGTCTTTTTTTTTTATACTATAAACGCAGTCTGCTGACAGTGTCCACCAGGTCCATTATACTGTATATAGCAGTACGGTAGGCCACTGCTGTACCTACCTCTGTGTCGTCACTCGTCGTTCATAAGTATACTATAGTATCCATCCATCTACATTGTATACCTGTGGTGTCTTTTTTTTTTTATACTATAAACGCAGTCTGCTGACAGTGTCCACCAGGTCCATTATACTGTATATAGCAGTACGGTAGGCCACTGCTGTACCTACCTCTGTGTCGTCATTCATCTTCTATAAGTATACTATAGTATCCATCCATCTACATTGTATACCTGTGGTGTCTTTTTTTTTATACTATAAACGCAGTCTGCTGACAGTATCCACCAGGTCCATTATACTGTATATAGCAGTACGGTAGGCCACTGCTGTACCTACCTCTGTGTCGTCACTCGTCGTCCATAAGTATACAATAGTATCCATCCATCTACATTGTATACCTGTGGTGTCTTTTTTTTTATACTATAAACGCAGTCTGCTGACAGTGTCCACCAGGTCCATTATACTGTATATAGCAGTACGGTAGGCCACTGCTGTACCTACCTCTGTGTCGTCACTCGTCGTCCATAAGTATACTATAGTATCCATCCATCTACATTGTATACCTGTGGTGTCTTTTTTTTTTATGCTATAAACGCAGTCTGCTGACAGTGTCCACCAGGTCCATTATACTGTATATAGCAGTACGGTAGGCCACTGCTGTACCTACCTCTGTGTCGTCACTCGTCGTCCATAAGTATACTATAGTATCCATCCATCTACATTGTATACCTGTGGTGTCTTTTTTTTATACTATAAACGCAGTCTGCTGACAGTGTCCACCAGGTCCATTATACTGTATATAGCAGTACGGTAGGCCACTGCTGTACCTACCTCTGTGTCGTCACTCGTCCATAAGTATACTATAGTATCCATCCATCTACATTGTATACCTGGGGTGTCTTTTTTTTTATACTATAAACGCAGTCTGCTGACAGTGTCCACCAGGTCCATTATGCTGTATATAGCAGTACGGTAGGCCACTGCTGTACCTACCTCTGTGTCGTCACTCGTCGTCCATAAGTATACTATAGTATCCATCCATCTACATTGTATACCTGTGGTGTCTTTTTTTTTTATACTATAAACGCAGTCTGCTGACAGTGTCCACCAGGTCCATTATACTGTATATAGCAGTACGGTAGGCCACTGCTGTACCTACCTCTGTGTCGTCACTCGTCGTCCATAAGTATACTATAGTATCCATCCATCTACATTGTATACCTGTGGTGCCTTTTAGTTGTGCGCATTAAAATATGGAGAACAAAAATGTGGAGGTTAAAAAAATAGGGAAAGATCAAGATCCACTTCCACCTCGTGCTGAAGCTGCTGCCACTAGTCATGGCCGAGACGATGAAATGCCATCAACGTCGTCTGCCAAGGCCGATGCCCAATGTCATAGTACAGAGCATGTAAAATCCAAAACACAAAAGATCAGTAAAATGACCCAAAAATCAAAATTAAAAGCGTCTGAGGAGAAGCGTAAACTTGCCAATATGCCATTTACGACACGGAGTGGCAAGGAACGGCTGAGGCCCTGGCCTATGTTCATGGCTAGTGGTTCAGCTTCACATGAGGATGGAAGCACTCATCCTCTCGCTAGAAAAAAGAAAAGACTTAAGCTGGCAAAAGCACAGCAAGGAACTGTGCATTCTTCGAAATCACAAATCCCCAAGGAGAGTGCAATTGTGTCGGTTGCGATGCCTGACCTTCCCAACACTGGACGGGAAGAGCTTGCGCCTTCCACCATTTGCACGCCCCCTGCAAGTGCTGGAAGGAGCACCCGCAGTCCAGTTCCTGATAGTCAAATTGAAGATGTCAGTGTTGAAGTACACCAGGATGAGGATATGGGTGTTGCTGGCGCTGGGGAGGAAATTGACAAGGAGGATTCTGATGGTGAGGTGGTTTGTTTAAGTCAGGCACCCGGGGAGACAACTGTTGTCCGTGGGAGGAATATGGCCATTGACATGCCTGGTCAAAATACAGAAAAAATCAGCTCTTCGGTGTGGAATTATTTCAACACAAATGCGGACAACAGGTGTCAAGCCGTGTGTTACCTTTGTCAAGCTGTAATAAGTAGGGGTAAGGACGTTAACCACCTCGGAACATCCTCCCTTATACGTCACCTGCAGCGCATTCATCATAAGTCAGTGACAAGTTCAAAAACTTTGGGCGACAGCGGAAGCAGTCCACTGACCAGTAAATCCCTTCCTCTTGTAACCAAGCTCCCGCAAACCACACCACCAACTCCCTCAGTGTCAATTTCCTCCTTACCCAGGAATGCCAATAGTCCTGCAGGCCATGTCACTGGCAAGTCTGACGAGTCCTCTCCTGCCTGGGATTCCTCCGATGCATCCTTGAGTGTAACGCCTACTGCTGCTGGCGCTGCTGTTGTTGCTGCTGGGAGTCAATCGTCATCCCAGAGGGGAAGTCGGAAGACCACTTGTACTACTTCCAGTAATCAATTGACTGTCCAACAGTCCTTTGCAAGGAAGATGAAATATCACAGCAGTCATCCTGCTGCAAAGCGGATAACTGAGGCCTTGGCAGCCTGGGCAGTGAGAAACGTGGTTCCGGTATCCATCGTTACTTCAGAGCCAACTAGAGACTTGATTGAGGTACTGTGTCCCCGGTACCAAATACCATCTAGGTTCCATTTCTCTAGGCAGGCGATACCGAAAATGTACACAGACCTCAGAAAAAGAGTCACCAGTGTCCTAAAAAATGCAGTTGTACCCAATGTCCACTTAACCACGGACATGTGGACAAGTGGAGCAGGGCAGACTCAGGACTACATGACTGTGACAGCCTACTGGGTAGATGTATTGCCTCCCGCTGCAAGAACAGCAGCGGCGGCACCAGTAGCAGCATATCGCAAACGCCAACTCGTTCCTAGGCAGGCTACGCTTTGTATCACAGCTTTCCAGAATACGCACACAGCTGAAAACCTCTTACGGCAACTGAGGAAGATCATCGCAGAATGGCTTACCCCAATTGGACTCTCCTGGGGATTTGTAACATCGGACAACGCCAGCAATATTGTGCGTGCATTACATCTGGGCAAATTCCAGCACGTCCCATGTTTTGCACATACCTTGAATTTGGTGGTGCAGAATTATTTAAAAAACGACAGGGGCGTGCAAGAGATGCTGTCGGTGGCCAGAAGAATTGCGGGCCACTTTCGGCGTACAGGCACCGCGTACAGAAGACTGGAGCACCACCAAAAACACCTGAACCTGCCCTGTCATCATCTGAAGCAAGAGGTGGTAACGAGGTGGAATTCAACCCTCTATATGCTTCAGAGGATGGAGGAGCAGCAAAAGGCCATTCAAGCCTATACATTTGGCCACGATATAGGCAAAGGAGGTGGAATGCACCTGACTCAAGCGCAGTGGAGAATGATTTCAACGTTTGTGCAAGGTTCTGCAACCTTTTGAACTTGCCACACGTGAAGTCAGTTCAGACACTGCCAGCCTGAGTCAGGTCATTCCCCTCATCAGGCTTTTGCAGAAGAAGCTGGAGACATTGAAGGAGGAGCTAAAACAGAGCGATTCCGCTAGGCATGTGGGACTTGTGGATGGAGCCCTTAATTCGCTTAACCAGGATTCACGGGTGGTCAATCTGTTGAAATCAGAGCACTACATTTTGGCCACCGTGCTCGATCCTAGATTTAAAACCTACGTTGTATCTCTCTTTCCGGCAGACACAAGTCTGCAGAGGTTCAAAGACCTGCTGGTGAGAAAATTGTCAAGTCAAGTGGAACGTGACCCGTCAACATCTCCTCCTTCACATTCTCCCGCAACAGGGGGTGCGAGGAAAAGGCTACGAATTCCGAGCCCACCCGCTGGCGATGATGCAGGGCAGTCTGGAGCGAGTGCTGACATCTGGTCCAGACTGAAGGACCTGCCAACGATTACTGACATGTCGTCTACTGTCACTGCATATGATTCTCTCACCATTGAAAGAATGGTGGAGGATTATATGAGTGACCGCATCCAAGTAGGCACGTCAGACAGTCCGTACGTATACTGGCAGGAAAAAGAGGCAATTTGGAGGCCCTTGTAGAAACTGGCTTTATTCTACCTAAGTTGCCCTCCCTCCAGTGTGTACTCCGAAAGAGTGTTTAGTGCCGCCGCTCACCTTGTCAGCAATCGGCGTACGAGGTTACTTCCAGAAAATGTGGAGAAGATGATGTTCATTAAAATGAATTATAATCAATTCCTCCGAGGAGACATTCACCAGCAGCAATTGCCTCCAGAAAGTACACGGGGACTTGAGATGGTGGATTCCAGTGGGGACGAATTAATAATCTGTGAGGAGGGGGATGTACACAGTGAAAGGGGTGATGAATCGGACGATGATGATGAGGTGGACATCTTGCCTCTGTAGAGCCAGTTTGTGCAAGGAGAGATTGATTGCTTCTTTTTTGGTGGGGGCCCAAACCAACCAGTCATTTCAGTCACAGTCGTGTGGCAGACCCTGTCGCTGAAATGATGGGTTCGTTAAAGTGTGCATGTCCTGTTTATACAACATAAGGGTGGGTGGGAGGGCCCAAGGACAATTCCATCTTGCACCTCTTTTTTCTTTCATTTTTCTTTGCGTTATGTGCTGTTTGGGGAGTATTTTTTTGAAGGGCCATCCTGCGTGACACTGCAGTGCCACTCCTAGATGGGCCAGGTGTTTGTGTCGGCCACTTGGGTCGCTTATCTTAGTCACACAGCTACCTCATTGCGCCTCTTTTTTTCTTTGCGTCATGTGCTGTTTGGGGAGTATTTTTTTGAAGGGCCATCCTGCGTGACACTGCAGTGCCACTCCTAGATGGGCCAGGTGTTTGTGTCGGCCACTTGGGTCGCTTATCTTAGTCACACAGCTACCTCATTGCGCCTCTTTTTTTCTTTGCGTCGTATGCTGTTTGGGGAGTATTTTTTTCAAGTACCATCCTGTCTGACACTGCAGTGCCACTCCTAGATGGGCCAGGTGTTTGTGTCGGCCACTTGGGTCGCTTAGCTTAGTCACACAGCTACCTCATTGCGCCTCTTTTTTTCTTTGCGTCATGTGCTGTTTGGGGAGTATTTTTTGAAGGGCCATCCTGCGTGACACTGCAGTGACACTCCTAGATGGGCCAGGTGTTTGTGTCGGCCACTTGGGTCGCTTATCTTAGTCACACAGCTACCTCATTGCGCCTCTTTTTTTCTTTGCGTCATGTGCTGTTTGGGGAGTATTTTTTTCAAGTGCCATCCTGTCTGACACTGCAGTGCCACTCCTAGATGGGCCAGGTGTTTGTGTCGGCCACTTGGGTCGCTTAGCTTAGTCACACAGCTACCTCGGTGCAAATTTTAGGACTAAAAATAATATTGTGAGGTGTGAGGTGTTCAGAATAGACTGAAAATGAGTGGAAATTATGGTTATTGAGGTTAATAATACTTTGGGATCAAAATGACCCCCAAATTCTATGATTTAAGCTGTTTTTTAGGGTTTTTTGAAAAAAACACCCGAATCCAAAACACACCCGAATCCGACAAAAAAATTTCGGTGAGGTTTTGCCAAAACGCGTCCGAATCCAAAACACGGCCGCGGAACCGAACCCAAAACCAAAACCCAAAACACAAAACCCGAAAAATGTCCGGTGCACATCACTAAATTAATTACACACACACACTATACATTTACATAGCAATATACACACCCATTAACAGTAAGCAGAACCCCCTCCTCACCTTATACTACTCACAAAATACAGTGGGAGCTGAAGACAGCAGCCACTGCCTCACGTACAGTAGCTCTGTCTCATGGCCCCTTGAACTGCCTGAGAGGAGCTGCGCGCTTTCGCTGCAGCTCCCCCTACAGGCAGTCAGCAGCGGCAGCAGCCAGGTTCTCACTGACACTCGGACAGTGTAAGGAGGAGGGAGCTGCTTTATAAGCTTCTCCTCATTAAAAAAAATAAAATCGGAAACCGCCCCTGCGTGCGCGTATAGGAATGTGCAGCACATTCAATCTGGAGGTTCTTATCCGATGCTCACAGGAACGCGGATCGGATCGGCCCAGAGACACCTCAAAAATGCCCGATTTCACCCAATATATCGGGCCGAATGCCCGAATTGGGCTGAAATCAGGCATAATCGCTCTAGTGTATGGGGCCCTTATGCTTGCTGTGATTCCCACTATAGCATACCTCCCAACTTCTCTCCATCCGACCCCTATGCGCATCGTAGACACGCGTCCAAAACTGGGCGCCGCGAATGCAAGCCACACCTCCATTTTACTCATTATGGGGGTATGAGCAGCACTCAGTGAGCAGCTGGCAATGCCTCCTGTCCCTCTCGCCAAGGGAATAGATGCTGTGACAGGAGGTATCTCCCAACTGCCCGCCCTCCCCACACACACACACACACACACACACACACTGCGGGACACTGCGACCCGCTCATGGGACAGCGGGACAGACCGTGAAAAACGTGACTGTCCCGCCAAAATCGGAAGGCATGACTTTAGTCAGCTTTTAAATGTACTACCTATGTTACTTTTGAAATAAGCCAAATTCTCATATAGGTCATGCTGTATTTCCTGTCTTTAAATTCCTCATGTCTGACCTTCCCCTTTGCACCCTCACCCTCCTGCCCAATGTCGTAACGCGACACACAGAGAGGCAGCAGGAGCTAAGGGGAGGCCATATAAGCTTTATTTCTTCAGCCTCATAATTTAAACTGTGAATTTGATACATTCTTAAATACAGGACACAGACTCATTATATTTGTGTCAGTGCTGCAGTCATTATGAAAGCCTGTGGATATTATTTTTTATCACCCAGGCTATTTCACATGACATGTTATGTATATATGTATACTTCTACCTGTATCTATGAATCCAATACCTTGTTGAGTTATGATCTCTGGTATACACATTGCTGAATAAACACAGCCTTGACATATATGTGATCAAAGGATAATCGATGATCCAAATAATTTAATCATAGAGGTCATTGGCTGGAACATTCATTTATTTAAAGACCATACAGATGTGAAGATTGATTGTATCTTTCCTATGTATAGAATCAACAAGGGGAGTACACCAAGGCGATTGTATCTCTTATGAATGAATAAAATTGGGAATAACACACCATCACAATTGGGTTGTTGTTAAAAAAACTATATTTGGACTTCCGGTTCCGGCTTCGATGTGAGGAGATGCAGCTCCCTCAGCTATCCTACCGCCACAGCTACCGGGAGTTGCCGAGCCGCAACCCCGCTGTTTTTACCGATGCTTTCAGGCTCCACTTGCAAGGGCCCATCTGTAGAGCCACATGGACAGATTTTTAACAGGCCTAAAAGCCGCAGCGCTCCCTCTCTGAGAAGCGCTCACAGGGAGACAAGATGGCCACCACTGTTACACAGGTTGGAGCACACGCTGCTAGCAACACCCAGCTTTTGTCCCAGTCTATCCCCAGGATGTTAGGCTCTGGTGATCGGTTCGCTGAGAATCCAGTTACCTATGCAGATGTGGTCAGGGCTGTACAGGATGCCATGAGGCCCATTATGGACATACACACTGCCAAATTGCAGCAGGCTGTTTCTGATGTTAAATCCCAACTCAAACAACTTTAAGAAGGTTGTTGTCATGTAGCAACTCTTAGGGGAGACCTCTCACGATGTGTCTGACATGAAATTGAAACATGATGCACTACAGAAGTCACACTACAAGTAATTGGCAAAGGTGGACGATTTAGAGAACAGATCTAGAGATGTAATCTACGTATTGTAGGGATCCCTGAAACACTTAAGGGCCCTGCTTTAGTCACATTTCTGCAAACCTCTCTCCCAGAACTGTTGAATATACAGGAGGAATGTTCTGGTATAATTGTTGAGAGGGCTCATACACTGGGTCCTGCACTCCTGCAACCAGATAACAAGCCCCGGGTGGTGATTTTTAAGTACCTCAGTTTTGTACAGAAGGAAGCTATATGGTCTGCATCACATCGGAACAGAGATATAAGATGGGATGGACCTAGAATTTTTATCTTTCAAGACTATTCCTCAGAAGTAACACGTGCCAGGAAAGAATTCTCTCCACTTTGTACCCGCCTCGTAAAGGAAAAGAGAAAGTTTGCCCTCTTGTTCCCAGCACGATTGCATATTTAGGGGGTCATTCTGACCAGATCGCACGCTGCACTTTTCCGCAGCGTAGCGATCGGGTCAGAACTGCACATGCGCCGGCGCCACAGTGCAACGGTGCATGGCTGCCCGTCGCAGCGCTACGATTGCCTCTGCCTGATTGACAGGCAGAGGCGGTCAATGGGCGGGAGGGGGCGAAACGGCAGCGTTTGGCTGCCGTTTCGTGGGCACAGTCCGGCCAACGCAGGCGTGGCCGGGCCGTGCGGGGAGTGGCCTGCAGCAGCTGCGTGACATCACACGCAGCCACGGCGGGCCGGGGAGCGAAGAGCACGCTAAAGCTGCGCTGGCCGGGAGCTACTCTTGAAGTGCAAAGGCATCGCCGCTGTGCGATGCTTTTGCACTTCTGCGGGGGGGCACTGACATGAGGGGCGGACTAGCCCTGTGCTGGGCGTCCCCCCGCATGTCTGAGTTCATGATCGTAGCTGTGCTAAATTTAGCATAGCTACGATCAACTCGGACTGACCCCCTTAGTACGGCAACTCTTACCATGATTTCACTACAATAGACGATGCAGAGGGTCACAAGAGATTTTGTCTGCTGCAGAGGGTTCCCCTCGTTCACCTCAAGCTGACGATGAGGATGAGTGAGATTATTTTTGCTTAGTTTTATTGCTATATAGACTGTCCTTGTCTGGCAATACTCCCTGTACCACTACTACAGTGACAAGCTAGTTTGGTCACTTTTGAATGCATGATAAACTGAAGCTTATGACTTGTGTATGTTTTACATTTGAGTGTTTTTCATGAGCCTATTCCCAGCATTTTCTTTTCTCCAGTTTTACGATCGACCTTCTGGGTCGGCTCCAGTTTCCTCATGATTCTCTAGATTATTTATCAGAGTTATAATGTGCTGTTCTCCATCTATGTTATGCCTTATCTCACATTTAGGCTCGGTGTGATTTTTCCCAATACATTGATACTTTGTTCATATATATTTTTACATGTAGCTGTGGGCTGCTGAGAGCGTCCTTGTTATTCTAGTTCTAGTGACCCGTCACCTGGAGTTTCGGGTCTAGATATGTTACTGGTTGTCCTGTTTATACTTTCTCCGAGGGTTTGGATCCTCATGAGGATGTCAACACTCGCAACTCTTTTGTTATTGGGGGTCATTCCGAGTTGTTCGCTCGTTATTTTTTTCTCGCAACGGAGCGATTAGTCGCTAATGCGCATGCGCAATGTCCGCACTGCGACTGCGCCAAGTAAATTTGCTATGCAGTTAGGAATTTTACTCACGGCATTACAAGGTTTTTTCTTCGTTCTGGTGATCGGAGTGTGATTGACAGGAAGTGGGTGTTTCTGGGCGGAAACAGGCCGTTTTATTGGAGTGTGTGAAAAAACGCTACCGTTTCTGGGAAAAACGCGGGAGTGGCTGGAGAAACGGAGGAGTGTCTGGGCGAACGCTGGGTGTGTTTGTGACGTCAAACCAGGAACGACAAGCACTGAACTGATCGCAGATGCCGAGTAAGTCTGGAGCTACTCAGAAACTGCTAAGAAGTGTCTATTCGCAATTCTGCTAATCTTTCGTTTGCAATTTTGATATGCTAAGATTCACTCCCAGTAGGCGGCGGCTTAGCGTGTGCAAAGCTGCTAAAAGCAGCTTGCGAGCGAACAACTCGGAATGACCCCCATTGTATCTACTTTTCTCTACACCTCTTTGCATTCCCTTGTGTGTCTTGTCATGCGTCATATACTGACTGGTTTCGGTCTTTGTAAATGGCATGGATTTATGTGTTTTTACGTTTATTTCTGTTAATTTTTATGTTTCTGTGCAGTCTTAATGTCCCCAATATATAGCTATTTCTATGACAATGTTGGGGGCTTAAGGGGGTCATTCCGAGTTGATCGCTCGCTGACGATTTTCGCAGCGCAGCGATCAGGTGAAAAAATGGCATTTATGCGCATGCATTTGCCCCGCAATGCGCACGTACGACGTACGGGTGCAAAGCCCTTTGTGGTTGTGCCCAGGTTCTAGCGAAGTTTTTCTTCGCACTTACGGCCACAAAAAGATTGACAGGAAGGGGGCGTTTCTGGGTGTCAACTGACCATTTTCATGGAGTGTTTGCAAAAATGCAGGCATGTCTGAAAAAACGCAGGTGTGGCTGGGGGTTCGCTGGGCGGGTGTATGATGTCAAATCCGGACACGAATAGGCTGAAGTGATCACAAGCGCTGAGTAGGTTCAGAGCTACTCTGAAACTGCACAAACTGTTTTTGCAGAGCTCGGCTGCACAAGCGTTCGCACTTCTATTAAGCTAAAATACACTCCCCAGAGGGCGGTGGCACAGCGTTTGCACGGCTGCTAAAACTAGCTAGCGAGCGATCAACTCGGAATTACTCCCTTAATTCTCTGGATAAGCGAAAGAAAGTGCTAATTTATCTTAACAGAATGCATTTGAATGTTGCTTTCCTGCCGGAGTCTCATTTATTACCTCCAGAGATTTTTTCATTAAATTACATGAAGTGGAAAGTACTTGTTTCGGCCCCATTTACATCCAAGGCTAGAGGTGTAGTAATTTTAGTCAATAATCATATTACTACTGTTTTATATTCATCCATAATAGACCCTCAGGGTCACAATGCTATTGCTGACATAACACTGGGCTCCTCCAGGTTTGCTATGCAATATATACGCCCCAAATGTATACTCTAAAGAATATTTTCTTCGTATTATAGCGCATTTACATTCTTTTGGTGATACTCCTATAATATTTTTTTTTGGGGGGGGGGACTTTAACATAGTTGCTGCTCCTCGTATGGATAAATCATCGCTAACCCCTTCCACCCTGCAGCCGCCAAAAATTGGTAAAAGTTATATCCTCCGTCATCTCCATTTAATTGACGTTTGGAGGGCGTCACACGCCCTGGAGCGTGAGTTCACATGTTTGTCGGCTGCACATGGCTCTCTTTCGAGAATAGATTATCTTTTATTGTTTTCTCATCTTTTTTCATGTGTTCTGAATTCCAATATTGAAACTATGTGCATTTCAGATTATGCGTTTAGGGGCCAATTCAGTAAGGTTAGCAAATTCTGCTAATCAGCAGAATTTGCTAACCATCAGCATGCATGCTGGGGTTGCCCAGCATACTGACCGGCGCCTCCCCCCCTGCTTCAAGCAGAAATTGCGAACAGCAATGTTAGCAGAAATTAAGGAAGACTCCTGCCGACGCAGCTTAGCTGCGGCCGCAGGAGTCCCGGCGCCATTTTTGTTGTCGCAGCGGCTGCGACTGCACCCCCAACATGCCCCCGTTCACACATACCAGCCCACCGTTTGGGCTGACACGCCCCCGCAACGCTCCTTTTCCACCCAGAAAACGGAGCGTTGCTGCCCCCCTCCCGCCCCGCGGCCGCCTCTGCCTGATTGACAGGCAGAGGCGATCGTAATTTCTGCGCCCCCTGCAGAAATTTCGGGCGCATGCGCAGTAGGGCCTGCTGCACATGCGCCCGCGGACCCTTAGCAAAAATTCTGTACGAATCGCTACTTGCGATTCATACTGAATTTGCCCCTATGTTGGGTGAAAATTTCCCTTATTGTAGATAGAGGCTCTTTTAGGCAGTGGAGATTTCCCTCACATTTGTCTCATTCATTAAAATGTAGGGATGCTTTGGTTGCCTCCTGGATGTCATATAAACATAATAATCAGGAGTGTGAGTTAACTTCTCAGCTTTTATTCTGGCAGGCATCCAAATCAGTCCTGAGGGGTGAGATACTGTCATATTGTTCTAAAAGGGACAAGGTGTTTCAAAATTCTTATATTGAAATACAGTCAGCTCTCACTTCTACTTATCAGTCTTTCAAGGTCTCCCCTATGTCTTCAAATCGTGAACATTATTTAATGCAAAAATTAGCATTTGACTCCATGGGGGTCATTCTGACCCGATCACACACTGCAGTTTTTCGCAGTGTAGCGATCGGGTCAGAACTGCGTATGCGCCAGCGCCGCAGTGTGCCGGCGCATGGCCGCCCATCGCTGCAGTACGATCGCCTCTGCCTGATTGACAGGCAGAGGCGGTCGATGGACGGGAGGGGACGAAACGGCGGCGTTTGGCCACCATTTAGTGGGCCGCGCAGGCTGCGTGACGTCACACGCAGCCACTGCGGGCCAGGGAGCGATGAGTAGCTCCCGGCCAGCACGCTTAAGCTGCGCTGGCCAGGAGCTGCTCTTGAAGTGCAAAGGCATCGCCGCTGTGCGATGCCTTTGCACTTCTGCGCGGGGGGGGGGTTGCACTGACATGCGGGGTGGACTAGCCCTGTGCTGGGCGTCCCCCCGCATGTCTGAGTTCATGATCGTAATGACGGAAGGACCCCCCATGATGGCTCAATCTGATCCTAAATATTCTTTTTATTCAGGGTATAAATTTTACCAACATGGCAATAGGTCCGGCAAACTGCTTTCTAGTCTGCTACGAGGCAAACGCCCTCTTACTGTTATTAAATCTCTGAAACATACTGATAGGACTTTGGTTAATTCTGGGAAAGCAATTTCTGATATTTGACATTCCTTTTATACCAACCTACTGTATATTCTTCCTCCCATGACAGAGATGGCATCATTTTGGAGCAAAATTTCTTTGCTCTGATGACCGCTGAGCAGGAAGCTTTTCTTTTGACTCCTATATTGTTGGAGGAGCAGGGCCATCTTAACAGCAGTGTGGGCCCCTGGTCACAGCAATGTACTGAGGCCCCTACCCATCCTCCAGCGGTAGGGGTGGTGGGTGCTATCAGCGGCAGCTTTGATGTCCCACGGGCTGTAGGGGGTATTTTATCTTCCACTCAGCATGTAGGACCTGGAGCAATAATTACTGCTAATTACTCCTTTACTGCACAGATGGGGTAAGAGGAAGAACACTAAACTGTAGAAGGAAGCATTGGGCTGAATAAAGGGGCCCCGGTACATGACTTCCAGGGTGGTATGGGGTGTTTAATAGGGGAGGGGTCGATAGTGGTGTGGGCTTAATATTCATCATTTTCTGGTGAGAGGGCAGCTTGCTTGATTGCAGATATCTCAAGTTCCTGGAAAAATATTTCTTAGCTTTGAATCGGATAAAAAAATTAGAGAGTCTCACCTTTCAGAAGGTACTGGGAACTTGGGGATCAAAGGTCAGGAGCCAGAGCAATCCACCAACGAATATATAAAACTGCATATTAGGCATGTGGAGCTGGAGCAGGGACCAGTTGCTTGAAGGCTGATATCTCTGGTTCTGGGCATAGTAGAGACAAGCTGCCAGTGTCCACCAAAAGCGGAGAGTCCCAGCTTTTGGAGTATACCCTCAGAAAAACTCTAAGTCACACAGATCCCGAGAGATCTGGCTGGGAACAGCAATTAACAGGCTCAGATGGGGACCACTGCTTTGAAGTCGGATATCTTTGGTTCCCTAGGGCCGATTTTCAAAAATCTGGCACCCCTGGAAAGAGGGGACCCTCAGCTATCAGCCTATGGCCTTTATACTCCTGGGGACCTTCGGCAAGTGCCCATTGAGCCCATACAAAAAGACAGCCCTGTGGAGGAAGTCTGGAAGTCCATTAGCCATTTTAATCGGGAAAAGCCCCAGGTCCTGATGGCCTTTCTAATGATTATTATAAAATTCTAGGCCCCAGAATCAAAGGTATCTTGCATGACGTTTTTAATTCTGTTCTCACAGGCGATACACCCCCACTTTATTTTAATTCAGCCCTACTGAAGGTTTTACATAAACCGGGACGTGATCCTGTATTACCGGAATCTTATAGACCGATATCTCTGTTGAATACAGCCTATAAATTATTTATGAAAATATTAGCCGATAGACTTAAACTTTGATAAAGTCTGTTATTACCTATAAACATTAAGCTATATTCTGTTACGGACTAAGTACGCTATTGGCGCACTGAGTACCGTAAGGGTACGCACTTAGCGTAGCAGACGCTAGGCCGTGGGCGCGATGCACGAGCGACACGCACGCTCACGGAATGTTACACAGTAACCCTTAGTAACAACACACCGTAAGGGTATGCTTACACTTTAAACCTTGGCAATGAAATACTATAATGATGTAATGCTTATTAACCTTAATAATATGAGAAGCTGTTTGAGCGATTGAGACGCTCAGAAAACCCTTTACAGTAACTAGTGAAAACACAAGACCTGGTTTGGATTTAAAAACCACTTAGGCTCTAACACCCTCGTGGATAATTCTTTTAGAGTAAAAAGGGGAAAAACAGTACAGCTTATACACTACAAAACTAACATCAAAATCTAAACAGAATAACAAGGAATAATAAGAACAATAGCGAACGATCGCAAACACAAGCAAACAGAAAGAGTACACAATGAGAACAAATGGCAAACACAGAGGATAACAAAATGGCTACAGAGAACTTACACACGTGGGAATGATTCGCAATCGCGTCCTGGATCCAGCCCTCAGCCTTCAATGTGAAAACCTTGCAGAGAGAGTGAGTGACTGGACAGGCAATGGTGGTCTTTATATACACAACATACAGTAACAATACAATGGTCCCTATAATCCAGGGACGTGCGGTGAGCTAAATGGCTCAGGAGGCACTGGCAAACACCAGAGCCAGAATTCCATGCAATATATGAACCAAAGGGTACATCTGGGCATTATACAGAGGTACAGCAGTATAAACCCCTAGAAATTTGGTGAGGTTTGATCAGAGATGTGCGGAAAAGATAAGCAGGTGAGGCACTGCCTCACCTGCCATAGACTTTTTACTCCAGAGTTTGGGCTATAAAAATTATTAGAATAATGCAAAGAAGATATTTTAAACAAATTATTAGTATTTTTCATATACTTTGTTCAGACAAAATTCTGGTTTAAACGTAAGTATGACAGGAAAGGCTCTGCCTCACCTGCCTCACCCCACCGCACGTCACTGCTATAATCTCATGGTTCATTGGACACAGGAATGTATCTCTGCATTATAACAAAAGGTCGTAGGTGGGTTAGAACAGGTGGGCTGTGTCTTTCTCCAACTGCTCAGGTGGGAGGTATCCTCAGGATTCCCGCCGCATGGATAATGAACAGCAAATACAGTAAATGTCTATAAACTACTTTTGTACATAACTATGCGCAGGAGCGAGCAATCTCTTCCTAACCAACACCGAAATGTTACCATTAAAATACTCTACAGCTGGATACTAGACACCACCGTTCAACCTTTATCTGACCCTTCCTATCATGCAAAGAGGAATCTCTCTGTCCAAGAACCGTTTAAACTAAACATACTTGCTGACATTGTTAAGGGGAATATTATCTATAAAACACACTATATGGGTTAAATATGTTATGATCGAGTCGCACGCTAGACGCTTACAAACTCTACCGTAAATGCGCATACACCGCGCGTGATCGCCGGAGCAATCTTACGCAAATTGTAGATATGTGCACGCACGGCAGAGCGTGTGCACGTGCAGCGGGCATGTGCATGAGGGGTTAGTACAAGGCATATGTATCAGGATATTTTTCGACTTTGACAGTCCACCCTTTGGCAGTCAACAATAACTGCCACTATCTAAACAATTAAGCAGAAAAATATATTACCATGAAATACCTTATTATGATTGGGAGCAGGGAGGAGAGGAGAAGGTGGGAAATGTATGACCTAGTGAGATAGTAAAAAGCATGTATGTATGTAATCCATGTCTGAGGGGTCATGTGTCATCGTGCCGTACATGTTCTAAAAATAAGCTTCGAGGTATTGCGAAGTATACATTGAATCCTTCTTATCCCATATTAAGGGTCTGTAAGTGGGCTAACAAACTCTACCGAGCTCTTTTAGCCTTTTAGTTCCAATAAATGGGGTGCACATTAGTTGATGATACATGAAGGGGGAAAATATGTGAGTGCTAATATATGTGTCTATATCACCTGTTGACTATGTGTGCCACTACCTGAAGATAGAAGAGATGAAGATAAGAAACACGCGTTATAAATGCATTCGTATGAATATATATATGTGGTCGTCCTTGGGTGTCTGTTGGAGTCTTGTTGATGTCTTGTTGAAGTCTTGTCCGGATTGCTGTATCTTTGCTGTGTGGCGAGCAAAGCTCTTCAAGTGTCCATAAAAATTAAAGTCTCTAACAGTTCATCAAATGGCTGTGACAAAGTTCATCAATGGTCTGTATAATGGCTCATCAAAATCTTCTTCCGAGTCGGTGTCTTTTTACCTTGGAGAAAAACAAAGGAGAAACGGGTGAAAGAAACGGACCGTGGAATCACGTTTTATCACAACATTGTCTCGATTGATGGGTCATAAATTAAACTAGTTGTTGTTACAATGCCCTCGCTCCTCAAACCCATCAATTTGGTCCTTCGTTTGCAATTCATTAAAATTCGAACACATCTGAATATCAAACCAATCATTATGACAACTCCTAGGATACATAAGAGGAATTTCCCTACAGCAACGATAACATTTTGAGCCCATTCTCCTAAACCTGAGAACCAATTGCGTGGGTTCAACCATGATACCCAGCCGGTCAGTTCATTACCCACAGAAGCAAGGGTAAGGTTATGTCTCCTTCGGAACTCCCACTTCAATTGCAAGATATCGTCCATCTTTTGATCTATGACCTCTGTTGGGTCCTCAGTGCTGTTTGTGATATACGTACAACACTTTACACCATACTGAGTTGCTAGGGTGACACAATACCCTCCTGTCACTGCTGTGATGTAATTGAGAACCATCCTGTGCTGGATCAGTTCCGTTTTGTAAGCTTGCAATTCTCTCCCAGTATACCTAAAGGTGTCATCATACATCTCGGTGATATTGTCTATCAGGTTCGCTAGCGCGGTAATATACCTAAAATTTATAACTCCTCTGGCGGTACGGGTGATATCTAGCGCGAGCAGGAGTTGAATCCCGGTGGATTCGTGGATCAAATCAGAGGCTGCATGCTCTATCCTATCTATAAGGTGTCTCTTTACAATGTGTTCGTAATGGGTGTGAGTGTAAGGAGCTTGAGCATTGCGGTGAACGTCTTTCATTCTATCATGGGTAATGGTCCTTACTTCCGGTAACACTCTTCCAATGTAACACAATCCCTCTGAGTTTGGGGCAAGCCACTTATACGCCTTCCTCCCACATATGAAATATGCATCATCGGGGAGGACATATGGGACAGAATATGACATCACCATATTACAAACCTTCCAGGTGAAAAATCCTATCCCTAACTCTCTCATCTGACTAGTACACGTATCAGGTTGTATGATATGCGCACAGTATCCTGGTGATAGTTCTCCAACTCGCATGGGCCTACTTCCTAGAGTGTACCTATATTGGAAATATCTTCCACTGTTGGCTATTTGGCGTATAAGCTCTGAGTCAATGGGCATTCTATCGGCTCTGTGTGAGAATGTCATGGTTCGGTTGTTCCATGTCACTTCCCAATTTCCCGGCTTTCGGGGATTGGAAATGTTAAAACATATTAAGGACCTATCCACATGATATTGGTGGAGCTTCAAACTAGGAGGCCTAGAAATATTAAATTTCTTGTCCACCGGTCTCCCACCCCTTAATTCAAGTACCTCATCTATCGTTAATGAGTATGGCACTAGTCCTGACTTTCTATGACCTTGAGGTACTTGTGAGCACACCCAGCATTCCGTTTGGTTTAAGACCTTACCCACTAATGAGTGATAGTCACTCAATGGATGACGGTCCATATTGATATTAATGCTGGACTGACATCTCTGGATGCACCCGTCCTCAACTATGTTGTCACAATTCCTACATATACAATTCTCTTCAGCTAACAATCCTTCACAATGTCTGTTAGTGTCATGGCTACCAGATCGTTTTCTGATACTCGCCTTTGCTCGGTGATTGTGTTGCTCTTGGAATTCTACGAATCCATCCTGGTCATCAGAACCCATTCCAGATCCTTTCTCGACCTCACTGGTACTCTCACCAAAACAGACTGCTCTGGTCAACAACAGGGTCAACAGGAAAACACGGACTGCAGTCTCTTGGGGCGAGTCCATCTTACAGGAGGAGAAAGAGAAAGTTGTAATGGGGGTACCGAAAATAATTGAAGGGAAAGAAAAATGTTACGATAATTGTCCTATAGTCTTGTTGTTCTTCTTGCTCAGATGTCATCTCAACAGTGCTGTCTCTCAGTCTTCCCAAAACGAACACTCCAGTGATACGATATTCTTTCCGACTCAGCGATCTTTCTGTAAGGAGCATAAATCTTGCATTACCATTTGTCTAACTGTTGTGTGACATACCATCCGTAAAACATGAAAGAACAAAGAGAGAGAACAATAGAAAAGAAACATTGTCAGATTTCCGTTCACCATCAGGCTGTCACACCAACATGTCCATCGGTATCTCTGCACAGTCTCCCCCACCAGTATTTCCACTCTCCACCCTTTGTGTTTGGCCAGACACAACGATGCTGGTAAGATACACTGGGGTTGGGTAGACCTCTGAAAAGACCAAGTAGACATGTGACGTTTGAGCTGTCTGGTGAACGTCAGAGATGAAAAGGAAATATTTAAAGATAAATCACAGAGTTTACCTGGCCGCCCTTGTGTCTACAAGGAATGACCTACCAATTACATCGACTGTAACCTCAGGCTTACTATCAAGGCTAATAATCAACTTCACTGGCTGCAAATTACAGGTGCGGCCCAACATTTTTCCTATATGATCCCTGATTACAATTACGTGCGTTATGTCGTTGTCTAGGGGGTTGGTATACCTTATGTGGGTCTCTAAACATACAATTCCGTGCATAATGCCCTTCCCTCTGGCAGTTATAACATTTTATCACATTTGACTTACCCACAGGGGTCTGGGGTTTAAGCTGATGTGGCTTCGTTGTCAGGGCCTGTCTACTTATTGTCATTTGCTTACCGCCCTGTGACTCCCTGTGTCTTATGATGTTCCGATCATGTTCAATAGCGGTCTCTCTCAAAGCAGCCACCGACATACCTTTCCAATTAGGTTGAGTGGGCTGTACCCTTGTTCTCAACACTTCCTTTAAACCATCCATTAATACAGAAACCGCTACCTCTCTATACTCTACAATGTGAGGTGCAATTGTCTGTGCATAACATACAATACCGTACTTACCTGTGGACACGACCTCACCTGACCCTCCGCAAGGGGGCTTGACTACTGCCTTTACCGATTGGGCCGTGCCCACCGGGGTGTCTCGTATGATGGCTGCTGGAAAAAGTGCCGACATTGTGCTGGGCTCACTTTCTTGCTTGTAATCCTGAGGGAAGTTTAACATGGGGTGCAACTTGCACGGGTTAGAATTTGTACATTTATCAGTTTTACTTCTATCATTATTACATTTATTCCGCTTACTATTACCATCATTAATACATTTATTAAGTGCACTATTATCATCATATCCCAGTATGCCATTCTCTGTAGCCATTGTTTCTCCAGTTGCCATCAGTTTCCTGCTAAGATGGGAACCAGCTGCTTGAGCTAATCCCCTTTGTATCTCCCCTTCCTGTTGCCATAACTGTAAATAATCATAATGTCTAATCCGTTGCTTCCCGGATTTTATCAGACATATCCTTCTCCTTAAATTTTGCAAAACCTCAGGATTAAAACTGCCTACCCTAGGGAACTTCTCCCCATCGTTCACAGTCATACGTTCCCACTCATTGCATAAAACCTCTGCGTGTGATCCATATTTTTCACACATTATGTACCTCGCCGACCCTGCTGGCCGCGGAATAATATCAACCTGAACCTTGGTTGATCGTCCCTTACTTGAGCAAATGGCCCCCATTCTTTGCAGGTATTGCCTTCTCAGCGAATTCCTACAAAAACCACGTTCCCAGAGGTAAGGCGACGGTGAAAGTCCAACGAGTGCCTTCACCCACTCTCGCTCACGTCGACCAATATGCCCACACACTGCTTCAGCGCTGGCGTACTCAACCCAGGGCCCCTGTGTAACCTCTATTTACTGGGGCGTGTGGGAGTATGCTACCCTCCCCAGTAAGTATCAGTTGTTGAAGAATTCTTGAGTGATCACAAACCTCCCTTAAAATAAAAAAAACCTACACAAATCACGTTAAAATGTACAAATAGTGTTTATGATCCCGCAAAGCGTACGCAAATTGCGTAATAGGTATCAAGGTAACCAACTAATGCACACAATTACATGCGGTACAGTCGCATTGCGTATAAGTAACTATTACTTATCCGCAGGACGACCAGTGGAATCGGTTGTTTAGGCTGCGAAACCTTCAGCCGGAGCGTATTCTCAAAACGGGCCTATATGGGTACTGCGCCAACCCCCAGGGTTGCGCTCACTACCTCTGACCTTTCTTAAGTCAGGGTCTTCAGAAACTTCGTATAGGTACTTTTAACGGCTTTCTGACTTTCGCGGACCTTCTGGTCTGTTGTAACACTAATTGCTCCTTTTACCTTATTCACTTTTAACGTGAGATGGCCTTCTCCCACGCCACCACGTGTTCACTTCACGGGTATCCTTCTACGAGATCTCGAATTCCAGGGTTCACACCAAAGAAAACTTTACTTGCATACACACGCTCTTTCACTTCATATATGCTTTGATTTTTCTGTACAGAAAATTTCTTTCATTCAGGTAACACAGGCTAATCCCAGAGGTAATGCAACGAGAGGAGGATCTTTTTAAACTAAATTTTGGAAACTGAACAAATTTGTGCTATTATCGTGTGGCTTCCGTATCGCCTACTAAAACAATGCTATCGTGTGATTTGTATTTAGTGGGCGTATCCGTACGCACGTTGCGTGATATACGCCACGTGTGTAGGCCTTTGCGTTGCGTACGCTGTCTCGCACTTGGTCAGAGACACGTGTACACAGGCCGGATACGTCCGCAGTAACACAAATAACACGCTTCTATAAATGCAAACGATATTTAACTATAATCGTTTACCAAACACCACACAGTATGTCCTGTATAACCTTTATAATTGGGTCAGGCTGCGTGCGTGTTTTACAATTACTCCCTTAAGTATTACTTTTACTTTTAACTAAATAGCAACAAATTTTCTCAGCACGTGATCAATGCTAATGGCAAACAGAAAGGTAGATATGTGAAAATACGCAAATGGAAATACAGGTGTGTGCGTGTGTTGCGTGCGCAATTTTCACCAATACAGAAATGTAAACAGATTTAAAAGACAAATAGCTTAACGTTCTTACCTTTCGGTTCCGGATCCCACCAGCATCCCTACAAACCAAACGGAGCAGACGCTTATCTAATCAGCACTTACTGTATCCCCAACCACCAAACGGCTAACAGGGGATACTACCTTCCCGCCCTTTGCTGATGGATAAAGTCTGCCTGGTTCCCTTTGGCTGCGGATATGAGGAGGCCCGGACGATGCCCCCAATTGATAAAGTCTGTTATTACCTATAAACATTAAGCTATATTCTGTTACGGACTAAGTACGCTATTGGCGCACTGAGTACCGCAAGGGTACGCACTTAGCGTAGCAGATGCTAGGCCGTGGGTGCGACACACGAGTGACACGCACGCTCACGGAATGTTACACAGTAACCCTTAGTAACAACACACCGTAAGGGTATGCTTACACTTTAAACCTTGGCAATGAAATACTATAATGATGTAATGCTTATTAACCTTGATAATATGAGAAGCTGTTTGAGCGACTGAGACGCTCAGAAAACCCTTTACAGTAACTAGTGAAAACACAAAACCTGGTTTGGATTTAAAAACCACTTAGGCTCTAACACCCTTGTGGATAATTCTTTTAGAGTAAAAAGGGGAAAAACAGTACAGCTTATACACTACAAAACTAACATCAAAATCTAAACAGAATAACAAGGAATAATAAGAACAATAGCGAACGATCGCAAACACAAGCAAACAGAAAGAGTACACAATGAGAACAAATGGCAAACACAGAGGATAACAAAATGGCTACAGAGAACTTACACACGTGGGAATGATTCGCAAGCGTGTCCTGGATCCAGCCCTCAGCCTTCAATGTGAAAACCTTGCAGAGAGAGTGAGTGACTGGACAGGCAATGGTGGTCTTTATATACACAACATACAGTAACAATACAATGGTCCCTATAATCTCATGGTTCATTGGACACAGGAATGTATCTCTGCATTATAACAAAAGGTCATAGGTGGGTTCGAACAGGTGGGCTGTGTCTTTCTCCAACTGCTCAGGTGGGAGGTATCCTCAGGATTCACGCCGCATGGATAATGAACAGCAAATACAGTAAATGTCTATAAACTACTTTTGTACATAACTATGCGCAGGAGCGAGCAATCTCTTCCTAACCATCACTGAAATGTTACCATTAAAATACTCTACAGCTGGATACTAGACACCACCGTTCAACCTTTATCTGACCCTTCCTATCATGCAAAGAGGAATCTCTCTGTCCAAGAACCGTTTAAACTAAACATACTTGCTGACATTGTTAAGGGGAATATTATCTATAAAACACACTATATGGGTTAAATATGTTATGATCGAGTCGCACGCTAGACACTTACAAACTCTACCGTAAATGCGCATACACCGTGCGTGATCGCCGGAGCGATCTTACGCAAATTGTGGATATGTGCACGCACGGCAGAGCGTGTGCACGTGCAGCAGGCATGTGCATGAGGGGTTAGTGCAAGGCATATGTATCAGGATATTTTTCGACTTTGACAACTTTTACTTCCTTCTATCATTCATGGAGATCAGTCAGGCTTCATTTGGGGCCAACATTCGGTTGTGAATATAAGAAAAGTGCTGTCTGTTATGCAGTGGCTGGAATCTTCCGGGGCACCGGGACAATATGCTATCCTTTCTCTAGATGCCGAAAAGGCTTTTAATTTAATTTCCTGGGAACATCTCTTTGGTACAGTAAATGACGTCGATTCGATGTCCCGTAGGATTTCATCTCCATTTTTCAGCATTTGTATGCTGGCTCCTCTTCCCAAATTTTCTGCAATAATTAGCCCCCCCCTCCCCCCTTTTCCCATATTAAAAGGAACTTGACAGGGTTGCCCACTCTCCTCCCTCCTGTTTGCATTGGCTCTGGATCCATTGGCAGTAGCGTTATGATCATCTCCTCTTTTTTCAGGTATTTCAGTACATGGTTGTGAGGTTAAACTAGGCCTTTTCGCAGACGACATGCTTTTATTCATTGCACGCCCGGTGCAGTCTTTAAAGGCCATTATTGATATTATCGATAGTTTTAGTAAACTTGCTGGCTTTAGGGTCAACTATTCAAAATCAAAATTATTGCCTATTCCTGCTAATTTTAGTTTTTTTGGTTCTGACCCTGTCCTTTCACAATTTTCATTATGTCAAACCCCATTTAATATATGTTCTCAGTTCCTTATACAAAGTTAATTTTAAACCTATACAATCATCCATTAAACAATTGCTTACTAACTGGTTGCCCTTACCAGTATCATTAATGGGCCGTATTGCCTTTATCAAGAGTGTAGTGTTTTTCGTAAACTGTCATATTTGCTCCTGATGCTACCGTTGTTGCTTTCTAAGCGAGACTCCCAGGATCTTATGTCACTTTTTTCTTCTTTTATTTGGAACACCAAAAAAACCCTGTATCGCTTACAATAAATTAATTCTTCCCAAATCAGATAGAGGCTTTGGACTTCCGGATGCTTCAACCTTTGCTCAGGTGGCTCTCTTTAGATACATTAGATTGGTTTATGGGACAATCAATATTTTCTAATTGCAGTCTGGAAGAGGCTTTATTTTCACAGTGCACTGCTACATACTCCTTAACATTTAGTGCCAAAACCTACACTGTCTAATGTTATATTTGGTGATACATTCAAAGCTTGGTGTGCTATTAATAAAACGCTTGGAAGAAATCATGTCAGTTCCCCATATAATACATTCTGGGGTAATCCCTGTTTCTTCCCAGGATTGGATAATACTACTTTTATTGTTTGGAAAGAGATGGTTATCTCTGCTATTAGGGACGTGTTCGACCCTGGTGGAGTTATTCGTCCTTTTAGTTACCTTCATGATACCTTTAAAATCCCACATAAATCCTTTTTATGTATTTGCAAATAAGGCACTTTGCCCTGACAAGACCCCCAGCATTCCCGTCATTTAATTGATATTGTGATGAAGGTTATGTCTTTCCTTTTCATTCACACGTATAAGATAGCTATATCCTGATCTGTTAAGGACGAGATCTGTAGCCACTTGGTCACGTACTCTTAAAAGTTGGTCTACAGATACTTCCTCCCTAGACTCCTCTGATATCTGGTTACAACACTGCTCAACATCTTTAAAATACCTACACTTAGCAGCCTTACAAGAGGTTTATTTGCGATTCCTTCACAGGGCTTATATTTCCCAATCTCAGAGAAAACACATGGTACCAGATGAATCGGAGAAAAGCCCAAAATGTGGAGCGACAGATGCTTCCTTCTACCACAACTTCTGGGAATGTGCCAATATAAGACATTTTTGGGATAAAGTGATTGCATATATTAATCAATTATTTTCTTTGCACCTGATCAAACTCTCTCTTGCTTATTATTACATTTTTCCCAATGGCATTTGGTTCCTGAAAATAGAGGTCTTATACCGATCTTGTCAGTTATCTTGACAGTATCTAGGAAACTGATTTTAAACCATTGAATAGCCAAAGATCTGTTCCTGCTAGAAGTTAAAAATTTAATTCTAAAGATTTTATTTTTTGAACGTCAAGCCACGTTGCCAGATGTTGATGGGGTGTAAGCCGATTTTATAAAAAGTGGGAACCTTATATTTTCTCATACGTCCTAGAGCAGGGGTGGGGAACCTCCGGCCCGTGGGCCGTATAAGGCCCGCGAAGCCGTTTGGTCCGGCCCACCAGCTTGAGTCAGTGAGACACGCTGCCGCTCAGTCCGGCGGCAGCGTGTCTCAGCTGTCAGAACAGGGAGGAGAGCGCGGCTGTCGGGTGGGAGCGGCGGCGTGTATGACTTGAAACCAGCCGCCGGTTCGTGAGCCAATCAGAGCTCGCGATCCGGCAGCCAATCAGAAGCCGCGGCTGCCGGTCCGCGAGCTCTGATTGGCTCTCGAACCGGCAGCTGGTTTCAAGTCCTACATGCCGCCGCCGCCCAACATAGCCGCTCTCTCCTCCGTGTCCCGCCGAAAGCAGCACGGAGGGGAGGGGGGGGGCAGGGCAAGGCATCTGTATACCTGGCACTGTGGGGGGCATCTGTATACCTGGCACTGTGGGGAGCATCTGTATACCTGGCACTGTGGGGACATCTGTATACCTGGCACTATGAGGGGCATCTGTATACCTGGCACTGTGGGGGCATCTGTATACCTGGCACTATGAGGGGCATCTGTATACCTGGCACTGTGGGGGCATCTGTATACCTGGCACTGTGAGGGGCATTTGTATACCTGGCACTGTGGGGGCATCTGTATACCTGGCACTGTGGGGACATCTGTATACCTGGCACTGTGGGGACATCTGTATACCTGGCACTGTGGGGGCATCTGTATACCTGGCACTGTGGGGACATCTGTATACCTGGCACTGTGAGGGGCATTTGTATACCTGGCACTGTGGAGGCATCTGTATACCTGGCACTGTGGGGGCATCTGTATACCTGGCACTGTGAGGGGCATTTGTATTCCTGGCACTGTGGGGACATCTGTATACCTGGCACTGTGAGGGGCATTTGTATACCTGGCACTGTGGGGGCATCTGTATAACTGGCACTGTGAGGGGCATTTGTATACCTGGCACTGTGGGGACATCTGTATACCTGGCACTGTGGGGACATCTGTATACCTGGCACTGTGAGGGGCATTTGTATACCTGGCACTGTGGGGGCATCTGTATACCTGGCACTGTGGGGGCAATTGTGGATCTGGCACCGCACTATTGGGGGCATATGTGTATCACGTCCCATTTTAACTGGCCACACCCATTTTTTGGCGCGCGCGCCTCCGGCGTGCACACACAGTACCTCTAAGGGGCAGCCTACTGGGGGGCAGGGTAATTTTTTAAGTTGAGAATTTTTGTATGGCCCCCGAAAGATTTTATAAATATCCAAATGGCCCTCGGTAGAAAAAAGGTTCCCCACCCCTGTCCTAGAGGATGCTGGGGATGACATCAAGACCATGGGGTATAGACGGGATCCGCAGGAGACATAGGCACTCTAAAGACTTTTCATTGGGTGTGAACTGGCTCCTCCCTCTATGCCCCTCCTCCAGACCTCAGTTTTAGAAATGTGCCCAGGTCGACTGGATGCACTCTGAGGAGCTCTAATGAGTTTCGCTGAAAAGACTTATGTTAGGTTTTTTTATTTTCAGGGAGAACTGCTGGCATCAGACTCCCTGCTTCGTGGGACTGAGGGGGCAGAAGCAGAACCAACTTCCTCAGAGTTTCATGGCTCTGTTTCTAGCTGACAGGACACCATTAGCTCCTGAAGGGAACTGAACGCTAGCCGTGTCTAGATGCTCACTCCCACAGCATGCCGTCACCTCCCTCACAGAGCCAGAAGTCAGAAGACAGGTATGAGAAGAATGATCTTCAATCAAGTAAGTGACGGCTGAGGTGCGGCACGGATGGCGGGAGTGCAGCGCGCCATTGCTGCCCACACACACAGGCACTGCAGGGTGCAGGGCGCAGGGGGGGCGCCCTGGGCAGCAAGAAAAATGCCTCAAACTGGCTAAAAGGGGGCATAAGATGCCGCTGGCACAGCCCTACCCCCGCCGGTATAAATATTGTCATGGATACTGAGGGGCGGAGCTCCTTCCTCAGGCAGCCAGCACACTACTCAGCACAATTTTCTCTCTCTGCTCAGGCTGCAGAGAACACGCTGGTCCTCTCCTCCACTTCTGACAAGTACAGGGTGCTATAAAGGGGGGCACAAAGCGATTGTGGTGCATTTGATAGTGTATATTACTATTTAAAAGCGCTTTTGGGCTGTGGACATACTGTGTTCACAGGCAATACTGGCGCTGGGTTTGTGAACTGGCTGCTATCCTTTGTCCCTCTGACAGATTTTACTGTGGGTCTGTCCCCAAAATAAGTCCCAGTGTGTGAGTGTGGTGTACACGTGTGAGGCATGTCTGAGGCAGGGAGTTCCTCCCCGGAGAAAGCCATTTTGGGACACAGAGTTGTAATGTGGTGGCGCTACCGGCACACCAAGAGCCTGCATGGGTGAAAGAGCTACGTGACAGTACGCATCTCATTAACCGTAGATTAGATAAGTCTGAATCTAAGGCTGCATGCTGGAGAAAATCTGTGGAAGATTTGATTTTTCAGGATGCTGTTATTCCTTATGCGGGCGGCCCCTCTGGGTCACATAAGAGACCATTTGCAAATGTTGTAAACACTGATACCGACACGGATTCTGATTCTTGTGTCGACAATAGTGAATCCAGAGAGATAGATCATAAATTGGCAAAAAGTATACAATATATGATTGTGGCTATAAGGGACGTGTTGGAGGTTACAGAAAGCACTCCTGTACCTCAGGAGAAAGCTTATTTATGTAAGTAAAAGAAATCCAAAGTCACATTCCCTCCTTCACACAAACTAAATGCTCTGTTTGAAGGGATGTGGGTGAATCCTGATAAAAAAAAAATTGTATTCCCAAAAGGATTCACATAGATTATCCTTTCCCGGTTGAAGACAGGAGAAGATGGGAGTCACCCCCTGTGTTAGACAGTGCACTTTCCAGGTTGACAAAGAAGGTAATTCTCCCTGCTCCTGGCACGGCTTCTCTTAAAGAGCCGGCAGACCGCAAAATGGAAACGACATTGAAATCCATTTATGTTACCAATGGTACACTGCTCAGGCCCACTATTGCCTGTGCATGGGTGAGTCGCGCTATTGAAAAATGGTCAGAAAGCGTGTCATCAGAAATTGACACGATTGATAAAGATGAGATACTCCTTAAGTTAGGGAATATCAAGGACGCTGCCGCCTACATGCTGGAAGCAATGAAGGATATTAGACTCTTGAGTTCACAAGCTGCTACCATGGCAGTATCGGCTAGGCGGGCGTTATGGATTCGCCAGTGGAACGCGAATGCAGATTCCAAAAGAAACATGGAGGCTCTCCCATATAAAGGTGAGGCCTTATTTGGCGATGGCCTGGATGCGTTAGTCTCGCCGGCTACCGCAGGTAAGTCAACATTTTTGCCCTCTGCGCCTGCATCGGCAAAAAAGACCTATCACCCGCAAATGCAGTCTTTTCGGACCAATAAATACAAAAAGGCGAGAGGTTCCCCCTTCTTTGCAGGTAGGGGATGGGGAAAGAAGCCCACACCGGCTCCAGGTTCCCAAGAGCAGAAGTCTACCCCTAATTCTGCCAAATCCCCAGCATGACGCTGGAACTCCTTTGCGGCAGGCCGCTCAGGTGGGGGCACGTCTCAAGCTCTTCAGCCAGGATTGGATTCTGTCTGGCCTGGATCCCTGGGTGTTGCAAATAGTATCCCAGGGATAAAAACTAGAGTTTCAAGACGTTCCCCCATGCCAATTTTTCAAATCGACCTTGCCAGCTTCTCCGCCAGAGAGAGAAGCAGTAACAGCGGCAATCCAAAAATTATGTCAAGACCAGGTTATAGTCCTAGTACCGTTGTCACAACAAGGGCGGGGGTTTTATTCAAGCCTCTTTGTTGTTCCGAAGCCGGACGGCTCGGTCAGACAGATCCTAAATCTAAAAGATCTGAATTTCTTCCTGAAAAGGTTCAAGTTCAAGATGGAATCACTTCGGGCGGTGATTGCCAGTCTGGAGGAGGGGGACTACTTAGTGTCGGGGGACATAAAGGATGCTTACCTGCATGTTCCCATTTATCCTCCTCACCAGGCTTATCTGAGATTCGCGATTCAGGATTGCCATTACCAATTCCAGACGTTACCTTTCGGTCTCTACACGGCGCCGAGGGTATTCACAAAGGTGATGGCGGAGATGATGGTCCTCCTTCGTCAGAAAGGAGTCAATATAATCCCTTATCTGGACGAGCTCCTGATAAAGGCGAGATCCATAGAGCAGTTATTACAAAACATATCCCTCTCCCTGTCAATACTCCAACAACACGGGTGGATCATAAATTACCCAAAGTCACAGTTGGAACCAACGACAAGGTTGTCTTTCCTCTGGATGATTCTGGACACAGAAGTTCAGAGAGTATTTCTTCCGCGGGAAAAGGCTTTCGAAATCCAGAAAATGGTAAAACAGATATTGAAACCATCAAGTGTGTCGATCCATCAGTGCATTCGGTTGTTGGGGAAGATGGTGGTGGCCTACGAGGCCATACAGTTTGGCAGGTTCCATGCCAGAGTATTCCAGTGGGACCTGTTGGACAAGTGGTCGGGGTCACACCTACACATACACAGAAAGATAATCCTGTCGTCAAAAACCAGGATTTCGCTCCTGTGGTGGTTGCACAGCTCTCACCTGCTAGAGGGACGCATGTTCGGGATTTAGGACTGGGTCCTAGTAACCACGGATGCAAGTCTCCGATGCTGGGGAGCAGTCTCTCAGGGAGAAAACTTCCAGGGACGTTGGTCACAACAGGAAGCCTGCCTTCACATAAACGTTCTGGAGCTAAGAGCCATTTACAATGGCCTTCAACAAGCGGTACATCTTCTTCAAGACCGTCCTGTGCAGATCCAGGCGGACAATGTAACAGCAGTCGCATACATAAACAGGCAGGGTGGAACGAAAAGAAGAACGGCAATGGCAGAGGCGACAAAAATCCTCCGCTGGGCAGAAAACATCTACAAGCTCTGTCGGCAATATTCATTCTGGAAGTAGACAACTGGGAAGCAGACTTCCTCATCAGACACGATCTCCATCCAGGAGAGTGGGGCCTCCACCAAGAAGTCTTCGCAGAGGTGACAAGTCTTTGGGGAGTTTCTCAAATAGACATGATGGTGTCTCGTCTCAACAAGAAGCTTCAGAGATACTGTTCCAGGTCGAGAGACCCTCAAGCAGTAGCAGTGGATGCACTGGTGACCCAGTGGGTGTTTCCGTCAGTGTATGTTTTCCCTCCACTTCCGCTGATCCCAAAAGAACTCAGGATCATTAGAAAGACAAGGGTTTGAGCAATCTTCATTGCCCCAGACTGGCCAAGAAGGGCTTGGTACCCAGATCTTCAGCAGTTACTCATAGGAGATCCTCGGCCTCTTCCTCCTCGGGAGGACCTGCTGCAGCAGGGGCCCTGTGTGTACCAGGACTTACCGCGGCTACGTTTGACAGCATGGCTGTTGAGCGCCGTATCCTATTTCACTTAGGACGTTTTCCCCATTTTTTGCAGGATGGTGTGGAGACGGCCTACGATTGGGATCAATCAAGGTCCAGATTTCGGCCTTGTCAGTGTTCTTCCAAAAACAATTGGCCTCTCTTCCAGAGGTTCAGACCTTCGTGAAAGGGGTTCTGCACATCCAGCCTCCATTCGTGCCTCCAGTGGCACCATTAGACCTTAACGTGGTATTGCAGTTCCTTCAATCGGATTGGTTTGAGGATCTACAAAAGATAGAGTTGAAGTTTCTCACTTGGAAAGTGGTGATGGTTTTGGCATTGGCATCCACAAGGCAGGTCTCGGAATTTGGGGGCCTTGTCTCACAAGAGCCCTTACCTGATTTTCCATGAAGATAGGGCAGAGTTGCGAACTCGCCAACATTTTCTTCCAAAGGTGGTTTCTGCTTTTCACATAAACCAACCTATTGTGGTGCCAGTAGTTACTGACACATTCACTGATTCAAAGTCTCTAGATGTGGTTAGAGCTATGAAAATCTATGTTGCTAGAACAGCTCGTATACGGAAAACAGAGGCTCTGTTTGTCCTGTATGATCAGACTATTGCACGTTGGATTAGAAATACGATTCAGAAAGCTCATACTACGGCTGGATTGCCGTTACCGACGTCAGTAAAGTCCCACTCCACTAGGAAGGTGGGCTCATCCTGGGCGGCTGCCCGAGGGTCTCGGCATTACAACTTTGCCGAGCAGCTACTTGGTCAGGGTCAAACACATTTGCAAAATTCTACAAGTTTGACACCTTGGCCGATGAGGACCTAAAGTTTGGTCAAACGGTGCTGCAGGGTCATCCGCACTCTCCCGCCCGTACTGGAGCTTTGGTATAGACCCCATGGTCTTGATGTCATCCCCAGGATCCTGTAGGACATATGAGAAAATAGGATTTGGATAACCTACCGGTAAATCCTTTTCTCCTAGTCCGTAGAGGATGCTGGGCGCCCGTCCCAGTGCGTACTTTACCTGCAGTTTAGTTATTACAGTTACACAAGTTGTGTTATCTTGGTTTCAGCATGTTGCTGCAATTAGTTCATGCCTGTTGGCGTGTGTTATGTTGAATGCCATGTGTACGGCATGGTTGAGGGTGTGAGTTGGTAGATATCTCACCACTAGTAAAGTAATTCCTTTCCTCGAAATGTCAGTCTCCCTGGGCACAGTTCCTACAACTGAGGTCTGGAGGAGGGGCATAGAGGGAGGAGCCAGTTCACACCCAATGAAAAGTCTTTAGAGTGCCCATGTCTCCTGCGGATCCAGT
Source organism: Pseudophryne corroboree (assembly GCF_028390025.1). NCBI lineage: Eukaryota > Metazoa > Chordata > Amphibia > Anura > Myobatrachidae > Pseudophryne > Pseudophryne corroboree. Next base: position 468,288,403 of record NC_086445.1, read on the forward strand.
CTATACCCCATGGTCTTGATGTCGTCCCCAGCATCCTCTACGGACTAGGAGAAAAGGATTTACCGGTAGGTTATCAAAATCCTATTATTATGCTTAATACAAATATTCAACAACAGATACAGAAAATTTTTTAATCGACCAAATGGTTTCTTCTCAAACAGATTAGTTGAGTATTGACCGATGGTGCCTTATCCACTGGCTATCATGTGTATGTATATGTTTATGTTTATATTATGACCACAGTTTGTGATGATTTCATGACTACTGTTGACACCTATTTTGTCATTCCCTTACTTCTTTCCCTTTCCCCTCTAATTTTTTCTCTTTATTCTTCTTCTATTTCCTTATGTAACCCTATGTGGTTCCTTCTCTTTCTATTTTTATTTACTGTGATTTCGTACAAACATGATTATTATTGCTGTGTTAATGACATCTTCTTTTGTATGCATTGTTCGTTGTTTTTAATGATACCATGTTTGTATTATATGATATTTCTTCTGAAAACAATCAATTGTTTTTGAAAAAATAATATATATATATACAGTATTTATTTTGATGATCTTTGTGAACCAGAAAAATGACATGTTTTGATATTTTAATGTAATTTCAAATAAAGACTATGGCCCTCATTCCGAGTTGTTCGCTCGCAAGCTGTTTTTAGCAGATTTACTCACGCTAAGCCGCCGCCTACTGGGAGTGAATCTTAGCATCTTAAAATTGCGAACAACGTATTCGCAATATTGCGATTACACCTCTCTTAGCAGTTTCTGAGTAGCTCCAGACTTACTCGGCATCTGCGATCAGTTCTGTGCTTGTCGTTCCTGGTTTGACGTCACAAACACACCCAGCGTTCGCCCAGACACTCCTCCGTTTCTCCAGCCACTCCCGCGTTTTTCCCAGAAACGGTAGCGTTTTTTCACACACACCCATAAAACGGCCAGTTTCCGCCCAGAAACACCCACTTCCTGTCAATCACATTACGATCGCCTGAACGATGAAAAAGCCGTGAGTAAAATTCCTAACTTCATAGCAAATTTACTTGGCGCAGTCGCAGTGCGAACATTGCGCATGCGCGCTAAGCGGAAAATCGCTGCGATGCGAAAAAATTTACCGAGCGAACAACTCGGAATGACCCCCTATATTTTATTACTAAGGAGTGCCCCAACAAAGAGAGTTTTCTTCTCTGTCTACTGTTTAACTACATGTCTTTGACTCTCAGGGAGCACCACCAACTAAGCTATTACCTTATAGCTCATTAGTAGCATTATTATAGGTCAGTGCGGCATCCCCACCAGTTTATCGAAATTTACCATTATGCCATATTTTATTAAACACACACTCTGGGCCAATTTCCTTGCAAATCCCAAAGCTCCAGTATCCCTCAGAGGATGATAGATACATAATAACTAAGGAGTGTGATTGGTCGTCTAGTAAGACGAGGCAGAGGCCAGATTATTATTTCTCTATCATTATCCCACAGAGGATACAGATATAATAAGTAAGGAGTGTGATTGGCCGGCTAGTGAGGGGAGGTGGAGGCCGGAATTTTAACTAAAATATTTTCTCTGACGTCCTAAGTGGATGCTGGGACTCCGTAAGGACCATGGGGAATAGCGGCTCCGCAGGAGACTGGGCACAACTATAAAGAAAGCTTTAGACTACTGGTGTGCACTGGCTCCTCCCACTATGACCCTCCTCCAGACTTCAGTTAGAATCTTGTGCCCGGCTGAGCTGGATGCACACTAGGGGCTCTCCTGAGCTCCTAGAAAGAAAGTATATTTAGGTTTTTTATTTTACAGTGTGATCTGCTGGCAACAGACTCACTGCAGCGAGGGACTAAGGGGAGAAGAAGCGAACCTACCTAACTGGTGGTAGTTTGGGCTTCTTAGGCTACTGGACACCATTAGCTCCAGAGGGATCGACCGCAGGACCCGACCTTGGTGTTCGTTCCCGGAGCCGCGCCGCCGGCCCCCTTACAGAGCCACAAGCAAGAAGTGTTCCGGAAAATCGGCGGCAGAAGACTTCAGTCTTCAACAAGGTAGCGCACAGCACTGCAGCTGTGCGCCATTGCTCCTCATGCACACCTCACACTCCGGTCACTGATGGGTGCAGGGCGCTGGGGGGGGCGCCCTGAGGGCAATATAAGACACCTTGGCTGGCAAATCTACACCATATATAGTTCTAGAGGCTATATAGGTGTAAAAATACCCCTGCCAGAATTCCAGAAAAAGCGGGAGAAGTCCGCCGGAAAAGGGGCGGGGCCATCTCCCTCAGCACACTGGCGCCATTTTTCCCTCACAGCTCCGCTGGAAGGAAGCTCCCTGGCTCTCCCCTGCAGTCTACAAGCTACAGAAGGGTAAAAAAGAGAGGAGGGGGGCACTAAATTTAGGCGCAGTATATATATATATATATATATATAAAAAGCAGCTATAAGGGAAAACACTCATTTATAGTGGGATCCCTGTGTTATATAGCGCTCTGGTGTGTGCTGGCATACTCTCTCTCTCTGTCTCCCCAAAGGGCTTTGTGGGGTCCTGTCCTCTGTCAGAGCATTCCCTGTGTGTATGCGGTGTGTCGGTACGGCTGTGTCGACATGTTTGATGAGGAGGCTTATGTGGAGGCGGAGCAGATGCCTATAAATGTGATGTCACCCCCTGCGGGGTCGACACCTGAGTGGATGGTGCTGTGGAAGGAATTACGTGACAGTGTCGACTCCTTGCATAAAAGGTTTGACGACATACCAAATGTGGGACAGCCGGCTTCTCAGCCTGTGCCTGCCCAGGCGTCTCAAAAGCCATCAGGGGCTCTAAAACGCCCGCTACCTCAGATGCATAGGTTTGCGCAGCGGGGGTTCCTGGTGCGCACAGGCACCCCCTAATGTCTGGCACGCCAATCTCACACTGTTCCCTCTGCGCTGCACCCTGTCAGGATTGCAGTACTGACCGGACGCCTGGGTTAATCAAGGGTGCCACTGCCACCGGCTTTCAAACTCCATGTACAAAAACATGCTCGCAGGCCCTCCTGCCACACTCGCCACATGCCCACCTCTCTCCTTCTATGCTATGCCAACGCCAGCCACTGATGAGGATCAGCATGCAGCCAGCTTTCCTCTTAGGAAGACAAATTCAATACTGGCAGGCGGTCGGCAGCAGCATTGACACGTCACTCGTTTTTACCAGCAGCAGCAGTACTAGTCTGTGACTGTCAGTGTCAGTGAGTGACTGACTTGTAAGTAAGCTGCTGCAGCTTGCAGGGGAAAGAGAGGGGGAGCCAGACCAGGCTGAGGAGGAGCAGAGTAATTGCAGTGAGTGCCATCAGGGGTGTTTGTTTGGTGCACACCACAACATCTGACAATGTATCTGCTTTATTAGGATTGGTACAAGGGTGGATATTTTATATGCGCTGACCATCAATAGATGGTGCTAGACACGCCCATAAGGCGGTGCTAGACACACCCCTCCGATGGTGCACCCCCTAATAAAATGTGCTGCGCACGCCTATGCTCAGATGGCAGACACAGATGTCGACACGGATACTGACTCCAGTGTCGACGATGATGAGACTAATGTAACTTCCAGTAGGGCCACAGGTTACATGATTGAGGCAATGAAAAATGTGTTGCACATTTCTGATGTTACCCCCGGTACCACAAAAAAGGGTATTATGTTTGGAGAGAAAAAACTACCAGTAGCTTTTCCTCCATCTGAGGAGTTAAATGAAGTGTGTGAAGAAGCGTGGGCTTCCCCTGATAAGAAACTGGTAATTTCTAAGAGGTTACTAATGGCGTACCCTTTCCCGCCAGAGGATAGGGCACATTGGGAAACATCCCCTAGAGTGGATAAAGCGCTCACACGCTTGTCAAAGAAGGTGGCACTACCGTCTCCGGATACGGCCGCCCTGAAGGAATCTGCTGATAGAAAGCAGGAGGCTATCCTGAAGTCTATATATACACACACAGGTGTTATACTGAGACCAGCTATTGCTTCAGCATGGATGTGCAGTGCTGCAGCTGCATGGTCAGATTCCCTGTCGGAAAATATTGATACCCTAGACAGGGACACGATATTGCTAACCGTAGAGCATATTAAAGACGCACTTTTATACATGAGGGATGCACAGAGGGATATTTGCCGGCTGGCATCCAAAATTAGTGCAATGTCCATTTCTGCCAGGAGAGGGTTATGGACTCGACAGTGGACAGGAGATGCAGATTCCAAAAGGCACATGGAAGTTCTGCCTTATAAGGGTGAGGAGTTGTTCGGGGATGGTCTCTCGGACCTCATTTCCACAGCAACAGCTGGGAAGTCTACATTTTTACCCCATGTTCCCTCACAGCCAAAGAAAGCACCGTATTATCAGGTACAGTCCTTTCGGCCCAATAGGTGCAAGCGGGTTAAGGGCGCGTCCTTTCTGCCCAGAGGCAGAGGTAGGTGGAAAAAGCTGCAGCATACAGCCAGTTCCCAGGAGCAAAAGTCCTCCCCCGCTTCCTCTAAGTCCACAGCATGACGCTGGGGCTCCACAGGCGGAGCCAGGTACGGTGGGGGCCCATCTCAAATATTTCAGCAATCAGTGGGCTCGCTCACGGGTGGATCCCTGGATCTTTCAAATAGTATCTCAGGGGTACAAGCTGGAATTCGAGACGTCTCCCCCCCGCCGTTTCCTCAAATCTGCCTTACCAACCACTCCCTCAGGCAGGAAGGCAGTGTTACAGGCAATTCACAAGCTGTATTCACAACAGGTGATAATAACGGTACCCCTACTTCAACAAGGACGGGGTTACTATTCCATAATGTTTGTGGTACCGAAACCGGACGGTTCGGTGGGACCCATTTTAAATTTGAAATCCTTGAACACATATATAAAAAAATTCAAGTTCAAGATGGAATCGCTCAGGGCGGTTATTGCAAGCCTGGACGAGGGGGATTACATGGTATCACTGGACATCAAGGTTGCTTACCTGCATGTCCCCATTTACCATCCTCACCAGGAGTACCTCAGATTTGTGGTACAGGATTGTCATTACCAATTCCAGACGTTGCCGTTCGGTCTATCCACGGCTCCGAGGGTCTTTACCAAGGTAATGGCCGAAATGATGATACTCCTTCGAAAGAAGGGAGTTTTAATTATCCTGTACTTGGACGATCTCCTGATAAAGGCGAGGTCCAGGGAGCAGTTGTTCGGGATAGTGGTCGGGGTAGTACTATCTCGGGAGGTGCTACAACAGCACGGCTGGATTCTAAACATTCCAAAGTCACAGCTGGTCCCTACGACGCGTCTACTGTTCCTGGGGATGGTTCTGGACACAGAACAAGAAAAAAGTGTTTCTCCCGGAGGAGAAGGCCAAGGAGCTGTCATCTCTAGTCAGAGGCCTCCTAAAACCAAAACAGGTGTCGGTGCATCACTGCACGCGGATCCTGGGAAAGATGGTAGCTTCCTACGAAGCAATTCCATTCGGCAGGTTCCATGCAAGAACTTTTCAGTGGGACCTGTTGGTCAAGTGGTCCGGATCGCATCTTCAGATGCATCGGCTGATAACCCTGTCTCCAAGGACAAGGGTGTCCCTGCTGTGGTGGCTGCAGAGTGCTCATCTTCAAGAGGGCCGCAGATTCGGCATACAGGACTGGGTCCTGGTGACCACGGATGCCAGCCTTCGAGGCTGGGGGGCAGTCACACAGGGAAGAAACTTCCAAGGACTATGGTCAAGTCAGGAGACTTCCCTGCACATAAATATTCTGGAACTAAGGGCCATTTACAATGCCCTAAGTCAGGCAAAACCCCTGCTTCAAAACCAGCCGGTACTGATCCAGTCAGACAACATCACGGCGGTCGCCCATGTAAACCGACAGGGCGGCACGAGAAGCAGGACGGCGATGGCAGAAGCCACAAGGATTCTCCGATGGGCGGAAAATCACGTGTTAGCACTGTCAGCAGTGTTCATTCCGGGAGTGGACAACTGGGAAGCAGACTTCCTCAGCAGGCACGACCTCCACCCGGGAGAGTGGGGACTTCATCCAGAAGTCTTTCAAATGATTGTAAACCGTTGGGAAAGGCCACAGGTGGACATGATGGCGTCCCGCCTAAACAAAAAGCTAGAAAAGTATTGCGCCAGGTCAAGAGACCCGCAGGAGATAGCTGTGGACGCTCTAGTGACACCGTGGGTGTACCGGTCGGTTTATGTGTTCCCTCCTCTTCCTCTCATACCAAAGGTACTGAGGATAATAAGGAGAAGAGGAGTAAGAACTATACTCATTGTTCCGGATTGGCCAAGAAGAGCTTGGTACCCGGAACTTCAAGAAATTATCTCAGAGGACCCATGGCCTCTACCGCTCAGACAGGACCTGCTGCAGCAGGGGCCCTGTCTGTTCCAAGACTTACCGCGGCTGCATTTGACGGCATGGCGGTTGAACACCGGATCCTGAAGGAAAAGGGCATTCCGGAGGAAGTCATTCCTACGCTGATTAAAGCTAGGAAAGAAGTAACCGCAAACCATTATCACCGCATATGGCGAAAATATGTTGCGTGGTGTGAGGCCAGGAAGGCCCCAACGGAGGAATTTCAGCTGGGCCGTTTCCTGCACTTCCTACAGTCAGGGGTGACTATGGGCCTTAAATTGGGTTCCATTAAGGTCCAGATTTCGGCTCTATCGATTTTCTTCCAGAGAGAACTGGCTTCACTACCAGAAGTTCAGACTTTTGTTAAGGGAGTGCTGCATATTCAGCCCCCTTTTGTGCCTCCAGTGGCACCTTGGGATCTCAACGTGGTGTTGGATTTCCTAAAGTCACATTGGTTTGAGCCACTAAAAACCGTGGATTTGAAATATCTCACGTGGAAAGTGGTCATGTTGTTGGCCTTGGCTTCGGCCAGGCGTGTATCAGAATTGGCGGCTTTGTCATGTAAAAGCCCTTATCTGATTTTCCATATGGATAGGGCAGAATTGAGGACTCGTCCCCAGTTTCTCCCTAAAGTGGTATCAGCTTTTCATCTGAACCAACCTATCGTGGTGCCTGCGGCTACAAAAGACTTGGAGGCTTCCAAGTTGTTGGATGTAGTCAGGGCCCTGAAAAATCTATGTTTCCAGGACAGCTGGAGTCAGAAAGACTGACTCGCTATTTATCCTGTATGCGCCCAACAAGTTGGGTGCACCAGCTTCAAAGCAGACTATTGATCGCTGGATCTGTAGTACGATTCAGCTTGCACATTCTGCGGCTGGACTGCCGCATCCTAAATCAGTGAAAGCCCATTCCACGAGGAAGGTGGGCTCTTCTTGGGCGGCTGCCCGAGGGGTCTCGGCTCTACAACTTTGCCGAGCAGCTACTTGGTCGGGGTCAAACACGTTTGCTAAATTCTACAAGTTTGACACCCTGGCTGAGGAGGACCTAGAGTTTGCCCATTCGGTGTTGCAGAGTCATCCGCACTCTCCCGCCCGTTTGGGAGCTTTGGTATAATCCCCATGGTCCTTACGGAGTCCCAGCATCCACTTAGGACGTCAGAGAAAATAAGAATTTACTCACCGGTAATTCTATTTCTCGTAGTCCGTAGTGGATGCTGGGCGCCCATCCCAAGTGCGGATTGTCTGCAATACTTGTATATAGTTATTGTTTAACTAAAGGGTTATTGTTGAGCCATCTGTTAAGAGGCTCAGTTGTTATCATACTGTTAACTGGGTATTGTATCACGAGCAGGGCCGGTTCTATCCCTTGAGGCGCCCAGTGCGAGAGTTTCCACTGGCGCGCCCCCCCCCCTCTCCGTGGCAAAACAGTTAGTGTGGGGGGCGTGGCTTCATAGGGGAGGGGCGTGGCCAGTTATGCTCACAGTAGCTGTGCCCCCCAGTTGATTTGCCCCCTCTTCATTTGCCCCCAGTAGTTGTGCCCCCTCTTTATTTGCTCCCAGTATTTGTGCCTCCTCTTTATTTGCCCCCAGTAGTTGTGCCCCCTTCTTTATTTGCGCCTCCTCTTTATTTGCCCCCAGTAGTTGTGTCCCCAGTATTTGTGCCTCCTCTTTATTTGCCCCCAGTAGTTGTGCCCTCTCTTTATTTGCCCCCAGTATTTGTGCCTCCTCTTTATTTGCCCCCAGTTGTTGTGCCCCCTCTTTATTTGCCCCCTGTCGCTGTGCCCCCCGCTTACAAACACACACACACAAAATAATAAAAACAATACTTACCACTGCCCCGCTCCTGCTTCTTCTGCTGCTGCTGCTCCGTCAGTCTGGCCGCCCGCTCCTCTCTATGGGAGAGACGTCAATGACGTCTCTCCCATAGCGCCGCACAGACACTAGAGGTCAATAACGACCTCTAGTGTCTGTGCCTGGAGCCGGCTGCAGCGGACGCCCCCACAGCCCACGGCGTCTGCTGCAGCCGTGGAGCGGGGAGCGGAGTGCGGGCAGGCGGTGGTGCCTCCGGGGTGACTGCGGCCGCGCCCCCAGGCCGCAGCGCCCCGGGCAAAGGCACTGCTTGCCCGCACCAAGGACCGCTCCTGATCACGAGTTATACGTGTGATTGGTGTGGCCGGTATGAGTCTTACCCGGGATTCAAAATCCTTCCTTATTGTGTCAGCTCTTCCGGGCACAGTATCCTAACTGAAGTCTGGAGGAGGGTCATAGTGGGAGGAGCCAGTGCACACCAGTAGTCTAAAGCTTTCTTTATAGTTGTGCCCAGTCTCCTGTGGAGCCGCTATTCCCCATGGTCCTTACGGAGTCCCAGCATCCACTACGGACTACGAGAAATAGAATTACCGGTGAGTAAATTCTTATTTTATATAAAACCATAGAAAAATGTACCTTTTCCTCTGTGTAGTATAATACACAAAATGGAAAGCTGCTCAATCAGATTGTAATGTCACTCAGGTGCTAAAAGGGAGGGGTAATTCTGTGTAGGAAAAAACTGTGTTCCCTAATGCACACCGAGTGAAAAATATTACTACATAATAGTCTCTGTGTAGTATATTAAATAGAGATGAGCGGGTTCGGTTTCTCTGAATCCGAACCCGCCAGAACTTCATGTTTTTTTTCACGGGTCCGAGCGACTCGGATCTTCCCGCCTTGCTCGGTTAACCCGAGCGCGCCCGAACGTCATCATGACGCTGTCGGGTTCTCGCGAGGCTCGGATTCTATCGCGAGACTCGGATTCTATATAAGGAGCCCGCGTCGCCGCCATTTTCACACGTGCATTGAGATTGATAGGGAGAGGACGTGGCTGGCGTCCTCTCCGTTTAGAATTAGAATAGATTAGAGAGACACTTGATTTACTAATTTTGGGGAGCATTAGGAGTACTCAGTAGTGTACAGTGCAGAGTTTTGCTGATAGTGACCAGTGACCACCACTTTTATTTATAATCCGTTCTCTGCCTGAAAAAAGCGATACACAGCACACAGTGACTCAGTCACATACCATATCTGTGTGCACTGCTCAGGCTCAGGCCAGTGTGCTGCATCATCTATTATCTATATATAATATTATATATATCTGTCTGACTGCTCAGCTCACACAGCTTATAATTGTGGGGGAGACTGGGGAGCACTACTGCAGTGCCAGTTATAGGTTATAGCAGGAGCCAGGAGTACATAATATATTATATAGTGAGTGACCACCAGACACACAGTGCAGTTTATTTAATATATCCGTTCTCTGCCTGAAAAAAGCGATACACACAGTGACTCAGTCAGTCACATACCATATCTGTGTGCACTGCTCAGGCTCAGGCCAGTGTGCTGCATCATCTATATATATTATATATCTGTCTGACTGCTCAGCTCACACAGCTTATAATTGTGGGGGAGACTGGGGAGCACTACTGCAGTGCCAGTTATAGGTTATAGCAGGAGCCAGGAGTACATAATATTATATTAAAATTAAACAGTGCACACTTTTGCTGCAGGAGTGCCACTGCCAGTGTGACTAGTGACCAGTGACCTGACCACCAGTATATAATATTAGTAGTATACTATCTCTTTATCAACCAGTCTATATTAGCAGCAGACACAGTACAGTGCGGTAGTTCACGGCTGTGGCTACCTCTGTGTCGGCACTCGGCAGCCCGTCCATAATTGTATATACCACCTAACCGTGGTTTTTTTTTCTTTCTTTATACATACATACTAGTTACGAGTATACTATCTCTTTATCAACCAGTCTATATATTAGCAGCAGACACAGTACAGTGCGGTAGTTCACGGCTGTGGCTACCTCTGTGTCGGCACTCGGCAGCCCGTCCATAATTGTATATACCACCTAACCGTGGTTTTTTTTTCTTTCTTTATACATACATACTAGTTACGAGTATACTATCTCTTTATCAACCAGTCTATATATTAGCAGCAGACACAGTACAGTGCGGTAGTTCACGGCTGTGGCTACCTCTGTGTCGGCACTCGGCAGCCCATCCATAATTGTATATACCACCTAACCGTGGTTTTTTTTTCTTTCTTTATACATACATACTAGTTACGAGTATACTATCTCTTTATCAACCAGTCTATATATTAGCAGCAGACACAGTACAGTGCGGTAGTTCACGGCTGTGGCTACCTCTGTGTCGGCACTCGGCAGCCCGTCCATAATTGTATACTAGTATCCAATCCATCCATCTCCATTGTTTACCTGAGGTGCCTTTTAGTTGTGCCTATTAAAATATGGAGAACAAAAATGTTGAGGTTCCAAAATTAGGGAAAGATCAAGATCCACTTCCACCTCGTGCTGAAGCTGCTGCCACTAGTCATGGCCGAGACGATGAAATGCCAGCAACGTCGTCTGCCAAGGCCGATGCCCAATGGCATAGTACAGAGCATGTCAAAACCAAAACACCAAATATCAGTAAAAAAAGGACTCCAAAACCTAAAATAAAATTGTCGGAGGAGAAGCGTAAACTTGCCAATATGCCATTTACCACACGGAGTGGCAAGGAACGGCTGAGGCCCTGGCCTATGTTCATGGCTAGTGGTTCAGCTTCACATGAGGATGGAAGCACTCAGCCTCTCGCTAGAAAACTGAAAAGACTCAAGCTGGCAAAAGCACCGCAAAGAACTGTGCGTTCTTTGAAATCCCAAATCCACAAGGAGAGTCCAATTGTGTCGGTTGCGATGCCTGACCTTCCCAACACTGGACGTGAAGAGCATGCGCCTTCCACCATTTGCACGCCCCCTGCAAGTGCTGGAAGGAGCACCCGCAGTCCAGTTCCTGATAGTCAGATTGAAGATGTCAGTGTTGAAGTACACCAGGATGAGGAGGATATGGGTGTTGCTGGCGCTGGGGAGGAAATTGACCAGGAGGATTCTGATGGTGAGGTGGTTTGTTTAAGTAAGGCACCCGGGGAGACACCTGTTGTCCGTGGGAGGAATATGGCCGTTGACATGCCAGGTGAAAATACCAAAAAAATCAGCTCTTCGGTGTGGAGGTATTTCACCAGAAATGCGGACAACAGGTGTCAAGCCGTGTGTTCCCTTTGTCAAGCTGTAATAAGTAGGGGTAAGGACGTTAACCACCTCGGAACATCCTCCCTTATACGTCACCTGCAGCGCATTCATAATAAGTCAGTGACAAGTTCAAAAACTTTGGGTGACAGCGGAAGCAGTCCACTGACCAGTAAATCCCTTCCTCTTGTAACCAAGCTCACGCAAACCACCCCACCAACTCCCTCAGTGTCAATTTCCTCCTTCCCCAGGAATGCCAATAGTCCTGCAGGCCATGTCACTGGCAATTCTGACGAGTCCTCTCCTGCCTGGGATTCCTCCGATGCATCCTTGCGTGTAACGCCTACTGCTGCTGGCGCTGCTGTTGTTGCCGCTGGGAGTCGATGGTCATCCCAGAGGGGAAGTCGTAAGCCCACTTGTACTACTTCCAGTAAGCAATTGACTGTTCAACAGTCCTTTGCGAGGAAGATGAAATATCACAGCAGTCATCCTACTGCAAAGCGGATAACTGAGTCCTTGACAACTATGTTGGTGTTAGACGTGCGTCCGGTATCCGCCGTTAGTTCACAGGGAACTAGACAATTTATTGAGGCAGTGTGCCCCCGTTACCAAATACCATCTAGGTTCCACTTCTCTAGGCAGGCGATACCGAGAATGTACACGGACGTCAGAAAAAGACTCACCAGTGTCCTAAAAAATGCAGTTGTACCCAATGTCCACTTAACCACGGACATGTGGACAAGTGGAGCAGGGCAGGGTCAGGACTATATGACTGTGACAGCCCACTGGGTAGATGTATGGACTCCCGCCGCAAGAACAGCAGCGGCGGCACCAGTAGCAGCATCTCGCAAACGCCAACTCTTTCCTAGGCAGGCTACGCTTTGTATCACCGCTTTCCAGAATACGCACACAGCTGAAAACCTCTTACGGCAACTGAGGAAGATCATCGCGGAATGGCTTACCCCAATTGGACTCTCCTGTGGATTTGTGGCATCGGACAACGCCAGCAATATTGTGTGTGCATTAAATATGGGCAAATTCCAGCACGTCCCATGTTTTGCACATACCTTGAATTTGGTGGTGCAGAATTTTTTAAAAAACGACAGGGGCGTGCAAGAGATGCTGTCGGTGGCCAGAAAAATTGCGGGACACTTTCGGCGTACAGGCACCACGTACAGAAGACTGGAGCACCACCAAAAACTACTGAACCTGCCCTGCCATCATCTGAAGCAAGAAGTGGTAACGAGGTGGAATTCAACCCTCTATATGCTTCAGAGGTTGGAGGAGCAGCAAAAGGCCATTCAAGCCTATACAATTGAGCACGATATAGTAGGTGGAATGCACCTGTCTCAAGTGCAGTGGAGAATGATTTCAACGTTGTGCAAGGTTCTGATGCCCTTTGAACTTGCCACACGTGAAGTCAGTTCAGACACTGCCAGCCTGAGTCAGGTCATTTCCCTCATCAGGCTTTTGCAGAAGAAGCTGGAGGCATTGAAGAAGGAGCTAAAAGGGAGCGATTCCGCTAGGCATGTGGGACTTGTGGATGCAGCCCTTAATTCGCTTAACAAGGATTCACGGGTGGTCAATCTGTTGAAATCAGAGCACTACATTTTGGCCACCGTGCTCGATCCTAGATTTAAAGCCTACCTTGGATCTCTCTTTCCGGCAGACACAGGTCTGCTGGGGTTGAAAGACCTGCTGGTGAGAAAATTGTCAAGTCAAGCGGAACGCGACCTGTCAACATCTCCTCCTTCACATTCTCCCGCAACTGGGGGTGCGAGGAAAAGGCTCAGAATTCCGAGCCCACCCGCTGGCGGTGATGCAGGGCAGTCTGGAGCGACTGCTGATGCTGACATCTGGTCCGGACTGAAGGACCTGACAACGATTACGGACATGTCGTCTACTGTCACTGCATATGATTCTCTCAACATTGATAGAATGGTGGAGGATTATATGAGTGACCGCATCCAAGTAGGCACGTCACACAGTCCGTACTTATACTGGCAGGAAAAAGAGGCAATTTGGAGGCCCTTGCACAAACTGGCTTTATTCTACCTAAGTTGCCCTCCCACAAGTGTGTACTCCGAAAGAGTGTTTAGTGCCGCCGCTCACCTTGTCAGCAATCGGCGTACGAGGTTACATCCAGAAAATGTGGAGAAGATGATGTTCATTAAAATGAATTATAATCAATTCCTCCGCGGAGACATTGACCAGCAGCAATTGCCTCCACAAAGTACACAGGGAGCTGAGATGGTGGATTCCAGTGGGGACGAATTGATAATCTGTGAGGAGGGGGATGTACACGGTGATATATCGGAGGGTGAAGATGAGGTGGACATCTTGCCTCTGTAGAGCCAGTTTGTGCAAGGAGAGATTAATTGCTTCTTTTTTGGGGGGGGTCCAAACCAACCCGTCATATCAGTCACAGTCGTGTGGCAGACCCTGTCACTGAAATTATGGGTTGGTTAAAGTGTGCATGTCCTGTTTTGTTTATACAACATAAGGGTGGGTGGGAGGGCCCAAGGACAATTCCATCTTGCACCTCTTTTTTCTTTTCTTTTTCTTTGCATCATGTGCTGATTGGGGAGGTTTTTTTTGGAAGGGACATCCTGCGTGACACTGCAGTGCCACTCCTAGATGGGCCCGGTGTTTGTGTCGGCCACTAGGGTCGCTAATCTTACTCACACAGTCAGCTACCTCATTGCGCCTCTTTTTTTCTTTGCGTCATGTGCTGCTTGGGGAGGGTTTTTTGGAAGGGACATCCTGCGTGACACTGCAGTGCCACTCCTAGATGGGCCCGGTGTTTGTGTCGGCCACTAGGGTCGCTAATCTTACTCACACAGCTACCTCATTGCGCCTCTTTTTTTCTTTGCGTCATGTGCTGTTTGGGGAGGGTTTTTTGGAAGGGCCATCCTGCGTGACACTGCAGTGCCACTCCTAGATGGGCCCGGTGTTTGTGTCGGCCACTAGGGTCGCTAATCTTACTCACACAGCTACCTCATTGCGCCTCTTTTTTTCTTTGCGTCATGTGCTGTTTGGGGAGGTTTTTTTGGAAGGGCCATCCTGCGTGACACTGCAGTGCCACTCCTAGATGGGCCCGGTGTTTGTGTCGGCCACTAGGGTCGCTAATCTTACTCACACAGCTACCTCATTGCGCCTCTTTTTTTCTTTGCGTCATGTGCTGTTTGGGGAGGGTTTTTTGGAAGGGACATCCTGCGTGACACTGCAGTGCCACTCCTAGATGGGCCCGGTGTTTGTGTCGGCCACTAGGGTCGCTTATCTTACTCACACAGCGACCTCGGTGCAAATTTTAGGACTAAAAATAATATTGTGAGGTGTGAGGTATTCAGAATAGACTGAAAATGAGTGTAAATTATGGTTTTTGAGGTTAATAATACTTTGGGATCAAAATGACCCCCAAATTCTATGATTTAAGCTGTTTTTTAGTGTTTTTTGAAAAAAACACCCGAATCCAAAACACACCCGAATCCGACAAAAAAAATTCGGTGAGGTTTTGCCAAAACACGGTCGAACCCAAAACACGGCCGCGGAACCGAACCCAAAACCAAAACACAAAACCCGAAAAATTTCAGGCGCTCATCTCTAATATTAAAGAGAAATAATAACTTAGGAGCAGCGGCAGCTTCTACCATTTGTAGGCGGGGGGTTGCCACTGCCCATGCCAGAGAGGCAAAGGAGAGCCCGGGTTCCAGCACCTGTACAATGGATCTGGCTTGCGCCAGGACCTGTGTATTAGAGCAAAAGAAGTTTTGAAGCGCCCGTGTCTTTTATACTAGGGATAAAGAATATATCACTTATGAATTGTAAATTATGAGATAATGAACCCACGTTCGCCTCAATCAAGGGTCTGTGTTAACCCCTATTATAGGAAACAAATGGGCATAGAAAATGGAAAGCTGCGCTCATGGGGTCAAACATTTCTCATAAAAAACATCCACAGAGCCGAAAATATAACAAAAATATACATTTAATATACACAATTTAAAGTTAAACTGGAACAAAATACATATACATAAAATATACATACACTGATATCAGTGACAAGACTAAAAAGATTATGGGGTATATGCAATTGCGGGCGAATTGTGGCAATTTTTCGCCCGTTTTTTAATTCGACACAATTCGACCGTCGAATTCCGGCAGGTGGGTGCCGGAATTCGACATATTCAATAAAAAACGGATTCGACAGTCCCGCTGTCGAAAAACGGCTGATTTGACGGATTTTGATCCGATTTTTAAAAATGGTCAAAAAACGGTCCCCCCTCCTAAGCATAACCAGCCTCGGGCTCTTTGAGCCAGTCCTGGTTGCCAAAATACGGGGGGGAAAATGACAGGGGATCCCCCGTATTTTAACAACCAGCACCGGGCTCTGCGCCTGGTCCTGGTGCAAAAAATACGGGGGACAAAAAGAGTAGGGGTCCCCCGTATTTTTTGTACCAGCACCGGGCTCCACTAGCTGGACAGGTAATGCCACAGCCGGGGGTCACTTTTATACAGCGCCCTGCGGCCGTGGCATTAAATATCCAACTAGTCACCCCTGGCCGGGGTACCCTGGAGGAGTGGGGACCCCTTCAATCAAGGGGTCCCCCCCCCCAGCCACCCAAGGGCCAGGGGTGAAGCCCGAGGCTGTCCCCCCATCCAAGGGCTGCGGATGGGGGGCTGATAGCCTTGAGTAAAATGTTAGAATATTGTTTTTTGCAGAAGAACTACAAGTCCCAGCAAGCCTCCCCGCAAGCCTTGGAGAACCACAAGTACCAGCATGCGGGGGGAAACGGGCCCGCTGGTACCTGTAGTTCTACTGCAAAAAAATACCCAAATAAAAACAGGACACAGACACCGTGAAAATACAACTTTATTTCACACATGCCGACACATACATACTTACCTAAGTTGACACGCCGACTCTGGCCTCGTCTCCAATGTCGACGTCCGGGGGACCTGAAAATAAAATTATACTCACCTGATCCAGTGTCCTGGTCTTATATTATAATCCACGTACTTGGCAAAAAAACAAACCGCATTAACCCGAACCAGACGGACTGAAAGGGGTCCCATGTTTACACATGGGACCCCTTTCCCCGAATGCAGAGACCCCCCGTGACTCCTGTCACAGAGAGTCTCTTCAGTCAATCAGGTAGCGCCACGTCGTGGCACTCTTCTGATTGGCTGTATGCGCGTCAGAGCTGTCAGACGCGCATTGCACAGCCCCCTCCATTATCTTCAATGGTGGGAACTTTGCGGTCAGCAGTGAGGTCACCCGCGGTCAGCGGCTGACCGCGGGTAAGCCCACCGCTGACCGCAAAGTTCCCACCATTGAAACTAATGGAGGGAGCTGTGCGATGCGCTGTCTGCCAGCTCAGACGCGCAAAGCCAATCAGGAGAGTGCCACGAAGTGGCGCTTCCTGATTGGCTGAAGGGACCTTTCTGTGAGAGGAGTCACGGGGGTTCTCTGCATTCGGGGAAAGGGGTCCCATGTGTAAACATGGGACCCCTTTCAGTCCGTCTGGTTCGGGTTAATGCGGTTTGTTTTTTTGCCAAGTACGTGGATTATAATAAAAGACCAGGACACTGGATCAGGTGAGTATAATTTTATTTTCAGGTACCCCGGATGTCGACATTGGAAACGAGGCCAGAGTCGGCATGTCAACATAGGTAAGTAAGTATGTGTGTCTGCATGTATGTAATAAAGTTATACTTTCACGGTGTCTGTGTCCTGTTTTTATTTGGGTATTTTTTTTGCAGTAGAACTACAGGTACCAGCGGGCCCGTTTCCCCCCCCCCCCGCATGCTGGTACTTGTGGTTCTCCAAGTACCGGCTTGCGGGGGAGGCTTGCTGGGACTTGTAGTTCTTCTGGCATTAAATATCCAACTAGTCACCCCTGGCCCTTGGGTGGCTGGGGGGGGGGGACCCCTTGATTGAAGGGGTCCCCACTCCTCCAGGGTACCCCGGCCAGGGGTGACTAGTTGGATATTTAATGCCACGGCCGCAGGGCGCTGTATAAAAGTGACCCCCGGCTGTGGCATTATCTGTCCAGCTAGTGAAGCCCGGTGCTGGTACAAAAAAAACGGGAGACCCCTACTCTTTTTGTCCCCCGTATTTTTTGCACCAGGACCAGGCGCAGAGCCCGGTGCTGGTTGTTAAAATACGGGGGATCCCCTGTAATTTTTCCCCCCGTATTTTGGCAACCAGGACCGGCTCAAAGAGCCCAAGGTTGGTTATGCTTAGGAGGGGGGACCCCATGCAATTTTTTTTCTGAATTTGACCCCATTCCATTAAAAAAAATATATATATATTTATTTTTTTACAAATATATAAATATTACTTGTGCCTCCTAAATAGACAAACCAAGTACCTAATCCCTTCTAATATAAATAGATATGCTATTACCAATAAAAAAAAACATGTTTTTAAATTTTTTTATTAGATTCCGCCAGCAAAGTGTGGCGGATTGAAAATGACGAATTTACTGTCTAAAAGCACTGTTGTCGAATTTACAATCTTCAATTGAATATACTTTTGTCGAATTGCCGCATTTGTACCATTGCAGAAATGTCGAATTTGACAAATGTCGAATTTCAAAAAGTCGAATTTGGAATGGCCGTTTTTTTGGCGAAAAGTACTGTATTGCATTGTCGAATTTTTTTTTGGGCGAAAATGTCCCGTTTTTCGACATTTTCGGGAATTTGACCGCAATTGCATATACCCCTATATATGTATTAAAAATCAATCTCAGGCCGGCAATTCATATTGATGTAAGTAAACAGCTAATTTAGGTAATTTTCCAGCTGTTTAAATGTCCATTAGTGATAGTACTAGTGCTGTCCGTATCTCAAAAGCACTTAGGGGCTAATTCAGTAAGAATCGGAAAAAGTACAAATTAGCAAAAACTGCAACCAATCACAAAATTGCGAAAGCACGCCCAAACGGAAAATCTGCAACACTAATTTAATGTTACAAAAAAAGGTGGACTAGTCAAATTTGCAAATTTTGCGATTAGATTTAAAAATCCGCATTTTTTGCAAAAAAACTTACACTTAGTCGCATTTTTTGCATAAAGGTTTCTGATGTCACAATTTAACATCAGCCACACTTAACATTGAGCCAACCATACTGACAGGATGCGTGGAACAACAAGATGAGCTACTTCAGCTGGTGAATCCACAAACCCAGGCAGAAAAAAAGGGGGGAAAAAAATTGTTTTTTTTTATGTTGAAAGTTTACATACATGACGTATTAATGTTTCTTTGTTATTATTAACATTCCATATGTTATTGTTTAATGTGAAATTATACAAAAAAAAAAGTGGTGCATAATTAAAATGTCCACAAAATCACAATTATTGTGGTGATGTTATTGAACATATGTTTCTTTGTCAAAAAGAAAAAAACAAAAAAACCTTACACATGTATGTGGGTATGATTTTTGAAGATAATAATTGTTTGTTGCTTTAAATCATTAAAAAAAACTCAGCTTTTAAACAAAAAGCCATTAGCCAAACAAAAAAATAAAAAAAAAACTTGCTTGTAAATCATACTTGCCTACTTTTGAAAACTAGTTTCAGGGAGATTGTAGGTGTAAGCAGAAGCTTCATGTCATGCCCGACCCAAAGGGTGTGTCTAACTCCACCTATGGGTGTGTCTATTGCCATAATGGGGCGTGTCCTTCATTGTTAGGCGCTCACTCCAGTGACTATATGGCATATCTCCCAACTATTGTCGCTCTGAAAGAGTGACATCTGCGCGCGCGAAGCGTGCGCCCGCAAAAGGGGTGTGGCTTATTAAAAGGGGCGTGACTTCATGGGAGGGCCCACGAACGTGATCCACACCCCGTTTTCGTCACTGAGGGGTATGCCCAGCGCTCTGTGAGCTGCTGGCATGGCCCCTCTCCTGTCTCCAGTGAATAGACGCTGTGCGACAGGGACGAGCGCCCAGCCAAAGGCGCGGCCGCCATAACATATTGCTGAACTAGCTACTCCTGTAGTCATCCCTAGGGCAGTGAAGCCGGGGAGTGCACAAAGTAGTAGGACCAGGAACGGCACGCCAGCCGATAGCCTCCGACTGGGATGCCTGTCCGTACCATCAATTGGAACTGGACCTGCCTCTCCAAAGCAGGAGAGCTATTCATTCGGCAAGCGTATCCAAGTTTCAACTTTCATATAGTAACTGTAATAAGAACTCTTCCAGTGGGAGGAGCTAAAATCAAGAATATTATCCCAAAGATTGGGGCATATCAATATTGCTATCCTCTGGAATTGTTTGGAACGGTCATTTAAAATGTAATATTCATTAGTCACAAGAGACCGCAGAATTACCCCAACGCATATTGTGGAGAATTGTATTGGTGTGGATACATTCAGTTTAAATAATTGCAACATAGTATGCTGATATTGCAAGTGTATCCCCCCCGTACAGCTGAAATTGTTACATGCAGTGCTTTTACTGTCTTGTATGATCTCTGAAAGAGAGTGTTAAGTAAAAGAAATAATGAGTATATGTGGTTTTAAATGTGATTTTATGGTTGATCTTAATTGTTTAATAAATACTCTTAGTTATTGGACAGCGCTTTCATAATTTATTCACTATCCCTATAACACTGACCCTATCCCTATAATGCTGACACTATCCCTATAACGCTGACTCTATCCCTATAACCTTGTAAGTCTGACACTATCCCTGTTCCTATAATACTGTCAGCGCTCCCCCTAGGATGAGTGATAGTCAGCTTGGGCCTGCAAGCAGCAATAACATGTAATCACTCAGCACCCACTTTGTTAATTTTCTTCAGCCCTGCCCTGCTCTCCCCACCCCAGCCACATGGGCCCCATCCAAGACGCAGGCTGGCATTTTTGGATACCTTACATTCTGTGCTGCTGCCGCCACTGGTGATGAGGTCTCTGCAGCCGCCACTGATGGAGTCTCCGGGTCTCCGCTGCTGGGGTCTCCACTGCCACCACTGCTGGGGTCTCCGCTGCCACCACTGCTGGGGTCTCCGCTGCTGGGGTCTCCACTGCAACCGCTGCTGGGGTCTCCACTGCCGCCGCTGCTGGGGTCTCCACTGCCGCCGCTGCTGGGGTCTCCACTGCCGCCGCTGCTGGGGTCTCCGCTGCTGGGGTCTCCACTGCTGCCGCTACTGGGGTCTCCACTGCCGCCGCTGCTGGGGTCTCCACTGCCGCCGCTGCTGGGGTCTCCACTGCCGCCGCTGCTGGGGTCTCCACTGCCGCCGCTGCTGGGGTCTCCACTGCCGCCGCTGCTGGGGTCTCCACTGCCGCCGCTGCTGGGGTCTCCGGGTCTCCACTGCTGGGGTCTCCACTGCCGCCGCTGCTGGGGACTCCGCTGCCGCCGCTGCTGGGGACTCTGCTGCCGCCGCAGCTGGGGTCTCCGCTGCCTCCACTGCTGGGGACTCTGCTGCCGCCGCGCACACAGCCTCCCTGCCAGCTGCGCACCGATAACCCCGCGGTGGCCAGCAATTAAGCAACATCCAGGCCCCGCCCACGGCACTTCCCAACTGGCGCATGCGCAGTCCACATATTCCCACAAAAATAGTTTAAAAAACGGGAGAACAGGGCAGATTTGCGGGGCAGCGGGAGGTTGAGGTCAAAACCGGGAGCCTCCAGCTGAATGCGGGAGGGTAGGTAAGTCTGCTGCACACACAGATCCCCTCCCCCCACATTACATTATACACAGCATACCGTACATAGCCCCCCTCCCCCATATTACATCCAGTACATTACATTAACCACAGCATAAAGACCCCCTCCCCCACATTACTTTAAACACAGCATACAGTACACTACACAGCAGTGACGTGCGGTGACATCAATGGCTGGGGAGGCACTGGCTTCTCAAGTACATACCCAGTCGCACAAGAACACAAACCTCAGCTCACTTTTTAGGAAAAGCAAATACATTAGATACATGGGGGGTGGGCTGGTACTGCAGCAATTGTGTATATACTGTGATTACATGACAGGTCCCAAAGTACCCAGACAGCAGCCAGGGCTGGGTCCAAAACTACTGGCACTCTAAGCAAGATGTTTTGAAGCAACCACTCTCCCCCCAATGTGCGCAATGAAGGCGCACATATACTCGTAGGAAAGTGGGACTAGTGTAGCCTCGCAATTATATATTGTTATCAAATTTTAAATATATATACTGTATTATCACCAACCCTACACAAACAATTGGCAGTCTTACACATATTGCCCATAGTAGTGCTCCTTATACTTAATACCCACAGTATAGTGCCAGTTACATGTAATGCCTCCAGAATAGTGTCAGTTATACGTAATGCCCTAGTATAGTGGCAGTTACACGTGATGCCTCCGGTATAGTGCTAGTTACACATAATGCCTCCAGTATAGTGGCAGTTACACATGATGCCCCTCAGTATAGTGCCAGATACACGTAATGCCTCCAGTATAGTGGCAGTTACACATGATGCCTCCAGTATAGTGGCAGTTACACATGATGCCTCCAGTATAGTGGCAGGTACACGTAATGCCTCCAGTATAGTGGCAGTTACATGTAATGCCTCCAGTATAGTGGCAGTTACACGTAATGCCCCAGTATAGTGACAGTTACACGTGATGCCTCCAGTATAGTGCTAGTTACACATAATGCCTCCAGTATAGTGCCAGTTACACGTGATTCCTCCAGTATAGTGCCAATTACACGTAATGCTCCAAATATAGTGCTAGTTACACGTAATGCCTCCAGTATAGTGTCAGTTACATGTAATGCCCCTGCATAGTATCAGATACATGTAATGCCCTTGTACAGTGCCAGATACACTATATGCCCCCATAGTGCCATAAATACATTATATGCCCCCATAGTGCCATAAACATAGAAGTGCTGCTGACTTTGATGTGCCGCGGCCATGGACCTCTCCGGTGGTTGCGGCGATGAGAGTGCTGAACAGAAATGAGCGGCTTCTATAATAGAGTAACAGCGCTGTCGCTATACCGGTGACATGTACTTGTGTTGCAGCTTTCCACTGTTACATATATTATACACTATGGGGTATGAGGCTCCTGCACACCTGGTAAAAATATACTGAGGTGGGAAGATACAGCAATGGCGTTAGTCAAAGTTGTAGCCAATGCCCGCTCTTGTCAAATTAACTGTGTGTTATTTAATTTAATATCAATTGATGTAACATCATAATAGAATAATAAGAATTTACTTACCGATAATTCTATTTCTCGGAGTCCGTAGTGGATGCTGGGGTTCCTGAAAGGACCATGGGGAATAGCGGCTCCGCAGGAGACAGGGCACAAAAAGTAAAGCTTTTCCAGATCAGGTGGTGTGCACTGGCTCCTCCCCCTATGACCCTCCTCCAGACTCCAGTTAGGTACTGTGCCCGGACGAGCGTACACAATAAGGGAGGATTTTGAATCCCGGGTAAGACTCATACCAGCCACACCAATCACACCGTACAACTTGTGATCTAAACCCAGTTAACAGTATGATAACAAAAGGAGCCTCTGAAAGACGGCTTCCTACAACAATAACCCGATTTTTGTAACAATAACTATGTACAAGTATTGCAGAATAATCCGCACTTGGGATGGGCGCCCAGCATCCACTACGGACTCCGAGAAATAGAATTATCGGTAAGTAAATTCTTATTTTCTCTATCGTCCTAGTGGATGCTGGGGTTCCTGAAAGGACCATGGGGATTATACCAAAGCTCCCAAACGGGCGGGAGAGTGCGGATGACTCTGCAGCACCGAATGAGAGAACTCCAGGTCCTCTTTTGCCAGGGTATCAAATTTGTAAAATTTTACAAACGTGTTCTCCCCCGACCACGTAGCTGCTCGGCAGAGTTGTAATGCCGAGACCCCTCGGGCAGCCGCCCAAGATGAGCCCACCTTCCTTGTGGAATGGGCATTTACATATTTTTTTCTGTGGCAAGCCTGCCACAGAATGTGCAAGCTGAATTGTACTACAAATCCAACGAGCAATAGTCTGCTTAGAAGCAGGAGCACCCAGCTTGTTGGGTGCATACAGGATAAACAGCAAGTCAGATTTCCTGACTCCAGCCGACCTGGAAACTATATTTTCAGGGCCCTGACAACATCCAGCAACTTGGAGTCCTCCAAGTCCCTAGTAGCCGCAGGCACCACAATAAGCTGGTTCAGGTGAAACGCTGACACCACCTTAGGGAGAAACTGGGGACGAGTCCACAGCTTTGCTCTGTCCGAATGGACAATCAGATATGGCTTTGTGAGATAAAGCCGCCAATTCTGACACTCGCCTGGCCGAGGCCAGGACCAACAGCATGGTCACTTTCCATGTGAGATATATCAAATCCACAGATTTGAGTTGTTTAAAACAATGTGATTTTAGGAATCCCAAACTACGTTGAGATCGCCCAGTGCCACTGGAGACATCAAAAAGGGGTTGTATATGCAGTACTCCCTTAACAACTTCTGGACTTCAGGAACTGAAGCCAATTTCTTTCTGGAAGAAAATCGACCGGTCGAAATTTGAACCTTAATGGACCCCAATTTGAGACCCATATACACTCCTGCTTGCAGGAATGTAGGAATTAACCTAGTTGAAATTCTTCCGTGGAGCCTTCCTGGCCTCACACCATGGAACATATTTTCACCTAAGCGGTGATAATGTTGTGCAGTCACCTCCTTCCTGGCTCTGACCAGGGTAGGGATGACCTCTTCCGGAATGCCTTTTTCCCTTAGGATCCGGCGTTCACCCGCCCTGGCGTCAACGCAGCTGCGGTAAGTCATGGAACAGACATGATTCTTGCTGAATCAAGATCCTTTCTAGTATCTCTTGAAGTTCCGGGTACCAAGTTCTTCTTGGCCCAAACCGGAACCACGAGTATAGTTCTTACTCCTCTCCTTCCTATCATTCTCCATACACTGGGTATGAAAGGCAGAGGAGGGAACACATACACCGACTGGTACACCCACGGTGTTACCAGAGCGTCCCAGCTATTGCATGAGGGTCTCTAGACCTGGCGCTTCATGTGGGACGCCATCATAACCACCTTTGGTCTTTCCCAACGGTTTACAAACATGTGGAAACTTCCAGATGAAGTTCCCACTTTTCCACTCCCGGAATGAACACTGCTGACAGTGTTATCACATGATCTTTCGCCCAGCGAAGAATCCTTGCTGTCATTGCCCTCCTGCTTCTTGTGCCGCCCCGTCTGTTTACGTGGGCGACTGCCATGATGATGTCCTACTGGATCAGCACCGGTTGACTTTGAAGCAGAGGTCTTCCTAGGCTCAGAGCATCGTAAATTGCCCTTAGCTCCAGTATATTCATGTGGAGAGAAATCTCCAGACTTGACCACACTTCCTTGGAAATTTCTTCCTTGTGTGACTGTTCCCCAGCCTCTCAGGCTGGCATCCGTGGTCACCAGAACACAGTCCTGAATGCTGAATGTGCTGCCCTCTAGAAGATGAGCACTCTGCAGCCCCCACAGAAGAGACACCCTTGTCCTTGGAGACAGGGTTATCCGCTGATGCATCTGAAGATGCGATCCGGACCATTCGTCCAGCAAATCCCCCTGAAAAGTTTTTGCGTGAGATCTGCCGAATGGAATCGCTTCGTAAGAAGCCACCATTTTTCCCAGGACTCCTGTGCATTGATGCACTGATACTTGGCCTGGTTTTAGGAGGTTTCTGACTAGGTCGGATAACTCCCTGGCTTTCCCCTCCAGGAGAAATACCTCTTTCTGGACTATGCCCAGAATCATTCCTAGGAACAGCAGACGTATCATCGGAAAACAGCTGCGATTTTTGGAATATTTAGAATCCACTCGTGCTGTCGTAGAACTACTTTAGATAGTTCTTTTCCGACCTCCAACTGTTCTCTGGAAACTTGCCCCTTTCAGGATATCGTCCAAGTAAGGGATAATTAAGATGCCTTTCTTCTTTTAAGAATCATCTTTTCGGCCATTACCTTGGTAAAGGCCCGGGGTGCCGTGGATAATTCAACGGCAGCGTCTGAAACTGATATTGACAGTTCTGTATCACGAACCAGAGGTACCCTTGTTGAGAAGGGCAAATTTGGACATGGAGGTAATCCTTGATGTCCAGAGACACCATATAGTCCCCTTTTTTCCGGTTCTCTATCACTGCTTTGAGTGACTCCATCTTGATTTGAACCTTTTTATGTAAGTGTTCAAAGATTTCAGATTTAGACTATGTCTCACCAAGCCGTCTGGCTTCAGTACCACAATATAGTGTGGAAGACAAATACCCTTTTCCTTGTTGTAGGAGGGGTACTTTGATTATCACCTGCTGGAAATACAGCTTGTGAATTTTTTCCAATACTGCCTCCCTGTCGGAGGAAGCCGTTGGTAAAGCAGGCTTCAGGAACCTGCGAGGAAAAAATGTCTCGACTCTCCAATCTGTACCCCTGGGATAATACTTGTACGATCTAGGGGTCAACTTGCGAGTGATCCCACTGCGCGCTGAGACTCTTGAGACTACCCCCCCACTGGTGGAGGGCTTCTTTTCCTGGGAAGGGGCTGCCTGCTGCAGTCTACTTCCCTTTCCTCTATGTCTGGGCAGATATGACTGGCCTTTTGCCCGCTTGCCCACATGGGAACGGAAGGATTGAGGCTGAAAAGACAGTGTCTTTTTCTGCTGAGATGTAACTTGGGGTAAAAAGGTTGGATTTCCCAGCTGTAGCCGTGGCCCCCAGGTCCGATGGACCGACCCCAAATAACTCCTTCCCTTTATACGGCAATACTTCCACGTGCCGTATGGGATCTGTATCACCTGACCACTGTCGTGTCCATGACATCTTCCGGGAGATATGGACAACGCACTTATCTTGATGCCAGAGTGCAAATATCCCTCTGTGCATCTCGCATACATATATATAGAATGCATCCTATTAAATGCTCTATATCAATAAAATATTTTTAGTCAGGGAATTCGACCAAGCCAACCCAGCACTGCATCTCCAGGCTGATGGCGATCGCTGGTCGCAGTATAACCACCGTATGTGTGTATATACTTTTTAGGATATTTTTCCAGCTGCCTATCAGCTGGCTCCTTGAGGGCGGCCGTATCTGGAGACGGTAACGCCACTTGATAAGCGTGTGAGCGCCTTTTCCACCCTAAGGGGTGTTTCCCAACGCGCCCTAACTTCTGGCGGGAAAGGGTATAACGCCAATATTTGCTATCGGGGTAAACCCACGCATCATCACACACTTCATTTTATTTTATCTGATTCAGGAAAAACTACAGGTAGTTTTTTCACTTCCACATAATACCCTTTTTTGTGGTACTTGTAGTATCAGAAATATGTAACAGCTCCTTCATTGCCCTTAACGTGTGGCCCTAATGAGGAATACGTTTGTTTATTCACCGTCGACACTGGATTCAGTGTCCGTGTCTGTGTCTGTGTCGACCGACTGAGGTAAATGGGCGTTTTTTATAAAAAAACCCTGACGGTGTTTCTGAGACGCCTGGACCGTTACTAATTGTTTGTCGGCCGTCTCATGTCGTCAACCGACCTTGCAGCGTGTTGACATTCTCACGTAATTCCCTAAATAAGCCATCCATTCCGGTGTCGACTCCCTAGAGAGTGACATCACCATTACAGGCAATTTCTCCGCCTCCTCCAGCATCGTCCTCATACATGTCGACACACACGTACCGACACACAGCACACACACCTGGAATGCTCTGACAGAGGACAGGACCCCACTAGCCCTTTGGAGAGACAGAGGGAGAGTTTGCCAGCACACACCAAAAAACGCTATAATTACATAGGGACAACCTTATATAAGTGTTTCTCCCTAATAGCATCTTTATATATATATATTTATATCGCCAATTTGTGCCCCCCCTCTCTGTTTAAACCCTGTTTCTGTAGTGCAGTGCAGGGGAGAGCCTGGGAGCCTTCTCTCCAGCCTTTCTGTGAGAGAAAAAATGGCGCTGTGTGCTGAGGAGATAGGCCCCGCCCCTTTTACGGCGGGCTCGTCTCCCGCTCTTTAGTGAAGTTTGGCAGGGGTTAAATATCTCCATATAGCCTCTGGGGGCTATATGTGAGGTATTTTTAGCCAGTATATAGGTTTACATTTGCCTCCCAGGGCGCCCCCCCCCAGCGCCCTGCACCCTCAGTGACAGCGTGTGAAGTGTGCTGAGAGGAAAATGGCGCACAGCTGCAGTGCTGTGCGCTACCTTTAGAAGACTGTCAGAGTCTTCAGCCGCCGATTCTGGACCTCTTCTAACTTCAGCATCTGCAAGGGGGCCGGCGGCGCGGCTCCGGTGACCATCCAGGCTGTACCTGTGATCGTCCCTCTGGAGCTAATGTCCAGTAGCCAAGAAGCCAATCCATCCTGCACGCAGGTGAGTTCACTTCTTCTCCCCTCAGTCCCTCGTTGCAGTGATCCTGTTGCCAGCAGGACTCACTGTAAAATAAAAAACCTAAGCTAAACTTTCTCTAAGCAGCTCTTTAGGAGAGCCACCTAGATTGCACCCTTCTCGGCCGGGCACAAAAATCTAACTGGAGTCTGGAGGAGGGTCATAGGGGGAGGAGCCAGTGCACACCACCTGATCTGGAAAAGCTTTACTTTTTGTGCCCTGTCTCCTGCGGAGCCGCTATTCCCCATGGTCCTTTCAGGAACCCCAGCATCCACTAGGACGATAGAGAAATTGTGATTGAAACAATCCCATACAAACAGTCATAATAAACTCACTCATAGTATCGCTAAGTAATAAGAACTGTACGTTTTTTGTTTACAATGTAGTTGAACCTAATATACAGTACATACAGCTGCTGATCCTGACCTCTGCGCGGTGACGCTGACACCCGCCGCTATACATGGCACTGCGGACTCCCACACATATAAGTCATTGACCTGCGGTTCCACACCCAACGCTGGGAGCCCTGTGTACTTACTCCCAGTAGAAATTCTCCCAAACTTCATCCTCCGGAATCCACAGCCAGCACCAGCCGCCGGGACATGGCGTGGACCCTGTGGAGAGAGGACGGCTCTGTGCTGCGCTGGCCGCTGCCGCTGCGGGTACTGATCAGAGTGTTGGTGCCGGTGGGATGACGATCAGGAGTGACGGGCAGGCCGGTACCCGGCTGTGTGAAGTGTTTCCACCGCACCGTCCTCCTTTAAAAAACCCCGCCTGGATCGGCCCTGCTTCTAGCTGTCAAAGAGGGCTGGCGGATGCTGTCAGGGGGATGAAGAGAGGGAAGTCCCTTCCTTGTCCTGCCGATGCATGGGGGTGATTGGGCCAGCGGACCCAGCAGTGGATCCGCTGTCCAATCACATGTGCCTCGCTAGCAGGGGTGTGCTTTCCCTGCCAGCGAGGCACTTGTAGAAGTGCCGCTTTCACTGTATTTTTTAATGGGCTTTTACAGCCCAGCGCATGGCCCCGCCCCCAGCTTTATCCCCGTTCCTACTGTCAGCGGGAGGCACTAGCTATCAGTGCCTCCCAAACTAGTTTAATACACTAAAATGATAAGAATAATATAAAGAGGATACATATGACTGATATGTATCATAAGTATCTTCTTTGTATTATTTTTATCCTTAATGACAGGGGAGGCACTGCCTCCCCTGCCTCCCCTGACTGCACGTCCCTGCTACACAGCCCCCCCTCCCCCATATTACATTATACACAGCATACAGTACACTACACAGCCCCCCCCCCTCCCCCCATATTACACTATACACAGCATACAGTACACTACACAGCCCCCCCTCCCCCATATTACATTATACACAGCATACAGTACACTACACAACCCAGCCCCCCCCCCCCTCCCCCCATATTAGACCCACACTGAACTGCATCATACACACATTACCCATAGCCTCTATTCCCCCTTGTTACCCCAAGCTCTCACCTGTTGTGTATGTTGCTCCTTCTACTAAAGGCTGGGAGCTGACCCCTGACAGTGTGGGAGACAGCACAGTGGCAGTGCACACATCGCCTGTGAGAGGTGAAGAGCAGAAGCTGAGGCTGCTGCTGCTGCTGCTGCTGGGCTGATCCACGCTACAGCCCTGAGTGTGGTGGGAGGAGCAAGTCGCAGGAAAGCAGAAGCAGAGCCCTGCTGCAGGGTGCAGGACACACAACCCTGCGGTGGACGGCCAGGAAGTCTCCCGTGCTGGCCACGCCCCCCGACCTTCCGGGCTCGCGCATGCGCGGTACATATAATCAGACAAGGAGCTTTAAAAACCGGGAGGCTGTCAGGGTTTCCGGGACAGCGGGAGGCTCATCTGAAAATCGGGAGCCTCCCGCTGAATGCGGGAGGGTAGGCAAGCCTGTTGTAAATGTTATTGTACATGTTTTAGGAAAACAAGTGTGTTCTTGACAAACCTGCATTGTTATTAACTTAAAGAATTATTAGGTTACCATACCTCCCAACATGACCCTCTCCAGGAGGGACACAATGCTCTGCTCCTGGACTTTTCTCTTAATGTATGATTGCCGGCACCTGTTTTGAACAGGTTAATGGATAAGAAAGGTGTTTCAGCACAGGTGATGGCAATCATACAGTAAGAAGGAAGTCCAGGAGCAGAGCATGCTGTCCCTCCTGGAGAGGGTCATGTTGGGAGGTATGGGTTACTACTAACATATTTCTTAGAGTAATACATGTGTTAAATAGTTTAAAGCTCCCTTACATGTTAATAAGTTTCAATGCAGCTGAATAAACTGCATTGCGGTCAGCAGTGTGAGCTGCTTCAGCTGGGTGTAATGAAGCAATGATTGCAGTATACATCAACATTCTACAACTGAGGTCAGCTTGTGCAGATTTTAAGGTTGACCTGTAGTCACTCAGAAACTGCACACCATAAATGTGCGTTCAGTTGCAAAAAATTGCGTATGCTTCGTCTATTTAAAATCTGCATACGCCCACAACACGCCCCTGCTCATAGTTTTTGCGAGTCCAGCCCTTTAGAAAGCCCCCTACACGCCTAGTTTTCGTAGTGCATATGCACTCAGAAGTTGTATTTTTTGTCTCAGAAATTGTATTTTTTGTCTAAGATTTTACGTATTTTCGCATATTTTATTGTGTTTTCTGCAGTTTTGCGTTCCTTGTTGAATTAGCCCCTTAGTTTGGAATAATAACAGTCAAGGACATAAGGAAATAACAGCACCGCTGGAGAATCTGATATCAGATACTGAGTGACAAGTAAGAGCAAGTTTTCTGCTGCGGGGTACACTGAGCTCCACAAGTCTGGACAATGGGGTGTACAGTAGAGATGAGCGCCGGAAATTTTTCGGGTTTTGTGTTTTGGTTTTGGGTTCGGTTCCGCGGCCGTGTTTTGGGTTCGACCGCGTTTTGGCAAAACCTCACCGAATTTTTTTTGTCGGATTCGGGTGTGTTTTGGATTCGGGTGTTTTTTTCAAAAAACCCTAAAAAACAGCTTAAATCATAGAATTTGGGGGTCATTTTGATCCCAAAGTATTATTAACCTCAAAAACCATAATTTCCACTCATTTTCAGTCTATTCTGAATACCTCACACCTCACAATATTATTTTTAGTCCTAAAATTTGCACCGAGGTCGCTGTGTGAGTAAGATAAGCGACCCTAGTGGCCGACACAAACACCGGGCCCATCTAGGAGTGGCACTGCAGTGTCACGCAGGATGTCCCTTCCAAAAAACCCTCCCCAAACAGCACATGACGCAAAGAAAAAAAGAGGCGCAATGAGGTAGCTGTGTGAGTAAGATAAGCGACCCTAGTGGCCGACACAAACACCGGGCCCATCTAGGAGTGGCACTGCAGTGTCACGCAGGATGTCCCTTCCAAAAAACCCTCCCCAAACAGCACATGACGCAAAGAAAAAAAGAGGCGCAATGAGGTAGCTGACTGTGTGAGTAAGATAAGCGACCCTAGTGGCCGACACAAACACCGGGCCCATCTAGGAGTGGCACTGCAGTGTCACGCAGGATGTCCCTTCCAAAAAACCCTCCCTAAACAGCACATGACGCAAAGAAAAAAAGAGGCGCAATGAGGTAGCTGTGTGAGTAAGATAAGCGACCCTAGTGGCCGACACAAACACCGGGCCCATCTAGGAGTGGCACTGCAGTGTCACGCAGGATGTCCCTTCCAAAAAACCCTCCCCAAACAGCACATGACGCAAAGAAAAAAAGAGGCGCAATGAGGTAGCTGACTGTGTGAGTAAGATAAGCGATCCTAGTGGCCGACACAAACACCGGGCCCATCTAGGAGTGGCACTGCAGTGTCACGCAGGATGTCCCTTCCAAAAAACCCTCCCCAAACAGCACATGACGCAAAGAAAAAAAGAGGCGCAATGAGGTAGCTGACTGTGTGAGTAAGATAAGCGACCCTAGTGGCCGACACAAACACCGGGCCCATCTAGGAGTGGCACTGCAGTGTCACGCAGGATGTCCCTTCCAAAAAACCCTCCCCAAACAGCACATGACGCAAAGAAAAAAAGAGGCGCAATGAGGTAGCTGACTGTGTGAGTAAGATAAGCGACCCTAGTGGCCGACACAAACACCGGGCCCATCTAGGAGTGGCACTGCAGTGTCACGCAGGATGTCCCTTCCAAAAAACCCTCCCCAAACAGCACATGACGCAAAGAAAAAAAGAGGCGCAATGAGGTAGCTGACTGTGTGAGTAAGATAAGCGACCCTAGTGGCCGACACAAACACCGGGCCCATCTAGGAGTGGCACTGCAGTGTCACGCAGGATGGCCCTTCCAAAAAACCCTCCCCAAACAGCACATGACGCAAAGAAAAAGAAAAGAAAAAAGAGGTGCAAGATGGAATTGTCCTTGGGCCCTCCCACCCACCCTTATGTTGTATAAACAAAACAGGACATGCACACTTTAACCAACCCATCATTTCAGTGACAGGGTCTGCCACACGACTGTGACTGATATGACGGGTTGGTTTGGACCCCCCCCAAAAAAGAAGCAATTAATCTCTCCTTGCACAAACTGGCTCTACAGAGGCAAGATGTCCACCTCATCATCATCCTCCGATATATCACCGTGTACATCCCCCTCCTCACAGATTATCAATTCGTCCCCACTGGAATCCACCATCTCAGCTCCCTGTGTACTTTGTGGAGGCAATTGCTGCTGGTCAATGTCTCCGCGGAGGAATTGATTATAATTAATTTTAATGAACATCATCTTCTCCACATTTTCTGGATGTAACCTCGTACGCCGATTGCTGACAAGGTGAGCGGCGGCACTAAACACTCTTTCGGAGTACACACTTGTGGGAGGGCAACTTAGGTAGAATAAAGCCAGTTTGTGCAAGGGCCTCCAAATTGCCTCTTTTTCCTGCCAGTATAAGTACGGACTGTGTGACGTGCCTACTTGGATGCGGTCACTCATATAATCCTCCACCATTCTTTCAACGTTGAGAGAATCATATGCAGTGACAGTAGACGACATGTCCGTAATCGTTGTCAGGTCCTTCAGTCCGGACCAGATGTCAGCATCAGCAGTCGCTCCAGACTGCCCTGCATCACCGCCAGCGGGTGGGCTCGGAATTCTGAGCCTTTTCCTCGCACCCCCAGTTGCGGGAGAATGTGAAGGAGGAGATGTTGACAGGTCGCGTTCCGCTTGACTTGACAATTTTCTCACCAGCAGGTCTTTCAACCCCAGCAGACTTGTGTCTGCCGGAAAGAGAGATCCAAGGTAGGCTTTAAATCTAGGATCGAGCACGGTGGCCAAAATGTAGTGCTCTGATTTCAACAGATTGACCACCCGTGAATCCTTGTTAAGCGAATTAAGGGCTCCATCCACAAGTCCCACATGCCTAGCGGAATCGCTCCGTGTTAGCTCCTCCTTCAATGTCTCCAGCTTCTTCTGCAAAAGCCTGATGAGGGGAATGACCTGACTCAGGCTGGCAGTGTCTGAACTGACTTCACGTGTGGCAAGTTCAAAGGGCATCAGAACCTTGCACAACGTTGAAATCATTCTCCACTGCGCTTGAGACAGGTGCATTCCACCTCCTATATCGTGCTCAATTGTATAGGCTTGAATGGCCTTTTGCTGCTCCTCCAACCTCTGAAGCATATAGAGGGTTGAATTCCACCTCGTTACCACTTCTTGCTTCAGATGATGGCAGGGCAGGTTCAGTAGTTTTTGGTGGTGCTCCAGTCTTCTGTACGTGGTGCCTGTACGCCGAAAGTGTCCCGCAATTCTTCTGGCCACCGACAGCATCTCTTGCACGCCCCTGTCGTTTTTTTTAAAATTCTGCACCACCAAATTCAAGGTATGTGCAAAACATGGGACGTGCTGGAATTTGCCCATATTTAATGCACACACAATATTGCTGGCGTTGTCCGATGCCACAAATCCACAGGAGAGTCCAATTGGGGTAAGCCATTCCGCGATGATCTTCCTCAGTTGCCGTAAGAGGTTTTCAGCTGTGTGCGTATTCTGGAAAGCGGTGATACAAAGCGTAGCCTGCCTAGGAAAGAGTTGGCGTTTGCGAGATGCTGCTACTGGTGCCGCCGCTGCTGTTCTTGCGGCGGGAGTCCATACATCTACCCAGTGGGCTGTCACAGTCATATAGTCCTGACCCTGCCCTGCTCCACTTGTCCACATGTCCGTGGTTAAGTGGACATTGGGTACAACTGCATTTTTTAGGACACTGGTGAGTCTTTTTCTGACGTCCGTGTACATTCTCGGTATCGCCTGCCTAGAGAAGTGGAACCTAGATGGTATTTGGTAACGGGGGCACACTGCCTCAATAAATTGTCTAGTTCCCTGTGAACTAACGGCGGATACCGGACGCACGTCTAACACCAACATAGTTGTCAAGGCCTCAGTTATCCGCTTTGCAGCAGGATGACTGCTGTGATATTTCATCTTCCTCGCAAAGGACTGTTGAACAGTCAATTGCTTACTGGAAGTAGTACAAGTGGGCTTACGACTTCCCCTCTGGGATGACCATCGACTCCCAGCAGCAACAACAGCAGCGCCAGCAGCAGTAGGCGTTACACGCAAGGATGCATCGGAGGAATCCCAGGCAGGAGAGGAATCATCAGAATTGCCAGTGACATGGCCTGCAGGACTATTGGCATTCCTGGGGAAGGAGGAAATTGACACTGAGGGAGTTGGTGGGGTGGTTTGCGTGAGCTTGGTTACAAGAGGAAGGGATTTACTGGTCAGTGGACTGCTTCCGCTGTCGGCCAAAGTTTTTGAACTTGTCACTGACTTATTATGAATGCGCTGCAGGTGACGTATAAGGGAGGATGTTCCGAGGTGGTTAACGTCCTTACCCCTACTTATTACAGCTTGACAAAGGGAACACACGGCTTGACAAATGTTGTCCGCATTTCTGGTGAAATACTTCCACACCGAAGAGCTGATTTTTTTGGTATTTTCACCAGGCATGTCAACGGCCATATTCCTCCCACGGACAACAGGTGTCTCCCCGGGTGCCTGACTTAAACAAACCACCTCACCATCAGAATCCTCCTGGTCAATTTCCTCCCCAGCGCCAGCAACACCCATATCCTCCTCATCCTGGTGTACTTCAACACTGACATCTTCAATCTGACTATCAGGAACTGGACTGCGGGTGCTCCTTCCAGCACTTGCAGGGGGCGTGCAAATGGTGGAAGGCGCATGCTCTTCACGTCCAGTGTTGGGAAGGTCAGGCATCGCAACCGACACAATTGGACTCTCCTTGTGGATTTGGGATTTCGAAGAACGCACAGTTCTTTGCTGTGCTTTTTCCAGCTTGAGTCTTTTCATTTTTCTAGCGAGAGGCTGAGTGCTTCCATCCTCATGTGAAGCTGAACCACTAGCCATGAACATAGGCCAGGGCCTCAGCCGTTCCTTGCCACTCCGTGTGGTAAATGGCATATTGGCAAGTTTACGCTTCTCCTCCGACAATTTTATTTTAGGTTTTGGAGTCCTTTTTTTACTGATATTTGGTGTTTTGGATTTGACATGCTCTGTACTATGACATTGGGCATCGGCCTTGGCAGACGACGTTGCTGGCATTTCATCGTCTCGGCCATGACTAGTGGCAGCAGCTTCAGCACGAGGTGGAAGTGGATCTTGATCTTTCCCTAATTTTGGAACCTCAACATTTTTGATTTTTGTTCTCCATATTTTAATAGGCACAACTAAAAGGCACCTCAGGTAAACAATGGAGATGGATGGATACTAGTATACAATTATGGATGGACTGCCGAGTGCCGACACAGAGGTAGCTACAGCCGTGGACTACCGTACTGTACTGTGTCTGCTGCTAATATAGACTGGTTGATAAAGAGATGTAGTATGTATGTATAAAGAAGAAAGAAAAAAAAACCACGGGTAGGTGGTATACAATTATGGACGGACTGCCGAGTGCCGACACAGAGGTAGCTACAGCCGTGGACTACCGTACTGTGTCTGCTGCTAATATAGACTGGTTGATAAAGAGATGTAGTATGTATGTATAAAGAAGAAAGAAAAAAAAACCACGGGTAGGTGGTATACAATTATGGACGGACTGCCGAGTGCCGACACAGAGGTAGCTACAGCCGTGGACTACCGTACTGTACTGTGTCTGCTGCTAATATAGACTGGATGATAATGAGATGTAGTATGTATAAAGATGAAAGAAAAAAAAACCACGGGTAGGTGGTATACAATTATGGACGGACTGCCGAGTGCCGACACAGAGGTAGCTACAGCCGTGGACTACCGTACTGTACTGTGTCTGCTGCTAATATAGACTGGATGATAATGAGATGTAGTATGTATAAAGAAGAAAAAAAAAAACCACGGGTAGGTGGTATACAATTATGGACGGACTGCCGAGTGCCGACACAGAGGTAGCTACAGCCGTGGACTACCGTACT
The DNA here is from genome assembly GCF_028390025.1 of Pseudophryne corroboree. Taxonomy (NCBI): domain Eukaryota; kingdom Metazoa; phylum Chordata; class Amphibia; order Anura; family Myobatrachidae; genus Pseudophryne; species Pseudophryne corroboree. The sequence continues at coordinate 468,324,629 of NC_086445.1, forward strand.
GTACTGTGTCTGCTGCTAATATAGACTGGATGATAATGAGATGTAGTATGTATAAAGAAGAAAAAAAAAACCACGGGTAGGTGGTATACAATTATGGACGGACTGCCGAGTGCCGACACAGAGGTAGCTACAGTCGTGGACTACCGTACTGTACTGTGTCTGCTGCTAATATAGACTGGATGATAATGAGATGTAGTATGTATAAAGAAGAAAAAAAAAACACGGGTAGGTGATATACAATTATGGACGGACTGCCGAGTGCCGACACAGAGGTAGCTACAGCCGTGGACTATCGTACTGTACTGTGTCTGCTGCTAATATAGACTGGATGATAATGAGATGTAGTATGTATAAAGAAGAAAAAAAAAACCACGGGTAGGTGGTATACAATTATGGACGGACTGCCGAGTGCCGACACAGAGGTAGCTACAGCCGTGGACTACCGTACTGTACTTTGTCTGCTGCTAATATAGACTGGATGATAATGAAATGTAGTATGTATAAAGAAGAAAGAAAAAAAAACACGGGTAGGTGGTATACAATTATGGATGGACTGCCGAGTGCCGACACAGAGGTAGCTACAGCCGTGGACAACCGTACTGTACTGTGTCTGCTGCTAATATAGACTGGATGATAATGAGATGTAGTATGTATAAAGAAGAAAAAAAAAACCACGGGTAGGTGGTATACAATTATGGATGGACTGCCGAGTGCCGACACAGAGGTAGCTACAGCCGTGGACTACCGTACTGTACTGTGTCTGCTGCTAATATAGACTGGATGATAATGAGATGTAGTATGTATAAAGAAGAAAAAAAAAAACACGGGTAGGTGGTATACAATTATGGACGGACTGCCGAGTGCCGACACAGAGGTAGCTACAGCCGTGGACTACCGTACTGTACTGTGTCTGCTGCTAATATAGACTGGATGATAATGAGATGTAGTATGTATAAAGAAGAAAGAAAAAAAAAACCACGGGTAGGTGGTATACAATTATGGATGGACTGCCGAGTGCCGACACAGAGGTAGCTACAGCCGTGAACTACCGTACTGTGTCTGCTGCGACTGGATGATAAATAATGATATAAAAAATATATATATATCACTACTGCAGCCGGACAGGTATATATTATATAATGACGGACCTGCTGGACACTGTCTGTCAGCAGAATGAGTTTTTTATAGAATAAAAATATACCACACAAGTCACACGACGAGTGTTTAACTTTTTCAGGCAATCACAATATAGTATACTATACTGGTGGTCACTGGTCAGTGTGGTCAGGTCACTGGTCAGTCACACTGGCAGTGGCACTCCTGCAGCAAAAGTGTGCACTGTTTAATTTTAATAATATGTACTCCTGGCTCCTGCTATAACCTATAACTGCTCCCCAGTCTCCCCCACAATTAAGCTGTGTGAGCACAGTCAGATATTATACATAGATGATGCAGCACACTGGGCTGAGCACAGATATGGTATGTGACTGAGTCACTGTGTATCGTTTTTTTCAGGCAGAGAACGGATTATATTAAATAAAACTGCACTGGTGGTCACTGGTCAGTGGTCAGTCACTAGTAAACTCTGCACTCTCTAGTACTCCTAAGCTCCAGTAAATCAAGTGTCTCTGTCTCAATCTCACTCTCTCTCTTCTAATCTAAATGGAGAGGACGCCAGCCACGTCCTCTCCCTATCAATCTCAATGCACGTGTGAAAATGGCGGTGACGCGCGGCTCCTTATATAGAATCCGAGTCTCGCGATAGAATCCGAGCCTCGCGAGAATCCGACAGCGTCATGATGACGTTCGGGCGCGCTCGGGTTAACCGAGCAAGGCGGGAAGATCCGAGTCGCTCGGATCCGTGTAAAAAAAGCTGAAGTTCGGGCGGGTTCGGATTCCGAGGAACCGAACCCGCTCATCTCTAGTGTACAGTAGGATCTTGATCCGAGGCACCAACAGGCTCAAAGCTTTGACTGTTCCCAGAATGCACAGCGCCGCCTCCTATATCACCCCGCCTCCCAGCACAGGATCTCAGTTTGTCAGTTGGTACTAGAGTAAGCAGGAACTTAACAGAGGGGCTGCTCCAAGCAGCCCTGAAAAAAGCTTTTTATGAGGTAAAAAGTGAAGAGGGAGGCGGGCCGCGTGCGCTGGCGGTGGACACTGTGGATACAGGCGATCCCACTAGATCACCAGGGCATGGGCGCAGGTCAGGTTTTCTCTTAATATCGCCCACAGTACCCGGTGGTTTTGCCAGCAAGGGGGAAAAGGCTTAGACCTGAAGCCCCTCCCCCAGCCCCAGGGCGCCATTAACAGCAAGTGTTCCCGCCCTGGAGCTGCATCTCTGTCTTTTCCTCACTCCCTGTCAGTGTCTGCGGCGCCATTACTCCTCAGCTCACTGTTCCTGGGACTGCTTGGGCAAATCCTCCTATGTAAAGCCGCCTGGTTGTCAGCGCTGTGTCTTTACATGACACTTACCGTAAGTATTCTACCTGCCTTTTTAGTCAGTGTTAGTAAGAAAGAGTGCATTTAGTCAGGGTTTCCTAGTACAATAACCATGTGATATACATCCAGTTTCTTACTGTGTACTGTTATATCTATTGACTATATAGCTGTGTAAGCTAGTCCAGTGCAGTATTATTGTCTGTAATAACCTCTGCATTGTACAAACTGTGACTATTTGTGTGTGCATTGATAGCTGAGTGGTGTCCATCTCGTGTCTTTCACTCAACTTGCTATCCCTATATTCTATAACCTGAGGGGGCTTGGTGCGTCAGGCTTGGTGCGTCAGGTGTTTAATATAGGATTTTCACAAAGATATACTGTATTACGTATTTTTCTCTGTGATTTAGTCACCATATCTCTCCTTTCTCTGACGTCCTAAGTGGATGCTGGGACTCCGTAAGGACCATGGGGATAGCGGCTCCGCAGGAGACTGGGCACAACTAAAGAAAGCTTTAGGACTACCTGGTGTGCACTGGCTCCTCCCACTATGACCCTCCTCCAGACCTCAGTTAGAATCTTGTGCCCGGCTGATCTGGATGCACACTAGGGGCTCTCCTGAGCTCCTAGAAAGAAAGTATATTTTAGGTTTTTTATTTTACAGTGAGATCTGCTGGCAACAGACTCACTGCAGCGAGGGACTAAGGGGAGAAGAAGCGAACCTACCTGACTGGAGATAGTTTGGGCTTCTTAGGCTACTGGACACCATTAGCTCCAGAGGGATCGAACACAGGACCCGACCTCGATCATTCGGTCCCGGAGCCGCGCCGCCGTCCCCCTTACAGAGCCAGAAGCAAGAAGTGGTCCGGAAAATCGGCGGCAGAAGACCTCGGTCTTCAACAAGGCAGCGCACAGCACTACAGCTGTGCGCCATTGCTCCTCATGCACACCTCACACTCCGGTCACTGATGGGTGCAGGGCGCTGGGGGGGGGGGGGCGCCCTGAGCAGCAATATAAACACCTTGGCTGGCAAATCATCACAATATATAGTCCCAGGGCTATATATGTGATAAATTACCCTGCCAGAATTCCAGAAAAAAGCGGGAGAAAAGTCAGCCGAAAAAGGGGCGGGGCTAACTCCCTCAGCACACTGGCGCCATTTTTTCTTCACAGTGCAGCTGGAAGACAGCTCCCCAGGCTCTCCCCTGTAGTTTTCAGGCTCAAAGGGTTAAAAAGAGAGGGGGGGCACTAAATTTAGGCGCAATATGTGTATACAAGCAGCTATTGGGGGAAAAATCACTCAGTTATAGTGTTAATCCCTGCATTATATAGCGCTCTGGTGTGTGCTGGCATACTCTCTCTCTGTCTCCCCAAAGGACTTTGTGGGGTCCTGTCCTCAGTCAGAGCATTCCCTGTGTGTGTGCGGTGTGTCGGTACGGCTGTGTCGACATGTTGGATGAGGAAGGTTACGTGGAGGCGGAGCAGAGGCCGATAAATGGGATGTCGCCCCCTGTGGGGCCGACATCAGAGTGGATGGATAGGTGGAAGGTATTAACCGACAATGTCAACTCCTTACATGAAAGGCTGGATGACGTAACAGCTGTGGGACAGCCGGCTTCTCAGCCCGCGCCTGCCCAGGCGTCTCAAAGGCCATCAGGGGCTCAAAAAACGCCCGTTACCTCAGATGGCAGACACAGATGTCGACACGGAGTCTGACTCCAGTGTCGACGAGATTGAGACATATACACAATCCACTAGGAACATCCGTTGCATGATCTCAGCAATGAAAAATGTGTTACACATTTCTGACATGAACCCAAGTACCACATAAAAGGGGTTTTATGTTTGGGGAGAAAAAGCAGCCAGTGTTTTGTTCCCCCATCAGATGAGTGAATGAAGTGTGTAAAGAAGCGTGGGTTCCCCCGATAAGAAACTGGTAATTTCTAAAAAGTTACTGATGGCGTACCCTTTCCCGCCAGAGGATAGGTCACGTTGGGAGATATTCCCTAGGGTGGATAAGGCGCTCACACGTTTGTCAAAAAATGTGGCACTGCAGTCTTAGGATACGGCCACTTTGAAGGAGCCTGCTGATAAAAAGCAGGAGGCTATCCTGAAGTCTGTATATACACACTCAGGTACTATACTGAGACCTGCAATTGCATCAGCATGAATAGTGCTGCTGCAGCGTGGTCTGATACCCTGTCAATATTAATACCCTAGACAGAGATAATATTTTGCTAACATAGAGCATATTAAAGACGTCGTCTTATATATGAGGGATGCACAGAGGTATATTTGCCGGCTGGCATCCAGATTTAAGGCAATGTCCATTCTGCCAGGAGGGTATTAGAGACCCGGCAGTGGACAGGTGATGCTGACGTTAAAAGGCACATGGAGATTCTGCCTTATAAGGGTGAGAAATTGTTTGGGGATGGTCTCTGGGACCTCGTATCCACAGCAACAGGTGGGAAGAAAAATTTTTACCTCGGGTTTCCTCACAGCCTAAGAAAGCACCGTATTTTCAGGTACAGTCCTTTCGGCTTCAGAAAAGCAAGCGGGTCAAAGGCGCTTCCTTTCTGCACAGAGACAAGGGAAGAAGGAAAAAGCTGCACCAGACAGCCAGTTCCCAGGATCAAAAATCTTCTCCCGCTTCCTCTGAGTCCACCGCATGACGCTGGGGCTCCACAGGTGGAGACAGGTGCGGTGGGGGCGCGTCTCGGGAACTTCAGGGACCAGTGGGCTTGCCCACAGGTGGATCCCTAGGTTCTGCAAGTAGTATCACAGGGATACAAGCTGGAGTTCGAGGCGACTCCCCCTCGCCGTTACCTCACATCAGCCTTGCCTGCTGCCCTCGGAGAAAGGGAGGTAGTACTGGCGGCAATTCACAAGCTGTACTTCCAGCAGGTGAAATCAAGGTACCCCTCCTTCAACAAGGCCGGGGTTACTATTCCAAAATGTTTGTGGTACCGAAACCAGACGGTTCGGTGAGACCCATTCTAAAATTGAAATCCTTGAACACTTATATACGAAGGTTCAAGTTCAAAATGGAATCGCTCAGGGCGATTATTGCAAGCCTGGAGAATTTCATGTTATCACTGGACATCAAGGATGCTTACCTGCATGTCCCTATTTACCCTCCTCACCAGGAGTACCTCAAAATTGTGGTACAGGTTTGTCATTACCAATTCCAGACGTTGCCGTTGGTCTGTCCCCGGCACCGAGGGTATTTACCAAGGTAATGGCCGAAATAATTATCCCGTACTTGGACGATCTCCTTATAAAGGCGAGGTCCAGGGAGCAGTTGTTCGTCGGAGTAGCACTATCTCGGGAAGTGCTACAACAGCACGGCTGGATTCTGAATATTCCAAAGTCGCAGCTGGTTCCTACGACGCGTCTACTGTTCCTGGGTATGGTTCTGGACACAGAACAAGAAAAATGGGTTTCTCCCAGAGGAGAAGTCCAAGGGGTTGTCGTCTCTAGACAGAGACCTCCTAATACAAATACAGGTGTCGGTGCATCAATGCACGCGAGCCCTGGGAAAGATGGTAGCTTCTTACGAAGAAATTCCATTCGGCAGGTTCCATGCAAGGATCTTCCAGTGGGATCTGTTGGACAAGTGGTCCGTGTCGCATCTTCAGATGCATAGGCGGATAACCCTATCTCCAAGGGCCAGGGTGTCGCTGTTGTGGTGGCTGCAGAGTGCTCATCTTCTAGAGGGCCGCAGATTCGGCATACAGGACTGGGTCCTGGTGACCACGGTTGCCAGCCTTCGAGGCTGGGGGGCAGTCACACAGGGAAGAAACTTCCAAGGACTATGGACAAGTCAGGAGACTTCCCTACACATAAATATTCTGGAACTAAGGGCCATTTACAATGCCCTAAGTCAGGCTAGACCCCTGCTTCAACACCGGCCGGTGCTGATCCAGTCAGACAACATCACGGCGGTCGCTCATGTAAACCGACAGGGCGGCACAAGAAGCAGGATGGTGATGGCAGAAGCCACAAGGATTCTCCGATGGGCAGAAAATCATATGTTAGCACTGTCAGCAGTGTTCATTCTCACGGAGTGGACAACTGGGAAGCAGACTTTCTCAGCAGACACGACCTCCACCCGGGAGAGTGGGGACTTCATCCAGAAGTCTTCCAAATGATTGTACACTGTTGGGAAAGGCCACAGGTGGACATGATGGCGTCCCGCCTCAACAAAAAGCTAAAAAGATATTGCGCCAGGTCAAGGGACCCTCAGGCGATAGCTGTGGACGCTCTGGTAACACCGTGGGTGTACCAGTCGGTGTATGTGTTCCCTTCTCTGCCTCTCATACCCAGGGTAATGAGAATAATAAGAAGGAGAGGAGTAAGAACTATACTCATTGTTCCGGATGGGCCAAGAAGAGCTTGGTACCCAGAACTCCAAGAAATGATCTCAGAGGACCCATGGCCTCTGCCGCTCAGGCAGGACCTGCTGCAGCAGGGGGCCTGTCTGTTCCAAGACGTACCGCGGCTGCGTTTGACGGCATGGCGGTTGAACGCCGGATCCTGAAGGAAAAGGGCATTCCGGAGGAAGTTATCCCTACGCTAATTAAAGCTAGGAAAGAAGTGAGCGCAAACCATTATCACCGCATGTGGCGGAAATATGTTGCGTGCTGTGAGGCCAGGAAGGCCCCAACGGAGGAATTTCAGCTAGGTCGATTTCTGCACCTCCTACAGTCAGGGGTGACTATGGGCCTAAAATTGGGTTCCATTAAGGTCCAGATTTCGGCTCTATCGATTTTCTTCCAAAATAGAACTGGCTTCACTGCCTGAAGTTCAGATTTTTGTTAAGGGAGTGCTGCAGAGTCAGCCCCCGTTTGTGCCTCCAGTGGCACCGTGGGATCTCAACGTGGTGTTGGATTTCCTAAAGTCGCATTGGGTTGAGCCACTTAAATCCGTGGAGCTAAAATACCTCACGTGGAAAGTGGTCATGCTGTTGGCCTTGGCGTCGGCCAGGCGTGTATCAGAATTGGCGGCTTTATCATGCAAAAGCCCTTATCTGATTTTTTTATATGGATAGGGCGGAATTGAGGACTCGTTCCCAATTCCTTCCTAAGGTGGTATCAGTGTTTCATGTGAACCAACCTATTGTGGTGCCTGCGGCTACTTGGAACTTGGAGGATTCCAAGTTACTGGACGTAGTCAGGGCCCTGAAAAATATATGTTTCCAGGACGGCTGGAGTCAGAAAACTGACTCGCTATTTATCCTATATGCACCCAACAAGCTGGGTGCTCCTGCTTCTAAGCAGACTATTGCTCGCTGGATCTGTAGCATGATTCAACTTGCACATTCTGCGGCTGGACTGCCGCACCCTAAATCTGTAAAAGCCCATTCCACGAGGAAAGGGGCTCTTCTTGGGCGGCTGCCCGAGGGGTCTCGGCTTTACAATTTTGCCGAGCTGTTACTTGGTCGGGTTCAAACACTTTTGCAAGAGTCTACAAGTTTGATACCCTGGCTGAGGAGGACCTAGAGTTTGCTCATTCGGTGCTGCAGAGTCATCCGCACTCTCCCGCCCGTTTGGGAGCTTTGGTATAATCCCCATGGTCCTTACGGAGTCCCAGCATCCACTACGGACTACGAGAAAATAAGATTTTACTCACCGGTAAATCTATTTCTCGTAGTCCGTAGTGGATGCTGGGCGCCCATCCCAAGTGCGGATTGTCTGCAATACTTGTATATAGTTATTGCCTAACTAAAGGGTTATTGTTGAGCCATCTGTTGAGAGGCTCAGTTATATTTCATACTGTTAACTGGGTATAGTATCACGAGTTATACGATGTGATTGGTGTGGCTGGTATGAGTCTTACCCGGGATTCAAAATCCTTCCTTATTGTGTCAGCTCTTCCGGGCACAGTATCCTAACTGAGGTCTGGAGGAGGGTCATAGTGGGAGGAGCCAGTGCACACCAGGTAGTCCTAAAGCTTTCTTTAGTTGTGCCCAGTCTCCTGCGGAGCCGCTATCCCCATGGTCCTTACGGAGTCCCAGCATCCACTACGGACTACGAGAAATACATTTACCGGTGAGTAAAATCTTATTTTATCTCTGCTGGTGCTGACTACACTGCACAGGGGTTTGAGTTTAGGAATATAGTGCTGCTAATAATTGTACTGTTACCTCATACTGCAAGTTATATCATGTCTGCTTCTGAGGGTAACGGTTCTGGGCCGGAACACACTGCTGGTGTTGCTGAAGCCACAGTCACATATGGGGAGAATACAGCAGCTGTGGGCTCTGGTTCTGGGGGCTCCTTGCCCCCCAGTGGGACTGTAGCAACGGAGGCACATACTGACCCTCCGTGGGCCGCTTTTTCCACGCTTCTGCATACGCTAGTTCATAAACTAACACCCCCTATGGGACCCCCAATGCCGGTACAACCGTATGTGGTCCCTGCAGCTAACCCGCCGTGGGCGGATGATTTATCTGCTCAATTAAAGAAGTTGAACCAGTCCCTGACTACTAAAAAGTCTGACCATCACTCACCTAAGTCCAAGAGGTCCTCTAAGCGAGCGCTCGTCTCCTCACAATCCACTGCTGTCACTGACACCTCATCTGATGAAGACAGCACATACACTGACCCCACAGGTTCTGACTCAGATACGGCTGATGGGGAGGGTAGTTCACATGTGGATGTTCCTGATCTTTTGGAGGCTATTAAGTTAATTCTGCAGATTTCGAATGATCCCGAGCCATCCATTCCTCCTAAGAAACCAGATAGGTTCAAGCATCAGAAGGTGATTAAACAAGTTTTACCTCACTCTGACCACCTAGTGGATATACGTCAGGAACCCTGGCAAAGCCCGGGTACGAAGTTTGTGCCTCAAAAGAAGATGCTGGCTCGCTATCCCCTCGCGCCAGAGCTGTCTAAGAATTGGGAAACGCCTCCTCCAGTAGACTCACATGTGGCTAGGATGGTGGTTTCCTCAGCTCTACCTGTCACTACCGTCACGTCTCTAAAAGAGCCTACAGATAAACGTGTCGATGGTTGTCTAAAAGCGATTTACACCCTCACGGGTGCTGCACAAAGGCCCACTATTGCAGCTACATGGGCGGCAGAGGCTATTGAAGCATGGGCCTTGGAGTTAGAAGCTGAAATCTCCTCTGACCATGCAAGACAATGCTTGTCATATATTGTCACAGCTTCTCGCTATATTAAAGAGGCGGCTTCTGATGCCGGTATCCTAGCAGCCAAGGCCTCTACTACATAGTCCTGGCTCGCAGGATATTGTGGCTGAGATCCTGGTCTGTGGATCTGGACTCTAGAAAAACCCTGGAGGTACTCCCTTTCAAGGGGGATATTCTGTTTGGGGAGGACTTAAATAAGATAGTGGCTGACTTAGCTACTGCCAAAACTGCCTGTCTGCCTAATACAGCCCCTTTCGTCCTTTAGGTAAAGCAAAAGGTCAGGCGTACCATAAGCAGGCCCGCACTTCCAAACCTGGTAAGCCGAAGCCCAAAAGAGGCTGGGCTGCCCGTCAGCCAGCAGCCAAGACCGATAAGCCTGCCGCATGACGGGGAGGGCCTCCCCCTGGGGGATCCCAGGGTGGGGGGCTGGCTTCTAGGGTATACCCAGGAATGGTTGAAGACCACTTCAGATGCCTGGGTACGGGAAGTCCTCACTCGAGGTTACGCCATAGCCTTCAAAAACCGACCCCCTCATCGATTTTGCCAGACAGACATCCCGTCGGACCAGACCATTGGCAAACACTCTACATTCGGTGGTACAGACCCTCCTGGATACAGGAGTAGTAGTACAGGTGCCTCTTGCTCAGAGGGGCCGGGGGTACTATTCTCCGCTGTTTCTAGTCCCGAAACCGAATGGGTCCTCCCGGCCCATTCTCAACCTCAAGGCACTGAACAAGTTTGTGAAGGTTTCCAAGTTCCGTATGGAAACCCTTCGCTCTATAGTTCTGGCCTTGGAACCTGGGGACTACATGGTCTCCCTGGACATACAGGATGCTTACCTGCATATTCCTATAGCAGTGTCACATCAACAATACCTGAGGTTCGCTATTTGCAACCTCCATTACCAGTTTCGGGCTTACCTTTTGGTTTAACAACGGCTCCGCGAGTCTTCACCAAAGTTATGGCGGTGATGACGGTGGTACTCCGCCGTCAAGGGGTCAGGATACTGCCGTATCTGGACGATTTGTTAATCCTGGCAAATTCCCCAGATCTTCTCCTGCATCATCTGGATATGACGGTCCGGTTTCTACAAGCCCACGGGTGGCTCATCAACTGGAAGAAATCCTCCCTGGTCCCTGCTCAGAGCATGGTGCATCTGGGAGCACTGTTGGACACTCACAACCAGAGGTTGTTCTTGTCTCAGGAGAAAGTCCTGAAACTTCAGGACAGGATTCGTTGCTTCCTTTCTCATCCGCAAGTGTCGATACATTCGGCAATGCATGTGCTGGACCTCATGGTATCAGCATTCGACATGGTGGAGTATGCTCAATTCCATTCTCGCCCCCTCCAGAAGCTGATTCTAGCCAAGTGGGATGGACTGCCTCACCGGATCAGGTCTCAAATGATCTCTTTGACTCCGGAGGTCCGTCTGTCGCTGCTCTGGTGGCTCCAGGACCGACAATTGTGCAGAGGCCGTACCTTCTGGATATCCAACTGGGTCCTGTTGACGACAGATGCCAGTCTAAGAGGTTGGGGCGCGGTGCTGGAGCAGCACTCCTTGCAGGGTCGGTGGACCAAGGAGGAATCTCTCCTCTCGATCAACATTCTGGAATTGCGGGCGGTCTTCAATGCGTTGAACCTAGCCCAGCATTTGATTCAGAACCGTCCTGTTCAAGTACAGTCAGACAACGCCACCACAGTGGCTTACATAAATCATCAAGGCGGCACTCGAAGCAGTTTGGCAATGAAGGAAGCCTCACGGATTCTACGTTGGGCAGAACGCCATCTACCGGCAATATCGGCAATATTCATTCCGGGAGTCCTGAATTGGGAAGCGGACTTTCTCAGTCGTCAGGACGTGCATGCCGGCGAGTGGGTCCTCCATCCAGAAGTGTTTCAACTCCTCGTGGAAAGGTGGGGTCTTCCAGATGTGGATCTGATGGCGTCTCGACACAATCACAAGGTTCCGGTCTTCGGAGCAAGGACAAGGGATACTCAAGCAGCATTCGTGGATGTGCTGGCAGTGCCGTGGAGGTTTCGGCTGCCGTACGTGTTCCCTCCGGTGTCACTCCTGCCCAGGGTAATTCGGAAGTTCAAGCAAGAAAAAGGAAATCTGCTTCTCATAGCTCCGGCGTGGCCCAGACGGCACTGGTTCTCAGTCCTGCAAGTCCTATCGTCAGAGCGTCCACTTCTACTTCCACAATGCCCAGACCTCCTCGTTCAGGTCCCCTGTGTCTACTAGGACCTAGCCCGGCTGTCTTTGATGGCGTGGCTCTTGAAGCTTCCGTCTTAAGAGCTAAGGGTTTTTCAGAAGAGGTCATTAAAATTATGTTGCGGGCCCGGAAACCGGCCTCTGGTCGGATTTACCATCGGGTCTGGCATTCCTACTTTGTTTGGTGCGCATCTAACCATTATGACGCTTCCAAGTTTAGTACAGCCAAACTTTTGGCTTTTCTACAGCAGGGCCTAGATTTAGGCCTGCGTCTGGCCTCCCTCAAGGTTCATATTTCTGCCTTGTCGGTGTGGTTTCAGAGAGAAATTGCGACTTTACCTGATGTTCATACTTTCACCCAGGGTGTGTTGCGTATCCAACCTCCCTATGTCCCACCTGTGGCTCCTTGGGACTTGTCGGTGGTTTTGGAGGCTTTGCAGGAGCCTCCATTTGAACCTCTTGGTTCAGCTGACCTTAAGTGGTTTTCCCTTAAGGTGGTGTTCTTGCTGGCTATTGCCTCTGCTAGAAGAGTGTCGGATTTGGGTGCCTTGTCTTGTAGTTCCCCATATCTGATTTTTCACCGTGACCGGGCAGTTCTTAGGACTCGTCCCGGATATTTACCTAAGGTGGTTTCTTCGTTCCACCTGGTTCCAGCTTTTGTCTCTCCTGATTTGTCTCCCAAAGAGCGGTCTTTGGATGTGGTACGGGCTCTCCGTATCTATGTGAAGAGAACTGCTTCTATTCGAAAGTCTGATTCTCTCTTTGTTTTGTTTGGATTTCACAAACATGGCTGGCCTGCTCACAAGCAGACCCTGGCCAGGTGGATTAGAATGGTGATTGCGCATGCTTATGTGAAGGTTGGTCTGTCAGCTCCTGTTCACATTACGGCCCATTCTACTCGGTCTGTTGGACCTTCTTGGGCGGCCCAACGTGGTGCGACCCTTGATCAATTGTGCAAGGCGGCTACGTGGTCCTCCAGGAACACGTTCATAAGGTTCTATGCCTTCGATACTGCCACTTCCCAGGATGCTTCCTTTGGACGCCGGGTTCTTGTGTCCGATACAGTGCGTCCCCTCCCATAAGGAACTGCTTTAGGACATCCCCATTGTCCAGACTTGTGGAGCCCAGTGTACCCCGCAGCAGAAAACGAGTTTTATGGTAAGAACTTACCCTTGTTAAAACTCTTTCTGCGAGGTACACTGGGCTCCACAAGGCGCCCACCCTGACGCACTTAGCTTCTTTGGGTTGATATGGCATTAGCCGCTGACACTTCTCTTGTCGTGAGAGTGTGGTGTATGTGGCTACTAACTGTTGTCGTCTCTTTTCCTGCAACTGCATTGGGCTGGTTAACTAAACTGAGCTCCTGTGCTGGGAGGCGGGGTGATATAGGAGGTGGCGCTGTGCATTCTGGGAACAGTCAAAGCTTTGAGCCTGTTGGTGCCTCGGATCAAGATCCTACTGTACACCCCATTGTCCAGACTTGTGGAGCCCAGTGTACCTCGCAGAAAGAGTTTTAACAAGGGTAAGTTCTTACCATAAAACTCGTTTTTACAATGTATCGGGTAAAGCTTTTACCATTTTACAGACTAAGTAGGGTTTTTGTTTACCAGACCTGAGCGTCCTCGGGACCTGAGGTGTCACGGGGTGACACCTGCTGCTGGTCTGAAATAGTCCGATGTCTGTTAGCTATTAATTAATACTGCAGGCCGGAGAGCATGCGGTAGCGGAGGAATGCTCCTCTCGTTTATGTCCTGAGCGTTGTGCGGCTCAGCGTGTGCGGGGTGGGGGACTTGTAGCAGAGTCCAGTAATTTGTATCGCCGGTGTTAGGTATTTGTCTCCGTGGTGCATTAATAGGAGCTCCGGCCGTGAGAAGACTATGGACTATGGGGGTCATTCCGAGTTGTTAGCTCGGTATTATTCTTCGCATCGCAGCGATTTTCCGCTAACTGTGCATGCGCAATGTTCGCACTGCGACTGCGCCAAGTAAATTTGCTATGTAGTTAGGTATTTTACTCACGGCATTACGAGGTTTTTTCTTCGTTCTGGTGATCGTAGTGTGATTGACAGGAAGTGGGTGTTTCTGGGCGGAAACAGGCCGTTTTATGGGAGTGTGTGAAAAAACGCTACCGTTTCTGGGGAAAACGCGGGAGTGGCTGGAGAAACGGAGGAGTGTCTGGGCGAACGCTGGGTGTGTTTATGACGTCAAACCAGGAACGACAAGCACTGAACTGATCGCAGATGCCGAGTAAGTTTGAAGCTACTCAGAAACTGCTAAGAAGTGACTATTCGCAATTTTGCTAATCTTTCGTTCGCAATTTTGATAAGCTAAGATTCACTCCCAGTAGGCGGCGGCTTAGCGTGTGCAAAGCTGCTAAAAGCAGCTTGCGAGCGAACAACTCGGAATGACCACCTATGTTATTGAGTACAGTTGTGTAAGCTTAGTATAGAGTTATGTTTGATTTAGCGCTGTTCCATTTGCTATTTATTTGACATTTACCATTAAACCATATTCTATAAACGCACACTCTGGGCCAAATTCCTTGCACATCTCAAAGCTCCAATACCCATCTGTTGATGATAGAGAAATGATAACTAAGGATTGTCACTGGCCAGTTATTGAGGGGAGGTGGAGGCCATATTTTTATTTCTCTATCATCCTCCCACAAATGATGATAGATAAATAATAACTAAGGAGTGTGACTGGCCGGCTATTCAGGGTAGGTGGAGGCCGGAAGTTTAACTAAAATATTTTTTTATAAAACCACAGAAGAATTTATTTTGACCTCTGTACTATATTAAACAAATGTGTACATTTGTTTATTATAGTACAGTGCTGTTCCATTTGCTATATATTAAACTTAGGGCATCTCAGACTTCCGGTGAGATGGACAGTCTGCATGATGATGATCCGATGCTGCATCTTTGGATGTAAATAGCGGATCAGAAAAGCTGCTGGTAGGAGTTTTTTTTTTTACAAAAGATGTCTCAAACGGCATTTGCACATTCTGCAGCTGAGTGCCCTCAGGTGAAAAGTGTAATTCCATAAAGCAGAGGGAACATGACCCTTGCTCACCCCTGAGGATGTTTAACCTCGGCAATAGACTGAGCCAAAGATTTAGTCCAGGTTAGTTCTGCCAGATTAGTGGTATCACCTGCTTGTCTCACAGTGGTCGTCCATCGAGCTCAGAAAATGAGCATAAAGTGTCTACATCTTACTTTGGCAATTTGAATTTACATTTTGTACAAGTACAAAACATTACTGATGCTGTGTCCCTCCAGACTAAGAACTGGAACTACTCCCTGTATCAGTCATGACAGATAAGGTGAGTCAGAAGGGCAGCTGCAGTACAAAATCAGAACAGGAGAAAGCCCCAGCAGAAAGAGAAGGCACTCAGGGCCTATCGGCTGGGCCAATTCACACGCTTACTGAACTGGAAACCAAGACTTGCATATTCGATTAAATAAATATAATGTAAGAACAAAATTGTACAACTGCCTTATTTTTATAACAATGCCTTATTCTTATTATAAACTATTTTATCCTACCCTGGCCCTCAGCTATTGCCATTCTGAGACAGCGAGATGCTGGGTGCTTGCCCAGTGCTCCAGGAGCTGCTGGACAGCTCCCAGCCTCTCTTTGCATATTGGCGATGACCATACTTGCCTACTTTTGAAAAGGCATTTCAGGGAGATTGTGAAAGTAACACCTATCAGCGCTGACGTGTACTGCTACATCTGAGAGGCGTGTCATGAAAATGACTTACATCCAAATGTAAATGAGCCCCAAAGTTAGTAAGATCTACTTGTTGAAGAAAAGACACTTATATTTTACAGGATTTGTTTGTGTATTGTGCTTTACAAGAGGTTCCATATACTGTAAGTGGCCACGAGAAATCTTATTTAAAATGCATGTAGCCATAGGGATCATTGTGCCTTATAACCAATGCAGAGATCTGTCACTGATGATCCCATTTGAATATATGTATCTCTTATTTATTTCTTTACCCAAGAATGTAACAGCTGCATAAAGGGGATAAGGTACAATCAGGGAGATTGATGGTCTGTTCAGGGAGTGAGGGAGATCGCTGCTATTTCAGGGAGTCTCCTGCAGAATGGGTAGGCAAATATGGCGATGATGCAGGCATGGGATAATAGGACAGCGCCCAAAAGTGGTACTATCTTGCTGAAATCATGATGGATAGGATAGGGTAGGCCTCAGTTGTGCAGTCCAGTGCTGTGGCCCAATTACCTTTCTATTACTGCCTGCAGAGGCAGTGAATGCATTCTCCTGGACACAGTCCTCTGTATGAAGTGAAAGGCACCAGTGGGATGTCCTGGGATTACACTTCCTAGGTGTGTAACTGGCAATCCGCATTCAGAATATGCTGTGTAGATGCCCCTGAACAATGTGTAAAATTTCCTTTTCTCTGACGTCCTAGTGGATGCTGGGAACTCCGTAAGGACCATGGGGAAATAGCGGCTCCGCAGGAGACTGGGCACATCTAAAGAAAGCTTTAGGACTAGCTGGTGTGCACTGGCTCCTCCCCCTATGACCCTCCTCCAAGCCCCAGTTAGATTTCTGTGCCCGACGAGAAGGGTGCACTGCACACTAGGGGCTCTCCTGAGCTCTTTGTGAAAGTTTTAGTTTAGGTTTATTATTTTCAGTGAGACCTGCTGGCAACAGGCTCACTGCATCGTGGGACTAAGGGGAGAAGAAACGGACTCACCTGAGTGCAGAGTGGATCGGGTTTCTTAGGCTACTGGACATTAGCTCCAGAGGGACGATCACAGGTTCAGCCTGGATGGGTCACCGGAGCCGCGCCGCCGTCCCCCTTACAGAGCCAGAAGAGCGAAGAGGTCCGGTGAAATCGGCGGCAGAAGACGATCCTGTCTTCAGATAAGGTAGCGCACAGCACCGCAGCTGTGCGCCATTGCTCTCAGCACACTTCACACTCCGGTCACTGAGGGTGCAGGGCGCTGGGGGGGCAGCGCCCTGAGACGCAATAAATCGATAAAACCTTATATGGCTAAAATAAATGCATCACATATAACTCCTGGGCTATATGGATGCATTTAACCCCTGCCAAAACATATAAAAAAACGGATGATAAGGACGCCGAGAAAGGGGCGGAGCCTATCTCCTCAGCACACTGGCGCCATTTTCCCTCACAGCTCAGTTGGAGGGAAGCTCCCTGGCTCTCCCCTGCAGTCACTACACTACAGAAAGGGGTTAAAAAAGAGAGGGGGGCACAAATTAGGCGCAGTATAAACAATACAGCAGCTATAAGGGAAAAACACTTATATAAGGTTATCCCTGTATATATATAGCGCTCTGGTGTGTGCTGGCAAACTCTCCCTCTGTCTCCCCAAAGGGCTAGTGGGTCCTGTCCTCTATCAGAGCATTCCCTGTGTGTGTGCTGTGTGTCGGTACTTTTGTGTCGACATGTATGAGGAGAAAAATGATGTGGAGACGGAGTAGAGTGTCTGTAATAGTGTTGTCACCCCCTAGGGGGTCGACACCTGAGTGGATGTACTGTTGAAATTGCGTGACAGTGTCAGCTTTGTATAAAAGACAGTGGTTGACATGAGACAGCCGGCTACTCAGCTTGTGCCTGTCCAGACGTCTCATACAGGGGCTCTAAAGCGCCCGTTACCTCAGATACAGACGCCAACACGGATACTGGCTCCTGTGTCGACGGTGAAGAGACAACCGTGATTTCCAATAGGGCCACACATTGCATGATTGAGGCAATGGTAAATGTTTACACTTTTCTGATAATATGAATACCACCAAAAAAAGGGGTATTATGTTTGGTGAGGAAAAACTTCCTATAGTTTTCCTGACTCTGAAAAATAAAATGAGGTGTGTGATGATGCGTGGGTTTTCCTCCGATAACAATTGATAATTCTAAAAAAGTTATTGGCAGTATACCTTTTCCCGCCAGAGGTTAGGGTGCGTTGGGAAACACCCCCTACAGGGGATAAGGCGCTCACACGATTGTAAGAACAAGGGCTCTACCCTCTCTTGAGATGGCCGCCCTTAAGGATCCTGCTGATAAAAAGCAGGAGGGTATCCAAAAATGTATTTACACACATACTGGTGTTATAATGCGACCAGCAATCGCCTCAGCCTGGATGTGCAGTGCTGGGTGGCGTGGTCGGATTCCCTGACTGGAAATATTGATATCCTAGATACAGTATATAATTGCCTATAGAGCAATTAAAAGATGCTTTTCTATATATGCATGATGCACAGCGGAATATTTGCCGACTGGCATCAAGTATAAGTGTTTTGTATTCTAGTAAAGTGGTCAGGGAGTCCAAACGGCATTTGGAAGTATTACCTTAAAAAAGGGGATGTACCCTAGGTCGCCTCTCAAAATAAGACGCCGTATTATCAGGCGCAGTCCTGGTTGGCAAGCGGACAAAGGGTTCCTCTTTTCTGCTCGTGACAGAGGGAGAGGAAAATGGCTGCAGAGATCAGCCAGTTCCCAGGAACAGAAACCCTTTTCCACCGCTGCCAAGCCCTCAGTATGACGCTAGGGCTTTACAAGTTCAGGCACGGTGGGGGCCCGTTCTCAGTGAATTTCAGTGCGCAGTGGGCTCACTCGCAAGTAGACCCCTGGATCCTTCAGGTAATATTTCAGGGGTACAAATTGGAATTCGAGACGTATTCCCCTCGCCGTTTCCAAAAGTCTGTTTTACCGACGTCTCCCGCTGACAGGGAGGCAGTTTTGGAAGCCATTCACAAGCTGTATTCCCAGCAGGTGATAATAAAGGTACCCCTCCTGCAACAGGGAACGGGGTATTATTCCACACTATTGTGGTACCGAAGCCAGACGGCTCGGTGAGACCGATTTTAAAATCTAAAATCTTTGAACACTTACATACAGAGGTTCAAATTCAAAATTGAGTCACTCAGAGCAGTGATTGCAAACCTGGAAGAAGGGGACTACATGATGTCTCGGGACATCAAGGATGCTTACCTTCATGTCAAAATTTACCCTTCTCACCAAAGGTATCTCAGGTTATGGTACAGAACTGTCACTATCAGTTCAGACGCTGCCGTAGGGATGGTCCACGGCACCCAGGGTCTTTACTGAAGTAATGACCGAAATGATGATATTCCTTCGAAGGAAGGGAATTTTAGTTATCCTTTACTTGGACGATTCCCTGATAAGGGTAAGATCCAGAGAACAGTTGGAGGTCGGTGTAGCACTATCTCAGGTAGTGTTGCGGCAGCACGAGTGGATTCTCAATATTCCAAAATCGCAGCTGGTTCCGACGACTTGTCTTCTGTTCCTAGGGATGATCCTGGACACAGTCCAGAAAGAAGGTGTTTCTCCCGGAGGAGAAAGCCAGGGAGTTATCCGAGCTAGTCAGGAACCTCCTAAAACCGAACCAAGTCTCAGTGCATCAATGCACAAGGGTTCTGGGTAAAAATGGTGGCTTCCTACGAAGCAATCCCATTCGGCAGATTCCACACAAGAACTTTCCAGTGGAACCTACTGGACAAATGGTCCGGGTCGCATCTTCAGATGCATCAGCGGATAACCCTGTCACCAAGGACAAGGGTGTCCCTCCTGTGGTGGTTGCAGAGTGCTCATCTTCTAGAGGGCCGCAGATTCGCCATTCAGGACTGGGTCCTGGTGACCACGGATGCCAGCCTGCGAGGCTGGGGAGCAGTCACACAGGGAAGGAATATCCAGGGCTTATGGTCAAGCCTAGAGACAAAAATATCCTGGAACTAAGGGCCATTTACAATGCCCTAAGTCAAGAAAAGCCTCTGCTTCAGGGTCAACCGGTATTGATCCAGTCGGACAACATCACGGCTGTCGCCCACGTAAACAGACAGGGCGGCACAAGAAGCAGGAGGGCAATGGCAGAAGCTGCAAGGATTCTCTGCTGGGCGGAAAATCATGTGATAGCACTGTCAGCAGTGTTCATTCAGGGAGTGGACAACTGGGAAGCAGACTTCCTCAGCATGACCTCCACC
Organism: Pseudophryne corroboree; assembly: GCF_028390025.1. NCBI lineage: Eukaryota > Metazoa > Chordata > Amphibia > Anura > Myobatrachidae > Pseudophryne > Pseudophryne corroboree. The sequence continues at coordinate 468,344,430 of NC_086445.1, forward strand.
CGGGGGAGTGGGGACTTCACCCAGAAGTCTTCCAACTGATTGTAAACCGTTGGGAAAAACCAAAGGTGGACATGATGGCGTCCCGTCTTAACAAGAAACTGGACAGATATTGCGCAAGGTCAAGGGACCCTCAGGCAATAGCGGTGGACGCTCTGGTGACACCGTGGGTGTACCAGTCAGTGTATGTGTTCCCTCCTCTGCCTCTCATACCAAAAGTACTGAGAATCATAAGAAGGAGAGGAGTAAGAACGATACTCGTGGTTCCGGATTGGCCAAGAAGGACTTGGTACCCGGAACTTCAAGAGATGCTCACGGAAGACCCGTGGCCTCTACCTCTAAGAAAGGACCTGCTCCAGCAGGGGCCTTGTCTGTTCCAAGACTTACCGCGGCTGCGTTTGACGGCATGGCGGTTGAACGCCGGATCCTGAAGTAAAAAGGCATTCCAGATGAAGTCATCTCTACCCTGGTCAAAGCCAGGAAGGATGTAACCGCAAAACATTATCACCGCATTTGGCAAAAATATGTTGCGTGGTGTGAGGCCAAGAAGGCCCCTACAGAGGAATTTCAACTAGGTCGTTTCCTCCATTTCCTGCAGACAGGACTGTCTATGGGCCTAAAATTAGGGTCCATTAAGGTTCAAATTTCGGCCCTGTCGATTTTCTTCCAGAAAGAACTGGCTTCAGTACCTGAAGTTCAGACATTTGTAAAAGGGGTACTGCATATACAACCTCCTTTTGTGCCTCCAGTGGCACCTTGGGATCTCAATGTTGTTTTGAGGTTCCTTAAGTCACATTGGTTTGAACCACTCACCACTATGGACTTAAAATATCTCACATGGAAGGTGACGATGCGGTTAGCCCTGTTTTCAACCAGGCGTGTGTCAGAATTGGCGGCTTTTATCATATAAAAGCCCTTACTTAATGTTTCATTCTGACAGGGCAGAATTGAGGACTCGTCCTCAATTTCTCCCTAAGGTGGTTTCTGCTTTTCACATGAACCAACCTATTGTGGTGCCTGCGGCTACTAGGGACTTGGAGGACTCCAAGTTACTTGACGTGGTCAGGGCCCTGAAAATATATGTTTCCAGGACGGCTGGAGTCAGAAAGTCTGACTCGCTGTTTATCCTGTATGCACCCAACAAGCTGGGTGCTCCTGCTTCTAAAGCAGACTATTGCTCGTTGGATTTGTAGTACAATTCAGCTTGCACATTCTGTGACAGGCCTGCCACAGCCAAAATCTGTAAAAGCCCATTCCACAAGGAAAGTGGGCTCATCTTGGGCGGCTGCCCGAGGGGTCTCGGCTTTACAACTTTGCCGAGCAGCTACTTGGTCAGGGGCAAACACGTTTGCTAAATTCTACAAATTTGATACCCTGGCTGAGGAGGACCTGGAGTTCTCTCATTCGGTGCTGCAGAGTCATCCGCACTCTCCCGCCCGTTTGGGAGCTTTGGTATAATCCCCATGGTCCTTACGGAGTTCCCAGCATCCACTAGGACGTCAGAGAAAATAAGATTTTACTTACCGATAAATCTATTTCTCGTAGTCCGTAGTGGATGCTGGGCGCCCATCCCAAGTGCGGATTGTCTGCAATACTTGTACATAGTTATTGTTAACTAAATCGGGTTATTGTTGTTGTGAGCCATCTTTTCAGAGGCTCCTTCGTTGTTATCATACTGTTAACCGGGTTCAGATCACAAGTTGTACGGTGTGATTGGTGTGGCTGGTATGAGTCTTACCCGGGATTCAATATCCTTCCTTATTATGTACGCTCGTCCGGGCACAGTATCCTAACTGAGGCTTGGAGGAGGGTCATAGGGGGAGGAGCCAGTGCACACCAGCTAGTCCTAAAGCTTTCTTTAGATGTGCCCAGTCTCCTGCGGAGCCGCTATTTCCCCATGGTCCTTACGGAGTTCCCAGCATCCACTACGGACTACGAGAAATAGATTTATCGGTAAGTAAAATCTTATTTATTTTTTTATGAAACATCACGCTACTAGAGGCATCACAGTGCTAAAGTGTGCTGCTGAGTTCTGCAGAGTGGGGTATGGAAATGGGAGGAGTTTAAAACAAAGTTCTAAAATCCTGTGTGGGCCTCTATACCCCCAAATTTCAGTGTCCCTATTGGCTTGTAATAATAAAAGCCTATTCTATTGTGCGCTGGGTGGGTTTTCATATTCAATTAAAGGAGAAAAAATGAGACATGGTGATTTTTGTAGAAATCACTGCATCTGTTTTTATGCGCCACCAGAGGAAGTCTGATTTTTCCTAAAATATGTATTTTTAGGAAAAATTAGCGGGACTTGCTCTGGCACCCCCCTAAAGACTAATTAAGAAATTGGAAGTTTACAATTTACTTAATTAGTCCAATAATTACTCACCTTCCTAAGTGCTGTCATCTGGAGCAGCATCCCCAACATGCAGAAGTGGCTTGACTTGTCTTCCTCCAACATCCTCCAGTGAGATCTGTGTGTGTGAGGCCCCTGTCACCCTGTCAGTGTGTGTGAGTTGTGTGACCCCCACGTCAGTATATGTGACCCCTGTCTGTATGACACTCCCCCAGTTAGTGTGTGTGAATACCGTCAGAGTGTGTGACCCTCTCCTGTCAGTGCGCAGTCGATTACCTCAGTCCGGGCGGCTTCAGAAGAAGTGCCGCAGCCAGTCCGGACTGTGGAGTATGCAGCAGCCTGGCAAAGCAAAGAGAGGAGTGTCTGGAACAGGCTAGTTTTTTTTTTTTTCTTCCCCCAAGGGTTTTGGATGCAAAAAAACCCCACAACAATTATTTATAATTGGATACCGTGGGTGTTGGGATCGCACATACCTGCGCTAATCCAAAATTGGGAGCAAGGTCCACAAGCATACCTCCCAACTGTCCCGATTTTCGCGGGACAGTCCCGTTTTTTGGGGACTGTCCCGCTGTCCCACCCGCGGGCCGCAGTGTCCCGCGGTGGGGGGGGGCAGTTGGGAGTCTCTGTCACCCGCTGCCCTGCTTAGCAGAGCAGCGGTGAATAGACGCTGTGCGCATGCGCACAGCGTCTATTCAGTGCAGACAGAGGGAGAGGAGGCATGCCAGCGGCTCACAGAGCGCTGGGCATGCCCCCTCAGTGACGAAAACGGGGGCGTGACTCGCGATCGCGGGTCCTCCCGCGAAACCACGCCCCCTTTTCGTAGGCCACGCCCCTTTTTCGGGAGCGCGCGAGGGTCCCGCTTCCCCGAACAAGAAAGTTGGGAGGTATGCACAAGGGCCCTCATTCCGAGTTGATCGCTCGCAAGGCGAATTTAGCAGAGTTGCTCAGGCTAAGCCTACGCCTACTGGGAGTGTATCTTAGCTTCTTAAAATTGCGACCGATGTATTCGCAATATTGCGATTACAAACTACTTAGCAGTTTCAGAGTAGGTTCAGACTTACTCGGCATCTGCGATCAGTTCAGTGCTTGTCGTTCCTGGTTTGACGTCATAAACACACCCAGCGTTCGCCCAGACACTCCCCCGTTTCTCCGGCCACTCCTGCGTTTTTTCCGGAAACGGTAGCGTTTTTATCCACACGCCCCGAAAACGCCGTGTTTCCGCCCAGTAACACCCATTTCCTGTCAATCACACTACGATCGCCGGAGCGAGGAAAATGCCGTGAGTAAAAATACTATCTTCATTGTAAAATTACTTGGCGCAGTCGCAGTGCGATTATTGCGCATGCGTACTAAGCGGAATTTCACTGCGATGCGATGAAAATTACCGAGCGAACGACTCGGAATGAGGGCCAAGGTTTTTTTGTAGCCAAAACCTTGCGCCCAATTGAATACCCCCTTATGATTGGGTACCATTTTGAAACATTTGTATCAATTTATGAATCAACGCTGTGAAGATGAGAGACACTGTGGGGTTTATTCAGGTGTAATTGGAGTTACTATCACTGCTGCTACCTTGTAAGCAGCAGTGATAGCATTTTATGGTGATGCAGAAGGAGGTGTCTATTAGAGGCAGACGCCTCGTGCTGCAGTAGTGATCCGGCCTGCGTCCTAGGAAGCAACTTCAAATCTTTCTTCAACCAGCGGACAGCTTGTGGCACCCATGGTGCCGCACAAGCTGCCTGTCGCAGAGGCCAGGAAATCTACATTCTACAATGGAGATCCCTTGCCTCTTCCCTCCCCCTAAATGGCAGTGACATGCCTCCATTTTCACAAATGGAGGCCGTTGCTGCCCCCTCCCTGCTCCCCAGATGGCAGCAGACTGTCAATCACTTACAGTCTTACAGTCTGCTGCCGCTCTGAGTCCTGTATTGCAATGCCCACTCGCACATGCACAGAATAGGTCCTGCACATGCACAAAGTACCGATAATTGACACTTTGCTGCATGAGACGCAGTAGCGACTGGACCTGAATGAGGTTCTGTATCCGCTAGTATGTGTTTTGTTTCAAATTGTATAAAAATGTTATCAAAAAATGGCAGTTAAATATTCCTATATTAAAATACAGATGTTCCTAGAGACATAAAATCATAAACCCTATCAGATTATGAGTGTATTGTCTACTTAATACAATATATAATATTTAATGGGTGGGTATTATTCTTCAGAATGTATACCTAATATTATGTTGATTACTGGGCATCTATATTCATATGTTCCTTATGTTAAAATGCAGAGGTCATTAAATGGACAATGTTTTGACACTGAAAGCCTTTGATCATTTAGCATTGTTTCCCAGGCACATAGGGATATAGGGGGTCATTCTGAGTTGTTCGCTCGCTAGCAGTTTTTAGAAGTCGTGCAAACGCTATGCTGCCGCCCACTGGGAGTGTATTTTAGCTTATCAGGAGTGCGAACGAAAGGATCGCAGAGCGGCTACAAAATAAGTTTGTGCAGTTTCAGAGCAGCTCCAGACCTACTCAGCGCTTGCGATCACTTCAGACTGTTCAGTTCCTGTTTTGACATCACAAACACGCCCTGCATTCGCCCAGCCACGCCTGCGTTTTTGTTGGCACGCCTGCGTTTTTCAGAACACTCCCTGAAAGTGGTCAGTTGACACCCAGAAACGCCCACTTCATGTCAATCACTCTGCGGCCAGCAGTGTGACTGAAAAGCTTCACTAGACCCTGTGTGAAACTACATCATATGTTGTAATAGTACGTCGCGCATGCGCAAAAGTGCCGTTTTTTAGCCTCATCGCTGCACAGCGAACGAATGCAGCTAGCGATCAACTCGGAATGACCCCCATAGTTACTATACCAGCTGTCGGGATCCCGACGCCGGAATCCTGACAGACAGTAAAATGCCGGCAGTCGGAATACCGACCGCTCTCTGGTATTCCCGCTCGGGTGGTGGATCCACACCACTGGGCCCAAAGCATGGTGAGCTCACCCGCTGCGCTTGCTGCCGGTATTGTGGCTGGCGGGATGCCACTGTCGGGATCCTGACAGCCGTCATCCCGTCAGCCGGGGTATCATACTGAACCCATATTCATATTATGGTTCTCTCGAACCAGGATACAGTGTGTAGGGCGGGTAAGTTATATCTTATCAGGGCCATAACTAGGGGTGGGCAGACGGTGCTTAGCGCACAGCGCATTTGTCTTGTGGCAGCACGTCCGCATGCACCCTGAGTGACCACCGGCGCTGCCAGCTGTAATGTATAATACAGGTTGAGTGTCCCATATCCAAAATGCTTGGGACCAGAAGTATTTTGGATATCGGATTTTTCCGTATTTTGGAATAATTGCATACCATAATGAGATATCATGGAGATGGGACCCATGTCTAAGCACAGAATACATTTATGTTTCATATACACCCCATAGACACAGCCTGAATGTCATTTTAGCCAATATTTGTAATTACTTTGTGCATTAAACAAAGATTGTGTACATACACACAATTCATTTATGTTTCATATATAACTTATACACACAGCCTGAAGATCATTTAATACAATATGTTTAATAACTTTATGTATTTAGCGAAGTTGTGTACATTAAGCCATCAAAAAAAGGTGTCACTATCTCAGTCTTACTCGAAAAATTCTGTATTTCGAAATATTCCGTATTTCGGAATATTTGGATATGGGATACTCAACCTGTAGTAGTGTTGCGCCCAGCTGCTAATATACATTACAGCTGGAAATGCTGGACAGTCGAGTCTCTCCTCCGTGTAATCCGCCCCCGCCTTTCCTGCAGTGTGTCTGTAAAGGGGCTTCCATGTATTGGACCCGGCTGCTGCTGGAGCTGAGGCTGAACACAAGTGAAGTAAGCCACAGCATAGCTGCTAGGGAGAAGGGGGAGGCAGTATATGACCACTGAGGGGGGAAAGGTGAGCGCAAATCTTATGTACGTGCTGCACCGACTGTCTTTACCTCTGCTCCTCACCCTGACTTCTGTGCCTTTCTCTGTGATGCTCTCTTTCCTGTTCCGTCTCCTGCTTAGGGATGGCCATCAACTATCGATTATTCAAAATCATTGATTGTATATAACCGAGTATAACTAATTTTACCATCGATGGGGGAGAACCAGATGGTTTCCCGCCATCGATGATAAAGAGCTATCAAATATCGGGTTTTTTCGCTCCAGGCTGCTGGGAACACAAAGTATAGCTCCGCCCCCAACACCTGCGAAGCCACGCCCCGGGGTCCTGATTGGCTCCTCGATTCACTCAATACTAAAGAAAGGGTGACCATTGATGGCTGAAACCATTAATGGTTCCCTTACATATGGTTTCCCACCATCAAGGTAATCCATCAATGGATAACCCACCGATGGCCATCCCTACTCCTGCTGCTATGTTACTAGAGAGGAGCTTTATGTTCATGGAGGAGTTTGTCTGCTGCTGACATTGGTAAATAAATTATATTGGGAAACACTTCTTTTATCATATCAAGTGGTGACTTTGCATTTTTCTAATGAAATAACTTATTTTTACCTCCAGCATTATACTGTTCTTTTTCTGCGTTCCCTTGGTGGTGACTGTATAGTGCAGATATAGGGGGGCATTTCGCATATAGCATGCAATCTGGATGGGATCTTACCACCATTCTATTGGCAGTATGTAACATTCAGCACATGCAGAGACAAGGGCTCCGAAAAGAGACTGTCCCTGCGATGTGCCAAACAGGGTGTCCTGGCCTCACCGCTGTGCACAGGGGTCAGGAACCCTCTGCCAGAACTACATCCTGCGATGTGTAGACCAATGGGCTACCGCAACAGTGAGATTGCGGTAGCAGCGGGAGCTTTGCAATCCTGATATTGATGCAGCATCACATTCCCCATAGAAACCTAGGATCGCAGCAGGTACATTCATACATTCGGGGGATACATAGTATTTGCGCTAGCCACAAATCTTGTTTGAAAAATGGGCCCCATAGACCAGATTGCAGCAGCAGGAGGATTTTTTGGCATACATGGCTAGATCTGCTAAGCAGCAGCTTCAGTAAACTGCTGATTCTCTTCAGTTTAGACCTCAACATTTAAAGGGATGCAGCCACAATAGCCAAGTGTGAAATGTCAGACATTATCAGAATGTCGCCATTATGGTTAGACTGAGGGATGGGAGGGTTAGGCACTAGGGATGAGGTGTGCATATCTGTCTGCTCACACACAGACACACAGACACACACACACACACACACACACACACACACACACACACACACACACACACACACACATAGGTGTTTCTTTCATTGGTGAAATGTGTGCAGTGCACACAGGCTCCTGGGTCTAGGGTCCCACACCACACACATTGTACCCATGATGTTTTATACTTACCTTTACGGAGTCCCGCGACGGATGCTACAGCCGCAACAAAAATCACTTCCAAATTCCTATTACAGGCTGCTTGGCAGGTCAATCTGTGTGTGACTGGGTGCAGGGGGAGAGGTGGGCCCTAGAGGCAGCAAAGTCCCCATAGCAACTGCATTCCTTGCACCCACGGTAGTTATGCCACTGCCCCTAAGCATCCAAATTTTGGCAGGACAGTCTTTCCTGTGCTGTCCGGCCACCCCAACTGAGGACCGCAGTGTCCTGTTGGGTGGACACTGAACAGGTGCTGCTCGGCATAGTGCTTGGCAGCTAAACTGTGCCAAGAGAGCCTGGTATTCCCACAGAGAATCAAGAAATAGGGACCCCCACAAACACGCTCCCTGATGCTGAAAGGTCATGCCCATTTTTTTGTGGAGTCCTTAGGCACGCACAGAGGGTCTTGGCCTTCTGGAAGAGAAGGCGACCCCCCCTTATTCCACCCACTTCCAACTCAAAGGGCACTATGAAGAGCATAAAACAGAAAATTGTGCATTTATGAGGAGGGGATGGGGCTAATGAGACAACTGTATGAGAAACGCACTATTTTTGGCCTGATGACACTCACATCAGCAATCAGCTGCTGCTCACCAGATTTCAGGTTAGCTGACACACTCACCAGTTTTTTTAAGCAATTTCTGATGGGTTTGGTAGGACAAGCGCCCGAAATTCAATGGCAACTAGCCTGAAAGTGCCTCTGGCCAGAGAGATTGCGTAAACGGCATGTATTACATTGCAACTAACTAGTACTCAATTAAAGGACCTCAAAAGACAATACATATGTTGATGAGCCATAATTATTATTGGGGACAGTAATGTTCCAAAATTATAAAATCAAAATTTATGCAGACAATAATATTTTTATGTTTATCAGGGCAAAATTAGTTAATGAAGAATATAAGCACCAATTAGTTTACAAACTACGCTACACGTGCCAACATGGGTGTATTTCTGTAAATAATGAATTCATTAATATGCCCTCAACTTAAAAATATATTTAAAATGTTATTTGTAAACAATCTTGCCCCCAATAATAAATTAATTAAATAATTATGGCCCATCAGTATATTAATTATGGGCCCCTTAAATGAGTCTTAAGTAGTTGCAAATGAATAAATGTGTGTAATGTGGCTCCTCTCGCACCCGGACAGATAGCACACAATGCAGGCAAGGTCAGCAATCTCCCCGGCCAGAGGCACTGCTTTTTTTTATTTTTTCACACTATTTTTTTCTGGTACATTTCCTGTAAATTTACCAGTCGCAGATTCTTACACCTGACAACTTGTATGTTTAACATTAAACAAATCAGCGCACAGCTTGTATTCAGTCAAGATAGGTTCTGGAGAGTTTAGGGGGTATCCTGTTAGCCATGTTTATTTTTCGTCAGAAAAAGACGGGGTAATATATCGCAATTTAGGCCAATTGTCATTATTATAGCCAATTTTTTGGTTGGTGAAAAATGTCCCATTTTTGGACAGAAACACATGGGATCAGGGATAAGTTCCCGGACTAAAGTGTTATTGCAACACTGAGGGATGGTTATCGGGGATTATGCTTCACATGCATAATCCCTGATATATCAGGGCTAATTGAATAGCCCCCGACGAATCCATCAGCCACGGAAAATCCCTGCGGCTAATTGGATACCGCCCTTTCTGTCTAGTTGCATTTTATTACATCCAGTGACTTAAACCTCAACAGATGTTTAAAACCTGATGTCACTGACCTGGGTTGGGGGTGTTGTGAACTCGGGGGTTCTTCCGATGGTCGGGAAGAGGAACCACAGCTGGGTCGGAGCAGAGATGGCCGGATATAGGTTTTCCTCATACAGGACTCTGACAGTTAGAATTGGTGTAAAAATGCTAAAGAACTTTATTATGGGACAGGAGCAATACAGCGACACATAAAAGGGAGAGAAGTTGTGGGTGATGTCCAAGGTTACTGAAGAATTTGTGAGCGATGTCTACAGACACAGATGAATGAAAAACTTGTGAGCGATGGTGAAAGACACTGATGAATGAAGAACTTGTGAGCGATGGTGATCTGCCCGGCGTCTGGTTTTAAATTCCCCGCCTTTTCGCGATTGGTGGAGCGGGTAGGTGACGTCAGCCGTTCTCCGCCCCCGTGACGCCGGACGTCATGGCGGCGCCCACGCTCCGGGGAACCGCCGGGAGCCACGCCAGCCAGACGCCGGAACCCGAGGACCGCCGGAGGTGAGAGCTGCCGGACCGACCAGCAGACACGCAGGGGTAAGCGCGGCCGCCGCTGCCCCTGGCGTGTGACACCTGAGACTTACATTTCCCCTTTCTTGGAAGAAAAAGAGATCCCTCATACACTGCCTGGTCTGACACAGGGCACAGACCAGTCATTTAATTTATCAGCCCAGCCCTGAGAGGGTCAGAATGCGCTGTCTAGTCTGATGCAGAGTTGAACAAAGTGGGTAAAATGTAATAGGATGCAAGAATCCAGAGATGCAGGAGTTTTTGTGAGAATGCCGGTATTTTTAAAGGGCCAATCATTTAAAAGGCAATACCAGGTTGGTTTTTTTTTGTAAATGATTGCCACTTTAAAAATACAGGAAGTCTCGAAACAAACTCCTGCAACTCCGGCTTCTCATACCCTATTACATTTTACCCAGTGTATCTCGTGTAATTTTGCCCTGTGTATGCTCTCAAACTGAACACACGGGAGATGCAGTTCCAGTCACTTCTCCACTTGCTACTGAAGCAGCGTAATGGGATTATAATGGTGCGTTCTTATGCAGGCAAGTTCAGAAAGGGCATGTCAATGGAAGTACAGGCTACTGTATATGTGCCTTATACCATACATGCCTACTTTGATGGTTTCTTCTTTGGGTGATGATGTGGCTGGGCTAATTATGTTATTAGGCTCCACCTCTGATGGGTAAATGCTGCAATTATCGCATATTTGCATAGGGGCAGGGCCAAACTATGTGATTTTCATAGAAACACATTATTAGGCCCTACCCCCTTCAAGGTTCTCCGTATTTATTCTCCCCATTCTGCTTACTTCACTAAGAAGTGGGTGGGGTGTGGGAGGGGTGTGCACTTTTCCGGGGATACAGGGGACTACCTGAAAAATCGTGTATCTTCCACAGGTTCTGGGAAAGTAAGCAAGTATGCCTTATTCACACAGTTTATGGCTATTAAACTGATGATGATGATGATGACGACGTTGATGATGATGCGTACAAAACCAAGTGCACAGATAGGGGCACTGTATATGGGCAGCTACACACGCTTAGTCCTATGCATACTATGCTGGAGCCACTACAGCTGACTTGTGAACAATTCTGCATCAGGCCCTCTGTATATATATTTTTCACCAATACATATATTTGTTTTTTTGCAGCTTCTAGATGACTCTGTTTCCAATTGTTTTGTTACATTTATATTTAGTGAATAATATAAATACTATGTGCAATAAACAATTATCCAACAACAAAGCTGTTTTTTGTTATTTGTTACGTAAAACTGGATGGGGGGAGGTGAAGATAAATAGCATGTACATATCTATGATAACAAAGACTGATACAAATCAGCAGACCCATAACACCGGTCAACACGAATTTTGAGTGTGGGTTCTGCATATCTGATTTTATTTATTCCATATTACTAATTAAAGAAAAAATAGTTTTACCCGAAAAAGTTTGCTTTTGTAGCTATCAGAATAAAATTATGGATTTAAAAAAAAAAATCCCAATTTTCATAACTTTATTGTATGTACAAATAAAACAAACTTTTGTTATGAATTTGAATTACTTTTATTTACAAAAAATGTTTAAAATAAACAACTACTGTAACAGAATATATAAAAAAAGTTTAGAAATTAATATTTTTCATATTTCTTCTGTGATTGTATGGACTTTCTTGTATTAGCCCCCAAATATAATCCCCCATCGTATTGCTCCTGATAACGACGTTCAAAGTCCATCACATCTTGATGAAAATGTTCACCTTGCTCTTCCGAATAGGCACCCATGTTAACTTTTCTGCATTTGTTTGTCTATACTTAGCTGCCTTTTGCCATATGACAGTCCAAAGGGATAAATCCTCCATTTTTGTTACTAAGTTATCTGTGCATGAGTTGCTGACAGACTGTGTTAAGTCTCTTCTACCCCAGAGACTTATATCTTATTTCTGTGCACTGTTTATTCTCCTATTTGTTACATGTACAGTGACTTGTTCTGCAGAACTAAAGCTATATTATATGGACAATCATTCCAGTCTGTATTAATAAAAGGTTTACAGTTCCAGAAATCTCATTGTCTGTGCATTGAGAGATGGACATGGTTTAGCTATCTGAATAGTTACACACTGCTTACGTGTAATGAGGGTCAGAATACCACTTGCTTTCCCCCGCTTGTCCCCTCCCTTACTTACTAAAACATGCTTCTCCTTATATGGTCCTTCAAAAACTTTAATATTTATTGATCATTGTAAAAGGGACAAATGCAAAGTTTTAAAAATAAATAAATGAAGGTTTTGGTTATTTTTCGAAATAGAGAATCAGAAAATAGTCATTAAAATAAAGACTAAAAAATAAATAAATAAATGTTGTTGACTGGTGTAATTAGCCCCAGTACAGCAAGGCAGCACTTTCATAAAATGCTGAAACCCCCTTGGAACCCAAAAGCATTGTTTAAGGTGCTCAGTAAATAGTAGTCATGGTCACAGTTTAGAGGACATCTTTACCTTGAAATTATCCATATGGTCTCAAATTTGGTTGGATATAGTGTTAAGATTTTAAAAGAGAAGAAGGCTTTTGTTGTTTCCTGGCTATAGATATGAGAGACTTTGTGGCTGTATGAACCAGTTTTAGTCCTAGTAAATCACATCATCTGAAGAATGGAAGAATTATGTCCATGGGTCATTAGGTATTGATGGTTCAGACATTGAACTGATAATAAACCATACTTTATCCTACAAAGGAATGATAAATGAGCAAATACGGAATACAGTACCCCTGTGGCCGCAATGCCACCAACAAAGTGTTCCCACAGGGTGCCAACATTTAGACAATTTCTACATTGTACCATCTGTAATATAGGTTATATGCTGTCTCTTTGGTCTGTGTTGCTATATCTCATTATCCCTCCTCCCAGCTGCATTCATCAAGTGCTTGAGAAACAAGTCCATTTCTTGCTCTGCTTTCTGTCATGATAATACAATAATAATGCTACTCTGCATAATTAGGTACTGCCCCCTAATTGCATAATGTTGTGAATGGTGGGTCTATTGAGGGGGTGACAAAACTATGAGATGCATATAGAATCACGTCATATTGACCCCGTCCCCTCCTCAAAGACCAGTGATTTGTGCCATTTTGCTCCCTATCCTGCCCATTTCACTGGCAAGCTCAATGAGGAAGGGCCATCTACTCTTCAGAGTATTTGGGGACTCCCCAAAAATTCAGAAGCTTCAAGAGCGCTCCAGGGGACTAGGTAAGTATGCCCTAAATTCTAGAGCTCTGGAGTTCAGCCAGATATGTGGGGTATGTACAGTAAATAAACAGCATAGATAGAGCAGACAGTATATTTCAGATACTTTCAATAAAGGGGCAACTAAGCTTTTATATATATATATATAATACCACCAGCAGAAGGACCAATAAAAAAGTTAAACAAATGTGGCCTATGATCACCTCTGACCCTAGTTTACCCAGTTTAAAATATAGCAAAATCATGCCCTGTTACACCCGCAGCTCCAACATCAAAGATCTGGTAGTCAAGAATGATGTCACGGGATTTACAAAGACACAGCCCGCGACACATTTTTTTGACATGCAAGGCAGGTTGTTATAAGTGCCTGGGTTGCACCACGTGCAGCTATATGCTGACTGGGGATTTCATTTCACATCCCCATACTGGGAAAAAGTTGAGAATCCTTAAACCACTAATATGTAATTCAACATTTGTAATCTATGTATTGATGTGCCCCTGCAGCCTGTACTATGTGGGGAAGACGCAGTGTCTATTTAAAGAACGGATGGCCCAACACAGGTCTGCGATCAGGGCAGCCTTAACATCAGGCAGTAGTGACCAACCTGTGGCGCGCCATTTTGTACAGAAGCGCCACAATCTTGCGTCAGTCCGCTACAAAATAGTGGATCAGGTCCCTGAGTCAGTGCGAGGGGGCAATCGAGGCCAAAAAACTGCTGCAACTAGAGGCGAGATGAATTTATAAGTTAGACACGATCCATCCGCGTGGTTTAAATGAATACTTAAGTTTGAGCAGCTTTCTATGAGACTAAAAGTTGCATGGTGATAAACTGGATAAACTAGTTTGCCTGCATGTCATTAGCATCACGCAGCGTATTAAAAGATCACACTAAATCAGTGTTAATATGCTAAACCACTCCATATTCTCGCCACTGTATACCCCGTGTCTTCAGCCCCTCGGTGAGACATGTTCTCACTGAGGGTGCCCACTAAGTGTAGGAGTTTGGTGGCCTTCTGTCCGCTCTTTCAACACGCTTCATTTGATGGCAAGTTATGCAAACCAATAAGAGCAGGAGTGTGCCGTGTTTTAATACTTTATATATGTCATTGTTTGTATTCATTTATCATTGTTTTTACAGATCTCACCCGTTGTGTTTGCAATGTGAGTCCTATGCACTACGATTTGTTTACACTGTTATCCACGATCGTAATCATATTCACACTATATCAGTTGTATTTTTGTTATGTTACCATAGGGATCCATCCCCATGACAACGGATGTTCAGTGCCTGCGTGCACTCTCCCCACGACCGCGTCGCTCGGCAACGGAATGACGTCACTCTGGAGGGGCGTATGCAGCCATATCCGGAAGTGCGGGCTCCGGGGACCGGGACGCCGCTGGCCGTGTTGGAGACTGATGAGCCAGGGGATGGTAAGTTATTTAAGTACTGTTTTGCACTTTGTTTTGCTGTGTCCTGAGGAAGGGAGTGCGACTCCCGAAACGTAGTCGCACATTAAAGCACGTTTTTCTACATTTGTGAAAGTCTCCTGAGTGCCGCCTTCCACCAATCTATATATATATATATATATATATATAATGTGGCTGTGGATGGCCCGGCACTCCTGAACGCCTGTGTAGTAAATGCTGCGGTGCCCTCCGGGTGACTCCAAGTCACTGATATATGGTGTAGATGAACGGCGGCACTCAGACAGACTCCTCAATATGCAAAAATCAGGTCATTTATTGAGACCGTGAAACCGACATGTTTCGGGGCTAAACCCCGTCCTCAGGGTCAAACAGCAAGTGAAACATACATAACTAACAACATACATATATACCCAACCTAAATGAACATGAACATACTCACCTGTTCATCGGCGCTCCCACCCGCCGCTCCGCTCGGCTGTGCACTGCGTCGCTGGAGACCGGCGTGTCAGGTGCGCCGGAAGAACAGGGTAGTATCCATGGTAACAGCTTTGGCGTCTCAGAGGGCGCCGTAGCTGCTGCACCAGTGACATCCTGTATAATAAAAACACAGTTATTTAATCCAAAACATAAAGTGAACATAAACAATAATGTAAACAGCATTAAAAAACGGACAATAGAAAGCATTGTGTTCATATAATAATGGAATAGTGGTTGTTAATTAACCGTACTATTGCAAAAAATAATAATAATATCCCCAATTATAGCTACTATATTTAATGTTGGATATTGCCCTCCATGGGCACTATATAAGATCGGTAGTGCTATAAACAACTTGTGACCATTATTGTAGGGATATATATATGGATTGACGTGCCGCCTTCTGCTACTAGAATCTGATTCTTCGAGGGAACTATAGGTAGCTTTGCAAACTCATTTGTTCATTGAGCCCCCTAGGGGCCAAAGTACCAAGGGAAAAAATCCATCGGGTTTCTTTCTGTAAGAGTCGCTTGGCTCTATCGCCACCCCTAAGCATAATTGGCACATGGTCAATTAGAGTAGCTCGTATGCTAGATACCCCATGTTTGGCTTGTAGGCAGTGTCGCGCAAAGGGCTGATCACTAGTGCCCTTCTCGTAAGCTTTCTTGATGGCACTGCGATGCAGTGCCATCCTTTCTCTGAATTGACGTATAGTCTTGCCTACATAGGCAAGACCACATGGACAGTATAAGATATACACCACATGTGTCGTGGTGCATGTTAATCTGTGCCTGATGCTTAATTTTTGTCCAGAATGTGGGTGATTAAACGTGGAGCCAGATACTAGGGTGTTACATGTAGCGCACCCCAGGCATCTGTAACATCCATTCTTAGGTCTCAAAAAATGTGCTGCTTGGCTTTTAGTGTGAGTAGAGATATCAAGCTTCATTACCATGTCCCCTATGTTATTGCTACGTTTAAAGCTAGGGAGTAGCCGTATGTCTGCCAAATCAGACAAGGCCTTGTCTGATTGTATAATAGGCCACAATTGTTTGGCTTTTTTGACAACTGTCATAGAGGCTGTGGTGAACTTATTGACCCATGGCAAAAAATTCGCATTTCTCTCTTTGATTCTCGGTTTCAAGGTTTGCATCCTGGATAATTTCAAAACTTTGCGTTTAGCTATCTCAAGTTCCCCCAAAGGGTACCCACGCTGTACAAATTTCTCAATCATTTGGTCGAGGGCTACCACCGTCTCACCAGGGTCAGATGTGATTCGTCTTACACGTAAAAATTGTGAGAAAGGGAGCCCTCGACGTAATGATGATGGGTGAAAGCTTTGGTAATTCAACAAACTGTTACGGTCTGTAGGTTTAACATATATTGATGTTGTTAAATTACCAGCCTTGTGGGTAATGTTAACATCTAGAAAGTGTATATTAACGGTACTGATGTCGTAGGTAAATTTCACTGGATGTGTCTGTGAGTTAAATCGTTCCCATAGCTCTATTAAGCCTGTCTCTGTACCCCGCCATAAGACCAACAGATCGTCTATATACCGCCTATAGTACCACGTCTGTGACGCTATAACTGGATCCAAATAAAACATCTGTGTCTCCACCAAATGCATAAAGGCGTTTGCGTACGATGGGGCCACCGCCGACCCCATCGCACAGCCCGCTGTTTGCAAATAAAAACGCCCATTATAGAAAAAGTAGTTACGATACAGTACCCTGCTCAATAACTTCAGAAAAAAACCTATTTCTGGGCCATGATAATTAGGGTTGTCCTCAATCAAGGACTTCACAGCCTCCACTCCTGCCTCATGTGGGATGCAGGTGTAGAGGCTTGCTACGTCCGCACTGCAGAGGACAAGATCATCAGGCACTGGGGTAAGTTGTTCCAACTGTATTAACAAAGTGGTGGTATCTCTTAAGTACGAGGGCAAGGCTTGTATGCATGGATTAAGGTGTGAGTCTAAGAAGACTGATATGGGGTGGTAAAGGGATCCCCTAGCGGAGACTATTGGTCGCCCTGGGGGATCAATTAAGGTCTTATGTACTTTAGGTACCACATAGAATAGTGGTGCCCTAGGGTATTCAGTTTTAAGGGCTACACACAATTCAGGCGAGATGACTTTTTCATCACATGCTATAGTCAATATATTATTGAGTTCTTCCTGATATTCTTTAGTGGGGTCCTTGGTCATCAGTTTGTAGGTGGTTATGTCGCCCAACTGGCGCTGGCATTCATCCATATATTTGGATAAGTCCTGGACGACCACTGCCCCACCTTTATCGGCCTTGCGTATGACTATATCAGTTCTTTTAGATAGATCCTGTAGAGTACTACGCTCTGCTTTCGTTAGATTGAATCGAGTTGGTAACTGAGTTGACTCAACTCCTTCATGTTCAAGCATCCTGGAAAAGGTACGGATTGATGCGTTGGTCGAAGCGGGGTCAAATGTAGATTTAGGGGCTATGGCTCGTAGTTGTGTAGGGACATCATTGGTGGTATCGCTCTTGATTTTTCCGTTAAAGAATTCTTTCCTTTTAAGGGTTCTGTTAAGTCGATAAACGTCGATTTTCCATTCCAACTCATCGAGTGGATATGTAGGGACGAAAGAAAGCCCCTTAGTCAGCAGACGGTGCTCGGATTCAGTAAGGGGGGTAGAGGACAGGTTAAAGACTAGTTCCATCAGGGCCGCGTTAGTTTTTTTACGTAAGATCCTTTGGTTTTGGCCCGCCCTCCTCGTCCTCTGCCGCGGGCTGGGCCTGGGGTCTGATTGGAACGTGTGGCGACACCCGCTGGTGGATGCCCCAAAGGGGTAGCAGCCTCAGTAGTAGTGGATCGTTGTGATGTAACAAAATCTGTTTCACTAGCAGAAGTGCTATTGTCGATCTGCTGCTCTCTCCTACGTCGTGCCTGGTAGCGTCTGCCAGAAGCTTGATAATCTTGCTTGGGTCTTGCATTACCCAACCAGGGATAGACCAACCTTTGCTCATAGTCTTTTTTGACTTTAATGAGCTTGTCGTTTTTGAATCGCAGTAGATCTTGTCTGTATTGGTCCATTTGGGTGGTGATTTTTGCGATCCAATCTGTCTGCGTATCAAGTGTTAAAGTGGCTTTATGCTGGCTCTCAAAAGATGTCAACTGATCAGTAATGAGGCCCAACTCTCTCGTGGATTCCTCCACTACCAGGAGGATCAGGTCTATGGAGCATTTATTTAGGATGGCAACCCACCTACGGCAAAATTGTGCGTTATAGCGGCCTATTGTAGGTGAGTTGCGCACCCTAAAGCCTCTGGGGATGAGATTATTACGGTAGTAATCTGATAGTGATATACCGTGGTATGTAAAATCACATTCCTTCTGTTTTAGTTTAAGCCATGCTCTATAAAGCTCTTCATTGGTGTCCTTAGTTGGTTCATCCTGCATGCTCCGCTTAACCAGTATCGCCTGTGCCTCTACATCCGAAAAGCTGAGGCGGTCACTGGCATCCTTATATGCCAAATCCAATGCGGCTTCTAATTGGGGGTTAAGTTCTGCCATGGAGTTGAATGGCAGGTACTATTAGATAAAGTCAATGCCGTATATCGAATGTCCGTCAAAGTAAAAAACAGCTGCTGCGAGTTGTTCAAGTCCTAAGGTCCTCAGGTATTGATTAGGCTGTGGGTGCCTTGGTGGGTAACACTTCTGGGGTATATGGCAATACCTGCTGTGTGTACCTATACAATGTGGCTGTGGATGGCCCGGCACTCCTGAACGCCTGTGTAGTAAATGCTGCGGTGCCCTCCGGGTGACTCCAAGTCACTGATATATGGTGTAGATGAACGGCGGCACTCAGACAGACTCCTCAATATGCAAAAATCAGGTCATTTATTGAGACCGTGAAACCGACATGTTTCGGGGCTAAACCCCGTCCTCAGGGTCAAACAGCAAGTGAAACATACATAACTAACAACATACATATATACCCAACCTAAATGAACATGAACATACTCACCTGTTCATCGGCGCTCCCACCCGCCGCTCCGCTCGGCTGTGCACTGCGTCGCTGGAGACCGGCGTGTCAGGTGCGCCGGAAGAACAGGGTAGTATCCATGGTAACAGCTTTGGCGTCTCAGAGGGCGCCGTAGCTGCTGCACCAGTGACATCCTGTATAATAAAAACACAGTTATTTAATCCAAAACATAAAGTGAACATAAACAATAATGTAAACAGCATTAAAAAACGGACAATAGAAAGCATTGTGTTCATATAATAATGGAATAGTGGTTGTTAATTAACCGTACTATTGCAAAAAATAATAATAATATCCCCAATTATAGCTACTATATTTAATGTTGGATATTGCCCTCCATGGGCACTATATAAGATCGGTAGTGCTATAAACAACTTGTGACCATTATTGTAGGGATATATATATGGATTGACAAGCCGCCTTCTGCTACTAGATTCTGATTCTTCGAGGGAACTATAGGTAGCTTTGCAAACTCATTTGTTCATTGAGCCCCCTAGGGGCCAAAGTACCAAGGGAAAAAATCCATCGGGTTTCTTTCAGTAAGAGTCGCTTGGCTCTATCGCCACCCCTAAGCATAATTGGCACATGGTCAATTAGAGTAGCTCGTATGCTAGATACCCCATGTTTGGCTTGTAGGCAGTGTCGCGCAAAGGGCTGATCACTAGTGCCCTTCTCGTAAGCTTTCTTGATGGCACTGCGATGCAGTGCCATCCTTTCTCTGAATTGACGTATAGTCTTGCCTACATAGGCAAGACCACATGGACAGTATAAGATATACACCACATGTGTCGTGGTGCATGTTAATCTGTGCCTGATGCTAATTGACCATGTGCCAATTATGCTTAGGGGTGGCGATAGAGCCAAGCGACTCTTACAGAAAGAAACCCGATGGATTTTTTCCCTTGGTACTTTGGCCCCTAGGGGGCTCAATGAACAAATGAGTTTGCAAAGCTACCTATAGTTCCCTCGAAGAATCAGATTCTAGTAGCAGAAGGCGGCACGTCAATCCATATATATATCCCTACAATAATGGTCACAAGTTGTTTATAGCACTACCGATCTTATATAGTGCCCATGGAGGGCAATATCCAACATTAAATATAGTAGCTATAATTGGGGATATTATTATTATTTTTTGCAATAGTACGGTTAATTAACAACCACTATTCCATTATTATATGAACACAATGCTTTCTATTGTCCGTTTTTTAATGCTGTTTACATTATTGTTTATGTTCACTTTATGTTTTGGATTAAATAACTGTGTTTTTATTATACAGGATGTCACTGGTGCAGCAGCTACGGCGCCCTCTGAGACGCCAAAGCTGTTACCATGGATACTACCCTGTTCTTCCGGCGCACCTGACACGCCGGTCTCCAGCGACGCAGTGCACAGCCGAGCGGGTGGGAGCGCCGATGAACAGGTGAGTATGTTCATGTTCATTTAGGTTGGGTATATATGTATGTTGTTAGTTATGTATGTTTCACTTGCTGTTTGACCCTGAGGACGGGGTTTAGCCCCGAAACATGTCGGTTTCACGGTCTCAATAAATGACCTGATTTTTGCATATTGAGGAGTCTGTCTGAGTGCCGCCGTTCATCTACACCATATATCAGTGACTTGGAGTCACCCGGAGGGCACCGCAGCATTTACTACACAGGCGTTCAGGAGTGCCGGGCCATCCACAGCCACATTGTATAGGTACACACAGCAGGTATTGCCATATACCCCAGAAGTGTTACCCACCAAGGCACCCACAGCCTAATCAATACCTGAGGACCTTAGGACTTGAACAACTCGCAGCAGCTGTTTTTTACTTTGACGGACATTCGATATACGGCATTGACTTTATCTAATAGTACCTGCCATTCAACTCCATGGCAGAACTTAACCCCCAATTAGAAGCCGCATTGGATTTGGCATATAAGGATGCCAGTGACCGCCTCAGCTTTTCGGATGTAGAGGCACAGGCGATACTGGTTAAGCGGAGCATGCAGGATGAACCAACTAAGGACACCAATGAAGAGCTTTATAGAGCATGGCTTAAACTAAAACAGAAGGAATGTGATTTTACATACCACGGTATATCACTATCAGATTACTACCGTAATAATCTCATCCCCAGAGGCTTTAGGGTGCGCAACTCACCTACAATAGGCCGCTATAACGCACAATTTTGCCGTAGGTGGGTTGCCATCCTAAATAAATGCTCCATGGACCTGATCCTCCTGGTAGTGGAGGAATCCACGAGAGAGTTGGGCCTCATTACTGATCAGTTGACATCTTTTGAGAGCCAGCATAAAGCCACTTTAACACTTGATACGCAGACAGATTGGATCGCAAAAATCACCACCCAAATGGACCAATACAGACAAGATCTACTGCGATTCAAAAACGACAAGCTCATTAAAGTCAAAAAAGACTATGAGCAAAGGTTGGTCTATCCCTGGTTGGGTAATGCAAGACCCAAGCAAGATTATCAAGCTTCTGGCAGACGCTACCAGGCACGACGTAGGAGAGAGCAGCAGATCGACAATAGCACTTCTGCTAGTGAAACAGATTTTGTTACATCACAACGATCCACTACTACTGAGGCTGCTACCCCTTTGGGGCATCCACCAGCGGGTGTCGCCACACGTTCCAATCAGACCCCAGGCCCAGCCCGCGGCAGAGGACGAGGAGGGCGGGCCAAAACCAAAGGATCTTACGTAAAAAAACTAACGCGGCCCTGATGGAACTAGTCTTTAACCTGTCCTCTACCCCCCTTACTGAATCCGAGCACCGTCTGCTGACTAAGGGGCTTTCTTTCGTCCCTACATATCCACTCGATGAGTTGGAATGGAAAATCGACGTTTATCGACTTAACAGAACCCTTAAAAGGAAAGAATTCTTTAATGGAAAAATCAAGAGCGATACCACCAATGATGTCCCTACACAACTACGAGCCATAGCCCCTAAATCTACATTTGACCCCGCTTCGACCAACGCATCAATCCGTACCTTTTCCAGGATGCTTGAACATGAAGGAGTTGAGTCAACTCAGTTACCAACTCGATTCAATCTAACGAAAGCAGAGCGTAGTACCCTACAGGATCTATCTAAAAGAACTGATATAGTCATACGCAAGGCCGATAAAGGTGGGGCAGTGGTCGTCCAGGACTTATCCAAATATATGGATGAATGCCAGCGCCAGTTGGGCGACATAACCACCTACAAACTGATGACCAAGGACCCCACTAAAGAATATCAGGAAGAACTCAATAATATATTGACTATAGCATGTGATGAAAAAGTCATCTCGCCTGAATTGTGTGCAGCCCTTAAAACTGAATACCCTAGGGCACCACTATTCTATGTGGTACCTAAAGTACATAAGACCTTAATTGATCCCCCAGGGCGACCAATAGTCTCCGCTAGGGGATCCCTTTACCACCCCATATCAGTCTTCTTAGACTCACACCTTAATCCATGCATACAAGCCTTGCCCTCGTACTTAAGAGATACCACCACTTTGTTAATACAGTTGGAACAACTTACCCCAGTGCCTGATGATCTTGTCCTCTGCAGTGCGGACGTAGCAAGCCTCTACACCTGCATCCCACATGAGGCAGGAGTGGAGGCTGTGAAGTCCTTGATTGAGGACAACCCTAATTATCATGGCCCAGAAATAGGTTTTTTTCTGAAGTTATTGAGCAGGGTACTGTATCGTAACTACTTTTTCTATAATGGGCGTTTTTATTTGCAAACAGCGGGCTGTGCGATGGGGTCGGCGGTGGCCCCATCGTACGCAAACGCCTTTATGCATTTGGTGGAGACACAGATGTTTTATTTGGATCCAGTTATAGCGTCACAGACGTGGTACTATAGGCGGTATATAGACGATCTGTTGGTCTTATGGCGGGGTACAGAGACAGGCTTAATAGAGCTATGGGAACGATTTAACTCACAGACACATCCAGTGAAATTTACCTACGACATCAGTACCGTTAATATACACTTTCTAGATGTTAACATTACCCACAAGGCTGGTAATTTAACAACATCAATATATGTTAAACCTACAGACCGTAACAGTTTGTTGAATTACCAAAGCTTTCACCCATCATCATTACGTCGAGGGCTCCCTTTCTCACAATTTTTACGTGTAAGACGAATCACATCTGACCCTGGTGAGACGGTGGTAGCCCTCGACCAAATGATTGAGAAATTTGTACAGCGTGGGTACCCTTTGGGGGAACTTGAGATAGCTAAACGCAAAGTTTTGAAATTATCCAGGATGCAAACCTTGAAACCGAGAATCAAAGAGAGAAATGCGAATTTTTTGCCATGGGTCAATAAGTTCACCACAGCCTCTATGACAGTTGTCAAAAAAGCCAAACAATTGTGGCCTATTATACAATCAGACAAGGCCTTGTCTGATTTGGCAGACATACGGCTACTCCCTAGCTTTAAACGTAGCAATAACATAGGGGACATGGTAATGAAGCTTGATATCTCTACTCACACTAAAAGCCAAGCAGCACATTTTTTGAGACCTAAGAATGGATGTTACAGATGCCTGGGGTGCGCTACATGTAACACCCTAGTATCTGGCTCCACGTTTAATCACCCACATTCTGGACAAAAATTAAGCATCAGGCACAGATTAACATGCACCACGACACATGTGGTGTATATCTTATACTGTCCATGTGGTCTTGCCTATGTAGGCAAGACTATACGTCAATTCAGAGAAAGGATGGCACTGCATCGCAGTGCCATCAAGAAAGCTTACGAGAAGGGCACTAGTGATCAGCCCTTTGCGCGACACTGCCTACAAGCCAAACATGGGGTATCTAGCATACGAGCTACTCTAATTGACCATGTGCCAATTATGCTTAGGGGTGGCGATAGAGCCAAGCGACTCTTACAGAAAGAAACCCGATGGATTTTTTCCCTTGGTACTTTGGCCCCTAGGGGGCTCAATGAACAAATGAGTTTGCAAAGCTACCTATAGTTCCCTCGAAGAATCAGATTCTAGTAGCAGAAGGCGGCACGTCAATCCATATATATATCCCTACAATAATGGTCACAAGTTGTTTATAGCACTACCGATCTTATATAGTGCCCATGGAGGGCAATATCCAACATTAAATATAGTAGCTATAATTGGGGATATTATTATTATTTTTTGCAATAGTACGGTTAATTAACAACCACTATTCCATTATTATATGAACACAATGCTTTCTATTGTCCGTTTTTTAATGCTGTTTACATTATTGTTTATGTTCACTTTATGTTTTGGATTAAATAACTGTGTTTTTATTACACAGGATGTCACTGGTGCAGCAGCTACGGCGCCCTCTGAGACGCCAAAGCTGTTACCATGGATACTACCCTGTTCTTCCGGCGCACCTGACACGCCGGTCTCCAGCGACGCAGTGCACAGCCGAGCGGAGCGGCGGGTGGGAGCGCCGATGAACAGGTGAGTATGTTCATGTTCATTTAGGTTGGGTATATATGTATGTTGTTAGTTATGTATGTTTCACTTGCTGTTTGACCCTGAGGACGGGGTTTAGCCCCGAAACATGTCGGTTTCACGGTCTCAATAAATGACCTGATTTTTGCATATTGAGGAGTCTGTCTGAGTGCCGCCGTTCATCTACACCATATATATATATATATATATATATATATATATATGTAATTGTAGAAAGCGCGGCGGCACTCGTCAGACTTAAGTTATCCTTTTATTAATGCCGTGAAGCCGACATGTTTTGTGGCTTGTACCACGTCCTCAGGGCCAGACAGAAGACACTTCTGTCTGGCCCTGAGGTCGGGGTACAAGGCCCGAAACATGTCGGCTTCACGGCATTAATAAAAGGATAACTTAAGTCTGACGAGTGCCGCCGTGCTTTCTACAATTGTACATAGTGACCCAATGTCACTTGGAAGGCACCACAGCACTTCACTTTGTGGATTTTAGGAGTGCCGGGCTCTGCAGTGGTTTTTATATATATATATATATATATATATATATATATATATATATATACACAAACGCTCGGCTCCGGCACTCCAGTAATCAGTGACCTGCTAAGGTGCCTTCCCTGTGGGACCAGCCCACCTAGACATGCAAACAGGATTAAGGCGGCACTCAAAGACTTAGTAAAATGGTGAAGCAGGCATTAAAACCAGCAGGGATGCTGGTTTTAATAGTGTTACGTTTCTGTGGCAAGAAGGTTTGCTGTGTCTGTCAGCGTAGTGTCCAGAGCATGGAGGCGCTACCAGGAGACAGGCCAGTACATCAGGAGACGTGGAGGAGGCCGTAGGAGGGCAACAACCCAGTAGCAGGACCGCTACCTCCGCCTTTGTGCAAGGAGGAACAGGAGGAACACTGCCAGAGCCCTGCAAAATGACCTCCAGCAAGCCACAAATGTGCATGTGTCTACTCAGATGATCAGAAACAGACTCCATGAGGGTGGTATAAGGGCCCGACGTCCACAGGTGGGGGTTGTGCTTACAGCCCAACACCGTGCAGGACATTTGGCATTTGCCAGAGAACACCAAGATTGGCAAATTCGCCACTGGTGCCCTGTGCTCTTCACAGATGAAAGCAGGTTCTCACTGAGCACATGTGACAGACGTGACAGAGTCTTGAGACGCCAAGGAGAACGTTCTGCTGCCTGCAACATCCTCCAGCATGACCGGTTTTTCAGTGGGTCAGTAATGGTGTGGGGTGGCATTTCTTTGGGGGGCCGCACAGCCCTCCATGTGCTCGCCAGAGGTAGCCTGACTGCCATTAGGTACCAAGATGAGATCCTCAGACCCCTTGTGAGACCATGCTGGTGCGGTTGGCCCTGGGTTCCTCCTAATGCAAGACAATGCTAGACCTCATGTGGCTGGAGTGTGTCAGCAGTTCCTGCAAGATGAAGGCATTGATGCTATGGACCTGCCCGCCAGTTCCCCAGACCTGAATCTAATTGAGCACATCTGGGACATCATGTCTTGCTCCATCCACCAACGCCACATTGCACCACAGACTGTACAGGAGTTGGCGGATGCTTTAGTCCAGGTCTGGTAGGAGATCCCTCAGGAGACCATCCGCCACCTCATCAGGAGCATGCCCAGGCATTGTAGGGAGGTCATACAGGCACGTGGAGGCCACACACACTACTGAGCCTCATTTTGACTTGTTTTAAGGACATTACATCAAAGTTGGATCAGCCTGTAGTTTGTTTTTCCACTTTAATTTTGAGTGTGACTCCAAATCCAGACCTCCATGGGTTAATACATTTGATTTCCATTGATAAGTTTTGTGTGATTTTGTTGCCAGCACATTGAACTATGTAAAGAACAAAGTATTTAATAAGAATATTTCATTCATTCAGATCTAGGATGTGTTATTTTAGTGTTCCCTTTATTTTTTTGAGCAGTGTATATTGGAGGGTCATATTTAAAAAAATTGCTTTAATTGTGAAAGAGGGAACAGGGGGTTTCACAACTTTTTTTTCAATCGCCATGGAATTATTTTGAATTCTAAACTTCACACTGGACAGTTTACCCTGTACTGTTGATGCAGATGCATCTGTAGATGTAATTAGGAAATGCCACATCACTGAGCAGGCTTCATGACGCATGATACAGCAGGTGTGGGGAGTTATGTGATGACGTATGGTAGATGGCACACCTGCACCAATGATGACACACCTGAATGTCCAGCACTGTTGGCCTCAGTGTATATTGTTCCTCCCACTGTTCAGCATCCTCTCCATTCCTCTCATCCTTACCATCATCTCTTCCTCCTCTGCCTGACTCCTCCATCCATGCATTGTCCTCTGCTCAGGATTCCTTGCTCTCCTCTAAGAATGCCAAATTGATTTCTCACAAATATTTGAAATGCCCGCTCTAATATATATTGTAAATGCCTGCACCTCTTATTACCATATCCCATGAATGTGCGCTGTACATAGCACAACACTGCATCCCATAAGAGAAAACAATACACCCACACGTTATCTGAGTTCCAAAGCTCATTGATGTATATATTTGTTGTTAAAAGGATATGGATTCAATATATATTACAAAGTACAGTATACCTATAGTTACATGAAAACAACTCACACAGTAAACAGTTAGAACATACAATTACATACAGTTATATGCAGTTTCAGTTACATGCCAGCGATACAATACCATATCTTTCTCATATAAGTTTATGTCTCCATATGACTCTCTCTCTCTCTCTTTCCTCTGTAAAATCATGCTGAGACTTCATCTTCTTCTGAGACTAAAAAGCAACTAACTCTGAGACCAAAAGAAACAGGAACTACCTTCCTGTGTGACCAGCAAAATGTGTTAACTAGTTTCTGGGGGAGGGGTTCATGATGAGTCACTATTCTCTTTGTATATGCTGATCAGATTCAGCCTTGTAGACATCCAAAGGGGCTGGCCTGAGTTTCCTGCTCATTACCTGTTTGGAGCTTCAATTGTTCTAATAGAAGTGATTTTAGCTTTTACACATGTAATCATAATTATCCGCTGCAATGTCCCACAACTTAATAACAAGTATCAAATTAATCTACACACCAATCTGCTTGTTTTAATAGTAAACATGACAGGTGTGTCTGGTTCTGTTCAAATAATACACATTCATCACATTAATTCATTAGGTAATTTTAAATCATCATGTTGTCTGGCGCTTGATATTATTGTAATTATGTACTGTATGAAATAAGTGTCGAATCCATCTCTGTGGCATGTCCGTGTAAATGTGTGTGTTACCATATATGGCTGCGCGTATTTGCAAGTATAGTGACTTAAATGTGTGTAGTTTGTACGTTCTCTTTATGTAATATTTTTGACTTTGACAGTCCACCCTTTGGCAGTAAACAATAACTGCCATCAATTATTAACATAAGAAAAAATATTTCATACCATAATCGGTGACCTAGACACAAGTATGTATGCATTTCGCGAATCAGACGCTTGACTATATTTGGGGAAAACAGGGAGGAGGACGAGACATCCTCTAAATGCACTCGGCGGTCACGGGACCACTGGTTGGGTGTGGGACAACATTCAACCTATAGAGTATGCTGGGACAGTGCTTTGGCCTATAATGTCTGATTTGCGACGAACATTTCACACATACATATACCTACGTCTTTGTACACTGATGTTTAGATTCGATTGAGGTTCTGCTGGGTAGATGAAGAAGACACAAACAAATTGTGACAGTGACATATAAAATTTTCATGATCTACATATTCCTATCATTTTCTGAACATTGTTTCCATTTCTGGAACATATTCTAGGTCTGTTTAATCATTGAACAATGGTTATAAGTAGTGTCCTTCCTAAATAACATAAACCTTTGGAGTTCGCGGAGAGCCACTCATAAACCTTTCTTCCACATATATTAATGAGCTCTTTATCTGCAATGTGTGAATAGCCATTGTCTGACTTCCTGATTACCTCTGAACTCCATAACTACTAGAACTGTGATTTTTCTCTGATTTTAACAAACTGATCGGCTAATCCTGGGATCCTATAAGGAAATCACTCCTTCCTACAGAACCAGTTCCAGTCCCACACTCGACTCCTCATAAAAAAACCTCGCAAAAATAGAATATCCTGAAAGAAAATGTTTGTCAGCGGGAAAGAGAGAAAAAAGAAATAGAACAAAACAACTCTTGTTCATAACAAATCAATTACAATGACTGGTCTTTCTGCAGTCCTTTAGTATGCTTAGGTAGTGTCCAACAGTGCCACCTCTCAGTCTTCACGGAACAGAGTCTCTGGTGATACGAGGTTCTCTTTGCCTTGCTCTTTGAATACACAGTTCACTTGGAACACACAGTTCACTTTGCTCTCCACCTTGCTCTTTGAACACACAGTTCACTTCGAACACACAAACTCGATGAATGTGAGCAATAAACGACTTTGTCAAGAGTTCTCTCCGGGTCAGCGACCTTCTTGCAGTGGGACGAGTGGACCCAAGTCTCTCTTTCGGCGACCTTTAGTGCTGTCAACAAATCTTGGTATGGTCCTTCCCACCTGTCTATTAGGCAACCTGAGCGTAAGGACAATCACACAGTCTCTTGGTTCATAATCAATACAGTTAGCATTTGGCATACCAGCAATCAACAGTTTCAAGTTCTTTTGTCAAGTTCTCAAATGCTGGCTCATCTCAACAAGGTACTGTACTGTCACCTCATTGTGTATTTCTGATCATTGTGCGGATCAATCATGACATGAAGTTGTCTTCCAAAAGCAACCCAAAAAGACACAAATACCAAAACAAAAACAAATTTCGAAGAGGGTGATTAGTCGAGTGAAGATCTGGGAGTGGTTCCGAAGCTACATAATACTAGTGGCAGTATCTATGATTACAATAGTACAATTTCAAGCTTTGCTAAACCTTTAGGGGTACCATTATCTATACACAAATTTCTGCACAATTTTTCTTTGTGGTAAACACAGCAGCATCCGTGGCGGCAGGAAATGCCTCTACCCAGTTTGAGAAAACATCAGTGCACACCAATACATAACAATAATTCCTAAAGGGTGTTAACTGTACGAAGTCGATTTGCATTTCCTGAAAAGATCCGTCGGCAGGAGGGATATGGGATGGCTCTGTTGGTATTGCTTTACTAATATTCTTCCTTAAGCAAGTAAGACAGGTCATTGCTCTCTTACCTGCATGAGAATAGAATCCTGGCGCACACCACTAGGCTCTCATCAGCCTGCACCTACCCTCTTTGCCTAGATGAGTCAAACCGTGTGCCACCCTCAGCTAGACTTGGAAGGTATGCTCTGAGGGCTACTGGCTTACCGTGTCCACCTACCCACAGTCCTGAGGACTCCTGGCCATACCCCTTTGTCCTCCAGACTGCATCTTCCTGCAAACACACATTTTTGTATCTTAATTTAACTATCGTGTGTTTGCAATGTAGAGTACCATGAGCATAACTTAAAAAGAAAAAGAAAAAAGAAACATCTTTAGAGGAGAGAAGGAAGAAGAAAATGAAAAAGAAAATGTCAGGTTTGCCATTCACCAACAGACATATCAGTGTCTATACAAAATTTCCCTTCACCAGTATTACCATTCTCCACCCTTTGTGCATGACAAGGCACACTGCAGTAATACTGGTGTCATTGTGCTGTTGAGATATACTGGGTTTGGGCAGAACTCTGAAGGACCTAGGCATGTGGAGTTTGAACTGTACTTGGGTCCATGTATTGTACCACCCTGTGTGAACGCAAAAGATGAAGAGGAAACTGTAGAGAAACAGAATAGAGGTTGGTGACAGATGAGTTTGTAGAGGTGAAGAAGATTTTATAAAAATTTGACAACTGGATTGGGCACTATGGGGAAGTGATTCTCTACTTGTTCTACTCCTTAAAAAAAAAATTCTGTGTGTCTTATCTCTACTGGGACTATCCCAGCCATCAATCCAGTGTCCTGTCCATCCTAAGTGCATAGGGAACCCGGTATCTGTGAGTTAATTTCATCTACCTGTGATGGACATGCATCTAGAACAGTGAAATGTAACATTAGTAAGTTGCATTTATTCTGTTCTTCCCATTAACCGAATCTGTGTTTTCTATATGGCTTATGATTCCTTACTATATGTCCCTTGGTCCCGTCTATGTGTTTAATAATGGGGCTTGTGTTTTCTGTCTAGGGGATCTATATTGACTATGTGTCCTACTACTCCTATAATCTCTGGCAAAATGCCCTTCCTTACTACAAGTGTAACATATTATTGACCATTAGGGATCTGGGGTTTGGACTGATGGGTCTTTCCTGTCTGTGCTAGTATACTTACCGTCCTCAACCTCTCCACCTGTTGTTCTCTGCGCCTAGCACTATTCTTGTGATGTTCAATAGCACACTATCTAAGATTAGCTACTGTGACCCCTTTCCAATTTTGCAAAGAAGTCTGCACCCTGACACTCAATGCCTTATTGAGCCCGTCCATTTGCACAGCGACAGCCACCTCCCACTTGCCGAATTAGTGTTTACCAGTGGTCTTATCCAGATGGAGAGTTTTCTATTTCTGCAAGAGACAAAAAAAAAAAAAAAAGTTTAACAAGCTTCTAGGTCATGCAAAGTATTTCATTCAATCCTTCTCATCCCGTACTAAGGGTCTGTACGTGGTCCAACAAACATTTCCAAGCTCATCTTTACTAGGGGCATAACTAGGAATGCATACTTCTTATATGGTAACTGAAAGAAATACCCTGGGGTTACCTTGTCTCTGTCCGCTTTCCCACTGGCAAATACTAATGTGCGGACAAGTTTTTTTTCTCCATTTCTGACATTGCTTGCTTGATTTTTTTTAGTTTGATTTATTTATTTATTTTTACTATATATGTACACGAATGATACCATACTTACATGTTCCACTGGTCTAAGCCACTTCCCCCACAGGCTACTGCTCTTCTTTTACCGGTTGGATACTCCTCTGGGTGCATGAGAAATGGCTGAAAACAATCAGGTCACCTTCCCCTCCTAAATAAAACTTCAACATTCATTAGTACATATATAGGTTACAGTCATATTTTTATTATTTTCTATAGTTTGTATGCTGGCCGTAACTGCTTCCACATCTACATATGGCGGTGTACTTGCATTCTCTCTCTTTTTTTTTTTTTTCCTACTTATTTATTGTTGCTACAAGTTCAAACAGTTCTTATATTTCCATTCTTGTCTTATATGACTTTGGTTAGACATACCACCTGCAATACCTTAGGATCAAACTCACCAACCCCTCTTGCTGTCACAGGTTTAAACAATTTGTATGTCTGACCCTTTGTTTTTCGGGATTTTATCAGACATATTCTTATCCTTAAGTTCTGCAATACCTCTGGTTCAAAGCTGCCCACCCTAGGGAATGGTACCCTATCTTTGTCAGTCATACATTCCCATTCAGACAAAAAGTCTTCAGCGTGTGTGTCACGGCGCCGCGGTCTTCATACTTATCTCTCCGGGCGCACTGGATCTCCGTGCGGCCGTCCTCGCTGGCGGGTCCGTGCCTCCAAGCACCTCCGTGCCTCCAGCACCTCAGTGCCTCCAAGCACTTCCGTGCCTCCAAGCACCTCCGTGCCTCCAGCACCTCCGTGCCTCCAAGCACCTCCGTGCCTCCAAGCACCTCCGTGCCTCCAAGCACCTCCGTGTTTCCAGCACCTCCGTGCCTCCAGCACCTCCGTGCCTCCAAGCACCTCCGTGCCTCCAGCACCTTCGTACCTCCGTGCCTCCAAGCACCTCCGTGCCTCCCAGCACCTTCGTGATTTACCAGCACCTGTCAAGTTCTCTCTTTCAGGAGACCTTCAGCGTCCGCACGTGCCTCCTGTCCGCTGATCAGATCCTGCATGAGGAAGACTTACATCCAGCCATCTCTGCTGCGGCCCAGTTGCGGTTCCACTTCCCGGTCATCGGAAGAAACCCCGAGTCCACAACCTCCTCAAACCAGGTCAGTGATAGTATACTCAGGCCCCATGGACCCGGGGAATCGGAACACGGACTCAAGTGCCATCCAGGACCTGGCTTCCCGTGTACAAAGTCAGGAAGCGGCACAAGGTCAGGTGATGCAGTACCTCCAGGAGTTGTCCGGACGTCTGGATCAGATTCAGGCGTCTCTAGCCTCAGTAATTCCGGCACCAGTTCCGGTAGCTGCACCACTTGCCACCTCCAGCAATGTCCAACCATCGGCCGGTGCCACTCCGCGCCTTCAGCTGCCTACGCCATCCCGTTACAATGGGAATCCTAAGAATTGTCGTGGTTTCTTAAACCAATGCGAGGTACATTTCGAGCTACTAGCTCACAACTTTCCTACAGACCGGTCCAAGGTAGCATATATTATTTCTCTGCTGGAAGGATCTGCCTTGGACTGGGTGTCTCCATTATGGGAACGTTCTGATTCACTGGTTTCCAACTACTCCGAATTCCTCACGTCTTTTCGACAAATTTTTGACGAGCCCGGCAGGATGACCTCGGCCTCTTCTGACTTACTCCGCATCCGTCAAGGCTCCCGATCCGTGGGTCAGTATGTGGTTCATTTCCAAACCATTGCCTCTGAACTTCGTTGGAATAATGAGGCTCTGAGAGCTGCTTTCTGGAACGGTCTTTCTGATCGCCTGAAGGACGAGTTGGTCACTCGAGAGCTTCCGGATTCTTTAGAGGAATTGATCTCCCTCTGTGTCAAGGTAGATCTCCGGATGCAAGGCAAGCGGTGGGTTCAAGTCCAGACGAACCCATGCAGATTAACCGATCCCGATTGTCCCCGGAGGAGCGGCAACGTCGTCATGAGGGTAAGCTCTGCCTGTACTGCGGAGCTGCAGGTCACTTCATCAAGTCCTGCAAATCCCGTCCGGGAAACGAGAAGGCCTAGCTTGTTCCGGAGGAGTCAAGTTGGGGGTTACGACCAAATCTTCTCCCACTTCGGACTGTTTGCTTCCTGTAACGTTAATCACCAAGGCCACTTCCAAGTCTTTTGAAGCCCTGTTGGACTCTGGAGCTGCGGGGAATTTCGTTTCTTCCCTCTGTGTTCAAAGCCTGAATTTGGAAGTACGGTCCATCGAACGGCCTATTTCCTTGACAGCCATCAATGGTACTAGGATATCCAAGGGTATCATAACAGAACGCACGGTTCCAGTTAAACTACAGGTCGGGGCTCTACATCAAGAATACTTGGAGTTCCTGGTGATCCCGGACATGCATCATGATCTGGTTCTCGGAATACCTTGGCTCAAAAGTCACAATCCCCATATCGATTGGAAGACCGCACAGATTCGGTCTTGGGGTTCTTTTTGTCACGTTAACTGTCTCACCCCTGTTTGTCCGCTTCGTGTTTCTTCTAAGGCGGAGGAGGAACCTATTCCAGAGGCATACCAAGAATTTAGAGATGTGTTTTCGGAACAAGCAGCCGACCAGTTACCACCCCGTAGAGCTTGGGACTGCCCCATTGACCTTATCCCTGGAAAAATGCCGCCTCGGGGTCGCATT
This sequence comes from Pseudophryne corroboree, assembly GCF_028390025.1. Classification (NCBI taxonomy): domain Eukaryota; kingdom Metazoa; phylum Chordata; class Amphibia; order Anura; family Myobatrachidae; genus Pseudophryne; species Pseudophryne corroboree. The sequence goes on from NC_086445.1 coordinate 468,378,595, forward strand.
TATCCTCTGTCTCTCCCAGAGACACAGGCTATGTCTGACTATATCAAAACCAATCTTCACAAGGGATTCATCCGCCCCTCTACTTCCCCGGCTGGAGCGGGCTTTTTCTTCGTGAAAAAAAAGGACGGAGGGTTAAGACCATGTATCGACTACCGTGGCTTAAATGATATTACCATCAAAAATAAATACCCCTTGCCTCTAATCACAGAGTTATTTGATAGAGTTCGTGGTGCCCATGTTTTTTCCAAGCTCGATTTGAGGGGGGCCTATAACCTTATACGCATCAGAGAGGGAGATGAATGGAAGACCGCCTGCAATACCCGGGATGGGCATTATGAGTACCTGGTGATGCCGTTCGGTCTTAGCAATGCTCCTGCTGTCTTCCAGGGATTCGTCAACGAAATATTCCGAGACATGTTATACCTAAGTGTCGTGGTGTATTTGGATGACATCCTGATTTTTTCAAAAGACCTTGCTGAACACAGATTACAAGTCAAAGAGGTACTCCGCCGTCTACGTGAGAATCATCTCTATGCCAAGATGTCCAAGTGTACCTTTGAAGTAACATCAGTACCGTTCCTCGGTTATATTATCTCGGGGAAGGAGCTTCGCATGGATCCGGAGAAACTCTCTGCCATTCGGGACTGGGCACAGCCACTCTCCTTGAAAGCAATACAAAGGTTCCTGGGTTTTGCGAACTATTATAGAAAGTTCATTAGAGGTTTCTCCACCATTGTTGCACCCATTACCGCCCTAACGAGAAAGGGTTCCAACCCGGGGTTGTGGTCTCCCGAAGCCATAGAGGCCTTTTCCCACTTGAAATCAGCTTTTATGTCCGCTCCAGTACTCCAACAACCAAATTTCTAGGAACCTTTCTTCCTAGAAGTCGACGCATCCTCGGTCGGAGTTGGGGCCGTTCTCTCTCAGTATGCCTCAGATAAGAAATTACATCCGTGCGGCTTTCACTCTCGTAAATTCTCTCCAGCTGAACGGAATTACACTATTGGAGACCAGGAACTCTTGGCGATTAAATCTGCCTTGGAAGAGTGGAGATATCTCTTAGAGGGGGCAAAACATGTGACTACCATTTACACTGATCACAAAAATTTGTTGTATATCAAAACCGCACAGTGTTTGAATCCTCGCCAAGCTAGATGGGCACTCTTCTTCACTCGATTTTCTTTCATTATCAAATACAGAGCCGGGACTTTCAATACCAAAGCGGATGCACTGTCCCGTTCACAAACTCCCACAGATGATGAGGATTCCTTTGAACGGAGTTTAATTCTAAATCCAATTTCTGTCTCTGCTGCCTCGACTACTCCAGGTCCTCTTCCTGGAAGAATGTCCGTACCGGTCAAATTCCGGTTGAGGATACTTCAGTGGGCCCATATCTCCAAATTCTCCGGTCATCCCGGCGCCCAGAAGATGTACAAGTTTCTGCAAAGATCTTACTGGTGGGACGCCATGAGGAAGGATGCACAGGATTACGTTAATTCCTGTCCCCACTGTACACAGCATAAATCTCCCCGTTTACCTCCTGCTGGGTTGCTTCGTCCTCTGTCCATTCCTATGAAACCCTGGACTCATATTTCCATGGACTTCATCACTGACTTGCTCCATTCCAAGGGTTGCAACACCGTTTGGGTAATCGTCGACCGTTTTTTGGCACACTTCGTTCCTTTGACTGGTCTACCAACAGCCCCGAAACTAGCTCTACTGTTCATCCAAGAACATTTTCGGTTGCATGGGTTGCCACAGGAAATAGTCTCTGATCGTGGGGTACAGTTCACCACAAGGTTTTGGAAAGCCCTCTGTTCGACTCTACAGATTAAACTTAAGTTTTCCTCCGCTTATCATCCCCAAACGAATGGACAAACGGAACGAGTCAATCAAGATCTAGAGACTTTCCTCCGTCTTTATCTCTCCCCTTCACAGGACAACTGGGTGGAGTTGTTACCTTGGGCAGAGTTTGCCCATAATCATTCGTTTCATTCTTCCACTGGTGAATCTCCATTTTTCATCAACTATGGGTTCCATCCAAGTGTTCCAGAATTACTAAGCCTTCCGATGGAAGAGGTTCCAGCCGTAACGTCCACTCTACTACACTTCAGACAAATTTGGAGTAAGGTTCATGCTAATCTTAAGAAGGTTTCAGTCCGGTACAAGTTCTTTGCGGATAAGAAACGGCGAGCCGCTCCACAATACAAGGTTGGCGACAGGGTATGGCTGTCCACACGTAATCTCCGGTTGAAGGTGCCCACCATGAAGTTTGCTCCAAGATTCATCGGTCCTTACCCTGTGCTACAAGTCCTGAATCCTGTGGTCTGCAAGCTGGGTTTACCTTCACACCTACGTATACCGAACGCCTTCCATGTTTCTCTTCTTCGTCCTCTCGCCCTTAATCGTTTCCATTCAAAGACCTCTAGCCCCACCTCAGTGGAGACTGAAACAGGAACAGACTTCGAGATCAAAAATATTCTAGACTCGCGTTACCTTCACAAGAATCTGCAATATCTGGTGGAATGGAAAGGATATGGTCCTGAGGAGAGAAGTTGGATAAAGGCTTCTGAGGTCTCGGCTCCTCGACTAGTCCGGATCTTCCATGCTAGACATCCTACGAAGCCGGGAAAGTGTCCAGAGGCCACTCCTAGAGGAGGGGGTACTGTCACGGCGCCGCGGTCTTCATATTTACCTCTCCGGGCGTGCTGGATCTCCGTGCGGCCGTCCTCGCTGGCGGGTCCTCGGCGTCCGGCGCTCCGTCTAGCAGGCCTCCACGTCCGACGTCCTCGGGAGCTGCGGGTGATGTCATCGTCCCGTCCTCCAATCAGGCCCTGGCGGGAAGTTTAAATTCAGACGCCGGGCAGTGCTCCGGCGCCTGAGTATCATCGTTCAACTGTACCTGTGATCTCCAGTGCTCCGTGCCTCCAGCACATCCGTGCCTCCAAGCACTTCCGTGCCTCCAAGCACCTCCGTGCCTCCAAGCACTTCCGTGCCTCCAGCACCTCCGTGCCTCCAAGCACCTCCGTGCCTCCAGCACCTCCGTGCCTCCAAGCACCTCTGTGCCTCCAAGCACCTCCGTGCCTCCAACACCTCCGTGCCTCCAAGCACCTCCGTGCCTCCAGCACCTCCGTGCCTCCAGCACCTCCCTCCATGCCTCCAAGCACCTCCGTGCCTCCAGCACCTTCGTACCTCCGTGCCTCCAAGCACCTTCGTGATTTACCAGCACCTGTCAAGTTCTCTCTTTCAGGAGACCTTCAGCGTCCGCACGTGCCTCCTGTCCGCTGATCAGATCCTGCATGAGGAAGACTTACATCCAGCCATCTCTGCTGCGGCCCAGTTGCGGTTCCACTTCCCGGTCATCGGAAGAAACCCCGAGTCCACAACCTCCTCAAACCAGGTCAGTGATAGTATACTCAGGCCCCATGGACCCGGGGAATCGGAACACGGACTCAAGTGCCATCCAGGACCTGGCTTCCCGTGTACAAAGTCAGGAAGCGGCACAAGGTCAGGTGATGCAGTACCTCCAGGAGTTGTCCGGACGTCTGGATCAGATTCAGGCGTCTCTAGCCTCAGTAATTCCGGCACCAGTTCCGGTAGCTGCACCACTTGCCACCTCCAGCAATGTCCAACCATCGGCCGGTGCCACTCCGCGCCTTCAGCTGCCTACGCCATCCCGTTACAATGGGAATCCTAAGAATTGTCGTGGTTTCTTAAACCAATGCGAGGTACATTTCGAGCTACTAGCTCACAACTTTCCTACAGACCGGTCCAAGGTAGCATATATTATTTCTCTGCTGGAAGGATCTGCCTTGGACTGGGTGTCTCCATTATGGGAACGTTCTGATTCACTGGTTTCCAACTACTCCGAATTCCTCACGTCTTTTCGACAAATTTTTGACGAGCCCGGCAGGATGACCTCGGCCTCTTCTGACTTACTCCGCATCCGTCAAGGCTCCCGATCCGTGGGTCAGTATGTGGTTCATTTCCAAACCATTGCCTCTGAACTTCGTTGGAATAATGAGGCTCTGAGAGCTGCTTTCTGGAACGGTCTTTCTGATCGCCTGAAGGACGAGTTGGTCACTCGTGCCTCCAGCACCTCCGTGCCTCCAACACCTCCCTCCATGCCTCCAAGCACCTCCGTGCCTCCAGCACCTTCGTACCTCCGTGCCTCCAAGCACCTTCGTGATTTACCAGCACCTGTCAAGTTCTCTCTTTCAGGAGACCTTCAGCGTCCGCACGTGCCTCCTGTCCGCTGATCAGATCCTGCATGAGGAAGACTTACATCCGGCCATCTCTGCTGCGGCCCAGTTGCGGTTCCACTTCTCGGTCATCGGAAGAAACCCCGAGTCCACAACCTCCTCAAACCAGGTCAGTGATAGTGTGGACCATATTTCCCACACATAATACTTTTTCCTTTAAACTTCGCTGACCCCTTGGGCCGCGGCTCTTCAACCTGAACCCTGCAACTGGATCCCATCACTGACTTTTTCCTTTTACGCAATCCCCAATGCACAATACGAATAGACTGTGAAAGTTCTTAGAGCGCTTTCACCCACTCCTTCTCCACTAAGTACCACGACTCACTCCAATAATGAACACCGCATACCCAGCGAGGCCCCTATCTGATTTCTATTCACTGGAAGTGTTTAGGAGTGACTTACCTATTCCAATGAATATACACCGCTGGAGATTTTCCTGAGAGAGACCAGCGAAAACTCCCTATAACCTTATACACAAATCACACTTGCGTATGCTCTATACAGCGCTAATGGTACCGCGATTTTACGCAAAAGCTCGTAAAGGGGTATCCAGTTGCGCTATATATATCGCACCCACAAATGCGCGGTCCAATCGCACAGCATATAGGTACTTGTTACCTATCTGCCATACGACCACGGGTCGATGTACCAACTGCGACCCTCAGTCTGGAGCGTAATACAAAAACCTTTTAACTTCAATACTTCGCAATACAATGCACTATCACGCTCCTCTACCAATCACCTCACGATTTGCGTATTTCAATCTTCAATTTCAATCTAACGTGAGTCAGCCGCCTCACGCCACCAAGTCTCCACTCACTTGATGTACCAAACGACGGGATCCCGATTTCCCGGGGTTCGAATTTCACTCACTCTTACGTTCGCTCACTCAGGTATACATTGTTTTTCTGTACAGAAAATATTTTCATTCAGATAGGCAGCTTTACCCCAGAGGCAATACAGTTTTTTAAACTAAATTTAGAGTAACCTGCTTTTGAAATCTGATAGTTAATTATGTGCTATTGTATTAAATGTCTACTATCAAACCTTTGAACTAATGTTACATTCCTGATGCTCAAAAATAGAGAGATGTTGCGAAGTGAGACCAGAGCACCAGGACGTGACGCTGAAATAAGGGGTGGTACGGGAATAGCCCCCTAGCACCCTACCTCCGTTGTTTTACCCATGTGGTCAGTTCACGCCTGAGTGACTATGGTTTCTTGGGCCCACGGCAGCCGCGTTTGAAGGGCGGATTAGGTCTGCCCCACTCCGATGCCCCCAGGTCTTAGAGTGAGACAAGGCGTGAACCGAGACAGGATAATAACAAGGGGACCTCTAACTAAAGCAAACAGAAGCTAGGGGCTACTAACTACCCTAAAACTAAATATATGTGCGGCACGCCGCCAAAGGAAAAGAACAACAAAAGATACCACTGTCCACTCCCCCACACGGCGCCGCCTAGTACCAGGGAGGACAGTGAAAAGCGGAAACCTCCGCAAAAACAACCAATACGAATGTAACACAAGGACTAAGCGGCCTAGGCCGCAACACGCGGCAGAAGCCGCTACTCACGAAACCGGGAGAGAACCCCAACAAGCGAGAACCCCCAGATGACTGCAACAGGTTCACTTGGACAGGAAGGATTCCCAGGACCGGCTTCAGAACTCCAGAACTCAGGAGCACAGGGCGCAGAATCGACCAGATACAGCTGACCAGGAACAGACGTTGCAAGGCAGGAACAGCATACAGGAAGCTATCACCGGCGAGGCTGCAGTGTGCTGGCTCCCATAAAAAGACCCTGCTGGCCAATGACAGGAGGGCCAGCAAGACCAGCCCCCAGACCCTAATTACTAGTTGCCGTGCAGCTGCCCTGCTGTACGAGCAACTAATCAATCCTATCTATCTGGCAACGGGGAACGCGGTCCTCCAATGGCGTCCCCGTTGCTATGGACCCAGCGGCTGAGGACGCCCGGCGTCCTAGTGTTGCCAGGGCTCCGGCGGCTACAGTACGCACGGCATCCTGGCGTTGCTAGGCGCCAAGCGGGCAGGTAGGGAGGTGCGGCGGCCATGAGCGTCGCTTGGAAGCAGACCGAGTGGCGCCGCGGACCGTGGCACCTAACAGTACCCCCCCCCCTTGAGGAGGGGTTAGAGAACCCCTAAAGCCGGGTTTCTGAGGAAATTCCTGAAAGAATAATCTTTTAAATTTAGGGGCATGTAAATTGTTATCCAGGACTCAAGACCTTTCTTCCGGGCCATAGCCTTTCCAGTGAACCAAAAAATAAAGCCGGCCCGAGAAACTTTGGAATCTAAAACCTTCTCCACCAAGAACTCTTGTTGCCCCTGAACATCCACCGGAGGTCTACCCTGGGAAGAAAAATACTGCTTCAGAAGGGAACAGTGAAAAGTATTGCCAATTTTGAGTGATTTAGGCAAGCGTAGCCGAAAAGCAACTGGGTTGACCTTCTTAACGATAAGGAATGGTCCAATAAATTTGGGTCCCAATCTAGACGAGGGTTGTCGGAGATTGATGTTGCGGGTTGACAACCACACCTTATCTCCCACCTTAAAAGTTCATGGGCGTCGGAACCTATCAGAATTTTTTTTTTCTCGGAAGGCAGCCTTCTTAAGGGCAAGGTGCACCTTTTTCCAAATCATTCTGAGACGGGAAGTTAAGGTCAACGAAGAGACTGGAAAATGAGGGTAAAAAGAATTGGCTCTAGGATGAAAGCCCAAGACCGAAAAGAATGGGGACTCCTTGGTGGAAGAATGACAAGAGTTATTATAGGCAAACTCGGCCAAAGGAAGAAATTCAGACCAATCATTCTGAAGTTTGGCCGAATATAGCCCTAAATACTGTTTTAATTACTGATTAACACGTTCAGTTTGTCCGTTAGACTGTGGATGGTACCCAGATGTTAAAGAGAGTTTCATATTTAATGAGGCACAAAAACGTTTCCAGAAACGGGCGATGAATTGCGGTCCACGATCAGAGACAATATCCCTGGGTAAACCATGGAGCCTGAACACATGGCGGAGAAATTAAACTGCCAACCCTGAGCAGAGGGTAATCGGGGGAGAGCAATGAAGTGGGCCATCTTACTAAAACGGTCTACTACCACCCAAATGACTCGAAATCCAGCTGAAAGAGGAAGGTTCACCACGAAATCCATGGATATATGTGACCATGGCCTGAGAGGAACGGCTAAAGGCATGAGTCGCCCGACCGGCAACGATCGAGATACCTTGTAATGAACACAAACCTGACAGGAACGGACAAATTCCCTTACATCTTTAGAAAGATTAGGCCACCACACTGAGCGAGAGATTAACTCCAAGGTCTTAGTGATACCCGGATGACCAGAAACCTTATTATCATGAAACTCAGCTAGAACAGTGCCTCTCAGAAATTCAGGGACGAAGAGACGATCTGCAGGAGTGACTTTGGGAGCCTGCTGCTGAAGCTGGACTAGCTGTGTAAATAAATCCTGTGTGAGGCCAGCCCGGATGACAGACGATGGGACTATGGGGGTAGTAGCCGGGTGGTTATTGTGAACCGGAAGAAAACAACGTGACAGGGCATCGGCTTTTGTATTCTTGGAACCGGGCCTGAAGGTGATAATAAACCTGAAACGAGTAAAAAACAGCGCCCAACGTGCCTGTCGAGCATTAAGCCGTTTAGCTGACTCAATATACTGCAGGTTCTTGTGGTCAGTAAACACCGTAATGGTATGCCTTGCTCCTTCCAGCCAGTGCCTCCACTCCTCGAAAGCCCATTTAACTGCCAACAATTCTCGATTACCAACATCATAGTTGGATTCTGCGGAGGAGAATTTTCTGGACATGAAGGCACATGGGTGTAATTCCTGAGACTCCGGGTCTTCCTGAGAAAGGATAGCCCCCACTCCAACCTCTGAGGCATCTACCTCGACAATAAAGGGGAGATCCGGGTTAGGGTGTCTGAGTACTGGAGCTGAGACAAAGGCCTGCTTTAAGGCCAGAAAGGCAGACTTGGCTTCAGGCGACCAATTGGAAGGGTCCGCTCCTTTTTTAGTCAATGCCACAATAAGAGCAACCAAATCTGAGAAGGTATGAATAAAACGCCTATAGTAATTTGCAAACCCTAAAAAGCGCTGAATTGCTTTTAAGTTTGTGGGTTGTGCCCAATTTAGGATGGCCTGGAGTTTTTTTGGTTCCATGAAAAACCCCTTAGGAGAAATAATATACCCCAGGAAGGACACTTCTGTGATGTGGAAATCACATTTCTCCAGTTTGGCGTATAAATGATTTTCCCGTAACTTCTGATGGACCAGTCGCACATGGGTAATATGTTGTTCAAAAGACTCAGAGTAAATCAAAATGTCGTCTAAATAAACGACTACAAACTTTCCTAGAAAGTCACGAAGGACGTCGTTAATGAGATCTTGAAATACAGCAGGAGCATTAGACAGCCCAAACGGCATCACCCGGTATTCATAATGTCCCGACTGTGTGCTGAAAGCCGTCTTCCACTCATCCCCAGATTTTATTCGGATGAGATTGTAAGCCCCTCTAAGATCGATCTTGGAAAAGATAATGGCAGTCCGGAGCTGATCAAATAGTACTGAAATCAGTGGCAAGGGGTAGGTGTTTTTAACAGAAATTTTATTCAGAGCCCGATAATCAAAACATGGTCTGAGCGACCCATCTTTTTTCTCAACAAAAAAGAACCCTGCACTCAATGGAGATTTCGAGGGGCTGATGAAGCCTTTATTTAGGCTCTTCTGTACATAATCATTCATTGCCGTAATTTCCGGCCCAGACAGGGCATATAGTCTCCCCTTAGGCAAAGAGGCACCGGAAACTAAGTCAATAGCGCAGTCATAGGACCGATGAGGAGGCAGAATATCCGCATTACCCTTGGAGAAAACGTCGGCAAAGTCCTGATATTCCAAAGGAATAAGTTCTGGGGTGACTGCCGCAACCCGGACTGGACGGGAAATACATTCCTTAACACAAAAGGGACCCCATCGGGAAATCTCACCAGACCGCCAATCTATGGTGGGATTATGAAAGGCAAGCCAGGGGTGACCCAAAACTACGGGGACAGCCGGACAATGGGTAAGGTAAAATTCGATTTTCTCCGAATGTAGGGCCCCCACTGTCAGTTGTACTGGAGGTGTGCGGTGAGTGATTACCCCATTAGAAAGCGGACCACCAACCAAGCCGTGCATGGTGATACATTTATCCAAAGGTATCTGTGGAACGCCCAAAGCCTGAGCCCAACCAAGATCCATGAAATTTCCCGCAGCTCCACTGTCGACGAAGGCCGACACCAACGAACTGAGGCTACCAAACGAAATTTTTACAGGAACTAATAAGGAGTCATTAGAGGAGATCAACTGCAGACCCAAGTGAACCCCCTCACAATTCACTTGGTCAGAGCGTTTCCCTGCTTATTCGGGCAATTACGTGCGATATGTCCCTTGCCACCAAAATACAAGCAAAGACCAGAATTTAGCCTTCTGGTTCTTTCCTCTGGGGACAGCCGGGAGAGACCCATTTGCATGGGCTCCTCAACGTCCTCAGGGAAAGTATACACACATGGACTAGGCCTGAAACTAGCTCCTCTTTCAGCCCTCCGCTCCCGGAGACGACGATCAATTTTAATTGCAAGCTCCATGAGTTTGTCTAAAGTCTCTGGAGCGGGGTACTGAAGGAGACTGTCTTTAATAACTTCAGACAAACCGAGGCGAAACTGACTGCGCAGGGCCGGGTCATTCCAGCCACAGTTGTTATACCAACGGCGAAACTCGGTACAATACGCCTCTGCTGGATTTTTCCCTTGCTTAAGTGCACGCAGGTGGCTCTCAGCCGACGCTTCTCTATCAGGGTCATCATACAAAAGGCCTAAGGACTTAAAAAGGGCATCTACAGATAGCAAGGCAACATCATCGGCTTTTAGCCCAAAAGCCCAGGTTTGCGGATCGCCTTGTAGTAATGACATCACAATCCTGACCCGTTGAGACTCAGTACCAGAGGATCGGGGCCTTAAACGAAAATAAAGCTTGCAAGCTTCTTTGAAATTAAAAAAATAATTTTGGTTACCGGAAAAACGGTCAGGTAGATGCATCTTTGGTTCTGGAATCATACTCGGGGAAGCTCGCAAAAGATCTTCCTGCGATCTCACCCGAAGAGTAAGATCCTGAACCATCTGAGTTAGTTCCTGAATCTGGTTGGCCAAAAGCTGGCTGGGATTCGGTCCTAAAATTGCCGGATTCATGAGGCCGAATTTCAAGGCCCACCAAATACAAATAACTCTTTATATTTTTTTATTTTTTTTGTGTGTGGCCGATGATAATGTTACGTTCCTGATGCTCAGAACTAGAGAGATGTTGCGAAGTGAGTCCAGAGCACCAGGACGTGACGCTGAAATAAGGGGTGGTACGGGAATAGCCCCCTAGCACCCTACCTCCGTTGTTTTACCCGTGTGGTCAGTTCACGCCTGAGTGACTATGGTTTCTTGGGCCCACGGCAGCCGCGCTTGAAGGGCGGATTAGGTCTGCCCAACTCCGATGCCCCAGGTCTTAGAGTGAGACAAGGCGTGAACCGAGACAGGATAATAACAAGGGGACCTCTAACTAAAGCAAACAGAAGCTAGGGGCTACTAACTACCCTAAAACTAAATATATGTGCGGCACGCCGCCAAAGGAAAAGAACAACAAAAGATACCACTGTCCACTCCCCCACACGGCACCGCCGAGTTCCGGGGAGAACAGTGAAAAGCGGAAACCTCCGCAAAAACCACCAATACAAAAGTAACACAAGGACTAAGCGGCCTAGGCCGCAACACGCGACAGAAGCCGCTACTCACAAAACCGGGAGAGAACCCCAACAAGCGAGAACCCCCAGATGACTGCAACAGGTTCACTTGGACAGGAAGGATTCCCAGGACCGGCTTCAGAACTCCAGAACTCAGGAGCACAGGGAGCAGGATCGACCAGATACAGCTGACCAGGAACAGACGTTGCAAGGCAGGAACAGCATACAGGAAGCTATCACCGGCGAGGCTGCAGTGTGCTGGCTCCCATAAAAAGACCCTGCTGGCCAATGACAGGAGGGCCAGCAAGACCAGCCCCCAGACCCTAATTACTAGTTGCCGTGCAGCTGCCCTGCTACACAAGCAACTAATCAATCCTATCTGGCAACGGGGAACGCGGTCCGCCAATGGTGTCCCCGTTGCTATGGACCCAGCGGCTGAGGACGCCCGGCGTCCTAGCGTTGCCAGGGACCCGGCGGCTACAGTACGCACGGCGTCCTGTCGTTGCTAGGCGCCGGGCGGGCAGGGAGGGAGGTGCAGCGGCCGTGAGCGTCGCTCGGAAGCAGGCCGAGCGGCGCCGCGGACCGCGGCACCTAACAACTAAACGACACTATTGTATAATTTGTACTCAGCACCTGCATTCTTACGCACTTTGCGCTAACACGCGACCGTGCGTGTCTCTTACGCTGCGTGCGCAGTACTTTACTTTGCCCAAGACACGTGTAGAAAACCCTGCGTCTCCAATAAAACAAATCACACAGCTTCTATAAATGTGAGCAATAAAAACTACTATTGCCCACTAAACACAACACACACTTGTTCCGTATAAACCTTTACAACTAGGCCAGACTGTGTTTGTGCTTTACGCTTACTTCCTTAAATATTTATTTTAGTTTTAACTATATAGCAACAAATGTATCCTATTTCACACAGATCTATAATGACTCTAGCAATAATCAATAATTTAAATGATATGATTCAGATTGGATAGCTATCTTGCAGAACATACACTGATATAAATATACACATAATTATAATTATAATAATATTATATATAATATATATTTATATAATATATATCACTTGACTCTCATAGAACCCCCACACAGTACACACCTACTGAATGAATGCATTTCCTTTAAAGTCTCTAATTTGCATATCAACAGAGGTTCATATGCCTGTTCAATAGGGTAGTGGGACATGTTAATTAACATTTCAATGGCTATCCTAAACTAGCAAGCAGAGTTAACTGAATCCTAGAGGTAAAAGAAAAAAAAAACGTTTTTTTTAATCTGTGTGTAATTCTTACACTTAGTATTCATCTCTTAACTCTCACTAGACCCAGCGGAAACTATTTGTAATTGACTATGGCATGGGTTAAATAAATGCATTGGTAACTCATAAATGGTAATTGATGTGACCAAGGAGAGCTGATTATTCTGGGCAGTGAAAATCAGCCATTTAGAAAAATGACCTTCCCAAAATTGCCGCTGCTCCTCCCCCTTCCACATCCATGAGGGTTACACAAAATGGTGGACAGGCCATGTGGTTAGTCCAAAATGGAGGACAGACCATGCGGCTTCCTTTGTCACAAAGAAATCACATATCATACAAGCACCTGAAGTTATTTTAGGCCTGAGTTAAAAAAAACAACCACTATATCAAGGCTATGCAGCAACTTTTAAATATACTTTTAAACCTACTTAAACAGATAAACAATCCAATCTGATTCAAACACAATATGACTTATTTGAACCTTGTTTTGCAACAATAAAAAAACATTTTAGCATCTTAAATATTATGAGAAACGCATTGTCCCTTGAATTTCATATCATTGGCTTACTGATAACACAAAAATACATTAACGTGAATGTTTTTTTCATCAGCTTCTCAATGCGTCCATTGGAGCCGGTCAATTATAGCCACATTTGTAATGTACAGCGCATCATTAAGAAACCCTGATATCCCGCAAGAGCCCTCATCTAAGAATGCCAAATTGATTTCTCACAAATATTTAAAATGCCCGCTCTAATATATATTGTAAATGCCTGCACCTCTTATTACCATATCCCATGAATGTGCGCTGTACATCGCACAACACTGCATCCCATAAGAGAAAACAATACACCCACACGTTATCTGAGTTCCAAAGCTCATTGATGTATATATTTGTTGTTAAAAGGATATGGATTCAATATATATTACAAAGTACAGTATACCTATAGTTACTGAATACAACTCACACAGTAAACAGTTAGAACATACAAATACATACAGTTATATGCAGTTTCAGTTACATGCCAGTGATACAATACCATATCTTTCTCATATAAGTTTATGTCTCCATATGACTCTCTCTCTCTCTTTCCTCTGTAAAATCATGCTGAGACTTCATCTTCTTCTGAAACCAAAAAGCAACTAACTCTGAGACCAAAAGAAACAGGAACTACCTTCCTGTGTGACCAGCAAAATGTGTTAACTAGTTTCTGGGGGAGGGGTTCACGATGAGTCACTATTCTCTTTGTATATGCTGATCAGATTCAGCCTTAAAGACATCCAAAGGGGCTGGCCTGAGTTTCCTGTTCATTACCTGTTTGGAGCTTCTATTGTTCTAATAGAAGTGATTTTAGCTTTTATACATGTAATCATAATTATCCGCTGCAATGTCCCACAACTTAGTAACAAGTATCAAATTAATCTACACACCAATCTGCTTGTTTTAATAGCAAACATGACAGGTGTATCTGGTTCCGTTCAAATAATACACATTCATGACATTAATTCATTAGGTAATTTTAAATCATCATGATGTCTGGCGTTGATATTATTGTAATTATGTACTGTATGCAATAAGTGTCGAATCCATCTCTGTGGCATGTCCTTATAAATGCGTGTGTTACCATATATGGCTGTGCTCGCTGCGCGTATTTGCAAGTATATCGACTTAAATGTGTGTAGTTTGTATGTTCTCTTTATGTAATATTTTTGACTTTGACACCTCCATGTTCAGGTGGAATTGCTGTGTGCAGCCAGACACCCATGCCTGCTGACCAGGGGCTGATTGGGAACAAAAAGCGGCCCTGGAAAAATTTGTTCTAGTGGCCCCACATGGACAGCACCAGAGGTGTAAGGTCTAGCCATGGGCCATGGCAGCAGCACCCTCCCGCCAAGACTTTCCAGATAGTGGGCATGTCCAGCATCAAGGGGGAAGTTAAAAAGAAATAAAATTAAATATTATGAGCACATTATATGATACACCTTCAGAATTTAGGAAACTATATCATTCTTTAGAAAGATATATTTTCTTGCTTACTACACCAACCGTATCCCAATCACTATTCACTCAATTTTATATGTCAGCCAAGCAGGCAGACAGAGCATACACTAGATCATCTGCAATCACAGGCAAAGTAATTTTCATATATGCAAATTATTTTGCATCTTATTCATTATGTCTATAAAAATGACCACATGTCCTCAAACAAAACCGGCCCCGCTGGTGCGTCGGCCCAACGGGAATCTTCCCTGTAAACCCTATGGCCAATCCGCCTCTGCTGCTGACACTGCCACATACTGTACATCACAGCCTCATGCCGTCTCTCTCTCCCCATGACATGTCTGTCACTAGCTGGGGTCCTAGTCTTCATAGGAACCCCATTTTGCATAAGCGCATTGTTCAGTTTTCACAAGTAATATGTATTTACACCTAAGCATGATAGGCGGGCCACTCCAACCTAGAAATTGTTTCAGATGGCAGGCTGCATTTAGACACCGCCTGAAGTAATAAGGTAAACAGGTATGGGTTAGAGGGTGACCAAAAATCCCAGTTTACTTGGGACTATGACGGTTTTTTTATACTCTGAGGGGTATATTTACTAAAGTGCGGGTTTTCAAATGTGGAGATGTTGCCCATAGCAACCAATAAGATTCTACTTATCATTTATCTAGCACCTTCTAGAAGATAATAGCCAGAATCGAGTGATGGGAAATCTAGTTCACTTTGGTGATTAGTTCATTATGATCTACTTCACTGAAAAGATTACTTCAGAAGATTAGTTCATGTAGTTCATTTAGTTCATAATTTCACTCACTGACTCTGAGACTGAAAGGAGTGAATGGATTTAGAAACAGTCTAAAGACTATTACACAGAGTGTAGGTATTTCTAATACTAACTCATTGTGGGAGTTATACTCTTGTTCAAATGATCAGATACAGTATGTTTAATATGTCAGATTTTTTTATATTTAAGAAAAGCAATAACTTATATACCAACCTTATAGTGACATGTTTATCTCTGCAATATTAATCCCATTGTTGGTACTCATTTTTACTTCATAATATGCAAGTGAAAGACCCAAATTCAGAGTGATGTAATAAGTCACTTTTTTCTGCTTTTAAAATACAGTCCCTTTGTCCAAATGTAACAGACCTTAGAAAGAGATAAAGTGGAGATGTTGCAAACTAAACAATCAGCTTCTGTCATTTATCTTCAACAGTCTATAAAGTGATAGAAGCTGGTTGGTTGCTAGGGGCAACTGCTCTACTTTATGTCACTTGAAGGTTCATAGTACATATCCCCCTATGTCTCTTGTGTTGTATGCAGTAATCAGACCCTACAGGATAGCATGCAGCACTCAGCACTGTGTCTTTAGCTGATTGGGAGTGTAGCTTGTCACCTAAATATACTGGGTGAATAAATCATGGCTATATGCAGTTCAGTATCAGCTCCATACAATGCATATGCTGAGCACAGCAGTGCCCCACATGGTAGCTTAGAGGTACTGTACTGACTTGTTATGGCTGTATGAGTCATTGAGTCAGTGAGCTGATCAGTGATGTGTATGAATGAGTGAACTGCTGAACTACTTGCAAGGAGAATGACTCATGAGTCATCATGACAATGTAGTTCAGGATTAGCTCCATACAATGCATATGCCTGAGCACAGCAGTGCCACACTTGGTAACTTAGAAGTACTGTACTGACTCATTATGGCTATATGAGTCATTGAGTCAGAGAGCTGATAAGTGATCTGTATGAATCAGTGAACTGCTGAACTACTTGCAAGGAGAATGACTCATGAGTGTTCAGGAAAATGTTTACACATGGATCCCCTTTCCCCGACTGTCGGGACCCCCCGTGACTTCTGTCAAAGAGGGCCCCTTCAGCCAATCAGGGACCGCCACGTCATGGCACTCTACTGATTGGCTGTGCGCTCCTGAGCTGTCAGTCAGGCTGCGCACTGTAGAGACAACGTAGCGCATAAGCGCTACATTGTATCCAATGGTGGGAACTTTGCGGTTTGCGGTAGACCGCGAGGTTAAGTGGGGTCACTCTTGTGGTTGGCCTCACTTAACCTCGCACGGCAGTGTTTGGCTATTGCCGGTAGTGATGGTTAATACGAATTTTTAGTAAATTACAGAGTTGTATAAAATAACAGGCATGTTTGACCGATGGTGTATTCATTCGTATTTTTTTTTCTTTACCTTCCAAAAAAATACGAATGCCCTCATCACTGCCGAGATTTGTGTTTAGTAAATTCCCGAGATGACACTTTGAAGAAAAAACACCAACTCGGTCAAAATCTGGAGCTTAGTAAATATACCCCCATGTCTGAGCACAGCAGTGCCACCTGTGGCAGCAGAGATGTACTGACTCATGAGTATTACATGAGAGAGCTGAATAACAGTGCTGCACCCAGTAGAAGATTTAGCACAGCAGTATGCCCAGGACCCAGCATCAGAAGCAGCAGCAAGTGTTTGGACATCTGGACTAATAGGACAGTAATTGTATCACAGAAAGGTGAGCAGCATGACCACACATGCTCACTCACAGACACAGACACACATAGACTTTGGCTAGGCAGTGCAGATGCTATTTTTTTTTTTTTATTAGATCTGTATTGCTGGGCTGTGTTGTACTTTTAACTTTCATTTTACAGCATCAGATTCAGGAAGTAAAATCCAGTGAGTGAGACAGTGAGTAGCCTAATGCAGCTGCTGGCTTTATTCTGTCTGTGTCTAACTCCTCCCACCTGCTTTACTCCCTGATGAACTAATCTTTGCCAGAGCTGTGAACTGAATGAACTAGTTCACTTTGAAGATTAGTTCATTTTGAACTAATCAGTCATGAACTATCCATCACTACCAGAATCTGACTGGTTGCAATAGGCAACAATTCCAGAACGCAGCAACAGTCCAAGATATTACCTGCTGCAGGTAAAATCTAAAAACCCTACTTACAACCCCCGGGAGCGTACCTTAGATTGTTATCGTAAGTGGACCACACACAATGTGATCCACTTACTCACGATGCGTTGGTCTGATGCGTTGATTTCATGCCAAAAAGCACGATATCATCCGAGTGTATGGGCGTCTTTACCCCCACATACAGGTAAACCCTCCCCAGGATGCCTAAAGTCCCTGTTTTGTTCCAAGTGTGTGAAAGGAAATGTTACATCCATTCAGTGGCTTTAAAAACAAAAACCAGTCTGAAATGGAGAGGCCATAAAAATGCCACTTAATGAGATAAATCCCACAATCTGGCAACACCATTTACAACAACGTGTAATTCACAGTTTAATAGATGTTCCAGTTTTGCATCACGTTCTACTTTTAAGTTAATGGCATTGTTAAATATAATTTTTACACAAACTGAAGTAACAATTCCCTCTTTGCCTAGGTAACGCGGGAGATTTCTCTGAGACCTGCTTTTCTGACAGCACTGAAGCGGAATGTAGTCCCCAGTCACTAGTATGGAGACCTAATCATTTGAATTTCAACAAACTCTCAAAAAGAAGAGATTTTTTTTGTAGTGGTGCACCAGGGGACCAATAACTTTAAATTATATGAAAACATAACCTTTCTTATTTTATCATTTCGAAAATTGTTTCATTGTAGAAGATCCACATGGTAAATTTGGTTCATAAACACTTGTATATATTTTTTCTTTTTAAAAATAAACAATTACCCTCTTGATTTTAATTTGTTCTTATCATCTTACTTATGGTATTTTTCTCCAGAAGGAAAAAACATACTCTAAGTTGAAAACAATAAAAAAAAAAATTGATGTATTTATTTATGTATATATATATTCATCCAGAAACAAAAATGTCCCCAGTATTTATAACAACTGTTTTCATTTATTTCTGAGTTTGCTTTATACAGTACATAGAAACAGTAGCGGGCTGGGCCAAGGAGTAGGGTGCCATCTGGGCTGGTATAATAGAGCTGTTGGGGTGCAAGCATGATGTATATGTGCATAGATTGCGGCTGGGAGACCTGCAGAGTGTGCTCCTGGCTGCTTGGATGAGACACACAGCACAGGAGCGAGCAGAGAGGCTACCGCTGGAGTTTCAGGTGGCTGAGCCTTATGGGTCACAGCTAGTACGCCCCTTATGCCATTGTTGCTGGCATAAGGTCTGTCATGAGGCAGCAGCTGTGGTTGGTAGGATATGGGTTGCAGCGTGCTGTAGCCTCTCAATGTCCAGCGCAACTCACACTGCTGTACTGTGCTCCAAGATTATTATTATTATAGAGTCACTATGCACAGCCAGGGCAGTCGAGAGTCGGGCTAGGCCCAGGTACTTTTCAAGGGGTGTGGCCTAATCACAGGAGGTGTGGTCATGTACCCTTAGAAAATAATATTGAAAAAAAAATAGTATTTTAAGCACCTCCATGGCCACACTGCAGCCCAGTACACAGCAGAGTGTGCTGGGATGAGGAGAAGAGCTGCAACTGCTGCTGCCAGGTAAGGGGGAGGGGACCTGGGCCCTCACTGGGCACCTCCATCAGACCTGGGCCCAGATAACTTGTTCCCTCTCTCCCCCTCTCTCGGCGCCACTGTGCACAGCCCATTTTGGCAATACTGTACAGTAGCTGGCCCCTCCTCTGGGACCAGTCACCACTCAGCAGTATACTAAACTAAGGGGGTTACTCAGGTTTGCTAGCAAACCAAAAAAGTTAGCAATTGGGTAACCCATTTGCAGTGCAGGTGCGGCAGATGTAACATGTGCAGAGTTAGATTTGGGTGGGTTATATTGTTTCTGGACAGGGTAAATAGTGGCTGCTTAATTTCTGCACTTCAATTTAGATTTCAGTTTGAACACACCCCACCCACATCTAAATTGTAGTAGTAGTAATGTTCTGAAGCAGTGTAGTTATTCTAGCCCAGGGGTCCCATGTTTTAACCTTGAACCTAAGGGTGATAATGGATGGTGATAAAGTTCCACTTTTTCACCTATGTAAATAGAAGATAGCGTACCATACTCACAATGGAGTGTGGTATCCGGTGCACATAAAGGTTTCTTTATGAGTAACACTTTTGCCATGTGGTAGAAAATGTTACATTTTCACCCCAATATCACAAAGATGACAAAGAGTAAAACTGTTTCTTTCCCATAAAGGTTTATTTGGGGTACACACAGGTGTACCTCTGGTCTCTATCTCCCTCTGTAATTCACGCAGTGGTGCAATAAAGTATCCCTTAAAAGTAATGCATAACTGAATCAGTGCAACTCGTATATGCACTATTTATTCACACCTATAGAGCTAATAACTTAGATCACATGGCAGTCACAGCTGAGTAGTGCAATGACAAGGTGGAATATAAGTATATATGACCTGCCAGGCGTGCTGATGGTTGATTAGACACTGTTCAGGATCACAGAAATCACTGTCACACTGTGTTGGATGGAATGGCTGCCTATACTCTCCCTGAAAACGCATTTCAACCTCTTCTGAGTTCTTTGTTATGGTGAGAGAGTAACACTGCTAAAACCAGTTTACATAGCCTGTGGCCTGATGTTACTTCCATACGCCCCTGCCCCCACCCTCCTCCTACCCCTCCCCATGTCCTTTTTCTATGCTCTCAATGGTTTGGTAGCTCAACAAAGGAGAGGCATTGTTGTCATCGGAGTAGATTTTACTTGATTGCCACCTTGCCTGAAATTTCTTCGACAGCTTTGAGCCTCCTTCTATCGCAGCATCTTTTATTCGAAGCTTGGAAGGTAAGGAGAAACTACTGCTAGAAACTACACTTTTTATTCACTCATTCATGATGTCTACTCTCGGCTGGATATTATTTTCCTAAGTGTACAACCTGCTCCACAGATCCTCGATATCTCTATTTTCCGTAGTACTTGGTCCGATCAAAGCACCATTTATGTAGATGTTCCTGACTCCCAACCAAGTCCTCACCCTCCATGGCATATGAATGATAAAATCCTCCTTAACCCACAACTTAAACCACAATTGGAAACTGAGTTGTTGCACTTTGTTTTTTTAGAAACCAATGGTACCCTTACCATTTCACCAATGGTTTTATGGGCGGACCATAATGCTTTTATTTGTGGTCATCTAATTAAGTTCCTGCACATGCAACATGGACTCGGACCACACACATTTTTTAACTCTCATCTCCTTACTCTAAATCACAAACTTTCAGGTTCTAACGGTGCCCTCACTAAACTATCTACAGCCAAAGGGCGTGCTGAATCTATTGTTGACTGCTAAAGCTGGAAACACTCTGAAGTGGATTAATTGGTCCTTCTATGAGAAGTGCGATAAAGCAGAAAGGGGGACATGTACTAAGCAGTGATAAAAGTGGAGAAGTGACCCAGTGGAGAAGTTGCCACTGGCAACCAATCAGCTGCTCTGTATACTTTTATTATGCAAATTATAAATGTTACGTCAATGCTGATTGGTTGCAGTGGGCAACTTCTCCACTGGCTCACTTCTCCACTTTTATCACTGCTTAGTACATGTCCCCCATAGACTTTTATGGCCCTTCTTATAGTAGAAATATCTCCAGAGAGATTGAAACACGTTGGTGGGGGAAACACCTGCAGCTTGATGGTGACCCACCTGGAATGAGAGAAGGATTCCATGCAGTACATTGAAGCACCATGATTATCTTACTACTGAATACCATCTACCTTCTACACTTGTTTTTTTTACATTTCTATGAAACTTCAACATTGCTAAGAGTGAAAACTTGATTTGCAGGAAGAATGTTCCAACTGAAACAGGAGGAAAGGGTTTTCAGGTTTATCCAACTCTGACACCCATTTCATTTGACCTGAGGCTGTAAATGCTTTGGTTATTGGGAAATCCAGTTAAATCCTTGTGACATTTGGTGACAGTGAATTGCTGGTCCTGTCTTTCTTCAACTGTCTTAAATATGATTCATGGACTGTAATACGCAACCCCTTTGTCTGTGTTTATTATCTTTGATGTTAATTCTACAAAATATAGAGACAAATATAGGGCAGTGCTGTTTTATTATATGTTTTGTGATGTTGCATACAATTTTGTGTACTGATTCATGTTGTTGTTTGGGGCAAAGGTGGAGCTCTGAGAAGAGACCCTTTTACCCCTTACTGAGCAGAAAATGCAAATGCAAGGGTTTGTAGCCAACTCACATTTATTCTTGTGGTGGGTGCCGAGCGGGGCTCAGGAGTGAAGGTGAGGAATAACCACACACCCCTCTCTGCAGTGCTTCACACCATCGGTCTAATATACAGGAGTTAGCCACAGCCCATCTGGTGACCACATCACCAGTACCTGATATATTGGCAGCCCTGCTAGTGATGGAGTCTAAATCAGGATTTTTGTGTTTACCGTAAAATTGTTTTATCCAATTCCATGGGGTGCACTGGAACACAGGGGTTTAGGTAGTGTTTTCAGCATTGCACTTAAAACTTAAACTTTTTAGAACCTGCCTCTTCTCCCTCTCGCCCAAAAGACACAGACTGAGCACACAAAGAAAGACAGTAAACACAGTCCATACTAAAGCAACCAGACAAAAAACAAGAACAAGGAAAGTACAAGATAAGAGCACTGTGAGGGCGTCCGGAGTACCGGATGGAATCGGAGAAAATTTTTTACATTAAATACAAAAATTCCACTCTCTCCTTCTTCCAGTGGGGGAAAAAGGCACAATGGGGATGATCCAAAGCTGTCCTCAAGGAGTGCTCTGTGACAGTTTGTAACACCTCCAAAA
This sequence comes from Pseudophryne corroboree, assembly GCF_028390025.1. Classification (NCBI taxonomy): domain Eukaryota; kingdom Metazoa; phylum Chordata; class Amphibia; order Anura; family Myobatrachidae; genus Pseudophryne; species Pseudophryne corroboree. The sequence goes on from NC_086445.1 coordinate 468,400,653, forward strand.
CTGACATTACTGAAGGACACAAAGGTGTCAAACTTATAAAATTTGTCAAAACTGTGCACGGATGACCATGTGGCTACTTTAAAAAACTGCTCAGTGGAGGCACAATGGCCCTCATTCCGAGTCGTTCGCTCGTTCTTTTTTTTCGCATCGCAGTGAAAATCAGCTTAGAGCGCATGCGCAATGTTCGCACTGCGACTGCGCTAAGTAATTCTGCTATGAAGAAAGGATTTTTACTCACGGCTTTTTGTTCGCACCGGCGAACGTAGTGTGATTGACAGGAAATGGGTGTTACTGGGCGGAAACACGGCGTTTATGGGCGTGTGGCTGAAAACGCTACCGTTTCCGGAAAAAACGCAGGAGTGGCCGGAGAAACGGGGGAGTGTCTGGGCGAACGCTGGGAGTGTTTGTGACGTCAAACCAGGAACGACAAGCACTGAACTGATCGCACAGGCAGAGTAAGTCTGGAGCTACTCTAAAACTGCTAAGTTTTTTTTGTTCGCAATATTGCGTAAACTTCGTTCGCACTTTTAAGATGCTAAGATACACTCCCAGTAGGCGTAGACTAAGCGTGTGTAACTCTGCTAAATTCGCCTTGCGACCGATCAACTCGGAATGAGGGCCAATGTCTCGCCACACACGAAGCCTCAACAAATCTACTGGAGTGACCGTGAACTGGTTCGGAACTGGTCTGTACTCTATAAATGTAATGCACATATGATGGTGAGCTGCTCAATCAGATTGTAATTTCGCTCAGGTGCTAAAAGGGAGGGGTAATTCTGTGGAAGAAAAAACAATTTGTCTTCCCTAATGCACACTGAGTAATACTACTACATAATAATCAGATAATACGGAGATCTTAGTTGCATATATCTGCAGATATAGGGTTAAGCACCCAGGCCGATCGACAAGGCTTCTCCGTCACCTGTGTGCTGACCTGGGGTAGCCGACCTGTGCCGACGTGATGGGGTCCTGCACCCCGGACCCATACCTAGTATTAGGGACCCCCAGTGACGGAGAAGCCTTGTCGATCGGCCTGGGGGCTTAACCCTATATCTGCAGATATACGCAACTAAGATTTCCGGATTATCTGATTATTATGTAGTATTATTAGTTTTCACTCAGTGTGCATTAGGGAACACAAATAGTTTTTTTCTTCCACAGAATTACCCCTCCCTTTTAGCACCTGTGTGAAATTACAATCTGATTGAGCAGCTCACCATCATATGTGCATTGTATTTAGAGAGGCATGGATGGGTCAGCATTAGGAGGGATTGCTGACTCCAGAGTGCCATTGGAGAAGCTAGGGGTGTCTCCAGGTAAGCTGGCTCTCAGATACTGTAGGAGCCATTATCATGTGGCCTTACACTGGGAATTTAGACCCAGACATATGTGTAATTATTTATGGGGTGGGTGTGGGGTGCGGCGGCCCCTGTGTCGGTATGGCTGGGCGACTTCAGGTCTTTATTAACACTTATGATTTTCCCTATCACTTTGTATATATTTTTGTATTATTTTAATCACACCACTTACACAGCACTCCTGTGCTTCTTATTAACCCTTATTAATTTTCACCTGTGCCGACGTGATGGGGTCCTGCACCCCGGACCCATACCTAGTATTAGGGACCCCCAGTGACGGAGAAGCCTTGTCGATCGGCCTGGGGGCTTAACCCTATATCTGCAGATATACGCAACTAAGATCTCCGTATTATCTGATTATTTATTATGTAGTATTATTATTTTTCACTCAGTGTGCATTAGGGAACACAAATTGTTTTTTCTCTATAAATGTAAGCCTGTTGGATGACCGACCTAAGATAATGGGCAATGGTCTGTTTAGAAGCTACTCATTCCCACTTCATACAAGAGCAAAAAGTTATCCATCCTGCACAGATCCATTGTACAGTGCACATAGGTCCTTAAAGCTTGAACCACATCCAACAAATGAAGAGAGCCCTCTTCCTCTGAGGATTGTTTCTGGTCTAATACCTGTGTGAATATCTTTGTGAAGAATATTTCGGGTCAGTATCATCCTGTAGCTCTTGTTGCTCACAGACAATGGCACCTTTCCACCCTAGGAGCCACAGCTGTATCCAACATCTTCCCAAGCAAAGAAAATAATCCCCTGGACAGAACAACCCATACCCTGAATCCGGGGTGCCTCCATGTGAGGCAAGAGGGAATGGACTGGAGACACCTGCTCTGACCTAGTCTGTGTGGCAGTGTGGTCACCTGAGTGCAGGCAGCTCATAGCCTCCACTATAACCCAAGCCAGGGTGTCAACAGCAGTAGGGACAATCACAAGTTAGCACAGTGTCTCACATTTTACCTAAAGTTGCCATTTCTATCATCTACCTAGGATCTACCATCTACCCAGCACACTCATAAATGTGATTCCCATCGCAATGAGAGAATCAAGGGGAGTGACTGCATTGTTATTAAAAATATGTTTCCTGCCTAGGATCAAACAAAAATATTACAATGTCCTTCTAAGGGTGGAGGCCTGGGTATTCCCAATTTTAAGAAATATTATTTTGCTGCACAGTTAGCTCACTGTGTACACTGGTGTAATCCCGGTGCCGAAAAGGTTTGGGTCAATATTGAAGCTGAAGAGCTGGGTCTTTCCACAATCTCCTCCCTTCTCTGGCTCCCGAGAATGAGTCGTCCACAATCAGTGAGATCCCACCCTATTGTATCTCGCTCGTTATCATCTGGGACTATGTAAATAGGACTTATAAATTGGCTCCTGGGCCCTCGCCTCTTGTTCCATTATTTCACAATCCTGACTCTCACTCCCCTCCCCGGTATGATTAGGTCTGCCTTTGTTTATTGGAAGAAGGGGAATATTTTGTTTCTCAGTGATATTACAGGTTGAGTATCCCTTATCCAAATTGCTTGGGACCAGAGGTATTTTGGATTTTGGATTTTTCCGTATTTTGGAATAATTGCATACCATAATGAGATATCATGGTGATGGGACCCAAGTCTAAGCACAGAATGCATTTATGTTACATATACACCTTATACACACAGCCTGAAGGTAATTTTAGCCAATATTTTTTATAACTTTGTGCATTAAAAAAAGTGTGTCTACATTCACACAATTCATTTATGTTTCATATACACCTTATAAACACAGCCTGAAGGTCATTTAATACATTATTTTTAATAACTTTGTGTATTAAACAAAGTTTGTGTACATTGAGCCATCAAAAAACGAAGGTTTCACTATCTCACTCTCACTCAAAAAAGTCCGTATTTCGGAATATTCCGTATTTTGGAATATTTGGATATGGGATACTCAACCTGTACTAAAGATCTTGTCTTACCCGTTTTCTCAATCCAGGAACACTCGGATATCCCCTCTAAGGATTTATATCTGCAGTTTAGACACTTTCATTCTAAGAAGGGACCTCTACTAGTCGCTAGGCCCCTTACCAATTTTGACACTATATGTTGGAGGAATTCCACTACAAAAGGTTTCATTTTTGATCTATATATACTTTTGAATAGGGAAGCACTGTCGGCTTGAGATCCCAATGAATCCGCTTGGGAAAAGGATTTGGGATGCAGTCTGGATTCGAAGGAATGGCCAGAGATTTGGGATAATGCTGCCTCCAGCACATTATGTGTTAAAATTAAAGAAAATGTGTATAAACTCATGAATAGGTGGTACTATGTACCTTCCCGTTTGCAAGCAATGTATCCTGATGCTTCGGATAGATGCTGGAGGGGATGCTCTGTAGAGGACACTTTCATCCACATCTGGTTGTCCTGTCCGAAGATAGTTACACTCTGGCGGGACGTTATAACCCTTATTTCACAAGTGCTTGAAGTTTCAGTTCCGTATGACCCTAAACATTTTCTCCTCCCTTTCGGGTTCTCTGAATTATTCAAGAGTCAAAATAAATTAATACGGCATATTGGTTCAGCAACGACTTGTCAAATAGTGGCAGACTGGAAAAAGTACTCTTCCCCTTCAATGCATTTAGTTCTCTCCCATATTTGGAATGTGTATACGATGGAATATATGACAAGCATAATTAATCATACTGCCAAATCATTTGACAAAACTTGGAATCCTTGGATGGCTTCTCAGAACGCCTCGTCTCCATTCTTCCATAGCAACCCCATCTAGGCACCCCTAAGGCATATCTTTTGATAATGCTGATTTATATACAGGAATGAAAAGCTATACCTTATACACACTTTAAATACACTTTACCCTGGAGCCGCTGCGGCCGCTAAAGTTAATACACACTCTACGCACCTTTTACGCTGTTAGCGTACAGAGTCCCGTACCGTGTACGGACTTTGCCTACAAACGCCGCGCTGACGGTACAAAGTACACACAGCGCGTACACACCCAATAAATACACTTTAAACCTTATGCAGCAATGCAGTGCGATGCTATTACACTTTAAACCTTAGCAGGGAAAGAAAGACACGACACCAGTCTGTAGTTAAACCACTGGGTTCCGACACCACAGCGTATTATTGCTGAAAGGGGGTTACAATATAAACAATACACTACAACAGAATAATGGCTACATTCAATGGTACATACGTGATTGGATTCGCCACGCTACCCGGTCCGGTCCTTGGTCATCTAATAGATAACTTTGTGAGTCTTGTGTCTGACCAGGCCTGCTGCAGGCTCTCTTTATACAATTCATCCAAAACATAACACAATGGATACTGTAATCTCTTTGTCCATTGGACACAGGGATGGTCATTTACAGTACAGGAGAGGTCATAGGTCGGTTTGAATAGGTAGGCGATGTCTGTTCCAACTGCTATTGTGGGTGGTCTCCTCTGGATTCCCGCCGCATATATAATGTACAGTAAAAACAGTTTATATCTATATTCTGCTCCTGCACATAACTATCCGCAGGAACATGCGATCTTTCTCAAACCAACACCGGAATGTTACCCTTAAAATACCCTTCAGCTGGATACCAAACACCACCTTATAACCTTGTTCTGTCCCCTCCTATCCTGTAAAGGTGAATCCCTTTGTTCTGTTACCATTTAAACTGCTGTTACTTTCTGATGTGATGCAGGGAGACTATGTGTACATTGTGCACTATTTGGATTAAATATGTAATGTGTTTTGATAGCCTTCCATGCGTTCACAAACTCTACCGTAAATACTCATACCACGCGCTAATGCGCAGGACCGCGGGAGCGACCATACGCAAATTGCAGATATGCGCACGCACAGCAGAACAAGTACACGCGCGGAGGCCATCTGTGTGTAGTTTGTACGTGATGTGTGTACTGCAATATTTTTCGACTTTGTCAATCCACCCTTTGGCAGTCACCAATAACTGCCACTATCTAATCACTAAACAGAAAAATATCTATACAATATCTACAGAAGTTTTGGATGGTCGGGGGAGAGTTGTAGGTGGGAAATGTAGTGGGATAGTAGAAAGCATGTATGTATGAATCCATGTCTGAGGGGCATGTATCATCGTGCCGTATATGTTCTAAATAAGCTTCGAGGTATTGCGAAGTATACATTAAATCCTTCTCATCCCGTATTAAGGGTCTGTAAATGGGCCAACAAACACTACCGAGCTCTTTTTCGGCTTCTTGTTAAAACAAATGGGGTGCACATTTAATTGATGATGCATGGAGGGGGGAAAATAAGTGAGTGCTAGTATATGTGGATATCACCTGTCGACTATGTGTGCTGTTATCTGGAGGATGCAGAGATGAAGATAAGACACATATCTAGAATACATTCACATAAACATTTTGGGTAGGGCTGATGTCTTTTCCGGATGGATGTATCTGGGCAGAGGGGGAAACAAAAGAAAAACGGGTGAATGAAACAGGCCATGAAATTCATTTGCAATCCTTATCATAACACTGTATCTATGGATGGGTCATAAATTAAATCTGCTGCTATAACAGCGCCCTCGCTCCTTAGACTCATCAACTTTGTGCCGTGCTTGCGCCATGTCAGAATTCGAACACACCTAAATATCGAACCAATAATTATGACGACTCCCAGGATACAAAGGAGAAGCTTCCCTACACTCATAATAACATTTTGAGCCCATTCTCCTAAACCTGAGTACCAATTTCGTGGGTTCAACCATGAGACCCAGCCGGTCAGTTCATTACTCACAGTCGCTAAGGTAAGGTTGTGCTTCCTCCTGAACTCCCACTTCAACTGCAAGATATCGTCCATCTTTTGATCGATGATCTCCGTGGGGTCGTCAGTGCTGTTTGTAATATATGTACAGCACTTCACACCATATTGAGTTGCCAGAGTAACACAGTACCCACCTGTCACGGCTGTGATATAATTAAGGACCATGCTGTGCTGAATCAGTTCCTTCTTGTAAGCTTGTAACTCCCTTCCCGTATACCTGAAGGTGTCATCATACATCTCAGTGATATTATCTATCAAGTTCGCTAGTGCATGGATATACCTATAATTTATAATTCCTCTGGCAGTACGGGTGATGTCTAATGCGAGAAGGAATTGAATCCCGGTGGATTTGTGGATCAAATCAGAGGCTGCGTGCTCTGTCCTATCTATAAGGTGTCTCTTGATGATGTGTTAATAGTGAGTATGAGTATAAGGAGCCTGAGCACTGCGGTGAACGTCTTTCATCTTATCATGGGTTATTGTCATGACCTCTGGCAGTACTCTCCCAATATAACACAATCCCTCTGAGCTCGGGGCAAGCCACTTGTACGCCTTCCTCCCACATATGAAATAGGCATCATCTGGGAGAACATAGGGGACAAAATATAACATCACCATATTACAAACTTTCCAAGTAAAGAAACCTATCCCTAGTTCTCCCATCTGCTCAGTACAAGTATCGGGCTGGATGGTATGAGCACAATACCCTGGCGATACTTTTCCAACCCACATGGTCTTGCTTCCACGAGTATACGTATACCGAAAATAACTCCCACTGTTGGCTATTTGGCGTACAAGTACAGAGTCTATGGGTATCCTATCAGCTCTGTATGAAAAGGTCATTGTCTGGTTATTCCACGTCACTTCCCAATTTCCCGGTTTTCGGTAATTGGAAATATTAAAACACAATAAGGACCTGTCTACATGATACTGGTGGAGCTTCAAACTAAGGGGCCTAGAAATATTGAATTTCTTGTCCACCGGTCTCCCACCCCATAATTCGAGTACCTCATCTATTGCTAAAGGGTACGGTACTAATCCTGACTTGCTCTGACCTTGAGGTACCTGTGAGCACACCCAGCATTCTGTCTGGTTTAAGACCTTACCCACTAGTGAGTGGTAATCACTCAACGGATGACGGTCCATGTCGATATTAAGGTTGGACTGACATCTCTGGATGCACCCATCCTCAACTATATTCTCACAATTCCTACAAATACAATATTCATCAGACAATAACCCCTCATAATGCCTCCGAGCTCCCTGACTACCAGAGCGCTTACTGATGCCAGCCTTTACTAAAGTGATGCGCTGATCCTGAGATCCTACAAATTCATACTTGCCATCAGAACCCATTCCAGATCCCTGCTCGACCTCTCTGGGACCCTCACCAAAACAAACTGTCCTTATCAAAACCAGAATTACTAACAGAACCCGAAACGCAGTCTCTTGTGATCGATCCAGTTCGTTAGGGGAAAGGAAGAAAATAAGAAGGAGAAAAGAAAGGAAAAATGCAGGGGGAGGTGAAAAAAGAAAGTGGTATGACAACCGTTTTAGCTCTTGTTATTCTCTGTGCTCAGATGCCTTTCAACATTCCTGCCTCTCAACTTTCCCGGAACAGACACTACAGTGATACGAGATTCTCTACACTCTGCTCTTTGTCACGAGTTCTTTCAGGGTCAGCGACCTTCTTGCAGTGGGACGAGTGGATCCAAGTCTCTCTTTCGGCGACCTTCAATGCTGTTGTGCTGGTTAACAAGACTTGATATGGTCCTTCCCACCTGTCTATGAGGCAACCTGCGCGTAAGAAATTTCGAATCATCACATAATCCCCAGGTTCAATGTCATGACAATTACTGTTCGGTAGGTCAGGAATCACCAGCTTTAAATTTCTTTGTTGATTTCTCAGCTGCTGGCTCATCCCAACCAAATATTTCACAGTCACTTCATTATTACATTTCAAATCATCCTGGGGGTCTATCATTACATGAGGTTGTCGACCAAAAAGAATTTCAAAGGGTGATAGGTTAAGGGGAGACCTGGGAGTGGTTCTGATGCTGTACAACACTAGTGGCAAAGCTTCTGGCCACGACAATCCAGATTCAGCCATTAATTTGCTCAGCTTGTTCTTAATAGTGCTATTCACTCTATCCACCTTTGCACTCGCCTGTGGATGGTACGGAGTATGCAGCTTGCTATTAATTCCCATCAGCTTGCACATGACCTGAAAGACTTCACCTGTAAAATGGGTACCCCTATCACTTTCAATTATTCTAGGGATACCATATCTACACACAAATTCCTGCACAATTTTCTTTGCAGTGAACGTAGCAGTATTTGTGGCAGCAGGGAACGTTTCTACCCAGTTGGAAAATACATCAATACACACTAACACATATTTTAAATTCCTACAGGGTGGTAACTGTATGAAATAGATTTGTATTACCTGAAAAGGTCCGTCTGTCAGAGGGATATGGGATGGCTCTGTTGGTATTGACTTTCCAATATTCTTCCTCAAGCAGGTAAAACATGTCATTGCTCTCTTACCTGCATGAGAAGAGAATCCTGGCGCACACCAGTAGGTTCTCACCAGCTTACACATACCCTCTTTACCCAGATGAGTCAGACCGTGTGCCGCCTCAGCTAGGCTTGGAAGATATGCTCTGGGGGCCACTGGCTTACCTTGTCCACCTGTCCACAGTCCTGAGGATTCCTGGCCATATCCCTTTGACCTCCAGACTGCCTTTTCCTGTAAAGAACACAAATCTTGCATTTCAATTAATTGTTGTGTGTTGATCGTGTTAAATGTCATCAGTGGTGTGATGTTCGTTTGTATGGGGGTGCTGGCTGCTGATTTAGCAGCTTTGTCTGCCCGGCTATTACCAAGTGAAATTGGGTCTTGGCTGTAAGTATGTGCTTTGCACTTGATAACAGCCACTCTGTCTGGTTCCTGTATCGCTGTTAGAAGCCTTTTTATGTGGGACGCATGCGCTACAGGTGTGCCAGCTGCCGTCATGAAATTTCTGAGGCGCCATAGGGCCCCGAAATCATGCACCACTCCAAAGGCATACCTAGAATCTGTGTATATATTAGCTGACTTACCCTTGGCCAATTCACACGCTCTGGTTAGGGCGACCAACTCAGCAACTTGTGCTGAGTGCGGTGGGCCTAGGGGTTCAGCTTCTATGATACCTCTGTCGTTTACAACTGCATATCCAGTACACAGGTCTCCTGAGTCCGTGTGTCTGTGGCAACTACCGTCAGTGTAGAAGGTAAAGTCTACTCCTTCCAGTGGGTTGTCACTGATGTCAGGCCTCGCAGTGAAAGTCTGATTCAGGTATTCCATACAATCATGCTTATCAGTGTCTGCACTAAATCCTCCTTCACCATCATTCTCATCCTCCACCCTTTGTGCCTGTCCAGGCACACTTGGCAAGTATGGAAAAGCTGCTGAAAGGACTGCCGCGCCCCAGAGAGCAGCAGTAGTGATATCTACAGGGGGCCACTCAGCACCCCTAAAACATCAATACACACAAAAAAAGAGAGAGATCACGTCTGCGCTCATCTAAGGTAGAATACTTAAGGATAATATATTTTCAAAGTTGACTGAGGTAACACGTAAAGTCAATAAACCGTTGTGGAACCTGTCCTTGTTTCTCCTTAGTTCTCCAAGCTTGAATATGTCTATTCACTCGACCGTGCTTCGGACTATGATGTATTTTCTCCTTAGCGATGTCTCTAGAATTGGTTCTCTGAATTTTCTCCTGTGTTTCCTTCCAAAATATTGGGGTAGTTCTTATCCTCAATGGTGGGAGACAGAAAGACAAAGAGATAGCCGCTGATAGTGTAGTAGGTGTATTATAAGTCGTGGGAGGATATTATTGAAGAAATCCTAAAAAAAGATAGTGGCTGCTGATTGCGTACCAGTACTCACGTGAAAGACGTGATGTACCCCATGCATAAAGGTATCTTTGGTGTTCTTGTAATTTCTCCTTTTCGTGTAGACCGAATCTTTTTGTAATTCTTATCCTCGGGAGTGAAAGAAGAAATGGAGCAGATGATAGTGTAGTAGGTTATGTGAATAAAATGAGACGTATTTTACCCTTCTAAATTTATGGTCTATGATAGGGGGGTGCGTACCGTACTCACATCCACAAGGGAGGGTGAAAAACACATAAAGGTATCTTTTAGGTTGAAGTGCTGTCGTACATGGTCACACTCATGCAGATAAACCAAATAACGGGAAGAATGGGCGTACCCAACTCACACTGTGCATTGAGGAAACTTGTGTATAAAGGTATCTTTATGGAGCTCCTGCTGATTCTGGGTACTCCTTATTCCAAAATCCGTCCCTCTCGTTTTATGCATAAAGAGAGACGAAGCATAGTGTCATAGAGTGACACACAAGAGTTTTATTTTCTAAAATAATATTGAAAACTGCCAAAGTACTCCAGGTAAGAGCGGGAGGTATACACAGGTGAAAAAGATGTTAATGTCCGGATTGTTCTCACCTTAGTGGGTACCGTCCCAATCAGTCCCTGGTAGTCCTGGTCCTCACACCGACGCGTTTCGACTAAAGAAGTCTTTTTCAAGGTGTGTTATGAGGGTACTGGTACCACTATTTATGTCCCCTAACAGGAAGTCATGTGATGGGGGTGTGGTTACAAAATATCAATTATAACAACAAATATAGGTACATATTAATACACTAAGATGCTGAGGAGACAATTAAGATAATAAAAATACATAAAATATGGCTAAAACAGTGAAAATGCCTTTTATGTAGGTGAAGTATGTTTGCAAGGTACCCGTTACGTCACTTCCGGTATTTGGAACACATTGTACTTCCGGAAGTGGCGCAGGTAAACGGGACCCATTACTGATAACTTTATAAAAAGAAGTGGAGGGAGGCGGCGGTGACCATAAGCAACTTAATGTTGCTAACATGTTGTAGGGATATTGAGATGTGCTGCGCCGCTGGGTCGGGCGGTGGAACGCATGTACCGGAAGTGACGGTCATGCGTTCCACCTATTAGGGGAAAGTGCACTTCCGGTAAACGGAGTGCTAAGGATATCGAGTACATCTATACTGTGTACAGTGGAACGCACGCGTTCCCGGAAGTGACGGGAAGGTGCGTTCCACCTGAGGGGAAACAGCACGTGATCCCGGAAGTGACGGGAGGGTGCGTTCCACAAGGAAAAGAAAAAGTGTCATAGCACATAATCTCGTTATTAGATCATACAGAAGATTTATGAAAAGTGCACAGTATAAGACTCTAATAAAAGTTATTTACAGTAATCAGCATTTGGAAAATATAAATATATTTAAAAAATATATATAAAAATATATAAAAATATATATATATAAAAGAGTCACCTGGCACATTTATATGCTATTTGATGAGTGCCAGGTGATAAATAATAAAATAAATATCTCCTTTGGAAACTAACCTAAAAATGTTTAAATGCATGTTTAAAAACCGGATAATAAATGTAGGTATCATGGCTTAGATTAGGAGGAGAGATTTCTCGGGTAATATAACTGGCATAAAATGGGACTTTGTTAACGAGATGGTCCATAGAGTCTAAAGAAACCATTTGGTTTCAAATTCCAAATTGAGGCCTTTAGGTTTTAAAGTACCTAAATTGAAGATGCTGCGCATTTCGGTTTGCGCAAGTCTTTCCTCGATATTTCCTTTTCTCCAATTCCCTGCCACAGCCTGGATACCACAAAAAAGTGTTATGTCAGAGGGTTGGCAGTTGTGTTCCTCTTTAAAGTGAGCCGAAATTCCATGAGTGAGGAGACCTTTCTTTATGTTTCTAAGGTGCTCACTCATCCTTTCCTTTAACTTCCTTGTTGTTCTTCCTACGTATTGTTTGTTGCATTTGCATTGTACTAAGTATACAACGTTTTTGCTGTCGCACGTTATGAATTCCTTTATGTCGAATTTTTTCTGGTTACTTGTGGATGTATAACTGGTTATGATGGAGGTATTGCTTTTACAATTGCGGCACATTTGGCACTGGCCGCACCTGTAGAAACCCTTGCTCTTAATGGTGGTAATTCTTTTGGGGACCTCCAATGCGCTCTTCACAAGGTGTTTGCGAAGATTGTCAGCCTTTCGATAAATGAATCTTGGTCTATCAGGTATATATTGTTTGAGTATAGGATCCTGGAGTAATAATCCCCAATGTTTTCTTACAATATGTTCCATCCCCTTGTATTGACTGCTGTATTTCGTAATGAAAGTGACAGTATTTGTGTCACCTTTCCGCCTCGGATCTTCCGTGGATGTGGTCGGTTGAATCATCTGGTCTCTATCTACTTGTTGGTATTTTTCATATGGCGCATCTAGTAGTTTGGTTTCATATCCTTTTCTCCGGAATTGATTTTTCATTATGGAGCCTTGATGGTGATAATCTTGTAGCTTTGAACAGTTCTTCCTGATCCTATGGAACTGACTTCCAGGTACTGATGATAGCCAATTGGGATGGTGGTTGCTGTTGATGGGAATAAATGAATTACAATCTGTAGGCTTGGTGTATGTTTTTGTATGTATGGTGCCATCTTCGATAAATATGGAAAGATCCAGAAAGTTAACGGACTCAGTGCTTTTCTGATATGTGAGCTGTATATTTCGATCGTTGGTATTCAAAAAGTCACAAAAGGTATCCAGCAGGGTTGGATCCCCTTTCCAGATGAAGAAAATATCATCGATATAGCGTTTCCATAGCACCAGGTTCGCCCTGAATTCATGGTCACAGAGGACTGTTTTTCTTCCCAATGGGCCATGAAAAGGTTGGCGTAACTAGGGGCGAACCTGGTGCCCATGGCTGTACCATGTAATTGGAGGTAGAATGAATTTTCGAACCAGAAGAAATTATTCGTTAGAATGAATTCGATGCTTTCCAGAACAAAGGTTGTCCGATCATGATCCATAGAGTCAGCTTCTAAAAAATGTGACGTAGCTTCCAAACCATGTTGGTGATTGATGGCCGTATAGAGAGATGTCACGTCAGCTGTGACAAGAATGAATTCTGGTGACCAACTAATAAGTTGAAGTTCCTGTAAGACTGCTGTGGAGTCTTTGAGGTAGGATCTTGTATTTCGTACAATTGGCTGTAAAATATAATCGATATACTGGGATAGGTTTGAAGCTCACTTGGCAAGTAAGTTGCAGGATTTAGTGAGCTGCAGCTCTTAATGGTGATGTTTACAGGGGCCATCAGTGATAATTCCCACTTTGTAAACCGAGCAGATGAGACATGTCTGGTTTGGGCGGAGTTCAGTAAGGCTGATACTGTATGAGGTGTATGGATGGTCAGGTTGTGTCCTAACACTACGTCCTCGCTTTTACTTACTAGCAAAGCTATCGCTGCAACACTTCGCAAGCATGTGGGGAGAGACTGCGCTACGGTGTCCAACTGTGCACTGTAGTAAGCTACCGGCCTGCTGGCATCACCATGTCTCTGGGTTAAAACTCCTGCCGCGCACCCTGCACTTTCTGTACCGTATAATTCAAAGGGCTTCTCATAATCTGGCATACCTAATGCAGGTGCCTGTGATAGGCACTGTTTGAGTCTCTAAAATGCCAGTTCGGACTCATCTGTGTGTGAGACCCGTTCTGGTTTGTTCGAAGAGACCATTTCTTGCAAAGGTAAAGCCAGTATAGAGAACCCTGGAATCCAGTTTCGACAGTACCCACACATTCCAAGGAAATTGCGGATCTGTTGCTGCGTTTGTGGCAGAGTCATGTCGCGAATCGCCTGTATTCTATCAGCGGTGAGGTGTCTAAGTCCTTGAGTCAAGCAATGTCCCAAATGTTTTACCCTGGTCTGGCACAACTGCAACTTATCCTTTGAAACCTTTTGTCCCGTTTGGGAAAGATGAAACAGAAGCTGTTTTGTGTCTTTCAAGGACGATTCGAGTGAGTCAGAACACAACAATAAGTCATCGACATACTGTATTAGCACTGATCCACTCTCAGGTTGAAAGGATTGTAAACAGTCATGCAAGGCCTGGGAGAAAATACTTGGGCTGTCAATGAAACCTTGGAGAGATGAGTCCAGGTGTACTGTACTCCCCTGTATGTAAAAGCAAAAAGATATTGGCTGTCAGGGTGCAGAGGGACAGAAAAGAAGGCAGAACAGAGGTCGATGACAGTGAAGAATTTTGCAGTAGAGGGAATTTGCATGAGGATGACAGCTGGATTGGGCACTACGGGGAATTGGCTCTCAACTATCTTGTTTATCCCCCTTAGATCCTGCACTAGCCTGTAACCCCTCCCCCCACTCTTTTTCACAGGGAAGATGGGACTATTGGCAGTGCTGGACGTCCTGACTAGGATGCCCTGTGTAGCAACCGCTCTATGACGGGGTACACTCCTAATTCTACTTCTGGCTTCAGAGGATACTGAGGGATTTTTGGAGCTATCCTACCATCTTTTACTTGCACTACTACTGGAGCTACATTCGCCATCAATCCAGTGTCTTGTCCATCTTTGGTCCAAAGGGAACCCGGTATTTGTGAGATCATTTCCTCTACCTTTGATGGACACTTGTCTATAACAGTAGAATGCGACATTAGCCTTTGAGGGGTGTCTAATATATCTTGTACTTCTCGAGCGTGGTTCCCAGGTATATCCAAGAAGACACCCTCAGGAGTACAGTATATGACACACCGCATTTTACACAATAAATCTCTCCCGAGTAGATTAGTCGGAGCCGATGCAGCCAACAGGAAAGAATGTTTGGTTTGCAAGGGCCCTATCGTAATCTCTGCAGGTCTACTCAAAGGGTATTGTTGGACAGTTCCTGTTACTCCCATTACCGAAATTGTTTTACCCGTGGTTTTTATGCCTACTGTCGAATTTAACACTGACCTGGCCGCCCCTGTATCTACAAGAAAAGGTAATGATCTACCAGCTACATCAACCATGACCTCAGGTTCACTACCAAGGCTAGCAATCGACTTCACTGGCTGCAGACTACAAGTGTGGCCCAACCCCTATTGTGTGGTGAGACCCTCCCGCAGCGCATTGGCAGCTACAATATGTGAGGGGGGTAGCTGAGAATTTTCGGAGGCCTGCCAGTCTCTCCTTGGTGGGTACCTCCTTGTTTCCCCTGTATGTGGCTCATAATTTCTCCTAGGTGGTCCCTGATCCCAATTATGTGCATTGTAGTGTGGTTCATATCCTGGTCTAGGGGGTCGGTATACATTATGTGTACCTTTATTCCTTCAGTCCCTTGCAAAATGTCTGACCTTGTGACAAGTATAGCATGTTACTACACGTGGCTTACCATCAGGGGTCTGGGGTTTCGGCTGATATGGCTTTTTTGTAAGTGCGTCTATACTTACTGTCATCAGCCTTTTCCCGTGTAACTCCCTGTGCTTAATGATGTTCCTATCATGCTCGACAGCGGACTCTCTCAATGCAGCCACCGAGATACCTCTCCAGTTTGGTAGAGAGGTCTGTACCCTTGTTCTTAATGCCTCCTTTAACCCGTCCATTAATACAGTAACAGCTACCTCCCTGTGATGCACATTATCTTTTATGTCCTCGATCCCAGTGTATCTAGCCATTTCCTGCACTGCTCGATGGAAATATTCGGATGCCGTTTCATCTTCCTTTTGTCTTATGGAAAAGATTTTATTCCATTTGACAACAGTAGGGAAATATACTCCTAACTGCAGATTGATTTGCCGTACATTCTCCTGATTGTATTCATCAGTGAGAGGTACTTCTGCGTCTAACTTACAATCGGTTATGAATTTTGCGGGGTCAATATTTCAGGGTAAACATACCCGTAGCACTATTCACCAATCTTTGTTCGTGGGTTCGTTGGCATTACCTAACTCTTTAATGAACCTCTGGCATGCGACTAGATCTTTTCTGGGATCGGGGAAATTCTGACATAATTGACCTTAACTCTGCCCGGGACCAAGGACAATGCATGGCAATGTTCCTGATGGGAGTGACTCCCTGAGCGTCAGTCTTCCCATTGGGGACTGCAATCACCCTGACAGGATTTAATTCAATTACATCATTCTGGTTTGATTCTACAATGTGAGGTGCTATTGTTTCTGCATAATGTACGGTACCGTACTTACCTGTGGACACGACCTCACTTATTCCTCCGCTAGGGGGCCTGACTACTGCTCTTATTGGTTGGGCCGTGCCCACCTGAGTGTCTTGTATGGTGGCTGCTAGAGAGAGTGCCGATATCGTGCTGGGCTCATCTTCCTGCTCGCAGTCCTGGGGAAAACTTAAAATAGGATACAACTGGCAAGGGTTAGCGTTAGTACATTTATCAATTACTCTCCTATCCTGTACCAATGTACCATTGTCTGTAGCCACTTTCTCCCCCACAATATATGGTGGTGGTGGTGTGGTCACCATTGCTTTCCCGCTAGATTTGGAACCTGCTGCGCGAGCTAATTCCCTTTGCACATCCCCCTCTTGCTGCCATAAATTGAAACAATCTGTATGTCTAATCCTTTGTCTCCTGGATTTTATCAGACATATCCTTATCCTTAAGTTCTGTAATACCTCTGGTTCAAAGCTGCCCACCCTAGGGAAAGGTTCCCTATCTTTGTTAGTCATACATACCCATTTATTGCAAAAAGCCTCCGTGTGTGAACCATACTTTTCACACATAATAAACATTGCTGACCCTCTCGGTCGCAAATCTGACCTTTTCGGTCCCACTTCTTCAGCCTGAACCCTGGCTACTGAACGCCCACTGCTTGTGCAATTGGATCCCATCGCGGACTTTTTGCCAATAAACGCAATCCCCAATGCACACCGCAGATAAACGGTGAAAGACACCTAGCGCTTTCACTCGCTCCTTCTCCACTGAGTACCACGACTCACTCCAATAGTGAAAACCGCGTACCCAGCGAGGCCCTATCTGGTTTCTATTTACTGGAAGTGTTTAGGAGTGACTTACCTATTCCAGTAAATATACACCGCTGGAGATTTTCCTGAGAGAGACCAGCGAAAACTCCCTATAACCTTATACACAAATCACACTTGCGTATGCTCTATACAGCGCTAATGGTACAGCGATTTTACGCAAAAGCTCGTAAAGGGGTATCCAGTTGCGCTATATATATCGCACCCACAAATGCGCAGTCCAATCGCACAGCGTATAGGTACTTGTTACCTATCTGCCGTACAACCACGGGTCGATGTACAAACTGCGACCCTCAGCCCGGAGCGTAATACAAAAACCTTTTTACTTCAATACTTCGCAATACTTATGCACTATCACGCTCCTTTGCAAATCACCTCACAATTTGCGTATTTCAATCTATATTAACGTGAGTCAGCCGCCTCACGCCATCAAGCCTCTACTTACTTGGTGTACCACGGGACCCGATTTCCGGAGTTCAATACGTTCACTCTTACATTCGCTCACTCAAATATACTTTGTTTTTCTGTACAGAAAATTTGGATTCATTCAGGTTGGCAGCTTTACCCCCAGAGGCAATTTAAATAAAAATTATTTATACAAAAAAAAATTTTATACTAAATTTTTTGTAGAAACCAGGTAGTTTTGTGCTATTGTAGCGTGGCTACTGTCCCACCTTTAAACTCAACGAACTATTGTGTAATTTGTACTTAGCGCCCGTACTGCATGTCTCTTACGCCGCGTGTGCAGTTCCGTACTTTGTCCGAGACACGTGTACAAAACCGTACGTCCGCAATAGCACAAATCATACAACTCTATAAATGTGAGCAATAAAACTACTATTGCCCACTAAACACAACACAGTTTCTTTCTGTATAAACCTTTACAACTAGGCCAGACTGCGTTTGTGCTTTACGCTTACTTCCTTAAATATTTATTTTAGTTTTAACTATATAGCAACAAATATCTCCGGTTTCACACAGGTCTAAATGAATCTAGCAACCTGAATGTTATGGCAACAATGTGAGGGTATACAAAGAGTATGGGTGCTGTGTACGCTTTTGGCGCAAAAAAAATTTCACAGATTTTTAAATAGCTTTTTTACTGTTTAACTTACGGGTTCTACCAGCATCTCTACAAACCATACAGAGCAGACACCATCGTTTTCAGTGTATCCATCGACCAGGAAAAGGATACGTAGGATACTTTCTGTCCACCCTTTTGCTGATAGATTAAGTCTGCTGTGACCTGTTAGGCTGTGAGTATGTGGAAAACCGGACGGAGCCCCCAATTGATAATGCTGATTTATATACAGGAATGAAAAGCTATACCTTATACACACTTTAAATACACTTTACCCTGGAGCCGCTGCGGCTGCTAAACTTAATACACACTCTACGCACCTTTTACGCTGTTAGCATACAGAGTCCCGTACCGTGTACGGACTTTGCGTACAAATGCCGCGCTGATGGTACAAAGTACACACAGTGCGTACACACCCAATGAATACACTTTAAACCTTATGCAGCAATGCAGTGCGATGCTATTACACTTTAAACCTTAGCAGGGAAAGAAAGACACGACACCAGTCTATAGTTAAACCACTGGGTTCCGAAACCACAGCGTATTATTGCTGAAAGGGGGTTACAATATAAACAATACAATACAACAGAATAATGGCTACATTCAATGGAACATACGTGATTGGATTTGCCGCGCTACCCGGTCCGGTCCTCAGTCATCTAATAGATAACTTTGTGAGTCTTGTGTCTGACCAGGCCTGCTGCAGGCTCTCTTTATACAATTCATCCAAAACATAACACAATGGATACTGTAATCTCTTTGTCCATTGGACACAGGGATGGTCATTTACAGTACAGGAGAGGTCATAGGTCGGTTTGAATAGGTAGGTGATGTCTGTTCCAACTGCTCTTGTGGGTGGTCTCCTCTGGAATCCCCTCCGCATACATAATGTACAGTAAATACAGTTTATATCTATATTCTGCTCCTGCACATAACTATCCGCAGGAACATGCAATCTTTCTCAAACCAACACCGGAATGTTACCCTTAAAATACCCTTCAGCTGGATACCAAACACCACCTTATAACCTTGTTCTGTCCCCTCCTATCCTGTAAAGGTGAATCCCTTTGTTCTGTTACCATTTAAACTGCTGTTACTTTCTGATGTGGTGCAGGGAGACTATGTGCACATTGTGCTCTATTTGGATTAAATATGTAATGTGTTTTGATAGCCTTCCATGCGTTCACAAACGCTACCGTAAATACCCATACCACGCACTGATGCGCACGACCGCGGGAGCGACCATACGCAAATTGCGGATATGCGCACGCACAGCAGAACAAGTACACGCGCGGAGGCCATCTGTGTGTAGTTTGTACGTGATGTGTGTACTGCAATATTTTTCGACTTTGACACTTTCACTGAGACTACATCCCATGTTAAATAGTGACATAGTCAGTGAGGTTGAAAAGAGGCAAAACGCTCATCGGGTTCAACCAGTATTCTGTGTTAATCTGTTCATATTATAATGCACCTTCTGGAGTAATGGTTTGGTACCAATTGACAGCTATGAATTTTACCACTCCCAGATGATTTAATGTCAATATGTTAAATGCTATAACCCTGGATACATTTTCCAGTTAGAAATTTGTCTCTTTACTTACCTCCTTTTTTCTCTCTTCTCTTTGCTTTCCCTTATCTTTATTACAGGTTTGTTACTCTGTTACATTTGAGGACGAATTCCTCATCTTTGATTTTCTCTAAAAAACTGATCACTTATTAGACTGTATGTTTTGTACTTTATCGCTAATTGTATCGCTGTCTGTAGCTGTACTTCTGGCATTTTCGGGCCTTTATATTGTAGTGCGATCATTTCAATAAACAGTCTTTAGAAAAAAAAAATGTTTTCTGCCAGAGACAGGAAGCTACTTACCCTGCTATACAGTCCGTTGTGCATGGTCAGAGCTCCTCAGTATGATGATAAATGGAGCTCAGAGATCATAAACACAAGCTTGGGACGGCTGTGTTGGGTCCTCCCGGAGAGAGTCTCTTGCTGGAATTAGACTCCCGTAGCATACATCAGACATTCCCAAGTCTGTTCCTTATGAACAGCATTAGAAAAAAATAAATAATGAAAAAATAATCTGGCAGACACTATGCACTGTAGACATAGCACAAAGCTGCACTGGGCAGTTAGACATCCAGGGCATATAGGGGGAGGAGCAGGGTTCAAGACAATTTTAAAGTTCAGGCTCCTCACACCACTAACTATACCCATGATGGTGGTGGTGGTTGGGGGTTGTAGCGCTATCCGTCCCCTATATACTTCCCAATACACTTCCTTGCCATAGGGGACTGCTACAGAACTATTAATCTGGATCCAGCCATAGCCAGGGCTGAACACAAAAAAAACAAAAACAAACCAAGGTCAGTTAGCCTTGTGTAAGTCATTTAGTGAGTACAGCCAGCCGTCAAAAAAATCCTCCACATTGGGTAAATTACTCCTGGTGGTTATATTCAGAATAGTGTAACATAAAGTCCCCTGTACTGTATGTGTCTTTTAATCAGGCTAATCTCGAGAACCACGCTCTACAGATTTTGATGTGGTTTTCGTAATTCTTGTTGAGGAAGATTAAGGTGTATGAAACTTTAAACCCCATCCAGTAGTTCTCTTGTTTAGCCCAAACAAACGCACTTCGTTTTATGCTATGCAGAGATGAAGGCAGGTTGAACACATTGCCCCGCCCCCTATGTATCTCCACCTTCCTTCAGCCGCTCCTCCTATTGAGGTCCCTGTCCTCTCCGAGCACAGGGACTGGGGAAGTTCCCCGACTAGCACCGGGCACAGAGTGGCAACTGCATGTACAGTGATCTATGCATATCCCAGGGTACTGCACCAGGTGCACAAAACGCAGGGTGCTAGGGGCTCCGTAGACCCGGCTGCTTTATGATGCCCCAGCTTTAGGGGGCACAGCTGGGCATAATGTTGGATATGTCCAGCTTTCTGTACATTGGGGACATTGTCTCTCTCTATGCGGAGGGATCAGTGAATGGATTCATCAGCACAATGGGGTTAATCCCGATTTCCTCCTAAACCACAGTTTTTGACTGTTTTCCAGTGTTTGGGAGCAAATGGTCGATTGTCATTTGCTCCCATACATTATCAGATTTATATTCCAACCAGCCAGATTGGGGTATATGTAATAGGGTCAGAGTTTGCCGGAGGTGCGAGGCCGTATTTTTAAAGCGGCAATCATTTAGGTTTTTGTCTTGTAAAGGATTGCTGCCTTAAAAATACAGGCATTCTTGTCCCGCATCCCGCACCTCCAGCAAATCGGACCCTACTACATATACCCC
Organism: Pseudophryne corroboree; assembly: GCF_028390025.1. Classification (NCBI taxonomy): domain Eukaryota; kingdom Metazoa; phylum Chordata; class Amphibia; order Anura; family Myobatrachidae; genus Pseudophryne; species Pseudophryne corroboree. The sequence continues at coordinate 468,422,112 of NC_086445.1, forward strand.
ATGGTCTGCCAGATAACATTATAATGTATGATAAGCTTTATGTTAGGCGCCGGGGTCCGCTCGTCGGTGCGGCCCGGCGCCTAGCAACCAGGGACGCCGTGCGCGTTCAGCCGCCGGCTCCCTGGCAACGCTGGACGCCGGGCGCACGGAGCCGCTCAGACCCTAGCAACGGGGACGCCACGTTCGGGCCGCGTTCCCCGTTGCTGGGTCTTTTCTAATTGTATAATGGTGTGCTGACCGTGCAGCATGCAAGCTGCACGGCATTACTTGTGATTACCCAGTCTGGCTCCTGATTGGGGAGCTCACAGTTATAAGCACCCTTTGGACTTCTCACAGACGCCGGTGATAGCTTCCTGTTTGCCTGTGTCGGTTACAGAGAGTTTCCAGTCCTGCTCAATCCGGTTGTTCCTGTCCTCAGTGATCCTGTACTCGGAAGTTGTCATCTGTTCCTGGAGTCTGACCGAGCACCTTTAACATCCTGTGGTGTTCGTGAGTCGCGGCGTAGCCGTGTGTTGCGGCTTGACCGCTTACTGTTTATTATTTTGTATCTTTGTGTTCTGGAGCTTTTGCGGAGGATTCCGCTCCCCCTGATCCACTCTGGTATCCAGCGGTGCTGGATAGGAGTTACGGATCAGTGGATCTTTGGTTGTCCTTTTCCCTGGCGGCTAGTCCGCACATACTTTTTGGTTTAGTTAGTTAGCTTGTAACCCCTGGCCTGGTTGCTTAGTCAGAGGGCCCCTTGTTATCACCCTGTCTCGGATTTCCCTTTGTCTCCCATTAAGACCTGAGGGGGCATCGGGGTTGGGCAGACATAATCCGCCCTTCGAACGCGGCTGCCATGGGCTCAAGCAACCATAGTCTCGCAGGGGATTTCTGATAACACGGGCGAGACAACGGAGTTAGGGCGCCAGGGGTTACTAGGCTCTCCTGCTCCCACAACCAGTATATCTTTCCAGTACTCAGACCTCTGCCATAAGATCTCCTCTGGTCTGGAGTACGGGAATCATAACACTTTAAAAGCCCTAAAGTATTTCTCAGCCCAAATAAAATGGAATATTTCCTCAGAGGAAAACTCCCTGCATTTTGCACCAACGCTGAGTTCTCCTTTTAGGTAAACAGTGTTTCTTTAATGAAATAGATTAAAAAAATAAGATGAAGTTTAGCTCTATGTTACAATTTGTGGGCAATACAGTAAGTCTTCTGAACAAAAATAAATCAAATGTTTTTAAGGTGCTGTTCCCATACAGTATGTGCTTTATACACCATCACTACATCTTTTACTATAGCTTTATATTTGCCATATTTTCCCATATACTTAATAATTCACTTGATTATCTGCAGAGAAGGAAAAGAAAGACACTTTGATGGGGCTCTCTTATAAAATAAAGAGTGGCCCATCAGAGTCTTTCTTTTCCTCCTCTGCATATAAATAGGATTTTAAGTACCTACCAGTAAATCCTTTTCTCGTAGTCCGTAGAGGATGCTGGGGTCCACATTAGCACCATGGGGTATAGACAGGTCCACCAGGAGCCATGGGCACTTTAAGAGTTTAACAGTGTGGGCTTGCTCCTCCCTCTATGCCCCTCCTACCAGACTCAGTCTAGAAACAGTGCCCGAGGAGACAGACAACTTAGAGAGAAGGATTTTACACAAATAGTGGCAAGATTCACACCAGCTCACACATACAAGGCAAACCAAGCTAACCAGCTTGAAAACTCAGCAACAGCTGAACAATATTACTGAAAGAAGTAAGAAAAACAGTACTTAACCAAGAACAAAGCAGTACTGAACTAAAGAATCCCTGCAGGATCTCGAAGTGCTGGGCGGGCGCCCAGCATCCTCTACGGACTACGAGAAAAGGATTTACCGTAGGTAATTAAAATCCTATTTTCTCTTACGTCCTAGAGGATGCTGGGGTCCACATTAGTATCATGGGGATTTACCAAATCTCCCAGAACGGGAGGGAGAGCGCGGAGGTTCCTGCAGAACTGATTGACCAAACTTTAGGTCCTCAGAGGCCAAAGTATGGAACTTGTAGAACTTAGCAAACGTGTTTGACCCTGACCAAGTAGCCGCTCGGCAAAGTTGTAAAGCAGAGACACCCCGGGCAGCTGCCCAGGAAGAACCCACCTTACGAGTAGAGTTTCGGACACGGCAATCCTGCCGTAGAATATGCATGCTGGATAGTGAACATTATCCAGCGAGAAATAGTCTGCTTAGAAGCAGGACACACAATTTTCTTGGGATCATACAGGACAAACAGAGAGACCGATTTTCTGTGACGAGAAGTTTTCTTCACATAAATCTTCGAAGCCCTCACAACATCCAGGGACGTTGAGGGAATTGAGGAGCCAGTAGCCACTGGCACCACAATAGGTTGGTTGATATGAAAAGCCGACACAACCTTTGGAAGAAACTGCTGATACGTCCTGAGCTCAGCTCTATCTTCATGGAAAATTAAGTAGGGGCTCTTGCAGGACAAAGCCCCCAATTCAGACACACGCTTAGCAGAAGCTAAGGCCAACAAAGTGACAGCCTTCCACGTGAGAAACTTGACCTCAACCTCCTTTAGAGGCTTGAACCAATCCGATTGGAGGAACTGTAACACCACGTTAAGATCCCAGGGTGCCGTAGGAGGCACAAAGGGAGGCTGGATGTGTAGAACCCCTTTCAAGAAAGTCTGAACCTGAGCCAGTTGTTTGTGGAAGAAAATGGACAAGGCCGAAATCTGGACCTTAATGGATCCCAAATGCAGGCTCATATCAATACCTGCTTGCCGGAAGAGGAGAAACCGCCCAAGTTGAAACCCCACCGTAGGAACTTCTTGGATTCACACCAAGACACATACTTTTTCCAAATGCGATGGTAATGTTTACACGTTACTCCTTTCCTAACCTGTATCAGGGTAGGAATAACTTTGTTGGGAATACCCTTCCGAGCTAATATCTGGCGTTCAACCTCCATGCCGTCAAACGTAGCCGCGGTAAGTCTTGATAAGCGAACGGCCCCTGTTGCAGCAGGTCCTCCCGAAGAGGAAGAGGCCTCGGATCTTCCAGTGGTAGATCCAGAAGATCCGCGTACCAAACCCTTCTTCGCCAGTCCAGAGCAATGAGGATTGCCTGAACCCTTGTTCTCTTTATGAGTTTTAGAATCCTTGGAATGAGTGGAAGAGAAGGAAACATGTACACTGACTGGAACACCCACGGAGTCACCAGGGCGTCCACCGCCACTGCTTGCGGGTCTCTTGACCTGGAAGAGTACCTCCAAAGCTTCTTGTTGAGACGGGAGGCCATCATGTCTATTTGAGGTACACCCCAAAGATTTGTCACCTCCGTGAACACCTCCGGATGGAGGCCCCACTCTCCTGGATGGAGATCGTGTCTGCTGAGGAAGTCCGCTTCCCAGTTGTCCACTCCCGGAATGAAGATTGCTGACAGCAACAACGCGTGCCTTTCTGCCCAGAGGATGATTCTTGTTACCTTTGACATACCAGCTCTGCTCTTCGTTACGCCCTGTCGGTTTATGTAGGCCACCGTCATTACATTGTCCGACTGAACTTGAATGGCCCGATCTTGCAGAAGATGTGCCGCTTGGAAAAGGCCATTGTACATGGCTCTTAGTTCCAGAATATTTATTGGAAGAATGGATTCCAGACTTGACCACCTTCCTTGGAAGGTTTCCCCTTGAGTGACTTTGCCTCAACCCTTGAGACTTGCATCCGTGGTTATGAGGAGCTAGTTCTGAACACCGAACCTGCGACCCTCCAGAAGGTGAGGCATTTGCAGCCACCAAAGGAGTGAAATCCTTGCTTACGGTGACAGACGTATCCTCTGGTGCATGTGTAGATGAGAGCCCGACCACTTGTCTAGGAGATCCAGTTGGAAGGACTGAGAATGAAACCTTCCATACTGTAGAGCCTTGTAGGAGGCAACCATCTTCCCCAGAAGACGAATGCACTGATGAACCGATACCCGGGTAGGCTTCAAGACATCCCGGACCATTGACTGTATCACCAACACTTTCTCCACCGGTAGAAACACCCTCTGCAGTTCCGTGTCGAGGATCATCCCCAGGAAAGACAATCTCTTTGTTGGCTCCAAATGTGACTTCGGAAGATTCCGGATCCAACCATTTTCCCTGAGCAGATGAGTCGCAAGAGCAATGGACTGTAACAACTTCTCCCTAGATGATGCCTTTATCAGCAGATATTCCAGATATGGAATTAAGTTCACTCCCTGTCTGCTTAGGAGAACCATCATCTCTGCCATCACCTTGGTGAACACTCGGTGCCGTGGAGAGACCGAATGGCAGCGCCTGGAACCGATAGTGACTGTCTAACAGTGCAAATCTGAGATGAGCCTGATGCGGCAGCCAAATCGGAATGTGGAGGTACGCATCCTTGACATCCAGGGATACCAGAAACTCTCCGTCCTCCAGACCTGAGATCACCGCTCTCAGAGACTCCATTTTGAATTTGAACTCCCTCAGATAAGGATTTAACGATTTCAAGTTTAAAATCGGTCTGACCGAACCATCCGGTTTCGGTACCACAAAAAGGTTGGAATAGTAACCCTTGTGATGCATATGAGGTGGAACTGGAACAATGACCTCTGACTTTTCCAATTTTCGGATGGCTTCCTGTAGGATAGCCCTTTCTGTCAGTAAAGCTGGCAAGCCCGATTTGAAGAACCGGTGAGGCGAGAGTTCTTGAAACTCCAGCCTGTACCCCCGGGACACAATATCCTGTATCCAGGGATCCAGGCCGGACGACACCCAGACGTGGCTGAAACGTCTGAGTCTCGCACCCACCACCCCTTTCTCCAGGCTGTGCGGTCCACTGTCATGCTGAGGATTTTGAGGAACCAGAAGCAGGCTTAGCGCAGGTTTTTTGGATTTGGCCCGACCCCCTCTAAAGAAGGTGGTAGGAGGCTTTGACTTTTTTGGCTTAGCAGTCCGAAAGGACTGTGATGTAGGTAAAGAAAAGGATTTCTTTGTAAATGGAGTAACTGAGGGAAGAAAAGGTGACTTACCCGAGGTTGCGGGGAAATCCACGCATCCAACGCTTCCCCAAAAAGAGCCTGACCTGTGAAGGGTAGGTTCTCCACACTTCTCCTGGATTCTGCGTCTGCAGACCATTGGCGTAGCCAGAGTCCCCTGCGAGCTGAGACAGCCATGGAAGATATCCTTGCATTCAGCGTACCCAGGTCCTTCATGGACTCCACCATGAAACCCGCAGAATCCTGTATGTTACGCAAAAACAGTTCAATGTCACCTCTATCAATAGAATCTAAGTCTTCTAGTAACGTGCCTGACCACTTTACTATAGCCTTAGAAATCCATGCACAGGCAATTGCGGGCCTTAACGCTACTCCTGAAGAGGTGTATATGGATTTGAGTGTAGTGTCAATCCCACGATCAGCCGGTTCCTTTAACGCAGTAGATCCAGGAACAGGTAAAACCATCTTTTTTGACAGTCTGGAGACAGATGCGTCAACTATGGGTGGGTTTTCCCATTTTTGTCTATCCTCCTCAAAGAAGGAAAAAGCAACCAAAACTCTTTTTGGGATCTGGATTTTTTTCTCCGGGTTTTCCCAGGATTTTTCAAATAGAGTGTTTCATTCTTTAGACGCAGGGAAGGTTAGCTACGCTTTCTTATTGTCTTTGAAGTAAGCCTCCTCAACCTGCTCAGGTGGTGTGTCAGTAATATTTAACACATCTCGAATGGCCTCAATCATGAGCTGCACCTCCTTTGCAAGGGATGCCGCCACCCTCAGCACATCCCCATCACCGTCTGCCGTGTCAGAGTCGGTATTCATGTCGGCTTGCATAATCTGGGCAAGTGCACGTTTCTTTGGGTATATGCTAGGGGATTTAGAAGGAATAGGAACAGAACCTGACCAAACTGCCATAGAATTCTTTAAAACCTGAGTTTCAGTCTCAGTTTGAGCTACCCTAATAGAGATCTGAGAGATCATTCCCTTAATAGAAGTCAGCCAGTCTGGCTCAGTAATGGGAATCTGAGAGAAGACTTTACATTCCTGGGTACATGGAATGGACTCCTCTGGAGAAGAAACGTCCTCTGCAGCATAAGACACAGAGTCCCTGGACAATGGACATGTGAGAAAATATACACCCACACACACAGGAAAATGTCAGACACAGTTTCCCCCCCCAAGTATGCTACAGAGAAACACAGAGCTTGGAGCCAGCATACACACAGCGCTTCCATAGGTAGATATAATACATCTACCTAGCGCTGACTGTGTACCTTAATAGACTACACAATAATTACACAGCCTCCACCCCCTGGTACCGCACAGGATAGCTAAAGTTGCATGGATGGACAGCACTCCCTGTCAGCGTCTCTGTAGTTGGATCTGCTGGCAGGAAAATGGGGCTGAACGCTGCTGGGTCCGCTCTGAGACGCTGAACGCTGCTGGGTCCGCTCTGAGAAGCTCCGCCCCTTGAACATGGCGCTGCTTCCCGCACTTCACATCTTTATACTGGCCTGAGGAAAGGTGCTGGCAGCGTTACCGAGGTCTCTGACAGCCTTGGTGACCAGTGTAGGGTATAGGCACTAGCTCAGGGCACCCCTTATAGCGCCACACTCAGTACCGCTGAGCCTCCAGAGCAGTCAGTACTGCGCTCCCACCCTGTTGCCACCATCTTCACACCAGCTCCCCGCTTGCTGGGGCGCCAGTGACTCACTCGCCACTGGAATCTTCTGGCTGTTAGGGGGTGGCGGCATGCTGCGGGAGTGAACGGTCGACTGGGGCGGCTAACGATCATCACCCTCAGGAGCTCATTGTACTGTCAGCGGAGATAGTGGCCATTAACCTGTCAGGGTTGGACAGTACACGAAGCAGGGAGTCTGTTGCCAGCAACCTCCCTGTGCCTAACTCTAATAAAAACAACAAAACTAGAAAAACTCCTATGGAGCTCCCCTACCTGTGACCGGCTCCTTGGGCACATTTTCTAAACTGAGTCTGGTAGGAGGGGCATAGAGGGAGGAGTCAGCCCACACTATTAAACTCTTAAAGTGCCCATGGCTCCTGGTGGACCAGTCTATACCCCATGGTACTAATGTGGACCCCAGCATCCTCTAGGACGTAAGAGAAATCACGATTAGCTGACTAAGGGTGCACTGCCGACCATACAATTTAGAATATATTACTGTGGTTTTTTTTTGTGTAATCGTCTGTAAGTGGATATATACTCCTGTGAGAGTCCTGTCCACACAATAGCCCCTGTGCGGAACTAAACAAGCCCCTTTTGGTTTTAATAATTCACTTTGACAGAAACATAAACATCAATTATAAGTAATTAATTCAGAGCGGTTTTACCATTATGGAAAATTCCGCAGGTTCCAAAAAAAGCTGTAATTTTAAGAACATCAATTTACAGAGGTCACTACTGTGGTTCCATGCCAGTATTTCCTAATTACAAGTCTGTAAGGTTGCATTGAGTCTATTGCACAGGTTCTCAAACTCGGTCCTCAGGACCCCACACAGTGCATGTTTTGCAGGTCTCCTCACAGAATCACAAGTGAATAATTAGCTCCACTTGTGGACCGTATAAAATGTGTCAGGGAGTAATTAATACACCTGTGCACTTGCTGGGTTACCTGCAAAACATGCACTGTGTGGGGTCCTGAGGACCGAGTTTGAGAACCACTGGTCTATTGCATAGGTTCTCAAACTCGGTCCTCAGGACCCCACACAGTGCATGTTTTGCAGGTCTCCTCACAGAATCACAAGTGAATAATTAGCTCCACTTGTGGACCGTATAAAATGTGTCAGGGAGTAATTAATACAGCTGTGCACCTACTGGGTTACCTGCAAAACATGCACTGTGTGGGGTCCTGAGGACCGAGTTTGAGAACCTCTGCTCTATTGTGTTTTAACATGAAACACTGCAAGTTCACATAAAGTGATTCTAAAAGAATCACTAAACCTGTGTCTTCCTCGTCACATCTGAGAGAAAGCTGGAGGACTGCGAATGCCTTGGTACCGGTTTCCACAATGTTACTCTTCCTGGGTCCTGTTCACTTATTGAATCCTGTCTTCTCTCCCCTGAAAGTCTCTTTCCTTTCCCTGCTCCCCTTCCATTGTGTCTCCACCCCCCTTCCATATCCTCCACATCTCCACCAGAAGTGTTGCATTTTTTATCCTTCTTTTCAAGGGTTAATGATACATTCTGAGTAAGAAACTTAGGGCCTAATACAGATCTGAGTGTAGATGTGCTAAATTTAGCACATCTACGATCATTTTCTCAGACATGTGTGGGGACACCTAGCAAAGGACTAGTCTGCCCCGCATGTCTGGCTCTGCCCCCCTGCGCAGTGGTGCAAAAACATTGCACTACGGAGATGCTTTTGCACCCGGCGAGTAGCTCCCCACCTGCGCAGCTCCTGCGCTCTGGCAGGGAGCTACCTGCTGCCTCCTGGGTCATAGTGGGTGCATGTGACGTCACGCAGCCGCCATGGCCCGCCCCCCCCCCCCCCCCAAAAAAAAAAAGTCCGACACGCCTCCGTTGTCTGGACTATGCCCCGCCAACGGTGCTCTAACGCCGTTGGCATGCCCCTCCCGCAGTTTACATCAATTTAAGAGATTTGTGTGTAATCGTATATACCAATGTCAGTTGTCGATCCTCACTGATAGATTAGGGCATTTTTAAAATTAAATAATTTTAATGGATGATGTAAGGGTACACAGATGGTGGGCTATTTTTATACAGAAAGTCTGAGTTGCTTATCCTCCACACAATTAAATGTTATACACATGTACTGTTATTTTGTCTGTTTTTTTTATCTTTTGCTATTGTGCATCATTTTTGTATTGTCTCCTCTTCCTGGATTTGACTTAAAAAAAATACAAATAAAAGTGGACAACCCACCAAGTGCTTCAACCCTCGAGTTTGTTAAAAGTCAGGATGGGGGAGATCTGGGCATTAGACGCCCCGCTTCTCCATACTGAACACTTTCTGTAACATAGCACGCTCCCAAATGCAGTCCTTAAGGCACCCCTACAGTCCAGGTTTTAGGGATATCCGTGGTGTGCACAGATGGTATAATCAAACCGACTGAGACACTAATTAAGTCACCTGTGTCTAAGCATGGATATCCGTAAAACCTGTACTGTTGCGGTGCCTTGAGGACTGCAGTTGAGAATCACTGGTATAGGGTATTGCTGTCTTGTGATCTCCAGACAGGAGGATTCCCCCCTCTTTCAAACAAGGTACCCCCAATTGTGTAGGTTACAGCAGTGGTTCAGAACTGCGGTCCTCAAGTACCCCCAACAGTTCATGTTTTCTAGGTCTCCTCACAGGATTGTAAGTGAAATGATTTGCTCCACCTGTGGGTCTTTTAAAATGTGTCAGCGAGTAATGAATACACCTGTGCACCAGCTAGGTGACCTGGAAAACATGAACTGTTGGGGGTACTTGAGGACCGAGGTTGAGAACCACTGGGTTAGAGGATAGGGAATTTATGGCATTTTTAGCGTCCACCACATCTCCTGGCTCTACTAGCATTTCTGCAGTGCAAGCTGATATTGGGGGTAATTCCAAGTTGATCGCAGCAGGAAATTTTTTAGCAGTTGGGCAAAACCATGTGCACTGCAGGGGGGGCAGATATAACATTTGCAGAGAGAGTTAGATTTGGGTGGGTTATTTTGTTTCTGTGCAGGTTAAATACTGGCTGCTTTATTTTTACACTGCAATTTAGATTGCAGATTGAACACACCCCACCCAAATCTATCTCTCTCTGCACATGTTATATCTGCCCCCCCTGCAGTGCACATGGTTTTGCCCAACTGCTAAAAAATTTCCTGCTGCGATCAACTTGGAATTACCCCCATTGTGTGGTGATTAATAAGGGGCCACAGAACTTGAAATAGGGGGACTCCTTAAGAACAACCCCATGCCCCATACCTTTTAGGTACATTTCCCCTCTTTTCAATCCCTGTATACTCAGGATGAGTGGAACTTGTCCTTAGCACTTTTAATGTACATGAGAAGAAAAAACTTGGCCTTCCCACTGAAGGGGTTAAAGGACCATCACATAGGCAGGGTACACTACATAAAAAAATTATTAATAAAACATTCACAATCTCTGATAGTAGGCAAGGCAGCAGAAATCCAGATAATCACTGATGAACAATATGGGGGAGATTCAATTGTTTGAAAAGTCAGTTGGGTGTCTGTTTTTTCCTATCTAATAGACAGGATAAAACAGAAACCCAACCGATTTTTCAAACATTTGAATTCCTCCCTGTATGTTAGAATTGAATTAGCCTATGCCGTAATATGTACATTTACATACAGAGCATCAGTTAGTGTTACAGTCTTACAAACTGTATTTTTATGTTTAAGCATGTGGCAGTGGGTGAGCCATAAAGAGCAAGAGCTATAAAATGACATTTAAAGACAGAAACAGCAGTGTATCTTAAACCAGTCCCCAAGTAAGTGCAATGGGGCAAATGTATTAACCTGGAGAAGGGATAAAAAAGTGATAAGCGCAAGGTGATAACGCATCAGCCAATCATTACGGATTTGAAAAATGACAGGAGCTGACTGGCTGCTGTGTTATCACCTTACACTTATCACTGCTTTAACACTTCTTTATCCCTATTCCAGGCTTAATACATCTGCCCCAATATGCCACATTTTGAGTATTCCTTATACCCAGAATGAATCCATTGGACCTGGTCATAAAGTTTTTTCTTGTTCTTATACAAATAGATCCTCAAAAATATGACTTGAATTGGGAGAACCCGAGGACATGAAATGAAGAGCTGGGGCAGCACAGACAGTCTAATGGTTAGTATTGCAACACTGTGGTCATAGGTTCAGTTCCCACTATGGCCCTAACTACTGTATGTGGAGTTTGTATATTTTTCCCGTGCTTGCATGGGTTTCCTCACACTATCCCAAAAAAATAAGAATTTACTCACCGGTAATTCTATTTCTCGTAGTCCGTAGTGGATGCTGGGAACTCCGTAAGGACCATGGGGAATAGACGGGCTCCGCAGGAGACTGGGCACTCTAAAAGAAAGATTAGGTACTATCTGGTGTGCACTGGCTCCTCCCTCTATGCCCCTCCTCCAGACCTCAGTTAAGGAAACTGTGCCCCGAAAGAGCTGACACAACAAGGAAAAGATTTGGAATCCAGGGTAAGACTCATACCAGCCACACCAATCACACCGTACAACTTGTGATAACCATACCCAGTTAACAGTATGAACAACAACTGAGCCTCAGTAACAGATGGCTCATAACAATAACCCTTTAGTTAAGCAATAACTATATACAGGTTGAGTATCCCATATCCAAATATTCCGAAATACGGAATATTGCGAAATACGGAATTTTTTGAGTGAGACAGATAGTGAAACCTTTGTTTTCTGATGGCTCTATGTACACAAACTTTGTTTAATACACAAAGTTATAACAAATATTTTATTAGATGACCTTTAGGCTGTGTGTATAAGGTGTATATGAAACATAAATGAATTGTGTGACTGTACACACACTTTGTTTAATGCACTAAGTTATTAGAACTATTGGCTAAAATGACCTTCAGGCTGTGTGTATAAGGTGTATATGAAACATAAATGCATTCTGTGCTTAGACTTGGGTCCCATTGCCATGGTATTTCATTATGGGATGCAATTATTCCAAAATACGGAAAAATCCGATATCCAAATTACTTCTGGTCCCAAGCATTTTGGATATGGGATACTCAACCTGTACATGTATTGCAGAGAGTCCGCACTTGGGACGGGCTCCCAGCATCCACTACGGACTACGAGAAATAGAATTACCGGTGAGTAAATTCTTATTTTCTCTGACGTCCTAGTGGATGCTGGGAACTCCGTAAGGACCATGGGGATTATACCAAAGCTCCCAAACGGGCGGGAGAGTGCAGAGGACTCTGCAGCACCGCATGAGCAAACTCAAGGTCCTCCTCAGCCAGGGTATCAAACTTGTAGAACTTATATGTAGAATGTTTGACCCCGACCAAGTAGCAGCTCGGCAAAGCTGTAAAGCCGAGACCCCTTGGGCAGCCGCCCAAGAAGAGCCCACCTTCCTTGTGGAATGGGCTTTCACCATTTTGGATGCGGCAATCCAGCCGCAGAGTGAACCAGCTGAATCGTGCTATAGGAGGCTGAATATGTAGCACCCCCGGAACAACGTCTGAACTTCAGGCAGTGAAGCCAGTTCATTTTTAGAGAAAATGTATAGGGCCGAAATCTTGACCTTTATGGATCCTAATTTTAGGCCCATAGTCACTCCTGACTGTAGGAAGTGCAGGAATCGACCCCGCTGGAATTCCTCTGTAGGGCCTTCCCGGCCTCACACCAAGCAACCTATTTTCACCATATACAGTGAAAAAGTCTTGCGGTCACGTCTTTCCTAGCCTTTATCAGCGTAGGAATAACTGCATCCGGAATGCCCCTTTCCGCTAGGATCCGGTGTTCAACCGCCATGCCGTCAAATGCAGCCGCGGTAAATTTTGGAACAGACAGGGCCCCTGTTTGTCCTGTCTGAGAGGCAGAAGCCCTGAGTCCTCTGAGAGCATTTCCTGCAGCTCCGGGTACCGAGTCCTTCTTGGCCAATTCGGAGCAAAGAATATTGTTTTCACTCCTCCTTTTATTACAATTCTCAGCCCTTGGGTATGAGAGGAAGAGGAGGGAATACAGAGACCGACTGGAACACCCACGGTGTTACTAGTGCGACCACAGCTATCACCTGAGGGTCCCTTGACCCGGCGTAAAACCTTTTTTTAGCTTTTTATTGAGGTGGGACGCCATCTAGTCCACCTTAGGCAGTTCATCAATTTGCAAACTGCGTGAAGACTTCCTGATGAAGTCCCCACTTTCCCGGGTGGAAGTCGTGCCTGCTGAGGAAGTCTGCTTCCCAGATGTCCACTCCCGGAACGAACACTGCTGACAGTGCGCTTACTTGATTCTCCGCCCATCGAAGAATTCTGGTGGCTTCTACCCTCGCCACCCTGCTCCTTGTGCCGCCTTGGCGGTTTACATGAACCCCTGCGGTCTGACTGGATCAGAACCGGTTGGTCGCGAAGCAGGATCTCCGCTTGACTTAGGGCGTTGTATATGGCCCTTAGTTCCAGGATATTGATGTGAAGGCAAGTCAGTTGACTTGACCACAGACCTTGAAAATTTCTTCCCTGTGTAACTGCCCCCCACCCTCGGAGGCTTGCATCCGTGGTCACCAGGATCCTGTCCTGAATGCCGATTCTGCGGCCCTCGAGAAGGTGAGCACTCTGCAGCCACCACAGGAAAGACACCCTGGCCCTGGGGGATAGGGTGATTAACCGATGCCTCTGAAGAGGTGATCCGGACCACTTGTCCAGTAAGTCCCATTGGAAGGTCCTCACATGGAACCTGCCTAAGGGGATGGCCTCGTATGATGCCACCATCCTTCCCAGGACTCGAGTGCAGTGATGCACTGACACCTGTTTTGGTTTTAATAGATTCCTGACCAGTGTCATGAGCTCCTGAGCTCTCTCTATCGGGAGATAACCCTTTTCTGGTCTGTGTCTAGGATCGTGCCTAGGAGAGGCAGATGAGCTGTAGGAAACAACTGCGACTTTGGAATATATAGAATCCAGCCGTGTTGCCGTTACACTTCCAGAGAAAGTGATACGCTGTTCAGCAACTGCTCTCTTGATCTCGCTTTTATGAGGAGATCGTCCAAGTACGTGATAATAGTGACACCTTGCTTCCGCAGGAGCACAATCATATCCGCCATTACCATGGTGAATATTCTCGAGGCCGTGGAGAGGCCAAACGGCAACATCTGAAATTGGTAATGACAATCCCGTACCGCAATTCTGATGTACGCCTAATGAGGTGGATAAATGGGGACCTTAAGGTATGCATCCCTTATGTCCCGATTCACCATAAAGTCTCCCCCTTTTTAGGCCTGTACTGACCGCTCTTAGCGATTCCATCTTGAACTTGAACCTTCTCAGGTATATGTTCAGGGATTTTTAATTCAATATGGGTCTGACCGAACCGTCTGGTTTCGGGATTACAACATGGTCTAATAATAACACCCTCTTGTTGAAGGAGGGTACCCTTGACCACCACCTGTTAAAGATACAATTTGTGAATTGCAGATAACACTGGCTTCCTCTCTTGGGGGGAAGCCCGCAGGGCCGTCGGTGAGGGGGCATCTTCTCACAGTCCAGCTTGTATCCCTGAGACACAATATCTATTGCCCAGGGATCGAACATGGAGTGAACCCACTTGTGGCTGAACTTACGAAGGCGTGTCCCCACCGGGCCTAGCTCCGCCTGTGGAGCCCCAGCGACATTGGTGGATTTTTGTAGGGCCGGGGAGGACTTCTGTTCCTTGGAACTAGCTGCTCGGCTCTGACAAGAAAGGACGCCCCTCAGACTTTCTTGTTTCTTTATACGAAAGGCTGCATTTAATAATGTCGTGCTTTCTTAGGCTGTGCAGGAATATAAGGCAAACTAGCAGAATTACCAGCTATAGCTGTGGAGACCAGGCCCGAGAACCCATCTCCACACAATCCTCAGCCTTCCATATGCCTCTTAAGTCGGCATCATCTGTCCAATGCATATTCTACAGGACACGTCAAGCAGAGATCGACATAGCTTTGACTCTAGGACCCAGTATACTCATGTCTCTTTGGGCATGCTTTATAACTATATATCTATCACTTAAGACAGCATCTTTAATATATTTATATTGCATACTAGGGTCTCATCTCTGCTGATAAGGTACCTGTCCACGCTGCCACAGCGCTATAAACCCATGCCAACACAATCGCCGGTCTGGGTAGTATACTAGAATGTGCACGCTATCTGCAGGATCCCTGAGAATAGCAAGTGCTACCATCTGTGCAAACAAGACACCCCAGGGGAAGATTCTCAACATATCCTGGCCCTAGTGGGGAAAGGATACAGCCTGAGAATTCTCTTGTGGGAAGCTGCCGTCTCTTGTCTGGAGATTCCTGCTCTTTTTCCTCATGAGAGGAGGGAAATTTATCTCAGCATTCTTCCCCTTAAACATGTGTACTCTCGTGTCAGGGACAGATGAGTCATCAGTGATATGCAAATCATCTATTATTTCAATAATCATATATTGAATACCTTATAGCCATCTTGGCTGTAACTTTGCATTATCGTAGTCTACTCCATGTCGATATCAGTGTTTATTATTTTGGATAGTGAGCATTGAGAGACTCTGAAGGTCTCTGTGACATAGGGACAGACATGGGTAGATTTCCTGTCTGTTCTCTAACCTTTTGTGCAATAAATTCACCTTAGCACTTACACATATCCAAACAGGTGTCGGCGTTGTCGACGTAAACACCCTCTCACACACATATCTGCTCTATCACCTCCTTAGAGGAGCCTTTTACCTCAGACATGTCGACACACGCGTACCGACACACCACACACACAGGGTATGCTCTATTTGAGGACAGTTCCCCCACAAGGCCCTTTGGAGAGACAGAGAGAGAGTATGCCAGCACACACCCCAGCGCTATATAACCCAGGGATTACACTACAACTCAGTGTTTACCCAGTAGCTGCTGTATATACAAATTTTTTTGCGCCTAAATTTATGTGCCCCCCCCATCTCTTTTCACCCTTTGTGTACCAGGATACTGCCGGGGAGAGCCTGGGGAGCTTCCTTCCAGCGGAGCTGTGAAGAGAAAATGGCGCTGGTGTGCTGAGGAAGAAGGTCCGGCCCCCTCAGCGGCGGGCTTCTGTCCTGTTTCTGACTAAAAATGGCGGGGGTTTTACACATATACAGTTTTCCAGACTGTATTATGTGTATATATTGCCAAAAGGTATACTTATTGCTGCCCAGGGCGCGCGCCTCCCCCCCCCCCCCCCCCAGCACCCTACAGTGACCGGAGTGTGTGGTGTGCAGTGGGAGCAATGGCGCACAGCTGCAGTGCTGTGCGCTACCTTAATGAAGACCGGAGTCTTCTGCCGCCGATTTTATCTCCTTCTTCTGGCTCTGCAAGGGGGACGGCGGCGCGGCTCCGGGAACGGACGATCGAGATCAGGCCCTGTGTTCGAACTCTCTGGAGCTAATGGTGTCCAGTAGCCGAAGAAGCACAAGCTAGCTGCACGCAGGTAGGTTTGCTTCTCTCCCCTCAGTCCCACGTAGCAGTGAGTCTGTTGCCAGCAGATCTCACTGAAAATAAAAAACCTAACAAATACTTTCTTTCTAGCAAGCTCAGGAGAGCCCACTAGGTGCATCCAGCTCTGGCCGGGCACAGATTCTAACTGAGGTCTGGAGGAGGGGCATAGAGGGAGGAGCCAGTGCACACCAGATAGTACCTAATCTTTCTTTTAGAGTGCCCAGTCTCCTGCGGAGCCCGTCTATTCCCCATGGTCCTTACGGAGTTCCCAGCATCCACTAGGACGTCAGAGAAATATACTGGTAGTATAAATGGCTCCAAAACAAAAATTAAACCTAGTGTGAATGTATATGCGTGTATATGTGATAGAGAATATAGATTGTAAGCTCCACTGGGGCAGGGACTGACGTGAATGGCCAAATATTCTCTGTAAAAGCGATGCGGTATATGTGTGCGCTATACAGATAACAGGTATGAAATAAATAAGAGCTCTGTTCTTCCAACATAAAACGCTTGGTTCCCATCTAATATAAATACATAATAATGAGTCATTTATTTTAACCTTGACAAAAGATCTGTTACAAACTAGTTTGAACTAATGTGTTCCGAGAAACAGGATTATCAGATAACACATAGTACCTCATATATAATAAACACCACACATTATTACTTTAAGTGTATAGTTTTTATTAACAGATTTGTAAAAAATTTACAGAATATATATAGTTGCCATACTAGAACCTGAGTTCTTTTGAAAAAGTTTGTTTTAAAGAGCAAGACGATAAAAAGATCAGTGTGTAAGACATTTTTTGTATAGATTTCCTTAATACTGTAGGCTAAGGCAAGTTTTGGCAGAATGTTGTTGAACGCCAAGCCTCAATACAACCTTCCAAGCCCATACCTGGAGAGAGATCGGCTGCCATTATATGAATATTTAAGGTTTTTTTTCCATTACGAATGTTTTAACATCTTGCAAAAAGTGGCAAAACTCTGTAAAAAGTGAGCAATATAGATTAGGCATTATATATAAATTCATGACTACATAGAACCATAAGTACGTTGATAATTTGCAATAAAATACTTCATATGTTCAAGGTAAAAGCACACTGCTTTGGGAATGCACTGTTTACTGCATAGTATAGATCATCATAAAAAGCTACAGTTCCCATACATGTTTAAATACATAAGTGAATACAAGTCTAATGTTAGGCTTACATGAAAGTTTAAGGCACAAAACAAACATTAAGCTATGAATGAGATTGACAAATGCACCATATGAAACAAATCACATAACACAAGAGCAAAATTCAAGTAATCCTCAATGTTGTTATGCATAAATGAAATTTCATGATTCCCTTTTAAGATAATACTCTGGGTGAGTAGAGATTCATTTGCTTTCTACCTCACATGGATAAAGGCACTAGTTCTGCATTGGTTGTGCAAGTTAAGTCCAGACTAGTCAGATTTCATGCTTCCTAGGAAAAAAATACAGCATGCTTGGCAGTTCTAGGGTATCTATTTGGACCATTTTTAACGCTCGAGTTGCTGTACAAGAACGAGCCAACAGTTTCTGCATCATAGCATATACTTTCCCTCCATACGACCATTTGTGATGTATCCTGCTACGTAAGGTCTAGTGTATGTAGGCAATAAGGAAACTAGAGGTTCTACAATAACTGACTGAACCTGTGTGCACTGCTACAATGAAATATATGATATTCTTTTGTCTTACTGTCTACATGCAACTGCAAAATGAATTGTGAGCTTTCTTCAGGCAAAGTGACGTGGTTTCTAGTGACTTTGGCAAATGCTAGCCCTCGAGTGTGAACAGAACTTATTTTTGTTACTCTGTTCTCCACAGTAACATACTGTTCTGTTCCCAGTCAGCTCCATGAAGAACAGAGATATGCAGTGTTATAAATGAGTAATGCTGTTCTACACACAGGAAAATTAAACCGCACGTCAGACTTCCAGACTATAAGAAATACAGAATGGAATATTTTCTTTTGTTCCATCTGCTGTGAAATGTTAGCTGTGGGGCAAAGTAAGGCAAGTACCACAAAAGCAACAAAGCAGTATGCTTTTCAGAAGGCAAGGTGAAAGATAAATAGCCTGTGCATGGTAGTTTAATGCAGTTTTCATGCAGATAAATATGTTGCAGTGAAGGTTAGTGCGGGGAACAGCCTCAGTGAACAGAACAAAGTCAAGTAGGATGTATTCTCTGTAGATTAGCACATCGTACGCTGCTCGCTGCCAACTCCGTTTTCCGCACAGAGAGCAAATGCTTATTTTCTTGCTAGGGTTTCCGAGAGCTTCTTGAGCCTTTTCTTTAACTCCAGAGGGAACTTCTCATAGCACTTCTTACAGACCGGCTTCATGTCAAATTCAACAAACTTGTTCCTGGAAAAACAGAAAGGTATGTAAGTAACACAAAGGACGTAACATAGTAAGTCACACTTAAAATTACTTTTATTGCATTAACAGTACAGGGTGGTCCATAAGTGTGGAAACACCCTTATAAAAAGGAAATGAGTACGGAAATATTAAGCCAGTGTCTACACAGGGATCCGGTCTCTAGGTCGACCACTATTTGTCGATAGTAACTAGGTCGACGGGGTCTCTAGGTTGACAGGGTCTCTAGGTCGACAGGTCAAAAGGTCGACATGAGTTTTTCACAATTTTTTCTTTTTACTTTTTCATACTTAACGATCCACGCGGACTAGGATTTGTAATAGTAACCTTTCATGCGAGGGGACACGGTGCACTAATTGGGGTTCCCGGTCACTGTACGGAGAAAACAGCACAAACCCCCCCATAAAAAAACTCATGTCGACCTTTTGACCTAGACCCTGTCGACCTAGTTACTGTCGACCAATAGTGGTCGACCTAGTTACTATCTACCTTTCATACCACACCCGTCAACACATATGATATAGGAGTGGGTCAAAACTTTTTTCGGTTACGTCACCAGTATGATGGCCATCTTGAAGCCAGCCATCCTGAATTTAACTTTTTTTTTTCTTTTTTAATTGATTTTTTTGACTGTGTGACTAAAGTGACGGATAGAGGTGGAGCCGTGGCTATAGCTTATCTAGACTTTAGTAAGGCTTTTGACACTATTCCACATTGCAGACTGCTAAATAAACTTGAAAGCTTAGGATTGGATACCAAGATTGTTGAATGGACAAGATCTTGGTTACAGGATAGAAAGAGTAGTAGAGTTGTAGTAAATGGAGTGCATTTAAAGGGAGGAAAATGTTACCAGTGGAGTACTCCAGGGATCTGCCCTTGGATCAGTGCTTTTTAATATCTTTATTGGTGACATTGCAAATTGCATTAAAGGGAAACTATGCCTTTTTGCAGATGACACAAAGGTATGCAACAGGGTAGACACACCAGGTGGGGTAAAACAAATGTTCGAGGATTTAGGTAGACTAGAGGAATGGTCAAGAGTGCAGCAATTACAGTTTAATGCCCAAAAAAGCAAAATCATGCACTTGGGTCTCAAAAATCCAAAAACTAAATATAATATTAATGGTACTATACTGGAAACTACTGAGGAGGAAAGGGATCTAGGAGTCACTATTTCAGGTGACTTAAAGGCAGGTAAGCAATGTAACAAAGCAACGTGGAAGGCAAGTCAGATGCTTGGTTGCATAGGGAGAGGAATCAGTAGCAGGAAAAAAGAAGTAATAATGCCACTGTATAGGTCATTGGTACGGCCTCATCTAGAATACTGTGTTCAGTTCTGGAGGCCATATCTTCAAAAGGATATTAATACATTAGAGACTGTACAAAGTAGGGCAACTAAAATGGTGCATGGCCTACATCACAAAACATACCCAGTAAGACTAAAAAATCTCAATATGTATAGTTTGGAGCAGAGAAGGGAAAGGGGGGACATGATAGAAACTTTCAAATATATCAAGGGTTTTAACAAAATCCAGGAGGGAAACATTCTTCAAATGAAGAGAAGCAATAGGACATGAGGACATGCACTGAGACTGGAGGGGGGAGGTTCATGGGAAATCTGAGGAAAAATTTCTCCATAGAAAGGGTAGTGGACAAGTGGAATAGCCTCCCATAAGAGGTGGTAGAGGCTGAGACAGTAGAGCAATTTAAACATGCATGGAATAGACATAAGGATATCCTTACAAAGAAATAAGGATCAAATAAGGTTTGAGATAAAAAATATGGTAAAAAAAGGGGGCAGACTAGATGGGCCAAGTGGTTCTTATCTGCCGTCACATTTCTAACAAGGTTTCCTTTTGCAGGTAGGGACATTAATGACAGTGGCACGAACACAAACAGAACGCATTGACATTGTCTTGCTATCATCTGGAGATAGACGCATATGTGCTATTGCAAATAATTTCAACCAACAGATACCCAGATAGGCCACTCATTACTCACAGTGCAGTTGCCAAACTCCTTGTCAAATTGCACTGTGAGTAATGGATGGCCTATCTGGGTATCCATTGGTTGAAATGATTTGTAACGTGTGCTTTGGTCTCTAGGTATCAAGACAATCTCAACACTGTTTGTGTTAGTGCCGCTGTCATTAACGTCACTACCTGCAAAAGAAAACTCAGTACAAAACTGAATAAAGATACATTAAAACGAAAAACACCATTGTTTTGCTTAAGAAATTCTGCATCTGTTTGATGTCACAGGACTACCTTCTCAATTAAAAAAATTAGAGTTGCATTCAATATGGCCGCCATACTTGTGATATACCCTATAAAGTTTTCCCCCACTCCTGTATGGCATGTGTAGACACTGGATTAATATTTCCAAACTCATTTATTTGTTTTGACCAACAGAAGGAAATGCATGAAACTAATACCAACAGAATGTTAATAGATAGTATTTATACTATGTTTTCTGCAAGCCCTAAAGGAAAAAAGTTTTGAAAAGTTCTTCAAAGTAAACATGATCAATAAAAAAGAAACATGCAATTACACAACAAGCACGTGATAACACCCAAAAGCAAACAGAGCACACACATTAGTTGCACAAAAACACAGCTCAAATCCCTTTTGTATTATTATTTGCCTCCATCTACATGGTAATTTCAAGTATTTCCCTGTTAGAAAGCTGCATAGGCCACATGCTCACGTGAATGGCTGGCTGACATTTTTATAGCAGCTGTTGAAGCTTCTGGCCACAACCATTCCCTAGGATTATTACTTATCTTCATCACATAGGTAATTACCTATTAAAGGGATGGATGGATAGATAGGTGTCCCAAAAGAGGCACTCTGAATCAAAAAGACAATGGAGACAAGAAGTCCTGCTAGACTTCTTGTCTCCGCCGTCTTCTTTATTTGGAGTGCCGCATTTGGGATATTGGGGCAGATGTATTAATCCTGGAGAAGTAATAAAGCAGTGATAAGTGAAAAGTGATAACGCACCATCAATCAGCTCGTCCTTTTCCAAACCCGTAATGATTGGCTGATGCGTTATCACCTTTCACTTATGACTGCTTTATCACTTCTCCAGGTTTAATACATCTGCCCCACTATGCTAAGGCTGTTTGCAGCTTATTTGGATGGCATCGCACAGTACCTTTGTAGGAACCACTGACTGGTTTGCTGCCTAGACACCTGGATGGAGGTGTTGGGAGAGCTTAATAGACCCTGCATGTAAAAGTCAGATGGCCCATATGAACGTTAGAACTTTTCATCACTCTATGGCAGGCATGTCCAAACTGTGGCCCTCCAGCTGTTGAGAAACTACACATCCCAGCATGCCCTGACACAGCTTTAGCATTCTCTGACAGCAAAACTGTGTCAGGGAATGCTGGGACATGTAGTTTCACAACATCTGGAGGGCCGCAGTTAGGAACATCCCATAGAGCAGACATGTCCAAAGTGATCATGCTTTTTCCAGATATGAACCACAGCATGCACTTTACACTGCCAAGAATGCACATGGACTCTATAAGACATATTTACCCTTTTCTACATGCAGTTTTAGTCCTGTGCTTAGCAATACTGTGTGCTGAAACGGAAAGCAATTGAATTTGCTGTATTAGAAGTCTGCCATATAGCCATATAACGACGCACACTTATGGAATTCTCTAAGTATTTGTGGTCAATACATAGGGGTATATGCAATTCACGGCGAATCGCGGCAAATTATCGCCGTTTTTAAATTCGACACAATTCGACAGGTGAATTTCCGGCAGGTGGCTGCCGGAATTCACCATATTCAATGAAAAACGGATTCGACAGTCCCGCGGGCGAAAAACGGCCGATTTGCCGGATTTTGCCGCAATTTAAAAAAATGGGGAAAAACACGGAAAAAAAATGGAGTGGGGTCCCCCCTCCAAAGCATAACCAGCCTCGGGCTCATCGAGCTGGTCCTGGTTCCAAAAATGCGGGGGAAAAATTGGGCAGGGATCCCCCGTATTTTTAAAACCAGCCCCGGGCTCTGCGCCTGGTGCTGGTGCAAAAAATACGGGGGACAAAAAGAGTAGGGGTCCCCCGTATTTTTTACACCAGCATCGGGCTCCACTAGCTGGACAGATAATGCCACAGCCGGGGGTCACTTTTATGCAGTGCCCTGCGGCCGTGGCATTAAATATCCAACTAGTCACCCCTGGCCGGGGTACCCTGGGGGAGTGGGGACCCCTTCAATCAAGGGGTCCCCCCCCCCAGCCACCCAAGGGTCAGGGGTGAAGCCCGAGGCTGTCCCCCCCATCCAATGGCTGCGGATGGGAGGCTGATAGCCTAGAGTAAAATGACAAGAATATTGTTTTTTCCAGAAGAACTACAAGTCCCAGCAAGCCTCCCCCGCAAGCTGGTACTTGGAGAACCACAAGTACCAGCATGCGGGAGAAAAACGGGCCCGCTGGTACCTGTAGTACTACTGGGAAAAAAATACCCAAATAAAAACAGGACACAGACACCGTGACAGTAAAACTTGATTACACACTGCCGACACACATATACTTACCTATGTTCACACGCCGACATCGGTCCTCTTCTCCATGTAGAATCCACGGATACCTGAAAAGAAAAGATCAATATACTCACCTCAGCCAGGGTCCAGAGATAAATCCACGTACTTGGCAAAAAAAGAAAACGGACACACGGACCACCGGACTGAAAGGGGTCCCATGCTGACACATGAGACCCCTTACCCCGAATGCCGGGACACCACGTGACTCCTGTCACTGAAGTCCCTTCAGCCAATCAGGAAGCGCTACTTCCGTGGCGCTCACCTGATTGGCTGTGCGCTGTCTGTGCTGTGACAGCGCATCGCACAGCTCCGTCCATTATATTCAATGGTGGGAACTTTGCGGCTAGCGGTGAGGTCACCCGCCGGTCAGCGGCTGACCGCGGGTAACCCCACGCCATTTTTTTTTTTTATTTTACCGTTCCAGCACTAAAAAAAAATAATAATAATAATATTTTAAAAAATATATAAATAATACTTGTGCCTACAAAAAAAAAAAAAAAAGAAGTACCTAATCCCTTCTAATATAAATAGATATGCTATTCCCCCCCAAAAAAAACATGTTTAAATTTTTTTTTATTGTTTTCACCCTCCAAAGTGTGGCGGATTGAAAATGACGAATTTACTGTCTAAAAGCACTGCTGTCGAATTTCCAAACTTGAATTGAATATGCTTTTGTCGAATTGCAGCACTTGTATCATTGCAGAAAAGTCGAATTTGCAAAAAGTCGAATTTTGAAAGTCCGTTTTTTTGACGGAAAGCACTGAATTGCATTGACGATTTTTTTTTTTTGGCGAAAATGACCCAAAATTCGACAATTTCGGGAATTCGACCGCAATTGCATATACCCCATAGACTACAAATAATGGGGAAAAGACACAACTGTACTCTAGGCTTTTCACTTATGTGCGCTTTGGCTACGGACAATATTCCAAAAGATTAGGCGCCTCGTTTAATTGGGGGCTTGGCCATAATACTTTCATGCAGACTCTGCAAATCTACAGCTAAGTATATTTATGATTTATTACTTCATCGATAGCTCACCTCTAACCTCCCACAGCTAGTTAGTGAAATACAAACTCACGCAGGCAGGCCACTAACCCATGTGACAAGGAAATAGGAAACAGTTCAGAGACAGGATCCCTTTTTCTTTTTTTCTTTGTCTTTTGTATCTTTTGAAAGCTTGGAAAGGCGACGTTTAAATTCATCCGGCATTTTCTCGTAACAGGGCTTGCAAGTGGGCTTTAAATCTATCTCTACAAATTTATGCCTTTGTTAATCCCAGGGAAAGAAAGAACAGCAAGTTTGATAGAGAAAGCAAGGAAAAAACAGCATAAAAGCCTTATAGATGTGTCACCTATCCACAAATCTTGCCAAATAGCCCCATTTATCATGCCACGCACTTTGGTACTTAACCACACCAAAACCTTAATAGTACATACCGTAGTACACGGTTTGTAAAACAAGATGCAAAACTGAGGAAAAAGTAGCACAATGAAGGAAGAAGAAGCAAAGTTGAGGAAATAGTACGCAGGGTATGCCAGATACTGCAACCCAGAGTATGGTTGATTATGTATGTATTATGTAGAACAAACATGGGCAGAGTTAACGAGTGATAATACGGTTATCACTTGTTACGAGTGTTAAATGGTGTGCGAGCCAATCAACTCCTGTCATTTTTTCAAACACATAACAGTTAGGAGCTGACTGGCTGAAGCACCATTAACGTTCATAACGAGCGGTAACATAATATCACTTGCTGTTAAATCTGCCCCCAGTGCACTATTTACATACTAAGATGCAAGGCAAGACTCAGGGGAAAAAAGGTAGCACAATAAAGTAAGAACTAGCAGAAAAAAATAGGATTTTAATACCTACCGGTAAATCCTTTTCTCCTAGTCCGTAGAGGATGCTGGGGACTCCAAAAGGACCATGGGGTATAGACTGTATCCGCAGGAGACATGGGCACACTATAAGACTTTGAATGGGTGTGTACTGGCTCCTCCCTCTATGCCCCTCCTCCAGACCTGAGTTAGAAAACTGTGCCCAGGGAGACGGACATTTCGAGGAAAGAATTTATTGTTTAAACACGGTGAGTGTTGACAATGCTAAATTCCTTTGTCGTATAAACAACCCTTATGAAGCTAAGAACACTGTACGCTGTTTACTTAAGAAGTACCGTAATGGTACGCTATCTGCGTAGCGATCGCTCAGCCGTAGGCGAGACGCTCAAGCGTCACGTTCGCTCACGGCCCAGTGATCACAGGACACGTTATTGATTATGTCTAGGGGAATGATTCGCTGTAGCGTAGCGTACGCTCGAGACCACGAGGAGGTCACCAGCGGTGCAGGCGCTCACAGCACAATACCTTTATATTTAAACCTTTTAACAATGTAATGCGCTATATATCTTAATGTGAATACAGGGTGTAAGTGCAACCTTGTGTAACCTGACTAACTACAAAGCTGATTGAACGTCACCGACGCTCAAGTGAACACTTAACACTATAGAAAATACACAGATACTTGTTTAGGGTTCCAAAGCCTATTATCTGTATTATATCTAGTATACTTGTAAAAGAGTAACACAGTACAAATGATACACTACAATATAACAAAGACTTCCTAACCAAACACCTAACTAGGGGATAAACTACAATACTATCCTGATCTAATACAATACAATACAATACAATAAAGTTTAGTCTAGGGGAGATATGAGAGAAAAGAGAAAATAGAGAGAGAGAAATAGACACAGAGGGAGAGAGAGAAATTGGCTCACAGAAAGACAATGATTACGGAGAGAACTTACGCACAAAGGGTATGATCGCCTGCGCCTCGATATCCAGCTCCCGATTATCAGCAGATAACCGTTGATGAGAGAGTGAGAGCTGGATGTGGTCGGTCTGCCTATTTATGCCCCACACACAATGCAATCTCCTAGTCCCTACAATCCTACAGTTTATTGGACACAGGAATTCGGCCCTGTACTGTAACCAAAGGTCATAGGTTGATTCATACAGGTGGGCTGTGCTGATTTCCAACAGCTCAGGTGGGTGGGGAACTGGGTTTCCCGCCGCATACCTGAGTATGTGCAAATCATAGAAATGGACATAAACTTCTTATGTCCATAACTATTCGCACGAGCGATTAATACGCTCCAAACCAACACCGGAATATTGCTAATTAAATACTCTTCCGATGGGTATCAAACACTGCTGTATGACTCCTGTTAGACCCTTCGTGCAATACAAAGAGGGATTCCTCCGCTCAGGGACATTCTATCTAAACCAAACTTACAGAAACTATTGAGGGGAACATGATCTATAAACTACATTAATTGTGAACATTTGTAACTAATGAGTCGCACGCTACGATCACATAAACTCTACCGTAAATGCGCATACTGCGCGTGCGAGTGCACGCTATTGCGGGTATGCGCTTCCACGGGAGAGCGTATGCACGCGCAGCACGGACCAGTGTGCGGTGCAAATATGGCATCGTGCATAGAGACATTTTTCTGACTTCGACAGTGTCATACCAGCTCACACCACGAACATACCGCAGAACGTGGCATTCAATAGAACACCAGCCAACGGCATTAAAAAATACATAGCCACATGCTGATAAATATATAACACAACCTGTGTGTCAACACAACCAATAATAAGATACCGCATGTCATGGCATGAACAACGTCAGCAACAGCCTGACAGAAAAGAAACACCCATATATATTGGTAGATGCTCAATTAGCTTAGTGATATCATTCAGGTGCTCGAAAGGGAGGGGTATTTCTAAGAAAAAAAGGCATTTGTTTCCCCCAGCACCCTGAATGATAACCGTAACCAGATATAAATTCCACATGATAATAGAATTCAGAGATCTTCGTTACACCACAAGAGTGTAACCATAACCAATAACCGCAGACACAGTACGCACTGGGACGGGCGCCCAGCATCCTCTACGGACTAGGAGAAAAGGATTTACCGGTAGGTATTAAAATCCTATTTTCTCTTACGTCCTAGGGGATGCTGGGGACTCCAAAAGGACCATGGGGTTTATACCAAAGCTCCAGACCGGGCGGTAGAGTGCGGACGACTCTCCAGCACCGATTGAGCAAACATGAGGTCCCCATCAGCCAGGGTATCAAACTTGTAGAGCTTAGCAAAAGTGTTTGAACCCGACCAAGTAGCCGCTCGGCAAAGTTTAACTGCCGAGACTCCTCGGGCGTTCGCCCAAGAAGAGCCCATCTTCCTAGTAGAATGGGTCTCCACCAACTTCGGTAACTGCAATCTAGCCGTAGAACGAGCATGCCGAATCGTATCACAGATCCAGCGTGTAACAGACTGCATAGACGCAGGCGCCCCAATCATGCTGGGAGCATATCGGACAAACAGAGTCTCTGTTTCCCCAATCTGAGCCAAATTTGGCGACATAAATATTCAACATCGAAAGACTTTGAATCAGCCAATGCTTAAGTAACCACAGGCATCAAAATAGGCTGGTTTCTGCGAAACACAGAAACCACTTTAGCAGAACTATTATCCGAGTTCTCAATTCCGCTCTATCCACATGGAAGATCAAACAGGGCTCTTGTGAGACAAAGCCGCTACTTCCAACACCCGCCTTGCGGACGCCAAAGCCAATAGCATGACCACTCTTCAAGAGAGAAATGTTAACACAACCTTTCCTAAAGGTTCCACTCAGTGTGACACAAGAAAACACAACACCACGTCAAGGTCCCACGGTGCCAAAGGGGCACAAATGGAGGTTGGATGTGCAGTACTCCTCCCACGAAAGTCTGAACTTCCGGAAAGGTGTTTTTTTGTTTTTTTTTAAAGAAAATATATAAGGCTAAAACTGCACTGAAATGGAGCCCAACTTTAGGCCTGCATCCACACCTGCTTGCAAAGAATGGAGAAGAACGACCCAGCTGAAATTCTTCCGTAGGAGCCTTCTTGGATTCACACCAAGACACATATCTACGCCAACTACGGTGGTTGCCGTTACTTCCTTTCTAGCCTGAAGAAGTGTGGAAATGACTTCACTGGGACTACCATTTCAGGCTAGGATATGGCATTCAACCGCCACGCCATCAAACGCAGCCGCGGTAAGTCTTGATACACGCCCGGATCTTGCTGTAATAGTTCCTCATGTAGAGGAAGAGGCCAGGGATCTTCTATGAGTAAATCATGAAAAACTGGATACCAAGCCCTCCTTGGCTAGACCGGAACAATGAGGATCGCCTGAACCTTTGTTCTTACGTTTATCACCTTCAGAAAGAGTGAAAGCGGAGGAGACACATAGACCGCCTGAAAACACCCAAGGTGTCACGAGGGCGTCCACTGCTATAGCTCGAGTGTCCCTTGACCTGGAACAATATCCCTGAGGTCTCTCGTTGAGGCGAGACGCCAACATGTCCAATTGAGGCACTCCTTAAAGACTTGTCACTTCTGTGAAAACTTCTTCGTCCGACAGAACTAACACGGGCAGATCTCGAAGAATATGTTCGCCGAAAATAGCTCTTAATTCGGGAAAGCTTATTGCAGACAAGCTTCCCAACTTGAAATTTTCCTCTGGAAATACTTCCCTTGCAAGGACTGCTCCCCAGGCTCGGAGATCTGCATGCATGGACACCAGGATCTAATCCTGGATCCCGAACCTTCGTCCCTCTAGGAGGTGAGAACCGAGCAGACTCCACAGGAGCGATATCCTGGCCATTAGGATTATATTCCGGTGCATGTGCAGGTGAGACCCGGACCACATTTCCAACTGGTCCCTTGAAAACCACTCTGGCATTTAACTTGCTCACCGAGAAGGCCTCTTAGGCCGCACCCATCCGCTTCATTAACGGAACCTATTGATGGATTGTCACTGCAAATCTGATCCGACTCTGGATCCTCAGACCTCTTTCCACAGGAAAACCACAGAACCTCAACTGTTCAGTATCTACTCTGATACCCACCTCCGACATCTGCGTGGTTGGGAACAACAGCCATTCCCCTGTGTTGAAGAACAGTCAGAGAGAAACAACGATTTGCACCACTTGTTTCTTGACCTCGCCTTAATCAGGAGAGCGTCTCAGTACAGAATAACAATGGCTCTTACTATTGAAAGAAAACCATCATACCGCCATCACTCCGGTGAAATGGCAAATACAATCCTGGATATCCAGCCAGATAATCTGAATGCGGAACACAATGCATTTAAATCTTAGTTTCTTTTTCTTTTTTAAACAGGGACACCAGGACAATGCCCTGAACCTGACGCATCTCTGGTATGGCGTCGCGTACTACCTCCCCTTCCAGAGGGGAAAAGGCCAAATCTATTAGAAAAAACAGTGAGGGGAAACATCTGTAACTCCAGAATGTCCCCCTTTGGATTCTATAATTAACGCACAGGTACTAGTCTATTCCCGGACTTAACTGAAAAGTAGTAGACGAGTCCCCACCGGAGTGGGGTCCAGCCAGATAGACTCAGCACCATGTGGTGGATGTGGTAGAAACAGAAACGACATCCGCTTCTGCGAACCTAACAAGGCTGCAGAACACTTAGCTTTTCACCTTCCACTGTCTGCACAGAAAAGGAAAAAAGAACGGTATCGAACCAGTTAAAGCGACTGCATCCCACCAAAGAATGCGTCACCAACCGTTGTGAGGGAATCTAACTCACGAAGTTAGATTTACCAGCAGTATCCGCCGAGATTGACTGAACTGAGGCATCCCCAAACAGCGGTACACCGTCGCAGGGAAAAACTCCAGTATCTCTCGGAGTCAGACTCAACATTCCCCCGGCCACACCTCCTGTATACTCACGGCAGCCTGCCGCAATGTTAAAAAGAACCAACATAAGGAACATCTCCTATCTCGTTAGGATAATTCTATCGGATGTCTTTCCGAATATAAACACTCCCTCATGTGCATGTAATGCAAATAAGCCCAAACCATAGAAATAAAATATCACTTAGCTTCCTGTATACGATCCTTTGTGACAGAGCCCCGTGTCGACCAGTAGTTGACTTTCACAGTATTCTTTCCGCCGCAGGAAAAGAATAAACATTCTGACTCCTTGAGAGGATGTGAGACCAACTCGTCACGGCCGACCTAGAGCTTTATCAACAGAGCGACCAGCACATGAGAAGGAATACTATTACTTCAGCATTCATTATAAATCATGAGATGAATATACATATTGTAATACACATATACACACATATCCTAAATATAACATACATATAACATACATATAAGCGGATTGTCCGGAGCCTTCGGGTCCCTAGTGACATTAATGTGTTCTCAATGTGTATGACCATGTACTGAATGCCCCAGATGTGGATCTACCAGGAAACATTATTGTCGACAGAAAACCTAGTAATCGTCGACAGCAGGGAGTAGTAACCAGGCAAAATAACATTCTTGCGACCCCGAGGGAAGTATACATATA
Organism: Pseudophryne corroboree; assembly: GCF_028390025.1. Taxonomy (NCBI): domain Eukaryota; kingdom Metazoa; phylum Chordata; class Amphibia; order Anura; family Myobatrachidae; genus Pseudophryne; species Pseudophryne corroboree. The sequence goes on from NC_086445.1 coordinate 468,452,672, forward strand.
TAATTTTAATATCACTCCCCCACAATTATTACCATGTCTGTGCTCGAGCTACAGGCCCATGGAACGGTACCATACATATACATATAAATACATATACAGGTATAAGTTAGTTACAGCATGTCAATTTACACCCGGTAATAACAGTTGGTGCCGACAGGGTCACCCACATACTACTGTGTCTCCCCTACAGTGTTAACTTTTAACAAGCATATCACTACCGACCTGTTGACTCAGCATCTACTGTATCAAGTACGAAACAGGCGTCGGCTATGCCGACAGTGAACCCCATAGGTGTTTGTGACAGAACACCCACGCATGTCGACACAAGTGAACTATAGAGGTTATATCTGACAGGGAGCACACAGAGACTATACACAACAATGATTACATGCCCATTTCTAAAAGCAAATAGTGTTATATATCCCTCAACATAACACTAAAGGTATGTGCCCCCCCCTTGTTTGTGCTGTACACATATTTTGGCGGGGACAGTGAGAAAATGGCGCTGAACACTGTGTGTGAGGGCTAAGCCCCTCCCCTCATCGGCACGCTTCAGCCCCGTTATATTTTCCTTCTATAAGCAGGCAGGGGGCCGTATATAGTGTATATACACTATACACCTCCTAAACAATAAACAAAATGCTGTCCAGGGCGACCCCCCTGCGCCCTGCACCCAAGTAAAACCGTTGGTGTGTGGGAGCACTGGCGCGCAGCGCGACCGCTGCTGTGGACTGGCGGGGGTATCGTACGCGGTGCCCGGGGGCCCGACTCTGCTCTTTTGCCAGTCCCAACGAGACCTCAGTAACTGCTGCCCAGGGCGCTCCCCCCCAGCGCCCTGCACCCTGTGAGTGCCGTTGGTGTGTGGGAGCATGGAGCGCAGTGCTACCGCTGCGCTTACCTCCGTTACTGAAGTCTTCTGCCGTCTGACGCCTTCTGTTCTTCTCATACTCACCCAGCTTCTGTCTTCTGTGAGGGGGGTGACGGCGCGGCTCCGGGAACAAGCAGCTAGGCGAACCAAGTGATCTAACCCTCTGGAGCTAATGGTGTCCAGTAGCCAAAGTAGCAGAGCTCTTGAACTAAGAAGAAGTAGGTCTGCTTCTCTCCCCTCACTCCCACGATGCAGGGAGCCTGTAGCCAGCAGGTCTCCCTGAAAATAAAAAACCTAATAAAGTATTTAGAGAAACTCTGTAGAGCTCCCCTAGTGTGTGTCCAGTCACTCCTGGGCACAAAGTCTAACTGAGGTCTGGAGGAGGGGCATAGAGGGAGGAGCCAGTTCACACCCATTCAAAGTCTTATAGTGTGCCCATGTCTCCTGCGGATCCCGTCTATACCCCATGGTCCTTTTGGAGTCCCCAGCATCCTCTAGGACGTAAGAGAAATGTAGCAAGGGTGAGGATAAATTACACAATGCATGTCTGATAGGAGCGAACCTCTCTATGCATCATTATGCTACGCACCAAAAAGTCTAGAACACTATGGGGGTAATTCCAAGTTGATCGCAGCAGGAATTTTGTTAGCAGTTGGGCAAAACCATGTGTACTGCAGGGAAGGCAGATATAACATGTGCAGAGAGAGTTAGATTTGGGTGGGTTATTTAGTTTCTGTGCAGGGTAAATACTGGCTGCTTTATTTTTACACTGCAATTTAGATTGTAGATTGAACACACCACACCCAAATCTAACTCTCTCTGCACATGTTATATCTGCCTCCCCTGCAGTGCACATGGTTTTGCCCAACTGCTAACAAAATTCCTGCTGCGATCAACTTGGAATTACCCCCTATATACGAACTAAGATGCAAGGTTAAGGAAAAAGTACGCAGCATGGGAATTGCTCCAGGCCTCTTGCACCACATTGCAGAAAAGGTGTATGAGGACACATCTGTATAAAATGCTTGAATGCGAAGGGTTTGTGACATCTTGATACATTTACAGGTTGTGAGCATTCCCTAGGGGGCCATCAAGGGGCATAAACAGTAGTTCACAGCGCTTCTCAGTCAAGCATTTCCACATATGAGAAAGTGGAATACAGAGTACATGTTACACTTTCACCCATATACATTCCTGCAACTCATTCACCAGCACTTCTAAGGTTTAGTGAAGTGCTATGAACAGATTGTAGTGCTGTTGGACTGCTGTGGGGGAACCTAACAGACCATGGCACAATTCAGGACCCATGGCAGGAGGCGTGGATAAGCTTTATTGAGCAGTAAGTGAAAATGTAGCAATATTTCCTCCAGAAATAATAACATGGTCCCTCCATTGGAGCAGTCTACAGTATGTCCAAAACGTTACAAGTGTGCAATACTGATAAAAATACATTTCAGGAAATTTCAGATATTAACGCAAGTGAGAAAAAGAGGTAAGCATATTTTCTTGTAGTCTGATAGCACATAACTTAGTTCTCCACTGAGCTGTTCCACCATCTACTTACTTGAGAGTTAACTTTGTGTTGCAGGTAGAACATGCAAAGCAGTTCACACACCAGGCCTTGTTCAGGGCAGACACAACTATAGGAAAACAAATGAAAGTTACAGTATCTTTATCTTTTATATACTTTGTTTGTACAACAATATATTACTTCTTTTCTGATTTCTTAGCACATAACCTGCTGGACTGAACCATCACAGCAGTTTCACCAGGTAAATGCAATGCCTGGTCCTAGCCAGGTTCACAACCAATGTAATCAAGTCATTTAACCTATTAGTAATTGCTATAACAGCAGTACATGACATGAGAGTTCCCTATAACCCCAGATAAGTAGTTTTTCCAGAGTATATAAATGCCTTTTCCACTAGCCAGGAGAGGGCAGTAGTAGCGCCCAAATACTCCTTTAGTTATTTTATGCCCAAATAAAACTTTTATCATTAATAAAGCAAATTTCAGATCTACTGTAGGGACACACCTCAAAAGCAAGCAGATGCTGCTCCTAACATAGTACAGGCAAAACAAAAACTCTGTGTTCTGAGCTATTTTATGCAATGTTTTATGAATCTCCTTCAATGTGACTTTGGACCACAAGTAGTAGTTTTATCGCTGGTCAGAAGCAAAATGAAAATTCTAACCACTATGCAGCACCACCGGCATGCAGTTAAGTTACCGGCTGTCGGGATCCCGGCGTTCAGGAGAGCGACGCCGGAATCCCAACAGATGGTGAAATACTGACGCCCGGAATCCCAGCCACCTCCAGGTATTCCCACTTGGTTGGTGGGTCCATGCTAATAACCAAGTGCTCGGCCTGAAGCGTAGCAAGCCCACTAGGGTACTCGCTGCCTCCCAGTTAGGATTCTGACAGACGGGATGCTGCTGTCTCTGTATACTGACAACCAGCATCCGGTCTGCCAATAAATCGTATGTACTCCACACCACCAACCCCATGACTAGGGAGGTCAATCTAGGGATCGGGAGGATTCCAGGATTTAGGCCAAAAAATGGCCAGGATTCAATCCTGGGATTGGAAGCTCCAATCCCAAGGATTGCGGGATTAACCTGCCCCATTGGTTTGTTTTTTTATGCCAGGCAGCATTGAGAATCCTCAGGAGGCTCAGACGCTGCCTGGTTCCCTCCTCCCAGCTACCCCTGCAGTGTGTACTGCACAGCATGACCGTGTCAAGAGATCACGCTGCGCAGTCAGACGCCAGCCACCCAGACCGCACCTCACCGCCCGCGAGCCCTCCCACGAGAATATTTGTGTGGGCTAGGGTGGGTGGGTCTTCAACCCTATCCCGGGAACCCCGGGATTGACCTTTTATGACCTTTTCAATCCCAATACCCAGGATTGGGAGAAGAAAAAAAAAAAAAAGGCCCGGGAATGGCCTCCCTACCCATGACAAGAACACTAAAGTATGTATGGGTTTACAGGTAATGTGGTAAAAGGATATAGTTCAAATTTAAACAATAACCATAATAAATGGTGAATTAAAGAGGTTTCTACTCTGTCATTTTTGGACAATGTCCTGCCACCATGCACAAGGAGGAGGTAGGGATCCCCACATTACCTGACTGGACAGCCAGCTCACTACTTTCAATGCTTATATACCAAGCATTGATCTACTGAAACACCTACACAGCCTCATCATTCTTAAAAATCTACGGCAGTTCCTTATACAGCTATATCCTCATACAGCACTGCGCCAAACAGCCCCTCCCAGTGCACCAGATCCCGAGAGACTTTTTTTTTTTTTTTTGCCAAAAATGTGTCTTAAATGCAATGTAATGCAACTAGGAGGCACCAGGAGACTGAATCTGTATACAAAGTGCTACAATGCAGCAGCTGCATCTTTTTCCCAATACACATTCTGTTCCGTATACAGACTCAGTCTCACACACACAATATACAAGTGTAAGACATCAAATTAACCAGGTTTGTCCTAGTTGCACTGTGTTGCGATTAAGATGTATTTTCTGCAAAACAGCACACCCAACGGTAGCAGAGTTACACAGGACAGCACAAGCTGGTGTATTGAGGCTAGATGTATGAGGACACACACGTTTTTTTTTTAATTATTATTATTATACTGGTATGTACTTGTTCAGTTTGAACCATTTGCTTCTGTTTCACACATTTCATATACAAGTGAAGCTTTAAGAAACTTATGTCACAGTTTAAGGGGTGTATTCAATAACTGTCGGAAAGACGGCAGCTTCTGACAGAAATAGGTCAGAAGGGGTTCCGACCTATTCAATAGGGGCTGATTTTTTCTGACAAGTCGGGAATTCCCGACTTGTCGGAAAAAATGTGGATCAGCGGAATAGCCACCGATTCACGTGCTTCTGTCGGAAATGGGGCCAAATCCGACAGGTTTTGGCCCCCTCTCCGACAAACTCAATCCGACTTGAAAACAAGTCGGATTGAGGTGAGGAGACGAGCGGTGCTGCGGGCAGCTGAGATCGGCGGCCGGCGGGAGGAGCTGGCTGCGGGGGGAGGAGGCGCTGCAAGGAGAGAGGCGCCAGGCCTCTCTCCCTGCAGCACCTCCCCCCGCCACCGCAGACATGTCCCCCCGTAGCCAGCTCCTCCCGCCGGCCGCCGATCTCTGCTCCCCCCGCCGCCGTTAATCCCCCCGCCATCTGCACCCCTGGCCACTGCTGTCAGCGCATTCGCAGCTGCTGACAGTAGCAGCAGCACAGGACCCTGTGTACGGCCAAATCCGACAGTCGGATTTGGCCGTCCATTGAATAGGGGTTGTCTGATCCATTCCGACAACTGCATGTCGGAATGGATCCGACTCTTATTGAATATACCCCTAAGTAGTACTAACTTAGCTGCAGTGATTACAAGACTATTTATACTTACCATCACCTTCAATGACACGGTTGCAGTGAAAGCAAACATCTCCAAAGAGCTAGAAGAAGAGAGGAATATGAGATTATAACTAGACTACACAATTCGTGTTTCTGGTAATTAGCTTATGTTTTTAACTGCAGTTATGTAAGAGGAGTTATTAACTATATCATGATTACCAAGTAAAATGTGATTATGTCCGTAAATACATGATGTGGTGAGCAAAATCTAGAAGGGTCACTGCCTGTAAACAGCCTGATGTGATGTAATACATGGATAACCCTCATTTCAGTTGCTTTTAGCTCTACTGAATTCTGCATATCTCATTAAAGCATTCTGAGAGGTTGGAGCGTTTTACAGAACGAATGATAGCAAAATGGGTTAAAGGACATTTTGTGGAGGTCAGAAAAACAACTCCTCAGCAGGGGAACCTCTTCCCTTAGTATGTAAGCATTCTTCCCGGTTATTCTCCCCCTAGCACTAACATAACCCCAGTGCTCTGCGCCCCTTTGTCCCCTTATTCCACTTCAACGACGCTGACACGGTTTGCCCATAAGTTGGGTAACATTAAAGTTGGGTGCTGAACTGACTCCACTACAACTTGCTCCTTCAAGCAATAGTTATTGTCCTCCCTATCCCCTGATACTTGTACTGCCCTATCTGGGTAGTTATAGTAATGTTTTGTAATTACGATAGGTTAGAAGTTGTGTATTGTACTGAAGCTCCACTATTTTGTTATATTGCAATATTATTATGTTTACCCCCTTATATGGTGCTGAAGACACTTTATGGTGTATTACACAGAAAATAATAACAGCAATAACTAAATAACCTAAGGAACACAGTTACTGTACTGGGTAGGGCACAATTTGGAGTGGGAGAAATAATATAAACCCCCCCCACAAAAAAAACTAGGCAGTAAAAATAATTTGTAAGAGATGTAGGAATGGTAGGAATGACCTCTTCCGGAATGCCTTTTTCCCTTAGGATCCGGCGTTCAACCGCCATGCCGTCAAACGCAGCCTTGGAACAGACATGGTACTTGCTGAAGCAAGTCCCTTCTTAGCGGCAGAGGCCATGAGTCCTCTGTGAGCATCTCTTGAAGTTCCGGGTACCAAGTCCTTCTTGGCCAATCCGGAGCCACGAGTATAGTTCTTACTCCTCTACGTCTTATAATTCTCAATACCTTGGGTATGAGAAGCAGAGGAGGGAAGACATACACCGACTGGTACACCCACGGTGTTACCAGAACGTCCACAGCTATTGCCTGAGGGTGTTTTGACCTGGCGCAATACTTGTCCAGTTTTTTGTTCAGGCGGGACGCCATCATGTCCACCTTTGGTTTCCAACGGTTCACAATCATGTGGAAGACTTCCCGATGAAGTCCCCACTCTCCCGGGTGGAGGTTGTGCCTGCTGAGGAAGTCTGCTTCCCAGTTGTCCACTCCCGGAATGAACACTGCTGACAGTGCTATCACATGATTTTCCGCCCAGCGAAAAATCCTTGCAGTTTCTGCCATTGCCCTCCTGCTTCTTGTGCCGCCCTGTCTGTTTACGTGGGCGACTGCCGTGATGTTGTCCCACTGGATCAATACCGGCTGACCTTGAAGCAGAGGTCTTGCTAAGCTTAGAGCATTGTAAATTGCCCTTAGCTCCAGTATATTTATGTGGAGAAAAATCTCCAGACTTGATCACACTCCCTGGAAATTTTTTCCCTGTGTGACTGCTCCCCAGCCTCTCAGGCTGGCCTTCGTGGTCACCAGCATCCAATCCTGAATGCCGAATCTGCGGCCCTCTAGAAGATGAGCACTGTGTAACCACCACAGGAGAGACACCCTTGTCCTTGGAGATAGGGTTATCCGCTGATGCATCTGAAAATGCGATCCGGACCATTTGTCCAGCAGATCCCACTGAAAAGTTCTTGCGTGGAATCTGCCGAATGGAATCGCTTCGTAATAAGCCACCATTTTTCCCAGGACTCTTGTGCAATGATGCACTGACACTTTTCCTGGTTTTAGGAGGTTCCTGACTAGCTCGGATAACTCCCTGGCTTTCTCCTCCGGGAGAAACACCTTTTTCTGGACTGTGTCCAGAACCATCCCTAGGAACAGCAGACGTGTCGTCGGAAACGGCTGCGATTTTGGATATTTAGAATCCACCCGTGCTGTCGTAGAACTACTTGAGATAGTGCTACTCCGACTTCCAACTGTTCTCTGGACCTTGCCCTTATCAGGAGATCGTCCAAGTAAGGGATAATTAAGACGCCTTTTCTTTGAAGAAGAATCATCATTTCGGCCATTACTTTGGTAAAGACCCGGGGTGCCGTGGACAATCCAAACGGCAGCGTCTGAAACTGATAGTGACAGTTCCGTACCACGAACCTGAGGTACCCTTGGTGAGAAGGGCAATTTGGGACATGGAGGTAAGCATCCTTGATGTCCAGGGACACCATATAGTCCCCTTCTTCCTGGTTCGCTATCACTGCTCTGAGTGACTCCATCTTGATTTGAACCTTTGTATGTAAGTGTTCAAAGAGTTCCCATTTAGAATAGGTCTCACCGAGCCGTCTGGCTTCAGTACCACAATATAGTGTGGAATAATACCCCTTTCCTTGTTGTAGGAGGGGTACTTTGATTATCACCTGCTGGGAATACAGCTTGTGAATTGTTTCCAATACTGCCTCCCTGTCGGAGGAAGACGTTGGTAAAGCAGACATCAGGAGCCTGTGAGGGGGAGACGTCTCGAATCTCCCGTCTGTACCCCTGGGATACTACTTGTAGGATCCAGGGGTCCACTTGCGAGTGAGCCCACTACGCGCTGAAACTCTTGAGACGACCCCCCACCGCACTTGAGTCCGCTTGTACGGCCCCAGCGTCATGCTGAGGACTTGGCAGAAGCTGTGGAGGGCTTCTGTTCCTGGGAATGGGCTGCCTGCTGCAGTCTTCTTCCCTTTCCTCTATCCCTGGGCAGATATGACTGGCCTTTTGCCCGCTTGCCCTTAAGGGGACGAAAGGACTGAGGCTGAAAAGACGGTGTCTTTTTCTGCTGAGATGTGATTTGGGGTAAAAAAGGTGGATTTTCCAGCTGTTGCCGAGGCCACCAGGTCCGATGGGCCTACCCCAAATAACTCCTCCCCTTTATACGGCAATACTTCCATGTGCCGTTTGGAATCTGCATCACCTGACCACTGTCGTGTCCATAAACATCTTCTGGCAGATATGGACATCGCACTTACTCTTGATGCCAAAGTGCAAATATCCCTCTGTGCATCTCGCATATATAGAAATGCATCCTTTAAATGCTCTATAGTCAATAAAATACTGTCCCTGTCAAGGGTATCAATATTTTCAGTCAGGGAATCCGACCAAGCCACCCCAGCGCTGCACATCCAGGCTGAGGCGATCGCTGGTCGCAGTATAACACCAGTATGTGTGTATATACCTTTTTAGGATATTTTCCAGCCTCTCAGCTGGCTCCTTGAGGGCGGCCCTATCTGGAGACGGTACCGCCACTTGTTTTGATAAGCGTGTGAGCGCCTTATCCACCCTAAAGGGTGTTTCCCAACGCGCCCTAACTTCTGGCGGGAAAGGGTATACCGCCAATAATTTTCTATCGGGGGAAACCCACGCATCATCACACACTTCATTTAATTTATCTGATTCAGGAAAAACTACAGGTAGTTTTTTCACACCCCACATAATACCCTTCTTGTGGTACTTGTAGTATCAGAAATATGTAACACCTCCTTCATTGCCCTTAACATGTAACGTGTGGCCCTAAAGGAAAATACGTTTGTTTCTTCACCGTCGACACTGGAGTCAGTGTCTGTGTCGACCGACTGAGGTAAATGAGCGTTTTACAGCCCCTGACGGTGTTTGAGACGCCTGGACAGGTACTAATTTGTTTGCCGGCCGTCTCATGTCGTCAACCGACCTTGCAGCGTGTTGACATTATCACGTAATTCCTTAAATAAGCCATCCATTCCGGTGTCGACTCCCTAGAGAGTGACATCACCATTTCAGGCAATTGCTCCGCCTCCTCACCAACATCGTCCTCATACATGTCGACACACACGTACCGACACACAGCACACACACAGGGAATGCTCTGATAGAGGACAGGACCCCACTAGCCCTTTGGGGAGACAGAGGGAGAGTTTGCCAGCACACACCAAAAACGCTATAATTATACAGGGACAATCTTTATATAAGTGTTTTTCCCTTATAGCATTTTAATATATATATACATATCGCCAAATAAGTGCCCCCCCTCTCTGTTTTAACCCTGTTTCTGTAGTGCAGTGCAGGGGAGAGCCTGGGAGCCTTCCCACCAGCATTTCTGTGAGGGAAAATGGCGCTGTGTGCTGAGGAGAATAGGCCCCGCCCCCTTTTCGGCGGGCTTCTTCTCCCGTTTTTCTGAGACCTGGCAGGGGTTAAATACATCCATATAGCCCCCAGGGGCTATATGTGATGTATTTTTAGCCAGAATAAGGTACTATCATTGCTGCCCAGGGCGCCCCCCCCCAGCGCCCTGCACCCTCAGTGACCGCTGCTATGAAGTGTGCTGACAACAATGGCGCACAGCTGCAGTGCTGTGCGCTACCTTATGAAGACTGAAGAGTCTTCTGCCGCCGTTTCTGGACCTTCACTTTTCGGCATCTGCAAGGGGGGTCGGCGGCGCGGCTCCGGGACGAACCCCAGGGTGAGACCTGTGTTCCGACTCCCTCTGGAGCTAATGGTGTCCAGTAGCCTAAGAAGCCAATCCATCCTGCACGCAGGTGAGTTCACTTCTCTCCCCTAAGTCCCTCGTAGCAGTGAGCCTGTTGCCAGCAGGACTCACTGAAAATAAAAAAACCTAACAAACTTTTACTCTAAGCAGCTCTTTAGGAGAGCCACCTAGATTGCACCCTTCTCGGCCGGGCACAAAAATCTAACTGAGGCTTGGAGGAGGGTCATAGGGGGAGGAGCCAGTGCACACCATCTGATCCTAAAGCTTTTACTTTTGTGCCCTGTCTCCTGCGGAGCCGCTAATCCCCATGGTCCTGACGGAGTCCCCAGCATCCACTTAGGACGTCAGAGAAAAGTACATTTCTAAAACACCTAACAGAGCTGAGAGGTAATGTAATACATGTGAGGTTCAAAGAGACCCAACCATCCTAGACATGACCGACAAACAAAACCTAGGCAGCTTCCCTACCCACAGACATGTAACATGCATAACTGTGATCAGAGGAATCACACCGGAATGTTCCCCAAGATTATTGACAGGGAACCAGTTTTCAAAACTTCAAGCGCAAATGAATGGACTGCAAATTACAAGCAAACAAATTGGACATTTTCATGTGCATTAATAATTATTATACCGAAGTTACCTATAGCAATACCGGGGTAGTGTGGAGTGAAGCAAGTTGAAAACAGTAAATGGAAAAATGGTTAACAAGGGTATCAACTGTTTATAATGAAACACTTCCCATAAAGGCGCACACCCAAAGTGCGGTGAAGATTGGGGGTGAGATGCCAGGGACAACCATAGTCCCGGGAAGAAAGAGCACCAATTGGAGTTCAATAGTACAGAAATTGGTCTGGAGCCTCTTTATGAAATATCTTGATCTGAAGTCAAATGTCATCATTAAATTCTATTCTTCTCCAAAATGTTTCCAAATTGCATTCATCTGCCCTGTCACTCAGCATAACCCAGGGTTCATGAACTACAGAGGCAGCTTGCACTATGGTAACTGGCTTGCACTACACCTCCTCCTTAGAATATGTATGTACGGTATGTAAATTTCCACTGCATGCAGAATTCGCTGCATGTATGAATACAAGAAAATATATATATATTTCCATAAAGCATAAGAACAAAACTGCAAACAAACGTAGCATCATGAAAATTAATCTGAAATAGAGAAACGAGCAAAATACCCCCAGATTTACTCTTAACCACATCACAAAACTTTACTTATTATACAAAGCCATCCAAAACAATGGCGGCGCATTCATGCATGTACATCCCATGTCACTGACCTGGTTATAATGAGTCTCGCAGTAAGCCAGTCCTTTTCTCTCATAGTGGCGATGGCCAAGGAAAGGCTTCTCACATTTAGCACAAACAAAATGCTGAAATGAGATAACCACAATTTAGACATCAGGAACACTGAGTCCTAATACACACACAGGGATATAATGTATTTTCCTTTGTACCTCCACATGCCATTGCTTTCCCATAGCGTTAACCACACGACCTTCAATTGGCCTCCTGCAGGCTCCACAGATAGGAACCCCCATTTTATCATGGCAGGGTAAGCAGTACAGCTCTCCTTTCAGCTCACGGGCATCAGCTGTGAGCTCTTTTCTGCATAAACACAAAACAACCAGATAGAAATATACATGTGCTCAGTTTAGGCCAAGCAACCCCATCACATCCTGTCTAAATCTAATGAAACCACTGAAAGAGCTCTATATTACCTACCCCAAGATTTCTATTGACGCTATATTAGAACCAGCTACAGTGCATGTTTAATTGCTGCGATTATAAAGATATGAAACTTTATTTAAAAAATGTATCAATACAGGATTTTTACAGAGATAAATATTAGTACCCCATAGAGTCCACGCTGGTCTATATAATGCCTACAGAGTACCACACTGATGGATATATGTTGTTACTATATTAGTAATAATACTATCACCAGAGATCATTACTATGGATCAACCATAATCTCTCCATAAGGAAGCATACCCGCAGTTGGCACAGTTGAAGTGATCGGGGTGGTAAGGATCATTCTTAAATATCAGAGGTTGCTCATCAATAATGGCATGACACTTTTGGCAAATGTACTTTCCCAGTCCTCTGGCTTTTTCTCGATTGTGACAAGGACGACACAGGTGTCTAGAATGAGAAATCATTTCAGCTTTACAGTGAAGAAACAAGTAACATTATTATCCTGGATAAGACATATAAGCTACTTTAACTCTTCACAAATTATTGTGCTGAATTTTCTTGTCATCTTTGAAACCTCTTGCACTAACTAGAAGCGAACAAGACCCCCTCAAAAACAAGCTCCCCTCCACCCAATGCCAGACTACGTGAATGTGACAGCAAGTCAAAATAAAAAGGACATGCGTCCTGATAGTATACTGCACGTCACAGTTACAAGATTTCATATTAAAAACGGTTTATATTTTTAAAAATAAAAAGTTGATGTAGAATAATGCAGAAGGGCAGAGTGACACCAGTAATTTGCTCCTGGCCCAAATTGCCCACAAATCGTTTACAACAGGGGGGCCAAGCTGGTCCCCGATGACCCTTGACTGTTCATGCTTTCCAGACCACCTAACTGGTCCACAGTTGTGGTCATTAGCATACATTTTAAAAGATGTGGTGCATTCATTCCTGACACATTCTACAGATCCACCAGTGGTCTGGAAAACATGAACTGTTAGTGGTCCTTGAGGACAAGTTTGGTCACCCTTGGTTTACAACACACAGGTCTATAAATCACAGTCGTGGGTCTCTGAGAAAAGACAACAGTCACCCACCTCCCTGCGTTCTTCACAAAACCAATGTCTGCCAGGACATTCTGACAGATATCACAGCGAAAGCATTCAGGGTGCCAGCTATTATTCATTGCCTTGATAACACGGCCAATGATGAACTCGCCTACGGAAGGAAAAAAAAAATATATAGTTATCACATTGGCAATACAAATGATATATATTTGGAGGAACATAATGTGAAACCTCACCTGGTTATGAATACAAATCCAAAAAACAGTATCAGAAGTCTTTACGAGCTTTTCTTTTCTACTATTGATAAGAAAGCAGGTACACTTCCTGAAAGAATGTATTTGAATGTGAAGAATGCTCATGATGTATCTATTTGTGTGTGGACTGTGCTGTGCCTGGTGATGATCTCCACTGCTGCCTGCTCCGGCTGCTAAGCCACTGCTCAGGTCCTGCAGCCGTGTGGGTATGGGATACAATCAATTTCCAGATGTTGGAATCCCGGCGGTCAGGATACAGACGCGGGAATCCCAACAGCCGACAATACCGACTGCCGGAATCCCGTCGCTCAGGGACTATTCTCACTCGTGGGTGTCCACGACACCCATAGAGTGAGAATAGAAATTGTGGCGAGCGTGGTGAGTCACCGAGCCCACAGCATGGCAAGCCCGCAAGGGGACTCTTACCGCTTGCCCTGTTGCCGGCATTTTGGCTGGTAGGATGCCGCTGTCGGAAACTTGGCAGCTGGTATCCCACCTGCCAGGAAATAGTATGTATTCAGTGGGTACAGATAGTTATGGGTGACTACATAAGGCTATGAAGCCACCTGGTGGACCTCAGGAGACATCTTGGTCAACCCCTGATCTAGAGCAGCCAGTCGGAGGAAGTTGGCAACAGCAGGATAACAAGTATGCCTACCATTTTTTACTGGTATACGGTCAGTAGATCTACACTAAAAAGGTCTACAGTCAATAGGTTGACAACTAATGTTAGACATACATTAGGCCAATAGGGTCAAGAGGTCAACACAAATTTTTTTTTTTGTTCTTTTGCTTTTTTTTTCCCATTTTTTTTTCCATTTTTTTTTAAACTTTTCATTACTTTACCATCCACGTGGACTACGATTGGGAATAGTAACCTGTGCCGAGCGCAGTGGAGCGAGGCACCTTGCCCGAAGCATGGCGAACTATGCGAGCCATGCGAGGTGAGGTGGTACACTAATGGGGCTTGTTTGTGACAGAAAGGTGACAACACGCACACCAAAAAAAATTTCTCCAGACAAAAATAATATATATATATATATATATATATATATATATATATATATATATATATATATATATATATATATATATATATATATATATATATATATGGCGTCTACTATTGTCGATCTTTTGACCCTGTCAACCTAATGCATGTCTACCATTAGTGGTAGACCTATTGACTGCAGACCTTTTTAGTGTAGTTCTAATAATCCACACCCTTTTTTACCATACCATATCAATGGGCTATCATCACACAGGCTATCCAATCCGACATGTACAGATTACTCCGTTTACAAAATTACATTTTCCAGCTGCCACAGAAAGTTCACTGTATCACAGGAGAGAAAGACGAGAATTCTTACCACACTGATGGCAGCAAGGGGCGAAGAGCATTTGGAAATCATGTTCACAGTACTTCCTCCCCTCAAACTGAAAAATACAATCCAGTACAGTCAAACTACACGTGTACATATATGTTATCACATGTATAATTCTGGAACACTATACATAAATGTTACAGCGGTAAAATGGACTCAAGCTTAAATGAGTTAGAAAAAGAAGTTCACATGTAGCTGAGGGAACAGGAAAACACAGAGCTTTCCGCATATAGGGCCTTATGGGCAGATGTAACGTGCAGAAAGATTTAGATTTGGGTGTGGTGTGTTCAAACTGAACACTAGATGTAAAAATAAAGCAGGCAGTATTTACTCTGCACAGAAACAATATAACCCACCCAAATCTAACTCTCTCTGTACATGTTATATCTGCCCCACCTGCAGTGCAACATGGTTTTGCTCATAAGTGTGCTTTTTTGGTCTGCTAACAAACCTGAATAACCCATATTGTCCAGGCTTGAATGTGGAGATTGCACAACTCAGCTAATAAAGGGAACCAAATTCATTTTATTCTGGCCATGTGATCGCGCAACCAGCAATGGTAAATTTAGGGGTCAGGATGCCCCTATGCACAACATTATCAGCAGTACCCAATCATGTCACTATCCTCTTCATGTTGGGGCCTCCCAAATGCCAAAGCAACACCAACCTCAGAACCACCACCACCACAATTTAGTGACAATTGCCACCTCCTCTCTCACCAGTTACAAAATAATAATAAATATAAAAAAGTCATCATGACGGAAACAAAAAAAAGCATCACCTGGGCATCGGCCTAGGAGGGCTCTCATGCAAGTGATCATGCTGTGCCACCCTCCCAGCAAGTGTCACCCCATGGCATATACCTAGTCGGAAGTCTACCAATGACAACCAGATCAATTAGAAATCTGGTCACACCCTATGAAATGGACTAATCTGCTTTTTCTATTGTTTAAATGTAAGTGTCTAACCGTAACACCCACACGATAGTATACTCTTACACTGGGGGGGTGGGGGGGTGGGGGGGGGGACGACGATTCAATTGCACCTGCAGCTTCCGTCTAAAGTGTTGGCCAATATTCAATTATGTGTGACGCTGGGCGCAAGTTACTGAGCACCCATTACAAACTGTGCATGTCACCTCCAAATGCACTGGGTAAAGCACATAAAGCAACTAAACCCATGCAAACAACTGGGCGTGCAGTATTTGGGTGCCCAAAATCCTGACTTGTGTAGATTTCTGCTCGCCACCTCAGGGGGGCGCATGCAGAAATAATGGTGGACGGCTTTCACACCCAGCATCACAAACAATTGAATAGCACGACTAGAGCTGCGGCTGCAATAAAACAATTGAATTAATAAGTACATAATGTAAAGTGATGCAATCAGGGCCTGGCTATCTATAGTTTTCATATTACCTAGAATTAAATGTTAGCGAGAACAGGCCCAATATCATTTCTATACCATGGATACATTTTCAGTGTAAAAACAGCTTGATTTTCACAGTACATAATTAGCAAAGCTTTTACTTGCTACCTTAACTTAAAAAATAAAACAATTTACAGTGAATGTGAAATTCACGTTACACCTATACAGACGAACCTTCATACACGGTTGCTGAAGTCGCGTCAAACATACCTTTTTGGCGCGGCAGGTCCCACGCACCAAGCATCTCTTTTGTGCAAATGTGCATTTTAGTCGCAATGCAATACTACAAAAGCATTTCACGAAACTGCACTGATTAATTTGGAATGTGACACCTATATCTGTATATGAAGTACTATGATGCAGTAGCTGCGGCTTTTTCTCACACCAAGATCCATTCCTTGTATACAGATTCAGCTGCACACAGATATACAAGTGTTGCATAATAAATTAAGCAGTGCAGTCTGGGGCAGCAGTTTTGTTGCACAGAGTTGCGACAAAGATGCACATTAGCGCAAAAAGATGCTACACAGCCTGGCGCAATTCACTCTTGCCACATGTGTTGCGCTACATGGTGTACTGTGACTAGGTGTAGAAGGACACCTCTGTACAAACGAATGGCAAAGGTGTAATTCAATGTTTGTGAAATAACACACTGCACAGCAATGTGTTTAAAAACCAAAAATACACAAAAAGTTTGCTAAATATACTAAACACACGTTACTATGAGTCAACAATATACAAGTTTCAGCTAATCCTGCTCTTAAAAATGTAATTTCAATTATATTAGACAATTACCACTAGTGAAAAAAAGAAAAGCTCTAAACATCTGGCTTAAAACTGATTTAACCACCAGTTCAGTTACTCTAATATGCAAGTGCAGATATATGTATATTCTAGCGTGTAGCTGACAAAAGAACCTATAGCCTGCAGAGCATGCAGAATAATGCCCTGACTTTATCAGTGCACATTCTTTGGGAGACGCATCACTTCCTGTCACTGGCTTATGTGAGCAGAAGCAGGTGTGTGACACGAACACGGGAGGAAGTCATATATGTGTCATTTTAGCAAATAACATAGAAAACCAACACAAAAAGGCATGCTACAGGCTGAACAGAAAGATGAGGGGATGAGGAAGCACCTTACACAATTCAAGAGTCAGAGTTACAGAGGAAGAACACAGCTTGCAATAGAGCAGAACCCAGCTTTCCATGAGTGTCTTACATCATCAAGTGACATCTGTCTACAGATTTACCTTCATTACTAAATGAAAGTTGTCATGTAAGCGGTCTGGCCAGGTAGTCATATTTAGCAGCTACAGAATGTATATATGCATAATACATCCTAGTGCTGACATTTTATGGAAAATGGTAGAAAGGCTGCTTTAATTATTAAGGGAGACTGTTTAGTGCAAAGCACCTTTCTGATGAAACCTGTAGTACAGGTGGCAGTATAAACAGGTGCTGGAACCAAACGTTTACTTTCATTTATTGTGGTAAAAATGAGACCGAATCTGATTGCATGCTATGGGTCCCAGAATACTTTTTACAAACTGCCTGTGCACCACTTTTAATAATTAACATTGTATTTCCCCTTTTGTGTGAAACACTTGCAAACTAGCAACACTTAGATTTCAGGATTATCTTAAATGTTTTTAAATCAAAACTTAAAACTGGATACACACAACATAATCTGTCGTGTAACCACGGTACTTGCGACCACTGTGTAGTAAGTACACACAATTCATGAACAGTGTGGTTTCATCATCCCATCAGATGTGACAATGCAATGTATGATGTGCTATAGTTACATTAACCATGCAAACAATACTGTGTCATCATATGTTGGGTAATTCAGGGTGTATGCGGCCAATATATTAATAAACCAAACCAATCCGCTGCTGGCTCAGTGGACCGTTGCAGTGTGTACTCAGCTTTAATCATTGCATTTAATCAGTGCCATTGTCACCAATTTTGAAATGAAATGACGAAAGCTAGTATCCAGTCACTAAACAAGGCTGGAGTTCTTATATACCAAGCGTTCCTGTCTACTCACCCTATCCCAAACAGTCAGTCCGTTCCCAGCCACAGCAAGATCCAAAAATATATCAGCTATAAATCCACATTCTTGAAGAGGTCATTCAGAAACAGAAGGTCACGCACAATTCCCATGGCATATTTTCTTATATGTATAAACACTGTAGTTACCAACAGACACATAATGTAGAATAGTAGAGACACCATGCATTCTCCAGACAAAAAAAAACCTATTCTTAATTTGATGTTTCAACTCCTAACAGGATTTAATAAGGACTATATACTTGCATACTATTGGGGATATTAAATTAGATGCAGTTCCCCAGGGGGACTATCCAGTTAGCCCCAAAAGCCGGCAGTCATTGGGATTTTTTTTTTTACCTGCTCAAGGCAGGAGAAAAAAAATAATAAGATTTTAAACCTACCGGTAAATCTTTTTCTCGTAGTCCGTAGAGGATGCTGGGGACTCCGTAAGGACCATGGGGAGATAGACGGGCTCCGCAGGAGACATGGTCACTTTAAGAAAGACTTTAGGTCTGGGTGTGCACTGGCTCCTCCCTCTAGACTTCAGTTAGAGAAACTGTGCCCAGAGGAGACGCCGAATGAGCAAACCTTAGGTCCTCCTCAGCCAGGGTATCAAACTTATAGAACTTTGCAAAGGTGTTTGAACCCGACAAAGTAGCAGCTCGGCACAGTTGTAGTGCCGAGACCCCTCGGGCAGCCGCCCAAGACGAGCCCACTTTCCTAGTGGAATGGGCCTTGACCGATTTTGGTAACGGCAATCCAGCCGTAGAATGCGCCTGCTGAATCTTGTTACAGATCCAGTGAGCAATAGTCTGCTTCGAAGCAGGGGCACCAACCTTGTTGGCTGCATATAGGACAAACAGTGCTTCTGTTTTCCTGATTCTAGCCATTCTGGCCACATAAATTTTAAAAGCCCTGACTACATCAAGGGACTCGGAATCCTCCAAATCTCATGTAGCCACAGGCACCACAATAGGTTGGTTCATATGAAAAGATGACACCACCTCAGGCAAGAATTGAGGACGGGTCCGCAATTCCGCCCTATCCATATGGAAAACCAGATAGGGGCTTTTATGAAACAAAGCCGCCAATTCCGACACTCGCCTAGCCGAAGCCAAGGCTAATAACATGACCACCTTCCAAGTGAGATATTTTAACTCCACCGTTTGAAGTGGTTCAAACCAGTGCGACTTAAGGAAACTCAACACCACGTTAAGGTCCCAAGGCGCCACCGGAGGTATAAAAGGAGGCTGAATATGCAGCACTCCCTTCACAAAAGTCTGTACTTCTGGGAGAGAAACCAATTCTTTTTGAAAGAAAATGGATAAGGCCGAAATCTGAACCTTAATGGAGCATAATTTTAGGCCCAAATTCACTCCAGTCTGTTGGAAGTGAAGGAAACGGCCCAGATGGAATTCTTCCGTAGGAGCATTCCTGGCCTCACACCAAGAAACATATTTTCGCCATATCCGGTGATAATGTTTCGCGGTCACGTCTTTCCTAGCCTTTATCAGAGTAGGAATGACCTCATCCGGAATTCCCTTTTCCGCTAGGATCCGGCGTTCAACCTCCATTCCGTCAAACGCAGCCGCGGTAAGTCTTGGAACAGACATGGCCTTTGTTGTAACAGGTCCTGTCTTAGAGGAAGAGGCCACGGATCTTCTGTGAGCATTTCCAGCAGAACCGGATACCAGGTCCTTCGTGGCCAATCTGGAACAATGAGAATTGTTCTCACTCCTCTTTTTCTTATTATTCTCAACACCTTGGGTATGAGAGGAAGAGGAGGAAACACATAGACCAACTGGAACACCCACGGTGTCACTAGGGCGTCTACAGCTACCGCCTGAGGGTCTTTTGATTTGGCGCAATACCTCTGGAGCTTTTTGTTGAGGCGGGATGCCATCATGTCTATCTGGGGCAGTCCCCACTGACTTGCAATCTGTGCGAAGACTTCCCGATGAAGTCCCCACTCCCCTGGATGCAGGTCGTGTCTGCTGAGGAAGTCTGCTTCCCAGTTGTCCACTCCCGGAATGAACACTGCTGACAGTGCGCTTACATAATTTTCCGCCCAGCGAAGAATCCTGGTGGCTTCCGCCATTGCCACTCTGCTCCTTGTGCCGCCTTGGCGGTTTACATGAGCCACTGCGGTGATGTTGTCTGACTGGATAAGAACTGGTTGGTCGCGAAGTAAGTTCTCCGCTTGACGTAGGGCGTTGTATATGGCCCTCAGTTCCAGGATGTTGATGTGAAGACAAGTCTCTTGACTTGTCCAAAGTCCTTGGAAGTTTCTTCCCTGTGTGACTGCTCCCCACCCTCTGAGGCTCGTGTCCGTGGTCACCAGGATCCAATCCTGAATGCCGAACCTGCGGCCTTCCAAAAGGTGAGCACTCTGCAGCCACCACAGGAGAGATACCCTGGCCGTGGGGGACAGGGTGATCAGCTGATGAATTTGTATATGTGAACCGGACCACTTGTCCAATAGGTCCCATTGGAAAGTCCTTGCATGGAACCTGCCGAAGGGAATGGCTTCGTATGTTGCCACCATTTTTCCCAGGACTTGAGTGCAATGATGCACAGACACTTGTTTTAACTTCAATAGGTTCTTGACTAGAGTCATGAGTTCCTGAGCTTTTTCTATCGGAAGAAAAACCCTTTTCTTGTCTGTGTCCAGAATCATGCCCAAGAAGGTCAGACGAGTCGTAGGAACCAGCTGTGACTTCAGGATATTGAGAATCCAGCCGTGTTGCTGTAACACCTTCAATGAAAGTGACACACTGTTCAGTAACTTCTCTCGTGATCTCGCTTTTATGAGGAGATCGTCCTAGTATGGGATAATTGTGACACCCTGCTTGCGCAGGAGCACCATCATTTCCGCCATTACCTTGGTGAAAATCCTCGGGGCCGTGGAAAGCCCAAACGGCAACGTCTGAAATTGGTAATGACAATCCTGTACCACAAATCTCAGGTACGCCTGGTGAGATGGATAAATGGGGACATGAATGTATGCATCCTTTATGTCCAGAGATACCATAAAATCCCCCCTTCCAGGCTGGCGATGACCGCTCTGAGCGATTCCATCTTGAACTTGAACCGTTTTAAATATAGGTTCAGGGATTTTAAATTCAATATGGGTCTGACCGAACCGTCCGGTTTCGGAACTACAAACAGGGTTGAGTAGTATCCCTTCCCTCTCTGAAGCAGGGGAACTTCGACCACCACTTGTTGAAGACACAATTTGTGAATAGCATTTAACACTATCTCCCTTTCTAGGGGAGAAGTCGGTAGAGCCGATTTGAAAAACCGGCGAGGAGGCACCTCTTCGAATTCCAGCTTGTATCCCTGAGAAACAATTTCTATTGCCCAGGGATCCACCTGTGAGTGAACCCAGATGTGGCTGAAAAGTCGAAGACGTGCCCCCACTGGGGCGGACTCCCTCAGCGGAGCTCCAGCGTCATGCGGTGGATTTTGCAGAGGCCGGGGAGGACTTCTGTTCCTGAGAACTAGCTGTGCAGTGCAGCTTTTTACCTCTGCCCTTACCTCTGGCAAGAAAGGACGATCCACGTACTCTTTTGCTTTTATTTGAATGAAAGGACTGCATTTGATAATGTGGCGCTTTCTTAGGTTGTGAGGGAACATAAGGCAAAAAATTCGATTTACCTGCCGTAACTGTGGAGACCAGGTCCGAGAGCCCTTCCCCAAACAATTCCTCACCCTTGTAAGGTAAGACCTCCATATGTATTTTTGAGTCGACATCATCAGTCAACTGCCGGGTCCAGAGGACCCGTCTAGCAGAAATTGACAGTGTTTATTCTGCAACCCAGTAAACTAATGTCTCTTTGAGCATCTCTCATATATAAGACAGCATCCTTTATATGGCCTAGGGTCAATAAAATGGTATCCTTATCTAGGGTCTCAATTTCCGCTGATAAGGAATCTGTCCATGCTGCTACAGCGCTACAAACCCAGGCCGACGCAATTGCCGGTCTGAGTAATGTACCAGAATGTGTGTAAATGGATTTCAAGGTAACCTCCTGCTTGCGGTCAGCAGGATCCTTGAGGGTAGCCGTATCTTGGGATGGCAGCGCTATCTTTTTTGACAAGCGTGTCAGCGCTTTGTCCACCTTAGGGGAGGATTCCCACCGTATCCTGTCCGTTGGCGGGAAAGGATACGCCATAAGAATCCTTTTGGGAATCTGCAGTTTTTTGTCTGGATATTCCCACGCTTTTTCACATAATTCGTTCAACTCATGTGAGGAGGGAAAAGTTACCTCAGGCTTCTTTCCCTTATACATGTGTACCCTCGTGTCAGGGACAGGGGGTTCCTCTGTGATATGCAACACTTCTTTTATTGCAATAATCATATATCGAATACATTTAGCCACTTTTGGCTGTAACTTTGCATCATCGTAGTCGACACTGGAGTCCGAATCCGTGTCGGTATCTGTCTCTCCTATCTGGGATAGTGGGCGCTTCGGAGACCCTGAAGGTCCCGGCGACATAGGGACAGACATGGGTTCACTCCCTGACTGTTCCTTAGCTTCAGCTTTGTCTAATCTTTTATGCAATAAGTTCACACTAGCACTTAAAACATTCCACATATCCATCCAGTCAGGTGTCGGCACCGCCGACGGAGACCTCACATTCATACGCTCCCCCTCCTCCCTATGTGAGCCTTCTACCTCAGCATGTCGACACACGCGTACCGACACACCACACACACAGGGAACCTCTTATCTGAAGACAGTTTCCCCACCAGGCCCTTTGGAGAGACAGAGAGAGAGTATGCCAGCACACACCCCAGCGCTATATGACCCTGGAAAAAAAAACACTAAATGTTTATCCAGTAGCGCTGTTTATACTTTATATCCACCAAATTTGTGCCCCCCCCCCCCCCCCCCCCCCTCTTAAAACCCCTCTATCAGCGTGTATTAGCAGGGAAGAGTCCGGGGAGCTTCCTCTCAGCGATGTGCTGTGGACTAAAATGGCGCTGGTGAGTGCTGAGGGAGAAGCCCCGCCCCCTCGGCGGCAGGCTTCTGTCCTGCTCAAAATTCCTGAAAACTGGCGGGGGCTCTGTTAAATACATGTACAGTGCCCATCTGTACATGTATATACTTATTTTGCCAATGGAGAGGTTTTATTGCTGCCCAGGGCACCCCCCCTGCGCCCTGCACCCTTACAGTGACTGCGGTGTGTGAGTTGTATGGGAGCAATGGCGCACAGCTTTACTGCTGTGCGTTACCTCAGTGAAGATCATGAAGTCTTCTGCCGCCTCTGAAGTCTTCTTTTCTTCTCATACTCACCCGGCTTCTATCTTCCGGCTCTGCGAGGAGGACGGCGGCGCGGCTCTGGGACAGACGGCGAGGGTGAGACCTGCGTACCAATCCCTCTGGAGCTAATGGTGTCCAGTAGCCTAAGAAACAGAGCCTTGAAACTCACAGAAGTAGGTCTGTTTCTCTCTCCTCAGTCCCTCGATGCAGGGAGTCTGTTGCCAGCAGGCTCCCTGAAAATAAAAAACCTAACAAATATACTTTCTGACAGGAAGCTCAGGAGAGCTCCCTGTAGTGCACCCATCTCCTCTGGGCACAGTATAAAACTGAGGTCTAGAGGAAAGGCATAGAGGGAGGAGCCAGTGCACACCCAGACCTAAAGTCTTTCTTAAAGTGCCCATGTCTCCTGCGGAGCCCGTCTATCTCCCCATGGTCCTTACGGAGTCCCCAGCATCCTCTAGGACGTTAGAGAAATCACAAATAAATTACCAGTTTTTCGCTATCACGGCTGCGGAAAAACATGGGTCCGGGAACTTCTTCCGGACCCTATGTGTTTTCACCAAAAAACAGATCATTTTTGGACAAAAGAAAACAGGCTACAATTGAACTGCCCGATAATGATCATGGTGCAAAAATCGCGTTAAAAACACGTTTGTTTTTTTGCCCCCATATGGGTTTGTAAAAGGTTGGTCTTTCCCGGTCAAATTAAATGTTCTAGTGAACCTCTAAATAAAAAGGAATGAACACAACCTCTGCAGGGTAGAAACCTAAACATGACATTTCTGCAAATTTTATTGCGCAATTAATATTTGCCAAATTTAAGAGAGAAAAAAAAAAACATTCACTGTGGAGTCCATGGACCCTAAAGAAGAAAAACAAACACCCATCTCCTTCCTTCCTTCCTTCCTTTTCTCTTCCCCTCTCTCCATCCTTCCCTAGCCCATGCCCACTACCTCTTTTCTCCTCTTTATCCCAGTTACTAGATTACTGGTAAATTGCCAATCATTATAAAGTTATCAAGCTAGTGTTTTACAATGCATATACAGAGAGCCTTCATGGAGCACACATACAATATATGGTTTTAGAAAGCTGCTTTATCTGCAGGATGCAGGTTTCCTTAGACTAAACAACAGGACAGGAGTTAAACCTACAATGCTACGAAATACATCTACAGGGCTCAGAACTATATATTATGTTGTCATACACAACTGAAACCAATAGAGGTGGTTAAGGTATTATTTTGGCTTTTGTGTTACTTTTGTTTTCAATATAGTTTACAAATACATGTTTTCAGATCTCATGCTTGGAATGTAATGCGAGCAATACATCTACATGGCAATTCTCTGATGCAGATCCGATTCACCAAATCTAGGATTTACAGCATCTTTTGCCCATGACCAGGCCCAGCCATCGTGAGAACAGAGTATTGCCCCGATATTCCCCTGATGTATGGGTCCCATAAAGCATTTGTAACAATATTCTATTCAGCAATTATGGCAGACCTACCTCTCCTTATTCTGCTCATACTTAGGGATAATTTTACTAAGTGGCGGTTTTGGTGTCATTTAGAAACCACTAGAAACTGCCTGTCTGAAGATAATCCTTTTTTTCCGGCAAGTTTGCAGCCAGTTTCAATGTGGTTTTCAAAACAGTCACTTAATATTTCCAGGGTTTCCATTCTATTCTTTCTATGGTCTAAACATTGATGGTGCTTTGATATTCAATCATGTTCTAATTCTATTGTTAAATGTGCTTTCTCTGAGGTTTTGCAGCGAGTTTAGAATCAGTAAATTGGTGGATTGCAAAACTGCCACCAAACCCACCAAGATTTACAATTCGCCGCTTAGTAAATGTTTGCCCTTCAGCTGCTGAGTACACAAGTGAGAAGCACAATCAAAATCTTGGGGTTAACAGATTGGCTTGTAGAACTTACTAGGTTTATTTTTATTGCTTTCGTAGATAACCGGTATTATTAATACTGTTGATGAAGATCGGTCAGTAATGCTCATATGCTGGAGATATCAATAACTATCACCTTTACAAAATTTTTTACTTTGACATCCGTATTTTCAAGATCCAAAAATAAAATAAAAAAATAAATATGCAGGTTAATGCCATCATCAAGCAGGAACACAGCAAGGATCATTAAACTTGAGCATTCTGCTAGTTGCTAACCTGCATCTCACATAAGACACAACCCAGTAACCCACTTACTCAAGGTTATGGAAGGTGCAAGTGGTGACAAGTGACTATGGAAAAGACCTGTGCCTTACCTCATAGAATAGTCCCTCTGGAAACTGCTGGAAGCACTGAGCACACACAAAACACTGCTCGTGGTACAGCTCTCCATTACTGTTCACTATCTTTTCAGCTGGGGCGAAGCCAGATCGACAGCGCTCGCACATTGCATTTGCCAGAGCATTCGCCATGTTGCTGCAGGAGAGGAGAAAGAAAAGCAACAATTATTGGTCATACAAGATGTATTAAGGTTAAGACA
Organism: Pseudophryne corroboree; assembly: GCF_028390025.1. Taxonomy (NCBI): domain Eukaryota; kingdom Metazoa; phylum Chordata; class Amphibia; order Anura; family Myobatrachidae; genus Pseudophryne; species Pseudophryne corroboree. The sequence continues at coordinate 468,478,343 of NC_086445.1, forward strand.
ATATAATAATGCGTGCTTAGGATTGCTGCCTCACAGTGCATCATGGGTTCAATAGTAAGCAGGGCTCTACTGGTGTGGAGTATGCTTCAGTTCCCTACTTCATTCAAAAAACATGGTAGGTAATCTGGCTTCTGCCAAAATGAACCAGTGTGTGTTCATAAGAAAATTTAGACCAGTGATGGCTAACCTTGACACTCCAGCTGTTGAACTACATATCCCAGCATGCCCTGCTACAGTTTTGTTATTTGGCCAGGCTAAAACTGATGCAGGGCATGCTGGGATGTGTAGTTCAACAACAGCTGGAGTGTCAAGGTTAGCCATCACTGATTTAGGACTATGACTAAATCTCCTCTATAATGTATGATAATGGATAACCTATTGTACACACTCAGTTGCCATCTTATTAGGCACACCTTTCTAGCAATGAGTAGGATGTGTTACCAGAGCAGCCTGGACCAACCGAGGTGTTGAACGCATTCCTTCTACCTTCTGGTGCATAGTGACAGTACCATGCAGTAGCTGCACATTCATACTGCAAATTTCCCACTCATACCACCATATAGATCTGCTGGCAGTAGAGACCATCACAGTAAACGGAACAAGAAAACATTCCCCACACCATTACACCACTAAACAGAACGGTTTTAAACACAGCAGGATGGAATCATGAATTCATGTTGTTTACATTAAATTCAGACCCCATCTTCATGTCACAGCAGATATCGAGGTTGGCCAGGCCAGACCAGACAATCTTATTTCTATCTTCAACTGTCCTGTGCCCAATGGAGCCTCAGTTTCTTTTTCTTAGCGGACAGTAGCAGAAGGAAGTCCATGCAGTCTACTGCTGCTGTAGCCCATCTACTTCATGGGGCAGATTTACTAAATTTTTTACCAATGAAAAGTTGTGATGTGGCCTGTCATTTCTCTATTGCATTATAGATCAAGATAGAATCTGATTTGTTGCTTTGGCCCACACCACTTGCCTGTTTTAGATGCTTTAGCAAGTCTACCCCCAAGGGTCATTGGGCTGTGGGTTGAGATGCTCTCTGTTGTAACTCCTAACTATTTGCGTTACGGTCACCTTCCCTTCAGCTTGAATAGTATGGCCATTCTCTGCTGAACTCTCTCATTAAACATTTCAATGTTGCCCCCAGAATTACCAATCACATTTTTATTGCACACCATTCTCTGTAATCTAGAGACTGCTATGTGTGAAAATCCCAGATTGGCAGCTTCTGAGTATACTCCGACCCCCTCACCTGGTACCAACAATCAAAGTCTTCCCAATTCTGGTCTTTGGTCTGAATATGACTGCAAGCTTTCTGCATGGACTTGTTGTCACAGGAACATCACTCAGGTGCTTGCAATGGAGGGGTATTTCTAAGCAAGAAAAAAAGCATTTCGTTTCCCCAGCACCCTGAACGATACCAGTAACCATATTTAAATCCCACACAGTATTAGAATTCTAAGATCTCGGTTACATATATTTGCGCAAATGTATGAATAAGCCCCCAAGCCGCGTCAAGGCCTCTCTGTATATTGGGGTCCCCTAGCGCTATATCTAGGTACAGAGAATCTGCCACTATATAGGTCTGTTGTGAGAGGCAGAAAGGATCTTGCATTAGGAGGAGGTGCAGGTCCTGATATGCCATATGGAGCATTATGGGGTTGCTCTTAGATAGGTAGCTCTTAGCTTAGATATATTAAGTAAGGAGCCATTATCATGTGGCTCTTTGCTGGCTAATCGTAGACCTAGATTGGGGTAATGGAGGTGTGGGGTACGGTGCCTCTGGATTGGCTAGGCTGGATGGCTCTAGTGTGCCATACCTTTACATTCTATTAACACCTATCACTTACCAATTTCTTTACTAAAACTATTTCTTCATTATTTTAATTACATCTCATTTTTTGTATCACTTTCTGTATATAGCTTCGGCTTCCTAACACTAATTTATTAACACTATAGTTTTTTCACTGGTATGCTGCCCTAGGCTTTCTGGCTTAGGCTGATTTTTGGGGTACCGCACCCTACACCTAGATATAGCGCTAGGGACCCCCATTATACAGAGGGGCCTTGATGTGGCTTGGGGGCTTATTCACACATTTGCGCAAATATATGTAACCAATATCTCTGAATTCTAATATTGTGTGGGATTTAAATCTTGTTACTGGTATCATTCAGGGTGCTGGGGTAAACAAAATGCTTTTTTTCTGTCACAGGAATAGTCAACTGGATATTTACACAAACGTGCAGTTGTACCCAATAACATGGACAAACACAAACATACATCCAGAGAGAGGACGGATGGTTGAGAGAGAGAGGCACATACAGTAACTGCTATGTTTGGGGGAGGTTCTGTCTCATTAAGACTATGGGCTGAGGTTCCCAGATCGACAATAAAAATTCTAGGAGCTCTATACAATGTACTATGTAAGTACCAGAAATATAAGAAACAACCATATAACAACATAAACCCTATTTCCAAGCACTGACTATTGCAAAGTTTAAAATAAAACAGGACCACCAACATTTCCCTAATTGCGTGATAACACTTTTAACTTTTGAAATAAAAACTGTGGCATGATGAATGGATTTCAATACAAATATAGACAATGGACTACAGCCATTAAATAAATAACTATCAAAACAGAAAACTCAGATCAATTAAGTAAAAAAAAAAAAAATACAAAGAGCCAGATTCATATAGATGCGATCTAGGTTATTCAACACTTTTCTGTGGCAACAACCCCTCCATCTCAACCATTTAAATTAGAAAATCGCTGTAAGTTGCCACAGTTTTCAATGAGAGAAATCACAGCTTTTAGTTCTCACCTTCAGAATTTGTGATAACTTTTTTTAAATCTTTATTTTAAATGTAAAACGTTAGTATATAATGCACTACCTCTGGTTCACTTCTATAATGAATAATAATGCATTTAACAATGTTTAAATAGTAAAATTATGGGCAATATAGACACTTAATTTTCTCTGAAAGGCACAAATGGGTGTAGTGGACAACCACAGAGGAGGAATCGCCTACTTTGCCGTTATTCTGACGACGGTATAGTACGCCCGTCAGGATCCCGTAGTCTGTATTGAGACAGCCGGGATACCGACGGACAGTATTTTGACCGCATACCTTGCAAATACCCATAGAAATCACAACATAGGTATTATTCAGCATCAGTAGCAGTTTTGTGGTTTTTGTATAAATCGCATGCTGAAAGTCGCCAACACAGGGCAAGACCACCCAGCATGTGTAAAGCAATATTTTGAATGCAATTGCAATGTAGAAATCAGGAAATAGAGTTAGCCCCCCTGCATATGCATCCAGACTGCGTATGCTGGCACACCAGCTCCATGTATCCTGTTGCAGGAACCGCAGGCGACGCCATCCAGCCGCCATGAAAACGGCCATAACATGTCTGCGTTTCCCGCACCACTCCCCACCAACGCATCACCGGACCCAAACGCCCGCCACCTGTCAATTACTATGCTGCGGGATGTGATCGTATTGTGAAAGGCCGCGCATGCAGACGATAATAGGCCATTTGCGATTTCGCATTTATTGCAACTGCTGCTGATTAACCCCCTTAGACATATACACTAAACACTTATTTACTAAATTACACGTGCTGGTTATTTTTCATTATTTAATAAAAGTTGTCAAATCCAATCCTGTGAAATCTTCTAACAGCATCCCATCCTTTGCTTATGGCTACAACAACCTATTACACTGTCCTTATGGCCGCCTGCTATCTTGTATTGCAGTTTATTGGTGTTCATTTTCCAACTTGTTTATGTACTTAACATAGCACACAACAGAGTTAATGCGCAAGACTTACATGATGCCTGCAACTTGACATTTCTAATTCAATTGTGCAAACTGTACAGATTTTTGTTTTTGTAAAAAATATCACGTGATATGCGCAGATTAACACATGACTTCACAGGTCAGAACTAAACATTAACTGAATCTGGCCCTGAACTAACTGGTGTTATGGTGTTTAGTCAGTGTTCCTATCTAGTCAGTGCCCCTACTCTGCAACATATACCTCACTACCGCTGAGGCAGCCATGGAGGAGGAGGAAAACCTTACACAACAGTTCCTACTATAAGGAGATGTGCCGAGTTAGGAAAGCCCTCTAGTAGTATTCTGTATTATTGTTTCATTTTATGAACTCAACCCAAAAAACTTATTTTCAGATTAAAAACCCATGTAAAATAGAAGATACCGCATAAATAAATATGTACTTTTAACATGATGAATTTATCCCATGCAACATATTAAGGGGAATTCAATTGTTCCCCGTGGCTGCCACCAGTTGGCGACTGATGAAGCAATTCAATTGTTGCTCTGTTCGGGTGCGATTAGCCGTGTGGGCACATTTCAGCTCACACTCTCCAGAGGTGGTGAGCTGAAATGTGCACATTTCAGCTGTTTGGTCGCCTAAACAACACTTTTCACATCACACCCATTACTTTAGAAAAAAATACATTTGAGTACCACCCCCACGATCTCTTGTTTGGGCTATAAAAAAAAAAAGTAATGGGCGGCTATTCATTTTTAAGTGCCCAACAGCACTGGTTTTATCAGAGCAAAGTGGCTAAACCCGACTAAAATAGTGCTACAAAGTGAAAACACCCAATGAGACAGACAATACATTGAACTTTTTTTTTTTTTTTTTACTCAGTTTATTTTAGGATAGCTTGGTGTTTCAATTTAAGGTTTAAAAATTAATTAGAGCTGTCAAAATATTTCTATAAGAAAGAGTCCATAAAGTGCAACTACTATGAGGCATAATATTAACTAAGGCACTACTATGGTTCATAGTATGAATATTATGGGGAATACTGTACAATCAACAACTGCTGCAGAGAGGTCTCTCTAGAAGCATTTGGACATGGGCCCCTTTAAAATGTTGCTATGGGGTCCACAAGCTTCTGGCTACGCCCCTGTGAAACAGATAAAACCGTTTACTTGGGTATAATATTACTTTACATTAGAAGCGATCTATGTACAAGTGTAAAAAAAAAAAATCCATAGTGGAGCAGAATATAGGTTTGGATGTAACAGGTCTGGGTGCAAAATATTGGCCCAGATATGAAGCTTGCATGTAAAACAACTGGGGAAGAGAAGCAGGGACGGTCAACACCCCAAAAACAGTCTTACATAATATTATCTAGATTGGATCTTGCAAACATAAAAACACATTTACACCTTAATTCCTCAAGTTTAAGATAGAAGTTCTATAGCATTTAAACAGTTTTACCATATGGTAATGTAATAATAAGGAATTTTCATATCATCCAAACGTTTATCTGTTGTTAAATGCACAGTGCTAGAACACGTAAAAATGGCTACTGGGGAACGTACGTCTGTCTGATTACAGTACACAGACACAATCAATGTAACATAACGGAGCCACTGTGTGGGTGGACTGTACAACCATATGAACTTTAAGATTCATTACAGCAGTCCCCGTACCACCTTCACAAAATTTCTGCCAGCTCTGCTAACACCCAAATCTTTGACCCCTATGCTTCATCTGTCCCATTAGCCAAAATAATATGTTAAATTAGGTGGCTGCAGCCAATGATCCGAGTAAAAGCACTTACAACCGGGCATAGAAGTCACAGATTTCTTTGTACACTTTGACATCACTGCGTCGTCTCTGTAAGTTTGATACTGGCTTTTCATCCTCTCCCCCACTTTCATCAGGCACAAAATTGCGGGTGTCCTCCATGGGAGGTAGTTCTCCATTTTCTGGAATATCAGGGTGGATCCTTGACTGAATTTCCATCATTTTATTTTCTTGTAGATTTTCAGAAATCCCCCCCCCCCCAAAACAAACCCCCAAAACAACAGGTCTTAAGATCGTAGAGGTGAAACAGAACCGTCGGGCTGGGAACAAGTGTCCCAAAGCGTACTCCGGTCTACTGCGGTGTCAGACTGACACTGACTCATACCGGGATACATTACAATGCTGCCCACATTCCACAGCACAGATTCCAACTAAGGCTATGGAGTGGAGAACACGTCACTTATGATAGGTGGGACCCAGCTGCTCACTGCTGTTGATGTTAAAAATTCCTTTCCCTCCAAAGGGTGCAGACTAAACTATAAAATTGCAGCTCCAAGAGCTGGTTCTTCTGCAGGACATCTCCGATCCTGTGAAGTCTTCTCCCTAGCTGCACTGTACAATTGTTATATAGTACAGAACCAAGCAAAGCCCAGCTCATGAAAACACAATAAGGAAATGGTCACTAGGGCAACACAACACTTAACAAATACACATAGTAGACTTGCCATGCTATTTTAGTAAACGTTACTGAACTGTGTTGTGGTATTTTTATGGGGATGAAATATTAATTCACTTTTATTTTAGGATATTGAATATAGGACTTTAAAAGAAACAATGCACGTAAAAACCTCATATAAACACCGATAGTAACCGTTACAAACATATGTCAGAAAGAGACGTATTTATGAAAAAGGGGGTTTCTGGTTTTCAAGTAGGATATGTATCCTGCTTGCCTAAAAGATCTATTTTTCTAGAGGTTTAAGATGGTAACCCCTCTATCACCAACGCGTTTGGATAAGATCTGTTAGAATATCCAGATTGTAATCTTCATTATGTGTGATATGCTGATATTTTATTTATCATTGTAAGTTGGGGACAAGGCTGCAGATGCTGATCGTGATTGCACAAACATTTCAAAAGCTAGCTATTACCTTTGCAGTGTAAAGCTGGGTACACACATATACAATCCATGCCCTGATCACCTGATATTAGGTTATCAGGCAGAGAATTGTATAGGTGTATAGCAGGGCTGTTGCAGGAGCGCTGGCCAATAAATTACTTCAAACGCACCTGCAAAGGTCAGGGTCGGGAGGTTGCATCTTGTGTCTTTTAATATTTGTTGGCCCGACCTCCCGATCCCATAGAAGCCCGTACACTCTGAGCTATTTCTAGCACAGTGTATACAGGGCTCACAGGGGGTTAAGCCGTCACATACAGGGACAGCCACTATTAATCCTGCATAGAAACCAAAATGTATTTGTCCTACTCAGGATTTACCATCACAGATGCCTGTACGTCTTACAGTGTCTGTTTATCAGTGGTGTCTGTATATCAGAGACTGCATAATATTATGACATGTTATTTTTGTGGGATGCCCACAGCCCTGAAATGGATGACGACACCAACTCAGTTGCTGGTCACGCCCCTTTAGCGGGGAACCCTGACGTTGCATTCCCCTGGTGCGCACTACATGCCCCAGTCCCACAACTCACAGTGATCACTAGGCAAATTAACATATTGCTAATGGTGTCCCTCCAAATTATGTTCATATTAAAAAAAAGTATCAATAGTTAAAGTGCATAATGAAAGTACTTCAGTCAAAATTTTCTACAAAATAATCGTGCATAGGAGACCACAAATGGGTTGAACTCGATGGACAATTGTCTTTTTTCAACCTTAGATACTATGTTACTATACATAAGAGTGATTTGAATACATTTCTCTGACGTCCTAGTGGATGCTGGGAACTCCGTAAGGACCATGGGGAATAGCGGCTCCGCAGGAGACAGGGCACATCTAAAGAAAGCTTTAGGATCACCTGGTGTGCACTGGCTCCTCCCCCCATGACCCTCCTCCAAGCCTCAGTTAGATTTTCTGTGCCCGACGAGAAGGGTGCACACTAGGGGCTCTCCTGAGCTCTTTGTGAAAGTTTTAGTTTAGGTTTATTATTTTCAGTGAGACCTGCTGGCAACAGGCTCACTGCATCGAGGGACTAAGGGGAGAAGAAGCGAACTCACCTGCGTGCAGAGTGGATTGGGCTTCTTAGGCTACTGGACATTAGCTCCAGAGGGACGATCACAGGTTCAGCCTGGATGGGTCACCGGAGCCGCGCCGCCGGCCCCCTTACAGAGCCAGAAGAGCGAAGAGGTCCGGAAAAATCGGCGGCAGAAGACTTTCCTGTCTTCAGATAAAGGTAGGCGCACAGCACCGCAGCTGTGCGCCATTGCTCTCAGCACACTTCACACTCCGGTCACTGAGGGTGCAGGGCGCTGGGGGGGCAGCGCCCTGAGACGCAATAAATCGATAGAAAACCTTTTATGGCTAAAATAAATGCATCACATATAACTCCTGGGCTATATGGATGCATTTAACCCCTGCCAAAACATACAAGAAAACGGATGATAAGGACGCCGAGAAAGGGGCGGAGCCTATCTCCTCAGCACACTGGCGCCATTTTCCCTCACAGCTCAGTTGGAGGGAAGCTCCCTGGCTCTCCCCTGCAGTCACTACACTACAGAAAGGGGTTAAAAAAGAGAGGGGGGCACAAATTAGGCGCAGTATAAACAATACAGCAGCTATAAAGGGAAAAACACTTATATAAGGTTATCCCTGTATATATATAGCGCTCTGGTGTGTGCTGGCAAACTCTCCCTCTGTCTCCCCAAAGGGCTAGTGGGGTCCTGTCCTCTATCAGAGCATTCCCTGTGTGTGTGCTGTGTGTCGGTACGTTTGTGTCGACATGTATGAGGAGAAAAATGATGTGGAGACGGAGTAGAGTGTCTGTAATAGTGTTGTCACCCCCTAGGGGGTCGACACCTGAGTGGATGTACTGTTGAAATTGCGTGACAGTGTCAGCTTTGTATAAAAGACAGTGGTTGACATGAGACAGCCGGCTACTCAGCTTGTGCATGTCCAGACGTCTCATACAGTGGGCTCTAAAGCGCCCGTTACCTCAGATACAGACGCCGACACGGATACTGACTCCTGTGTCGACGGTGAAGAGACAACCGTGATTTCCAATAGGGCCACTCATTGCATGATTGATGCAATGGAAAATGTTTACACTTTTCTGATAATATGAATACCACCCAAAAAAAAAAGGGGTATTATGTTTGGTGAGGAAAAACTTCCTGTAGTTTTCCTGAATCTGAAAAATAAAATGAGGTGTGTGATGATGCGTGGGTTTCCCACCGATAACAATTGATAATTCTAAAAAGTTATTGGCAGTATACCTTTTCCCGCCAGAGGTTAGGGTGCGTTGGGAAACACCCCCTACATGAGATAAGGCGCTCACACGCTTGTAAGAACAAGGGCTCTACCCTCTCTTGAGATGGCCGCCCTTAAGGATCCTGCTGATAAAAAGCAGGAGGGTATCCTAAAATGTATTTACACACATACTAGTGTTATACTGCGACCAGCAATCGCCTCAGCCTGGATGTGCAGTGCTGGGTTGGCGTGGTCGGATTCCCTGACTGGAAATATTGATATCCTAGATAAGGACAGTATATTATTGCCTATAGAGCAATTAAAAGATGCATTTCTATATATGCATGATGCACAGCGGAATATTTGCCGACTGGCATCAAGTATAAGTGCGTTGTATTCTACCAGTAAAGTGGTCAGGGATTCCAAACGGCATTTGGAAGTATTGCCTTAAAAAAGGGGATGTACCCTAGGTCGCCTCTCAAAATAAGACGCCGTATTATCAGGCGCAGTCCTGGTTGGCAAGCGGACAAAAGGGTTCCTCTTTTCTGCTCGTGACAGAGGGAGAGGAAAATGGCTGCAGAGATCAGCCAGTTCCCAGGAACAGAAACCCTTTTCCGCCTCTGCCAAGCCCTCAGTATGACGCTAGGGCTTTACAAGTTCAGGCACGGTGGGGGCCCGTTCTCAGTGAATTTCAGTGCGCAGTGGGCTCACTCGCAAGTAGACCCCTGGATCCTTCAGGTAATATTTCAGGGGTACAAATTGGAATTCGAGACGTATTCCCCTCGCCGTTTCCAAAAGTCTGTTTTACCGACGTCTCCCGCTGACAGGGAGGCAGTTTTGGAAGCCATTCACAAGCTGTATTCCCAGCAGGTGATAATTAAGGTACCCCTCCTGCAACAGGGAACGGGGTATTATTCCACACTATTGTGGTACCGAAGCCAGACGGCTCGGTGAGACCGATTTTAAAATCAAAAATCTTTGAACACTTACATACAGAGGTTCAAATTCAAAATTGAGTCACTCAGAGCAGTGATTGCAAACCTGGAAGAAGGGGACTACATGATGTCTCGGGACATCAAGGATGCTTACCTTCATGTCAAAATTTACCCTTCTCACCAAGGGTATCTCAGGTTATGGTACAGAACTGTCACTATCAGTTCAGACGCTGCCGTAGGGATGGTCCACGGCACCCCGGGTCTTTACTGAAGTAATGACCGTAATGATGATATTCCTTCGAAGGAAGGGAATTTTAGTTATCCTTTACTTGGACGATTCCCTGATAAGGGTGAGATCCAGGGAACAGTTGGAGATCGGTGTAGCACTACCTCAGGTAGTGTTGCGGCAGCACGATTGGATTCTCAATATTCCAAAATCGCAGCTGGTTCCGACGACTTGTCTTCTGTTCCTAGGGATGATCCTGGACACAGTCCAGAAAGAAGGTGTTTCTCCCGGAGGAGAAAGCCAGGGAGTTATCCGAGCTAGTCAGGAACCTCCTAAAACCGAACCAAGTCTCAGTGCATCAATGCACAAGGGTTCTGGGTAAAAATGGTGGCTTCCTACGAAGCAATCCCATTCGGCAGATTCCACGCAAGATTTTCCAGTGGAACCTACTGGACAAATGGTCCGGGTCGCATCTTCAGATGCTTCAGCGGATAACCCTGTCACCAGGGACAAGGGTATCCCTCCTGTAGCGGGACTGGGTCCTGGTAGCCACGGATGCCAGCCTGCGAGGCTGGGGAGCAGTCACACAGGGAAGGAATATCCAGGGCTTATGGTCAAGCCTGGAGACATCACTTCACATAAATGTCCTGAAGCTAAGGGCCATTTACAATGCTCTAAGCTTAGCAAGACCTCTGCTTCAAGGTCAGCCGGTGTTGATCCAGTCGGACAACATTACGGCAGTCACCCACGTAAACAGACAGGGTGCCACAAGAAGCAGGAGGGCAATGGCAGAAGCTGCAAGGATTCTTCGCGGGGCGAAAAACCATGTGATAGCACTGTCAGCAGTTTTCATTCCGGGAGTGGACAACTGGGAAGCAGTTTTCCTCAGCACGACCTCCACCCGGGAGAGTAAGGACTTCACCCAGAAGTCTTCCACATGATTATAAACCGTTGGGAAAAACTCGACAGGTATTGCGCCACGTCAAGGGACCCTCAGGCAATAGCTGTAGATGCTCTGGTAACACCGTGGATGTACCAATCAGTGTATGGGTTCCCTCCTCTGCCTCTCATACCCAAGGTACTGAGATTGATAAGATGGAGAGGAGTAAGCACTATATTAGTGGCTCCGGATTGGCCAAGAAGGAATTGGTAACCGGAACTTCAAGAGATGCTCACGGAGGATCCGTAGCCTCTACCTCTAAGAAGGGACCTGCTCCAGCAAGGACCTTGTCTGTTACAAGACTTACCGCGGCTGCGTTGACGGCATGGCGGTTGAACGCCGGATCCTGAAGGAAAAAGGCATTCCGGATGAAGTCATCCCTATCCTGATCAAAGCCAGGAAGGATGTAACCGCAAAACATTATCACCGCAGTTGGCGAAAATATGTTGCGTGGTGCGAGGCCAGTAAGGCTCGACGGAGGAAATTCAACTGGGTCGATTCCTACATTTCCTGCAAACAGGAGTATCTATGGGCCTGAAATTGGGGTCCATTAAGGTTCAAATTTCGGCTCTGTCAATTTTCTTCCAAAAAAAAAAAAAAAAGAACTAGCTTCAGTCCCTGAAGTTCAGACATTTGTTAAAGGGGTACTGCATATACAGCCTCCTTTTGTGCTTTTAGTGGCACTTTTGGGATCTCCAGGTGGTTTTTGGGTTCCAAAAGTCACATTGGTTTGACACACTTAAATCTGTGGAGTTAAAATATCTCACAGAAAAAGTGGTCATGCTGTTGGCTCTGGCCTGGGCCAGGCGCGTGTCAGAATTGGTGGCTTTATCCTGTAAAAGCCCTTATCTGATTTTCCATTCGGACAGGGCGGAATTGAGGACTCGTCCTCAGTTTCTCCCTAAGGTGGTTTCAGCGTTCACCTGAACCAAACCTATTGTGGTGCCTGCGGCTACTAGGGACTTGGAGGACTCCAAGTTGCTAGACGTTGTCAGGACCCGGAAAATATATGTTTCCAGGACGGCTGGAGTCAGGAAATCTGACTCGCTGTTTATCCTCTATGCACCCAACTAGCTGGGTGCTCCTGCTTCTAAGCAGACTATTGCTCGTTGGATTTGTAGTACAATTCAGCTTGCACATTCTGTGGCAGGCCTGCCACAGCCAAAAATCTGTAAATGCCCACTCCACAAGGAAGGTGGGCTCATCTTGGGCAGCTGCCCGAGGGGTCTCGGCTTTACAACTTTGCCGAGCAGTTACTTGGTCAGGAGCAAATACGTTTGTAAAATTCTACAAATTTGATACCCTGGCTGAGGAGGACCGGGAGTTCTCTCATTGGGGGCTGCAGAGTCATCCGCACTCTCCCGCCCGTTTGGGAGCTTTGGTATAATCCCCATGGACCTTACGGAGTTCCCAGCATCCACTAGGACGTCAGAGAAAATAAGAATTTACTTACCGATAATTCTATTTCTCGTAGTCCGTAGTGGATGCTGGGCGCCCATCCCAAGTGCGGATTGTCTGCAATACTGGTACATAATTATTGTTACCAAAAAAAATTCGGGTTATTGTTGTAGTGAGCCATCTTTTCGAGAGGCTTCTCTATTATCATGCTGTTAACTGGGTTCAGATCACAAGTTGTACAGTGTGATTGGTGTGGCTGGTATGAGTCTTACCCGGGATTCAAAATCCTTCCTTATTGTGTACGCTCGTCCGGGCACAGTATCCTAACTGAGGCTTGGAGGAGGGTCATGGGGGGAGGAGCCAGTGCACACCAGGTGATCCTAAAGCTTTCTTTAGATGTGCCCTGTCTCCTGCGGAGCCGCTATTCCCCATGGTCCTTACGGAGTTCCCAGCATCCACTACGGACTACGAGAAATAGAATTATCGGTAAGTAAATTCTTATTTTTTTACATTGTGTATATGTGGACCAGCCCTGCATGTTCTGCTGATTTTGCTTGCCGATAGTAGAAAAAAAGTCAGATACACTAAATAAATATACTGTGACGGCTACTGTGGATTTGTGCTAATGCCGCAGCCAGTGGGCTGTCTGCTGAGGAATTATGAACCTTATGGTTGCTCAGAATATGTGGCGGTACATGATGCAGTAGCCAACACCTGCACGCCCCAGACATGCCCGCCGACACTTATTGCCCAGAAATACCTATTGGAATTGCACGGATCTCCAAATACCCAGAATGTAACTCTTAGATTCTGCGTATGGGGATTCTGTGCTTCCATGAATATATTAAAATGCATTTCAAGACCAAAAGTCAATGAGGCATTTTCTGTGGTTGGTAATCACATTTATTACAGGAAAAGAAAGAGCTGTCTACACGGTATACAGCTGCATTGGGTGATGGGGCATCTTGCAGGTATGTGAACTATTTCTTACATTCTGATAAGGGATACTGGAGGCAGACCAAGTATTATTTGGCTTTCAACAGTAGGTAATATGAAATGAAGTTGAACTGTTTACAGGAACATTAAGATATTAACCCAAGGCCTTATTTTGTTAAATAGCTAAGACTAACCATAACAACGTGCACTTCATTTATATACTGGTACATTTCACACAACACTTGTCCTGTACTAAACTGATTGCACATTTCAGCTTTGTTAATAACATTTTGAGTTAGAAACCAATGCCCTTATTTATCAATCAGTGATAAATTTCACTGCGAGTGATAAATTGCACCAGCCGATCAGCTCCTAACTGCCATGTCACATGCAGGGTTTGAAAAATTACAGTTAGGAGCGGATTGGCTGGTGAAATTTATCACTCATTGATAAATGAGGGCACAAATTTCAACCAGTATGTGCCTAGTCACCATTGAAACTGTAGTATAAATATAAATTAATTACCACACTCTACACATCTGTATTTCATAAACTAATAATACACAATCACATAAGCACTGCCAAATAATTGTGGTGCTAAATTGTCAGCTCCTGCTGTGCTCTCAAAGAAACCATTATCATTTAGATTTCTAACACAGCAATGTGGTTTCTCTGTGACCAATTGAAGAAGCAGATAAGTCTATGGAGTGACCAACATGGAGCATCCAGTATATTATACAGTATGGTGTAGAAATATTTGAGCACATGTCAATGTTCTGTTTTAGTTGTTTCATGGCCAGTCTTACGTGTTATTACAATGTGACATGTGGAAGGAAAGCAGAAGCTGTAATAAACAAACTGACAACCTCTACTGAAAATTCTCTTACATGCCCAAAACTCCTTATAGGGCTGTATCCACTGTTAACACCAGACGCTCTGGCATTAAATGGCATACTAATTATAGATGACTCCATGCATGTTTCACCTCCAAATCTGACCTTTACATAGACTGTGAAATTGTAGAGGGGGGACAACTGTTACACACACCATATTTGTGTAAATATATATATATATATATATATATATATATATTTATTAGTTTGTTACTTGTTAACTTTCATCATATTTGCTATTAAGTTGCAGCAAAGTTTTTGGCAGGATGGACATTGCCTTGTAGTGTGGTGCCTGGTACAGTAATTGGCATGATACAGAAATACACTAATTGGCAACATGTCAACTTTGAAGAAAAAAATGACAACCATCAACTGGGAACTCAAAATAATTCTCCATTTCTATTGTGGCCTCACAGCAATGGTACAAATCCCTAGAAATGTGGGAGTGACTCACAGACATGGTAGCATGCAACAAATCTTCTGTTCATGTTAATGGAGAAAGTACATATACAGTAGGGTGGCTCTTAACTGCTCAATGAGGTACATGTCACATGTGCGTCTGCTGGATGGAGCGTTTGCACAGGACTTGCCTGCAAAACCTACAGAAAAGCTTTATGGACAGTTTTATATGAATATAATGGCATCACTCATAGAAGAAAGCCTTATAAAAGGATGTTAAAGTAAATTTACCATTGCTGGTAGAGGGAAGTTCAGGACAGATGGAGAACACAATTTTACAGCTTGTTTCCTTTTTCTAAAAAGGGTGTACAGTATGTATGGTACTGTATATGTATGCTCTGTTACTGTAGGATCTGCTACCACTTCTTCACAAAGCTATTTTCATTATTTCTGAAACCAGTCTGTGAGGGAGACAGAGCCTTGTGTACTGGCCTGCGAGATATAAGCACTGCGATCTGACCAGTCTGTCCCTATTTTTCAAACAATCATTCAAAAAGGAAAAACCAGTGTGTTTTGAGCAATCTCACAGGCTATTGCATAAGATCCATTACATCTGTTATAACTCCTGTTTGAGATTGTTAATAAAATAATGAATGTAACATTTATGGTTTGTGAGAATCAGTGCTGACATAATAGTGGTAATTCATGCAGCCAGGCCTGTTACTGCACAATGTAATGGAGTGACCTGCTTCAGGTTCCTTATCACTACTGTTTAGACTGTTCTGTACATAATCACATGGAAAACAAGTTCTGCATGTTACTTGCAATGTCAAGCACAGTCCCTGACCACAAGTGTTGGAAACATAGCTGCTGTGTAATAAGGCATGGTATGCAGAGGAGGCGGTGGGGCGGCATGCTTCACATACCGACACCCTAAGGCTACAGGAAAACTGAAGCATGCATACAAATTCAGATACTGGTCCATATCCAGCAGGTCTTCAGCACTGTAACAGCCAATACTACATCTCAGGACCTGGAGAGTGTTTTGGCGGTCATGCAATACGATGGATGCAAAGGAGGTTAGTTTATTTACTCTCTATTGCCATATGAAAAGATGCCAACAATTATTATCATCTTGTATTTGTAAAGTGCTGACTTACTACGCAGCATCAAAAAATGAAGGACTCATTATACAAATACATTACATACAGCGACATAGAACAGAAATGAAAAACACCCCTGCTCAAACGAGCTGACAGTGTAAGAGGGGTGGGGAACAGGAGATACATTAAGTTGCAAAATAACGATTGTATGTGCTGGTAGGGAAAGTGCAGGTGGCTACGATTGTATGTGCTGGTAGGGAAAGTGCAGGTGGCTACGATTGTATGTGCTGGTAGGGAAAGTGCAGGTGGCTACGATTGTATGTGCTGGTAGGGAAAGTGCTGGTGGCTACGATTGTATGTGCTGGTAGGGAAAGTGCAGGTGGCTATGATTGTATGTGCTGGTAGGGAAAGTGCAGGTGGCTACGATTGTATGTGCTGGTAGGGAAAGTGCAGGTGGCTGCATCCTATTTTTATGTGCCGGTAGGGAAAGTGCAGGTGGCTACGATTGTATGTGCTGGTAGGGAAAGTGCAGGTGGCTGCATCCTATTTTTATGTGCCGGTAGGGAAAGTGCAGGTGGCTACGGTTGTATGTGCGGTAGGGAAAGTGCAGGTGGCTACGGTTGTATGTGTAGGGTTCTTTGTTGCTTATTCCTGTTATTTTACACCATTCTATGCTGTACAAACAATATTTCTCATTCACATAGGAGTTTAAAGTTTAAGGGGGAATTCAATTGTTTATCGCATCAGATGCACCAAAACAAACCAGGTTTAACTGCTAAACCCGACTAAAGTGCTGGGCGTGATGCAAAATGTGCCATTTGGGCACCCAAACAGATCACTTTTCGCTCATTTCAGTTCACCACCTCCGAGAGCTGCGAGCTGAAATGCCAGTGCTGGCAGCTGTCCGCACTCTCATCTAAAGTGACAGGACAGAGCAGGGTGATATACAATTGATCTTTTCTATCGCACCTATCGCGTAAAGCAGCTAAACCCGACTAAACTAATGGGCGTGACGCAAAAAGTCCCGCTCGGGCACCCAAATGGGTCACTTTTCACTCATTTCAATATGCCACCCCCAGGGGAAATACAATTGAATTTTGGGCACGGGATGGAAGGGATTTGGGAGACAGACACACACACACACACACACACACACACACACACAATTGAATACTGCCTATGACCAGTTCTTCATATGGAGATGTGCTTGAGAGGAAAATCTTCCACTTTAACAATGACTTCCTGCCTCCATTCCCTTCCACACATCAGGACAATTCCTGTGTCACATGCAAATTCTCTAGTAACTCAATCCAATGAATGGACAAGTCAAAATATCCAATCAGATTGGTGCACTCGTCTCCTGCTATAGTGCTGAGACCAATCTGATGACCCAAACTAAAAGCTGTTCTATCCCCAAATTCAAACACATTCTGGGTAAGCAGCAGCTAAACTAAGTCTGAGTACATTACTGCTGCAGCTCTGTGGTTTAGGTGCTTATTTATGAAAAAGTGAAAACCCCCTTCTCCAGCCTATCGGGAGAGGAGTTATCACTGCTTCTCTTTATTTACCATCAGGTACAACTTGCTATGGTGCCCACAAAGGCAGTGCGCTTATCAGGGAATGAAGCTGAGCTTGTGTTAAACACAACGTTACATCAGGATGTTTTTTTATGGCTACCTGCATGCCACCTCTACTGGATCCCTCCCCAGCTGGCTGCTGGCCACGTTACTCCTCTCTTCAGTACAGTCATTGTGCCAGCTTTATTATTTTCAATATTTTTATAAATATTATAACTTTCACATTTCACTAAACAGGTCTACGTCGTAAAAAGGGTTAAATTAACACTTTACTGATTACAAAACCCAGAACTCATTAAGTATCTAAATTCGGAACAGAGGTGTACTGCCTCCCATTTATTACATAATTGATCAGCACTGTGGGGGGATATGTACCAGTTTGTAATGAGGAAATTCAGGGGACAGTATCTTGTTTGATCCTTAGGTTCTTAATACAGAGTTAATACTTTTTGTGTACGTCTCTGGTTTGTCAAAGCGGACTGGGAATGCAGCACATGTATAGTAATGTTACAAAGATGCTAGAAGCAGACACTGCATTGCTGGATAGGTAGATTCGCGCAGGATCCCTCCGGCAACTGCCAAATTTGGTAACTGCAGGTAGAATGTCTTTTGGTCCAGGGAATTAGTAGATATTGATGAATATACCCCTCACTGTACCTCTCTCCCTTATATAATAATATTACATATCAGCGTGCACCAGGAGCTGTGTTATTCCCCCTCATATCACTGTACAGTCCCCTCTTCCCTATGTAATAATACCACATATCAGCCTAGGATTGGGGTAATTTCCCAATCCCCAGACAATAGGAAATCTAGGAAATCCAGCATGATCTGGATTGTCACATATGGGATTTTTGACATGCAGAATTAGCTGACTGATTACGGAATCGGGGAAATGCGCCGCAGATGTATATCCCGCACTAGTCACATACACGGATACTGGCATCTTCTTTCTATGGCTGTTACACTAAACTGTTTAATGAGGAGGTAACCGCAAGGGGCTGTGTAGGGAAAGACAAGGGTCACTTTTAAATGATGCTTTGGTAAACCTAGTAGGTCAAATTACAGAGAAACGCTTTATATGCTGTACTCCATCCTGCCAAATAATGTACACACATTTGTGGGTATAGTTTAATAGATCTACAGTAAAGACAGGTAATAGGTCTACCCCAAATGGTTGACATGCAAAACGTCAACAGGGTCAAAAGGTCGACACAGAAATGGTCAAGTTTAGTTTTTTGTGTGTTATTTTGTATGTTTCACCATATCTGAGCCAAATTAGTGTAAATGTGTAGTCCCACAGGCTCGCCACGCTTCGGTTGCTATTCCCAATCGTATTCTACATGGATGGTAAAACCCCCCCCACAAAACTTGTCGACCATATGTGTGTGTTGACCACTGTCACGTCAACCTTTTGGGGATGACCTATTGACTATCTTTTTACTGTAGATATATCAACCGGATACCCATATTTGTGGACAGTACAATTTTGCAATATTAAGCTCAGAGGTGCCTGCAGTGATGCAGTATGTTGGAGGACATTAATAAAACCGTTTTGAAAAAAAATTTCAATTGTAAAACAATTGCTGCAAAACTGATAACCTGCACAGAAAACTTCAAGTCAACAACAAATAATGAAACACAACTTTGAAAAACCTAAAAGGTGAATACACACTTGCCGAGAAAATGAACGACGTTGCTCATTTTCACCCTTACTGAGCAACGTCATTCACTTTCTCGGCAAGTGTGTATGCCGTAGGGCGACGAGAGATGCACGGCCCCAAGAGTCATTAACGACCCTCGCTGGCGGCCGTGCATGCAGCTCAATTTGGACTGTTGTCCAAAAGCTGCATTCATGGGACAGCCGCAGCGTGACATCAATGAGCGATATCGTTCAGTGTGTATGCCCTGCTGCCGACCGCTCAGCCCAGGAGGAGAAACACTAGGTGACGTCCCTCATAGAGCACGTCGCCTTCTGTGTACCCACCTTAAGCTTAACCGTTTATAAAGACATTTTCAAAATATTACCTGCCGGGCCACTGCAGTTTGCAGGAACAAGTTACTAGAGGCCAGACAGAATTTCAGGCTGATATTTTCAGGAGTAGTACAAGGCAGCACACAAAGGTGAGGAGAAACCTTAGTTCTTTACCATAACAAACGTGCCCCAACTATCACATCTCCCTCAAAGTCACTAAGGATGTGCTTTGCTTACTCAGAAACCGAAAACATTTTCAAATGTCACATCTTTCATTTACTCAAATGTTTCCTGTTCCTAGTTTACAAGTATAATATTCACTTACGTAAATAACGTAACCAAAGAAACACAGCACTCAAGTGTTGTAAATCAGCACTACTCATCCATAAGTTGCCATATCACAGATGGTATTGTATATTGTTAGATATCGGTAAAGAATCATGGTCTTTCTAACGATTACTATAGATAGAAAAGTAGCTGAGAGAAATTAGACAGAAGGAAACATCATCATATGTCAAGAATGATTAAGCACAGCCTCATGCACACAAGCTACCCAATATCCGGTTTCCCACATACCGGTTTCGCAAGAAGTCAGGCAAAATAAAAACGTTTTTTTATCGGATAATCAAACTGCCTAAAGATCAACAGAAAATCTATTAAAAAAAATAAACCTGTAAAACATTAAAAGGGGGATTTATTAAAGATCGGGGTGAGAGAAAATTGTAAGACCTAAACAAAAGTACCAAGCTGCTTCTGTTATTTTTCAAACAGCCTGTAAATATGTAAGTTGTTAAACTACTCCAAAATATAGTAGAAAATCCTGCAGAACGAATTATTAAAAAAGAGAAAGCTTTTTTCGCTACAACCTCCTATGGTATACGTTCAAGATCACCACAGCCAGGATCCTAACACCCAGCTGAACACCGACACTGGAATCAAGAACATGGTAGGATCCCGACACCGGAATCCTGACAGCCGGAATCACAAAGGCAAGTATAGCCGGCAGGGTAAGGATTTAGCTGCAGGGGGTGGTGGTGTTAGGTTTAGGAGCCACCCAGGGGGGATTAAAGTTAGGCTGCGGGGGGTTCAGGTTAGGCTGTGGAAAGCAGGGGTTAGGCAGGTAGGTAGAATACTTACCTCTCCCCTGGCGGCTGAGGTAAGTATACCGACACTTCGTTATTGTGACTGCCAACATCCTGTCCACCTGGATCGCATACCGATCTCCCTTCTACAACTACTGAAAGATTCAGTGCCTCAATGATGTATGAAAGCACCATAAAGCAGAGAACCGGATACACTAAGTTAGGGAAGCATTTAGTGTGTAACATGCAGGTGAATATTTTCTCTCTTATAGGGGGGCATGTGTAGCAAGCTTTTCTCCATAAAATATATAGAAACTGGAGTTTCTGCATCATTTTATGGTTTGTGGCTATGTACTAACAGCATAATGCAGCAGATGCCACAGATATCTCCTGCAGAATGATAATTAGAGGTACAGATTGCAGCTCCCAACATGATCAATTTGACCTTTATGCATTAAACCTTTAATAGCAAAGATTTTCAGAGTTTGGCCACGTTACTTTACTCCATTTTCAGATGGTGTAAACTCATTTTAGCCTATGGAGGCATGGTAGCAGGAGGGAGATCATTTTTGATCCCTCTCCAGCATCCTCCATTATCTAGTGCGGCCCCGACCCTATCGCTACCGCTGTCCCTACGGGTTTCACATGAAACTATCTTCAGCGACAGTGTTAATAATCGTAGGAGTTCGAGATTATTAATACACATGCCCCATAGAGTCACACAATGTATTTTCAGCAGCACACATGAAGGTGGGCAATACTTTTGTTTTACTGCTGTGTAATACTTTTATGAGGACACACATGGGTGCAATCAGCACCTACAGTAGTTTCATTTTGTGAGGGCAAAGGCTGGGGTACAATTGCTGACAATGAACATCGTTGTTTGTGGGGGCCTGCAAGCTGTTGTTTTTTTAATAACAAAACTGCATAACTTTTGGATACAAGTCAGAGCCTGCATTACTGTAATAAACATGAGAACAGTGACAGGCATCCTGGTACACATTGGAGATGCCCTCTAACCTACACTTTACTATTATCCTTTATTTATATGACACCACAAGGAGTACGCAGCACCTTATAGAGTGCATAAACAGAACAAGAAAAAAAAAAAAAAAAAAGTGACTTACAGTACAGAACATTGCAGCTGTGTGGACTCCAACTGTGTGGAGTTTGTATATTCTCCCCGTACTTGTGTGGGTTTCCTCCAGGTACACGAGTTTCCTCCCACAATCCAAAAATATACTGGTAGGTTAATTGGATCCCAACAAAATTAACCCTAGCGTGAATGTGTGTACATGTGGGTAGGGAATATAGATTGTAAGCTCCACTGGGGCAGGGATGTGAATGGCCAAATATTCTCTGTAAAGTGCTGCAGAATGAGTGTGCGCTATATAAATAACCGATAATAACAACAACTGATAATTATAATTGCAGGACATGACCAAGGTGTATAATCATTGCAGCAGCAGTCATTAATACCCAAATGAGCAGCGGGACGGGCAAACCTAAAGATGTGGTGCTATTGTTGGCTCAAATTAGCTAATACATTTACTCAAAGAAACGCATTTCTGTAATAACATAAGCAGACACTTTAGACAAGGTTTTTAGACTATAACAATCAAATGTGACAATAACACATGAAGGATTTGGGGCCACCGGTGTAGACTTAGGGCCCCCCAGTTGATAATCACTGCAGTAGAAGCTACAACTACAATTCAAAGTGCACCGTAAACAGGCACTCTAGGTAACAAAGATCAGTCCTGGTTCTACCTGCCCATTACAGGTTACAGTAGTTCTACCACATTCTTCTGTCTAAAGCCCTTCAGTCAGCACAGCCAGCCTGTGTGGAACAGATAGGAACACAAACAAGATCCTACATGCACCAGGATACCAGTACACAAAGAGGACGGAGCCAGGACAACAGTGGGGGTCACTGCTACACTACATTCCTAACTTTCCACTAACACCTCATTGCTGGACATTTCACATGCCTGCGTGCTGCAGAGCAACTGATGGAAACTGCAGAGGAATAGAGGAGTTTTACCCCTGGCAGCTTCAACATGAACCTGGTATCACTGAAACAGCTGCAACTACCACGGATTCATTTACAATATAATAATAATAATAATAATAATAATAATAATAATAATAATAATAATCTGCTAGCAATGTAAAAATGATACATTTTCTTTTGAAACAGCTGTTTACAGCTGTACTCACACAGCTTATTGCAACAATACACAACGCCATATACAAATATACCAATTAGCATTAATGAAAGTAGGTTCCGTCTGATATCTTGTCTGCTTAAAACAGGAAAAGAAATCTGACTTTTCTCTGCACTGCTAAAAAAACCCAATGATTAAGCCAGAAATGAGCAGGCGGGGATTGTGGGGTAACCAGGGACTCACCTTAGCTTGTCTGCATGGATTCCATTAAGCCCCACACTGTCAGGACGCTCCTTTCTCCTCCTGTACAGGTCTGACTGAGACAACGCTTTCAGCTGCAATGCGCTCATGATTTATTCTTTTTTTTTTTTTTTTAAACAAAAAAATGTGATGTCTATAGAAAAAAAGCTGAGTAGCCTGCAGAGACAGCAGCTTGCCTGCCTGCACACCTGCAGTGTTACTGTACTGACTAGCAGCAGCTTCCTGTTCCTCACTAGCACACACCCTATGTAACACGGCCACTCCGGTATGCTCTCCTTATCACAGCCCTTTCTACACACCTATGGGGCGGTCTAGGAGGAAAAGCAGCTATTTGGCTGGAGGCGGGATTGCTGGCTCTTTTGTCCTCTGAGACTGTGTGTAGTGTGTACACAGTGTCATTGTTGTGCTAAGTGGACAGGCACCCACACACCAGAATGTCAGATCTATGCCTCAGAGTATGCTGACTGCACTCAGCTGCCAGGCTACACACAACACATACAGCACTGTGGGATCCATGCAATTTCCGCGCAAATCTAGCTAGAGGAAAGGTGAATGCACTTGGTAAAGTGAATTTCATCCATGCAGAAACACAAGATAAACAAGCTATGTATTGATTTCAGCAATATATTTAAAAAAAATTGAAAACTGATGTAGTACATAGAAATATTAGCATTATTGCACTGCAACATTATGACTATCACTTGAACAAGTCATTTTTGTGAATTTTACTCACAGCGCCTTTTCACTATGTAGTTAGAAATAATAAAAAGAACTTCTCCCAGTAACAGGTGATCTCTTTACCATAAAAAGTGAAAAGGCCAGCAATTGTGACATGCTATCTGTCTGCACTTTCATAAAAGGAATGGCCTCTTATAGCACTTTCAGACATACCACCTGGGAATTTCCCTGCTCAGACCAGTGTTTTTCACCTCTGAGAATCCCGGCCTTTTGCTCAAGACCCCCTTTCACACTACACCTGAGATCTGGGAAATTCCCGGGGTCGTCCCCTTTCAGATATAAGAATGGTCTGCCCTGGCATTCTACAAGATAGTACTGCCTGGCTGCTCTCATGTCAGACACACATGTATGTCATATACACAAACACACAAGTCATACACACACGTCACACTCCTACACACACCGGGCGAGGGAAGCTGGAAGCGCACCTCTGACGAAACACAGCCCAGGATGTAATCAGGCAGTCTTGGCCCCTTCCCCAGAGCACCTGAACAGCCTATTAGAGGCTTCTAAGTGCAACCTGGCAGTAAAATGCCAGGTTGCACCATTCTCACTTAACCCAGGTTGTCTAAAATAGAATTTTAGTACCTACCGGTAAATCCTTTTCTCCTAGTCCGTAGAGGATGCTGGGGACTCCAGAAGGACCATGGGGTATAGACTGGATCCGCAGGAGCTTGGGCACTCTAAAAAGACTATGAATGGGTGTGAACTGGCTCCTCCCTCTATGCCCCTCCACCAGACCTCAGTTATAGGAACTGTGCCCAGGAGAGACGGACATTTCGAGAAAAGGATTTTTGATTAAACTAAGGGCGAGAAACCTACCAGCCCACACCACAAACATACCGTACAACCGGAGTATCAGGAAACCAGATAACAGTATGAATTAACAACAGCAACAAGCTGAATATAACTAATACACAACCCGCGTGTAAACAAATTTAACCAGTAATAATAAACTGCAAGTAACAGTCCGCACTGGGATGGGCGCCCAGCATCCTCTACGGACTAGGAGAAAAGGATTTACCAGTAGGTACTAAAATCCTATTTTCTATTTTCTCTTACGTCCTAGAGGATGCTGGGGACTCCAAAAGGACCATGGGGTCTATACCAAAGCTCCAGAACGGGCGGGAGAGTGCGGACGACTCTGCAGCACCGATTGAGCAAACATGAGGTCCTCATCAGCCAGGGTATCAAACTTGTAAAACTTAGCAAAGGTGTTTGAACCCGACCACGTAGCTGCTCGGCAAAGCTGAAGTGCCGAGACCCCTCAGGCAGCCGCCCAAGACGAGCCCACTTTTCTGGTAGAATGGGCCTTTACTGACTTCGGCAACGGTAGCCCAGCCGAAGAATGAGTTTGCTGAATCGTATTACAAATCCAGCGTGCAATAGTTTGCTTAGAAGCAGGATTTCCAATCTTGTTGGAAGCATACAGGACAAACAAAGCCCCTGTTTTCCTGGTAAGATCCGTTCTGACTACGTACATTTTCAAAGCTCGTACAATATCAAGAAACTTTGGAACTGCCACAGCATCTGTAGCCACAGGCACCACAATAGGTTGGTTAATGTGAAACAAAGAAACCACCATCGGCAGAAATTGTTCACGAGTCCTCAATTCTGCTCTATCCGAATGGAAGATCGAATATGGACTCTTGTGAGATAAGGCCGCCAACTCTGAGACTCGCCTGGCAGACGCCAGAGCCAAAAGCATGACCACCTTCCAAGTGAGAAACTTTAACTCAACCTTACGCAAAGGTTCAAACCAGTGAGACATAAGAAACTGCAACACCACTTCCAGATCCCACGGCGCCACAGGCGGCACAAATGGAGGATGGATATGCAGCACTCCGTTCAGAAAAGTCTGAACCTCTGGAAGGACGGCCAATTCCTTTTGAAAGAAAATAGATAAAGCCGAAATCTGCACTTTGATGGAACCCAATTTCAGGCCTGCATCGACGCCTGCCTGCAAAAAAATGGAGAAACCGACCCAAGTGAAATTCCTCCGCAGGAGCAGTTTTGGTTTCACACCACAAAACATACTTTCTCCAAATATGGTGATAATGTTTCGCCGTAACCTCCTTCTTAGCCTTAAGGAGAGTGGAGATGACCTCCCCGGGAATACCTTTTCGAGCTAAGATTTGGCCCTCAACTTCCACGCCGTCAAACGCAGCCGCGGTAAGTCCGGAAACACGCAGGGCCCCTGCAGTAACAAGTCCTCTCTTAGAGGAAGCGGCCAAGGATCTTCCACAAGCTATTCCCGAAGATCCGGATACCAGGCCCTGCGTGGCCAGTCTGGAACGACGAGAATCGCCTGAACCCTTGTTCGTCATATGATCCCCAGCACCTTTAGAATGAGAGGAAGCGGGGGGAACACATATACCGACTGAAACACCCACGGAGTTACCAGGGCGTCCACTGCACTGGCTTGGGGGTCTCTTGACCTGGAACAATACCTCGGAAGCTTCTTGTTGAGGTGAGACGCCATCATGTCTATCAGAGGAATTCCCCACTTCTGCAAATACCTCTTGGTGAAGAGCCCACTCTCCTGGATGGAGATCATGTCTGCTGAGGAAGTCTACTTCCCAGTTGTCCACGCACGGGAGGAAGACTGCTGACAGAGCGATCACGGCGAAGGATTCTTGTGGCCTCCACCATAGCCGCCCTGCTCCTTGTTCCGCCTTGGCGGTTTACGTACGCCACCGCTGTTATGTTGTCCGACTGGATCAGGACAGGATGATCCTGAAGAAGGCTCTTTGATTGTAGCAGGCCGTTGTAAATGGCTCTTAACTCGAGAACATTTATATGGAGACAAGATTCCTGGTTTGACCATTTTCTCTGGAAATTTCTTCCTTGCGTGACTGCGCCCCAGCCTCGGAGACTTGCATCTGTTGTCAGCAGGACCCAGTCCTGGATTCCGAATCGGCGTCCCTCTAGAAGGTGAGAGCTTTGTAGCCACCACAGGAGAGAAACCCTGGCCCTGGAAGATAGACTTATTTTCCGGTGCATGTGCAGGTGAGACCCGGACCATTTGTTCAGCAGATCCCACTGAAACACCCGGGCATGAAACCTGCCAAACGGAATGGCTTCGTAAGCCGCAACCATCTTCCCCAGAACCCGAGTACATTGATGAATCGACACACTTGTCGGTCTCAGAAGCTCCCTGACCATTGTCTGAATTTCCAGAGTTTTGTCTTCCGGAAGAAACACTCTGTAACTCCGTGTCTAGAATCATGCCCAGAAAGGGCAGCCGAGTGGCCAGGATCAACTGAGACTTTGGCAAATTTAGAACCCAACCGTGTTGTCGCAGAACCGACAGAGACAGATCCACATTTCTTAACAACTGTTCCTTGGACCTCGCCTTTATAAGGAGATCGTCCAAGTACGGGATAATTGTAACCCCTTGCTTGCGAAGGAGAACCATCATTTCTGCCATGACCTTGGTGAAAATCCTCGGGGCCGTGGAACGCCCAAACGGCAACGTCTGAAATTGGTAATGACAATCCTGCACCGCAAATCTCAGGAAGGCCTGATGCGGAGGATAAATCGGGACGTGTAGGTAGGCATCCTTTATGTCGACTGACGCCATAAAATCCCCCCCTTCTAGGCTGGAGATCACAGCTCGAAGAGATTCCATCTTGAACTTGAAAACTTTCAAGTATGGATTGAGGGATTTTAGGTTCAGAATCGGTCTGACCGAACCATCCGGCTTCGGTACGACAAAGTGGCTCAAATAGAACCCCTCCCCCCGGTTGGGACGGGGGAACGGGAGCAATGACCCTCTGTTGACACAACTTTTGTATCGCAGTATTTACAACTGGCAGGGCCGAAATGAAAAAGCGGTGAGGGGGCATTTCCTGAACCTTCAGCTTGTATCCCTGAGACACTATGTCTAGGACCCAAGGATCCGGGCCTTATTGAACCCAGACCTGACTGAAGATCTGCGACGGCCCCCCACCGGCACGGACTCCCGCAGGGGAGCCCCAGCGTCATGCGGTGGACTTGGTAGAGGCTGGGGAGGACTTTTGGTCCTGGGCGCCTGATACTGCAGGTCAGCCAGGCCGTCACCAAACAAGACACTACCTTTGAAGGGAAGAGCTTCCATATTTTTCTTGAAGTCGGCATCAGCATTCCATTGATGGATCCACAGCGCCCTCCTGGCCGAGACCGCCATGGCATTGGCTCTTGATCCCAAGAGACCAACATCCCTCGCCGCATCCTTTAGGTAATCTGCAGCGTCCTTGATATAACCAAGAGTCAAAAGAATATTATCTTTATCAAGGGTATCCATATCAGAAGCTAAATTATCAGCCCATTTAGCAATAGCACTACTCACCCATAACGACGTCACAGCAGGTCTGAGCAATGCATCCGTATTAACGAAAATGGCATGTTTGATTATATATCTCTTAAGACAGCATCTTTAATATATATACATATCTATATATATATATATATATATATATATATATATATATATATATCTATATCTATATCTATATCTATATCTATATATATATATATATATATATATATATATATATACCAAAGTAAGTGAAGTGGCACTCACTATGTACACAATGTCGTCTGCTGGGGTGTCCAAATTCCAGAGAAAAACTTGCTTCCACAAGGTCCCATAATATATCCAATAGTAAAGAAGGCACTCACCAGACTAATATTGAAATGCAAAAGACGTTTATCAAATTTCACATCAGCAACTTATTCATGGTTGGTCGACGTTTCGGTCCCAGCCGGACCTTTTTCCAGACCAGTATGTGCAACCGTCACAATCACATACCTAATGACCATCGGTGTGGAACTACAAATACCCAACCAAAACCCGCCCATCTGTCTGTTAACCAATTACGGTCATTCAAATATAATTAAATGTAATACTAACTGAACCCACATAGATCAAATCACTGCACATATTAGTGCATAATTAATAACAATAGTACCGCATATATCAAATGCAAATACATGAATACAAAGCGCTCACCCTCTCCCTGCAGATGTCAGTACCGCCGGTGGAACGCATGCCATCAGTGACCCGCATAGTGCTTCCGCCTCAATTAGATAACCAGCTGCTTCCGGACTCGCAATCTCACACTGAAAGTTCAGTGGAACGCATAGCGCAGCTGGCACGCAAGGCGCTTCCGCCTTCAAGCGTGAAATAATGATAGGAAGGGAATAAGATAACGGAGCGCAACATCAATGTGCTGATATAGAAACTTTAGCATCATTAATTTCTAAAATGAAATAAAGTGACCGAACATGTGTGTGGTTATATAGTGACAAGAACACTAATGATTTAAAGTAGGTACAGCTTGGGTAGGTATCAGGAGCTCCACACCGAAAAAATGCAGCATAATAAAAACTGATGAAAATAATGAGAATATATCAACATATATACTAACTAAACTGAGCACATTGTATGTTACAAGAGATACATTGATGATCTCTTTATTGTTTGGCGGGGCTCCGCTGAACTGTTTTTTGCCATGGTGGATACCCTGAATGCCCTCACCAGTCCAATTAAATTAACTGCCACAGTGAGTGAGTCTAATATTAATTTTTTGGACATTACAATATACAAAAACCCGGATTTTCCATCAGTACTCGAATATACCCTATACCGCAAGCCCACGGACCGGAACACTCTATTATGGGCGTCTAGCCATCATCCGGACAGGTTAAAATCAAACCTACCCGTTTCTCAATTTCTTAGGGTACTGAGAAATAATTCCAATGATATCAATGCCGATATACAACTGCTCGAGTGCAGACAGCGATTTATCGAACGCGGTTACACAGCCGCAGTGGTCGACAGATGTCAGATTAAAGCACACAATTTACATAAGAACAAGACCAGTAATAGAAATAAAAATCGGGATCGCATCATATTCAAGACCAGCTGCAATACTGGCTTACATAATGTGGAAAGAACAATAAAGAAAAATTGGTCCATGGATCAGCACTGACCCGAAATTCAAAAAGGTCGGCAGTCGACCACCTCTTTTGAGTGTGCAAAGGGGTGCCAATTTGAAGGACATTCTGATGAGACCAACTATGCGACCGACGATGACTTCTGGCACTACCTGGTTAAATGTGAATCCAGGTTGCTTTAAGTGCCTGAAATGCATGACCTGCAGAGCCATGATAACTGGACGCTTCTTCAATCACCCACTGCATGGTACCAAGATTGAGCTACGATACCATCTAACATGTTTGATGGATCATGTGGTCTATTATCTCACATGCCCGTGTGGGAAAATGTACGTGGGGAAAACCATCAGGACATACCGTGAACGGATCAACCAACATAGATCCTCAATACAGTTGGCACTCACCAGCGGTAAGACGGACAAACCTGTGGCACTTCATTTCATGCAGTTTAAACATCAAGTAGCCACATTGCGGCATATGATTATCGATTGGATTCCACCACCACCACGGGGAGGTGACAGAGGCGCATTATTATTAAAAAGAGAGGCGTACTGGATACACTACCTGGGCACTGTATCGCCAAGGGGGCTGAACGAACAGAACCATCTTAGTGTTTTCCTCTGAACATGAGTTAATGTGAATATAGTTCATTGTGAGAATAATTTACATTGTTCGTGTTCATGGGTGTCCACCATGGCGACCCAGCTTTTCAGTCCTATTAAGTAAATATATGTTTTTAAATGTGTTGTTTGCTATGTTAGTTGTAGTTAGGTGTTATTAGTTTAGTTAGTATATATGTTGATATATTCTCATTATTTTCATCAGTTTTTATTATGCTGCATTTTTTCGGTGTGGAGCTCCTGATACCTACCCAAGCTGTACCTACTTTAAATCATTAGTGTTCTTGTCACTATATAACCACACACATGTTCGGTCACTTTATTTCATTTTAGAAATTAATGATGCTAAAGTTTCTATATCAGCACATTGATGTTGCGCTCCGTTATCTTATTCCCTTCCTATCATTATTTCACGCTTGAAGGCGGAAGCGCCTTGCGTGCCAGCTGCGCTATGCGTTCCACTGAACTTTCAGTGTGAGATTGCGAGTCCGGAAGCAGCTGGTTATCTAATTGAGGCGGAAGCACTATGCGGGTCACTGATGGCGTGCGTTCCACCGGCGGTACTGACATCTGCAGGGAGAGGGTGAGCGCTTTGTATTCATGTATTTGCATTTGATATATGCGGTACTATTGTTATTAATTATGCACTAATATGTGCAGTGATTTGATCTATGTGGGTTCAGTTAGTATTACATTTAATTATATTTGAATGACCGTAATTGGTTAACAGACAGATGGGCGGGTTTTGGTTGGGTATTTGTAGTTCCACACCGATGGTCATTAGGTATGTGATTGTGACGGTTGCACATACTGGTCTGGAAAAAGGTCCGGCTGGGACCGAAACGTCGACCAACCATGAATAAGTTGCTGATGTGAAATTTGATAAACGTCTTTTGCATTTCAATATTAGTCTGGTGAGTGCCTTCTTTACTATTGGATATATATATAGATATATATATATATATATATATATACACACACATACACATATACATACATACTAGGGTCTCAATTTCTGCTGATAAGGTACCTGTCCACGCCGCCCCAGCGCTATAAACCCATGCCGACACAATCGCCAGACTGAGTAGTGTACCAGAATGTGCACGCTATCTGCAGGATCCCTGAGAATAGCTAGGGCTACCTTCTGGGCAAACGTGACTCCCTAGGGGAAGATTCCCATCACATCCTGGCCCTAGTGGGGAAAGGATACTGCCTGAGAATTCTTTGTGGGAAGCTGCAGTCTCTTGTCTGGAGATTCCCGCTCTTTTTCCTCATGAGAGGAGGGAAATTTACCTCAGCTTTCTTCCCCTTAAACATGTGTACCCTTGTGTCAGGGACAAATGAGTCATCAGTGATATGCAAATCATCTTTTATTACAATAATCATATATTGAATACTTTTCTGCCATTTTGGCTGTAACTTTGAATTATCGTAGTCGACACTGGAGTCAAACTCCGTGTCGATATCAGTGTTTATTATCTTGGATAGTGAGCATTGTGACACTCTGCAGGTCTCTGCGACATAGGGACAGACATAGGTAGATTTCCTGTCTGTTCTCTAATCTTTTGTGCAATAAATTCACCTTAGCACTTACACATATCCAAACAGGTGTCGGCGTTGTCGACGGAGACACCCTCTCACACACATATTAGCTCCATCTCCTCCTTAGGGGAGCCTTTTCTCAGACATGTCGACACACGTACCGACACACCACACACACACACACACACACACACACAGGGGATGCTCTATTTGAAGACAGTTCCCCCACAAGGCCCTTTGGAGAGACAGAGAGAGAGTATGCCAGCACACACCCCAGCGCTATATGACCCAGGAATCACACAGTAACTTAGTGTTAACCCAGTAGCTGCTGTAGATATTGTTTTTACGCCAAATTTATGTGCCCCCCCTCTCTTTTTCACCCTCTCTATCGTGCTTCTGCAGGGGAGAGCCTGGGGAGCTTCCTCTCAGCAGAGCTGTGGAGAGAAAATGGCGCTGGTGAGTGCTGAGGAAGAAGGCCCTGCCCCCTCAGCGGCGAGCTTCTGTCCCGCGATTTTGTGTAAAATTAATGGCGGGGGCTCATGCATATTACAGTGCCCAGCTGTATATATGCTGCTTTTTGCCAGGAGGTAATCAATTGCTGCCCAGGGCGCCCCCCCCCTGTGCCCTGCACCCTACAGTGACCGGAGTGTGTGGGTTAGTGTGGGCGCAATGGCGCACAGCTGCAGTGCTGTGCGCTACCTCATATGAAGACAGGAGTCTTTTGCCGCCGATTTTGACGTCTTCTTGCTTCAACCCGCCGGCTTCTGTCTTCTGGCTCTGCGAGGGGGACGGCGGCGCGGCTCCGGGAACGGACGACCAAGATTAGGTTCCTGTGTTCGATCCCTCTGGAGCTAATGGTGTCCAGTAGCCTAAGAAGCGCAACCTAGCCGCAGTTAGTAGGTTTGCTTCTCTCCCCTCAGTCCAACGTAGCAGAG
The DNA here is from genome assembly GCF_028390025.1 of Pseudophryne corroboree. Classification (NCBI taxonomy): domain Eukaryota; kingdom Metazoa; phylum Chordata; class Amphibia; order Anura; family Myobatrachidae; genus Pseudophryne; species Pseudophryne corroboree. The sequence goes on from NC_086445.1 coordinate 468,511,023, forward strand.
AGTCTGTTGCCAGCAGAAGCTCTCTGAAAATAAAAAACCTAACTAAAATACTTTCTTATTAGCAAGCTCAAGAGAGCTCACTAAAATGCACCCAGCTCTGTCCGGGCACAGATTCTAACGGAGGTCTGGATGAGGGGCATAGAGGGAGGAGCCAGTGCACACCAGTAGTACTTAATCTTTCTCAGAGTGCCCAGTCTCCTGCGGAGCCCGTTTATTCCCCATGGTCCTTACGGAGTCCCCAGCATCCACTAGGACGTTAGAGAAATAAAAAAACGCATTTACCCGATCCACACGGACTGAAAGGGGTCCCATGTTTACACATGGGACCCCTTTCCCCGAATGCTGACACCCCCTGTGACTCCTGTCACAGAGGGTCCCTTCAGGCAATCAGGGAGCGCCACGTCGTGGCACTCTCCTGATTCCCTATGCGCGTCTGAGCTGGCAGACAGCGCATAGCACCTCCATTAGCTTCAATGGTGGGAACTTTGCGGTCAGCGGTGCGGTTACCCGCGGTCAGCCGCTGACCTCACCGCTGACCGCAAAGTTCCCACCATTGAAGATAATGGAGGGGCTGTGCGATGCGCGTCTGACAGCTCCGACGCGCATACAGCCAATCAGGAGAGTGCCACGACGTGGCGCTCCCTGATTGGCTAAAGGGACCTTCTGTGACAGCAGTCACGGGGGATCTCTGCATTCGGGGAAAGGGGTCCCATGTGTAAACATGGGACCCCTTTCAGTCCGTGTGGATCAGGTAAATGCGTTTTTTTGTTTTGCCAAGTACGTGGATTACAAATATCACAGGACACTGGATTTAGGTGAGTATTAAGTTTATTTTCAGGTACCCCGGATTCGTCGACATTGGAGACGTGGCAGTCGGCGTGTCAACATAGGTAAGTATGTATGTGTCGGCATGTGTGAAATAAAGTTGTATTTTCAAGGTGTGCGTGTCCTGTTTTTATTTGGGTATTTTTTTTTGCAGAAGAACTACAGGTACCAGCGGCCCCGTTTCCCCCCCGCGTGCTGGTACTTGTGGTTCACCAAGTACCAGCTTGCGGGGGAGGCTTGCTGGGACTTGTAGTTCTTCTGCAAAAAAACAATATTCTTTCATTTCTACACATGGCTATCAGCCCCCCATCCGCAGCCCTTGGATGGGGGGGGGGGGGGGGACAGCCTCGGGCTTCACCCCTGGCCCTTGGGTGGCTGGGGGGGGGGACCCCTTGATTGAAGGGGTCCCCACTCCTCCAGGGTACCCCGGCCAGGGGTGACTAGTTGGGCATTTAATGCCACGGCCGCATGGAGCGGTATAAAAGTGTCCCCCGGCTGTGGCATTATCTGTCCAGCTAGTGGAGCCCGGTGCTGGTACAAAAAATACGGGGGACCCCTACTCTTTTTGTCCCCCGTATTTTTTGCACCAGGACCAGGCGCAGAGCCCGGTGCTGGTTGTTAAAATACGGGGGATCCCCTGTCATTCCCCCCCCCCCCCCGTATTTTGGCAACCAGGACCGGCTTAAAGAGCCCAAGGCTGGTTATGCTTAGGAGGGGGGACCCCACGCAATTTTTTTTCAGGTTTTTTACCGTTTTTTGTACCATCTGAAAAGTCGATTCAAAATCCGTCAATTGGTCCGTTTTTCGACAGCGGGACTGTCGAATCTGTTTTTTATTGAATATGTCGAATTCTGTCCGGAATTCGACAGTCGAATTGTGTCGAATTAAAAAACGGGCGAAAAATTGCCGCAATTCGCCCGGAATTGCATATACCCCTAAAGCTATTACTTTACATATCTTCCTATGTCACCGTGGTTTGTCATTTTCTGTTGCAAATATACGTATTTACAGTATTTCTGGTAAGCTACAAGTGGTGTTTATACACCCCAGAGAAACAAATCTCATGTTTACTTCTGAAACATTAGTTTATAAAAGAACACTTTTTATGGACTCATTACTTCGTACGTTTCCGCCCACTATGCACACATGCCAACATGATGAAGCCATTAGACTGCTATGATTATTTAGCACTGTTCTTTAAGCGGTATCAGAAGGGTGCTATGAATGCTAGTGCTTTCCAACTAGGAAATGCTAGCAATCATTGTGGTGAACTAGCTGCAAACTGGACTGTTGAAGAGAATAGGGACTGCTCATCCTGTTACATGGAAGCGTTTAGGTACTGAACTTGCCACATGGAAAGGTTTAAGAGCAATTCTTCTTGCTCTCTTTCTGCAACTCCAAACATACTGTTGGTAAGATCTAGAGTTAAACAAGTGAATACTACAGTAGTAATATTGCTAGGAACATTACAGGTAATGGTTTCACTGCATGTAATCTGCTTCAGCTTTTCAAACTGCCTATAATTTTATTTGGCATAGACCAAACTATTGGATCTAGAATTCTAGATGCAGTGCTTCCTTTGTATTGGCTCATCATACTAACAGGGTGATCTAACAGAATACATACGAAATGCTGGCGGTTGGTACGCCGGCGGTCACATGACCAATGATTACATCTAAACACTAAAGATGCAGACATCGGAGGGGTTAAGCATTTCTACCCCCTCCTGTCCCCTACCATAACCCTTCATGGGAGGCGGCTATGGCTAACCCTACAGGGTTGTCCGTTACGGCTAACCCTTGGGGGGTGGCGGCTAGGTCTAACCACCCCTCCCTAGTGCCTAATCCTAAGACTCAAGCCGCTTTGTTTAGAATTACCGTTTCAATATTTTAAAAAAAGGGACAGATGTATTAAGCCTTGGGGAGATAAAGTGGACAGAGAAAGTATTAGGAGCCGATTGGCTGGTACTTTATCTCTCTCCACTTAATCTCTTTCCACGCTTAGTAATGATGTTGTGTCTTGTGTGGATATGCTTTGCATCAATATTCAGACTATGATACTTGTACAATGCTATCCAAATTTGTAAAATAAAACATAACACATTTTATGTATATATTTAATAATACTAAAGACCCTATAATACGCAGGGCTTACCACAGGCCTGCAGTAGTGCCCGGGGCTATTCAATTGCAGCCTGCACTTACTGTAGATTTCTTGTAGTCCCCTCCTGAGGTGCAAACAGAAATCCGTTGTAAGCATGGCTTTTTGCTCTTACCGTGGCAGCCATGAGCAAGTTAACCCATAACTCTGGGCATTTAGACCAGGACTCTATGGGTTAATGTGCGTTAGCCTCAGGCTTTCTGTGAGAGGAAATGGGCTTACAATTGAATAGCTCAGAGGCTATGAGCCATGTGTAAGCACTGCAGATAATTGAATATGTTCCTGCATTTAGAGCTCTTCTGTGTCGGTCCACAGAAATATATCCTTCATACGGACAAAGTTGGCACTGTGCTACTTTATGCTAAGGAATATATTTAGAATACTATCCAAAATGTCCTTGGCAATACCCTTTAATTTTTAACAGCTTTCTTTCCAGTATGTAGGAGTCAGCAATAAGCTTCTTTTCAGTACCTCATAATTTGGCCATTTTAAAGTAGCAGCTGCAGCAACCAGTAGCTACACATTTATTCCTTATAGCAACTACTGAGGTAAGGTATAGTGCAGAGCTCAGCAACATCCATGAGCTAGGACGTTATGGCAACTACAATATCCACCCTGGCACATGGTCTGCACAGAAAGTCTGGCTGTTATGAGTTCTACTGTTTGACTTGTGTCCTAGCTGCAGGCACTGCATGCCCAGGCTAGGCCATTCACTTTGAGAGTGGAATGACTGGCTAGATCGCTGCAATGATTCACTGCCAGACTTGCGCACAATACTGCGGCGCTCAAGTCTCACAAAAGACACAAGCATCATCTCACCAATCTAAGATCAGAACTTCCGTTTTTACTCTGACTGTTGGAGTAATTTGCTATGGCAAGGTATAATGGATATAACCAATTACCAGAACTGGCATAGAGCAGGTGATAAAGCTGAGTAACCACTTCAGTAAAGGTCCGTACACACTTAACGATAAAATGAGCGACGTCGCTCATTTTCCCCCTCCTTGAGCGACGTCGCTCATTTTATCGTCAAGTGTGTATGCCGCCAGCGACGACCGATGCGCGGCCCCGCGGGTCGGCAACGATCGTCGCTGTCGGTAGAGCATGCATGAAGGATGTGGACTGTCGTCCACGACCTTCATGCAGGGCTGGCGGGGGCGTGACGTCACTGAGCGATATGAGCAGTCATATCGCTCAGTGTGTATAGTCGGCCGCCGGCCCGGGAGGGGGAAACATTAGACGATGTCGCTCACAGAGCGACATCGTCTAATGTGTATGGGCCTTACAGGCCCTACACACTGGCCGATTTGTTTGAAAGATATGAACGATCTCGTTCATAAATGAACGAGAACTCGTTCATATCTTTCAGTGTGGAGGCTCCAGCGATGAACGATGCGCGGCTCCGCGCTCGTTCATCGCTGGTCCCCCGTCGGCTGTGCATGCAGGCCAATATGGACGATCTTGTCCATATTTGCCTGCACTTCAATGGAGCCGCGTGACAGGGGGAGTGAAGAAACTTCACTCCCCCCGTCACTGCCCCCCCGCCGCCGGGTCGCTCGTCGGCCGTATCGGCCGTCGGGCACCTCGGTGGCGGATCGGCATGTCTGTAGGGCCCTTTAACCCGAGTTGATTATGTACACAAAATGATAGGACAAATTAGCATTTTTAATTGCATGAAGAGGTGAAATCAAGCAATTATGTAGATGAAAACAGCCTGACAAATCCAAGTAGCAAAATAAAAGTTGCTTCAGAGAATAGACCCCTAAATCATTTACAGTTCACATGTAGCAGCATGCAAACGTGTAATAGCACAGTTATGTCGTTACTGATGATTTATATTTTGGAACTGGTACTTCATATATCCGGGAAGTGTGCAAGGTGGGCTAAATACAATACATAAGTATTCGCAAAATGAAAAAGCATGCTTTACTGACATAAGTGAATTTACACTACTGAGAAAGCAATTGGTATAACAGACACTACAAATAATTAGGACGGAGAGAACAAGTAATGTCTCATTCACCTCTGGTCGCCTTTCAGTTGTATGCTAGTGGAAGATTGCTGTAGTCAAATAACCTGCAAGTTCATCTACTAAAAAGGACCTCCCACACATTTTTCTTACTACAGACGCGTGCCATATGTACATGGAATGCTGTAAGATTTAAACAATTACAAGTGTATTCAGCTCCTCATTTACTTATCCACTATATAAAATACAGTGTTTCACATGTAATGTTTAATCATTCACATTAGTCCCTACCCCAGAAGGGCTTACAGTTTAAACACACACACACACACACACACACACACACACACACACACACACACACACAGGGGGCAGGATTAATAATATATCCCATACTCATTGTGATACATCCCTACCCTATTCACATGTATAAAGTACCAGCATTTCGGCACGTCAGTATGCATGGATATACAGTATATCTGCTGGGACAGATCTTTCAATACAGAGCTGTCTTGGCAACAAACTGACTTCCAGGTTAAAAAACTGAGGGTTTCTTGTTAAAAGAGCCCATAGGCTTCTATAGGCAACATATCCGGAGATGTTGCCCATCAGACACATGCTTCGGTAGACTGCATATGGGCACATCACAACCCAATATAATCCTATACTGTGCTGCAAGTCGGATAAACAAGGTGATCCATATATACTGTGATGAACCTCAGAAAATGGCAGGTTTTGGAGGTTTTATGCATTATACACTTTGATACATCCCACCCAAAGGGAGATCAATTTTGACCAGAGCCAATTAATTTGCCATTACCATTTTTTGTACAGTGGAAGGACAAAAGGACATCCAGAGAAAAACAACAATGTGAATGTGGGGAGAACATCCAAACTTTACACGTACTGTATATTGCCCTGATTGAAACAAAGCCAAGTCCCCAGTGCTGAGAGACAGCCATGCTGATCACTGTGCCATAATATATAATGGTCCTTTTACTGCCTGGGATAGTCATTTGTTAGTATCTGTTTACTTTGGGCATATGTCTGATCAATATAAAACAATCACTCAGTTGAGACAAATGATCTCTACAGTAACAAGTGTTTACCCTGTAAACATAGCTAAAGGTACCATTGCTTAAACACTGCTACAAGTAGCAGCTGTAGCAGAGGCAGAACTCTGGGAGGCAACGGAGTCAACTGCCGCCGGGCTCCTGCTTTGAAGGGGCGCACCTCTCCTCCTGTTCCATGTGTTGAGCGACATTAATCAATTAAGTTAATTGACAGCAGCCGGTACCTCTTCTGTAGCCGACTTCCCCACTAGTCACTGCACGTTACAAATCACATCCTCTTTATTATAGATACACTGGAAGCAGACAACTTCGTGATGAAGCTATTTGCTCCTATAAAGGAAGCATGAGAATTCTAACTATATGAAGTTATTTCTCTGACCATTACAAGTAACTTCATAAAGTTAGAATTCTCATACTTCCTATGCAAGAGCAGATATCTCCATCAGTAAGGTGCATGCTTCCAGTGTAATAGGTTGTGGGTTCTAATCCTGGATATGACACTTGCAAATTAATTGCCAGAGAAATAATCGGCATTGTGAGTGACTGAGCAGATCTATGTAGTGTGTGGCTGGACCCGTACAAAGATCTGACTAGCTGCAATGGTTTTGTAGTAGCTTCATATAGTTAGAATCTGCAGGCTTGCTATGCAGGAGCAAATTATATATATATATATACATACATACACACAGACAGTATATATGGGTGGGTCACCAATATTTTTCTTGCCTCCGGGCAACTGGGACATACTTACGCCTCTGAGCTGTAGGCATATATCACGACAAATATGCATTATTAAAATTGTGCGTGCTTTTATGTAGTATTGTATACACAATTTACTGCAGTGCATTAATTACCATACTCACTACAAGTGCTAAAGATATTAGACCAAATACATGAACATAAAATTGTTTTCGTGCTTGTCGCACTGAACAGCACTGTAGAAGATAAAATCCGACTAAAGTATTAGGTGTGACAATAAAAACATGTGAGAAGCACGGCTTCTTACACATTTCTGCTTGCCCCCTCAATAGAGACGAACAGGAATAATGGGGGTAATTCCAAGTTGATCGCAGCAGGAATTCTGTTAGCAACTGGGCAAAACCATGGCCCTCATTCCGAGTTGTTCGCTCGGTATTTTTCATCGCATCGCAGTGAAAATCCGCTTAGTACGCATGCGCAATGTTCGCACTGCGACTGCGCCAAGTAACTTTACTATGATGAAAGTATTTTTACTCACGGCTTTTTCTTCGCTCCGGCGATCGTAATGTGATTGACAGGAAATGGGTGTTACTGGGCGGAAACACGGCGTTTCAGGGGCGTGTGGCTGAAAACGCTACCGTTTCCGGAAAAAACGCAGGAGTGGCCGGGGAAACGGTGGGAGTGCCTGGGCGAACGCTGGGTGTGTTTGTGACGTCAACCAGGAACGACAAGCACTGAAATGATCGCACAGGCAGAGTAAGTCTGAAGCTACTCTGAAACTGCTAAGTAGTTAGTAATCGCAATATTGCGAATACATCGGTCGCAATTTTAAGAAGCTAAGATTCACTCCCAGTAGGCGGCGGCTTAGCGTGTGTAACTCTGCTAAAATCGCCTTGCGACCGATCAACTCGGAATGAGGGCCCATGTGCACTGCAGGGGAGGCAGATATAACATGTGCAGAGAGAGTTAGATTTGGGTGTGGTGTGTTCAATCTGCAATCTAATTTGCAGTGTAAAAATAAAGCAGCCAGTATTTACCCTGCACAGAAATAAAATAACCCACCCAAATCTAACTCTTTCTGCACATGTTATATCTGCCTCCCCTGCAGTACACATGGTTTTGCCCAACTGCTAAAAAATTTCCTGCTGCGATCAACTTGGAATTACCCCCAATGTACGCCCGATTGGAGCAACAACTGAATTGCCCAGTTAGATGCTCCTGCTCAAAAACATAACATTTCATATAGTTAATCCCAGTTAGTATCTCCATTTGGAATACTGTTTTTCGTGGGGGAAGGGGGGGGGGGTTGTCTGACACCATCTTTTTCCAGTAAAAATGTACAATTATCAAACTTTTACTGGAAATGTGTTCATTTTCTGGAGAGGTTTTAGACAACCTACTCCAGAAATGAAATACATGAGAGGACTTTATTTCAAACAGCAGCACTGTACACACATCCTGTTAGACACCGTATATACTCGAGTATAAGCTGACTTTTTCAGCACGTTTTTTTTGTGCTGAAAAAGCCCCCTCGGCTTATACTCGAGTCAGTGTAAGGAGGGACACGGAGGGCACAGCGCGCGGCTCTCCTGTGTCCCTCCTTCGTCTCCGGCGGCGTGTGTGTGTGTGTGTTAAATGAAGTGCCCGTTCGTGAGCTCCGATTGGCTCACGAACCGGCACTTCATTTTACACACACACGCCGCCAGAGACGGAGACGCAGGAGGGACACAGGAGAGCCACATGCTGTGCCCTCCGTGTCCCTCCTTCAGAAGACAGCGCGGGAGCGATGGAGGGTAAGTACCGTAACTGGCACTGTGGGGCATATCTGGCAGCATGAGGGCACATCTGGCACTGTTGGGCATATCTGGCAGCATGAGGGCACATCTGGCAGCATGAGGGCATATCTGGCAGCATAAGGGCATATTTGGCACTGGGGCATATCTGGCAGCATGAGGCCACATCTGGCACTGTGGGGCATATCTGGCAGAATGAGGGCATATCTGGCACTGTGGGGCATATCTGGCAGCATGAGGGCATATCTGGCACTGTGGGGCATATCTGGCAGCATGAGGGCATATCTGGCAGCATGAGGGCTGTGTACGGCTAGAGCTGCATTTCCCACCCTAGGCTTATACTCGAGTCAATGAGTTTTCCCATGTTTTTGTGGTAAAATTAGGTGCCTCGGCTTATATTCGGGTCGACTTATACTCGAGTATATACGGTAATTATTTTCTTCTCATGTTATGCCCCTCCTTATACTATAAGTGGACCAGATAATGTGAGCTTGGATGCACCCTTACACCCCAATGGTACCTTGCACAGATGGATACCTTGCACTACAGGGCCTTCAGCTACATTTGCAATCAGCCATCTCCACTTTCCAGTTATCACTGCTTTTTGCAGTGTTTACGGTGTTTTGGGTAGATCTTCAAAATCAGTTAACACTACAAAACAGTTGTAATTTCATGAAAAGCAACAGAACTATTTAAAAGGCATAAAAAAGGCACAATAACCAGATATGCACATTACTCCTCCTGTATGTAGACATTACTGTTCACTGGCCCTCATTCCGAGTTGTTCGCTCGCTAGCTGCTTTTAGCAGCATTGCACACGCTTAGCCGCCGCCCTCTGGGAGTGTATCTTAGCATAGCAGAATTGCGAACGAAAGATTAGCAGATTTGCGAATAGAAAATTCTTAGCAGTTTCTGAGTAGCTCGAGACTTACTCAGCCATTGCGATCAGTTCAGTCAGTTTCGTTCCTGGTTTGACGTCACAAACACACCCAGCGTTCGCCCAGACACTCCCCCGTTTCTTCAGACACTCCCGCGTTTTTCCCAGAAACACCAGCGTTTTTTCGCACACTCCCATAAAACGGCCAGTTTACGCCCAGAAACACCCACTTCCTGTCAATCACACTCCGATCACCAGAACAATGAAAAATCCTCGTTATGCCGTGAGTAAAATATCTAACTTTTGAGTAAAATAACTAAACGCATGCGCTCTGCGAACCTTGCGCATGCGCAGTAAGCGACTAATCGCAATATAGCGAATCTCTGCAACGAGCTAACAACTCGGAATGAGGGCCACTGTACCACACAAAATTTACACATGCAAAATAGAGACAAAATAAGACCAGCCTGATATAAAAAAAAATCTCCTAATCACCCAGAGGAAGACAGCTGTATGTCGAAACGCATTTGTGAAGTGGAGTGGACAACCTTTAGAGAACAGAGAAAGTGCGACCCGGAACACAAGAACATACAGAGACCGATAGTGGTTTGGAGAAGGTGTACAGACTTCCACATACCAACAGCTATGCTCTGGCAAATTTGGTACACCGAATTTATTTTAATTAATTTGGGGCGATTCAATTGTTGTGCGCGTCCCCTACTGAACTTCTATAGTACTGGGCGTCTATTGGAACTATTCAATTGTTGCTCCGATCAGATGCCCATTAGCAGTTAAGGCGTCTGACAGCTCCGGTGTAAACCCATCTAAATAGCTTAATTGGGCATCTATAGTCTGGGTTCAAGAAAAAAATGTGACTGCTGCAGATAATGGGTGTCTGATCAGAGTAACAATTGAATAGCTCCATCCCTACTGATGCCCAGCACACACACCCCAACTGAATAGGCCCCTTTGTGCTAAAAAAAAAAAATTTACTACACTTTGGGGGTCATTCCGAGTTGATCGCTCGCTGCAGATTTTCGCAGCGCAGCGATCAAGTATAAAAACAGCAAAAACTGCGCATGCGTATATGCCGCAATGCGCACGTGCATCGTACGGGCACAAAAAAAGCATCGCTGCTGTGCACTGGATCTAGCGAATATTCCATTTGTACAGCCGATCGAGGGCATTTATAGGTGTCAACTGACCGTTTTCTGGGAGTGTTTGGGAAAACGCAGGCGGGTCCAGGCGTTTGCAGGGCGGGTATCTGACGTCAATTCCGGGACCTTCGTCGCTGCAATCATCGCACAGAATAAGTAACTACAGGGCTGGTCTTGTTTTGCACAAAATGTTTTTGTACCACTCGGCTGCACATGCATTCGCACACTTGCAAAGCAAAAATACACTCCCTCGTGGGCGGCGACTATGTGTTTGCACGGCTGCTAAAAGTAGCTAGCGAGCGATCAACTTGGAATGACCCCCTATGTCAGTTCTTTCATTTTAAGGTCCCCCTATATGGAGTAGAAATACCAGCAGAGAGGAACCTAGGACCATTAGTACTGACTGGCCACAAATACCCTTTTAAAGACTATAACAGCTAAATAATTAGATCTTCATTCTATATGTTTCCCAATATAGAAGTGCAGGAGTTCATCTTTTTTCTTTGTACTATTTTGTGAGAAGTGATAACTCCTTAGAGCTCAGTGGCGCACGCAGGGGGGGTTTCCGAGTACCCAGTAACCCTCAGTGGCTGCACGCAGGGGGGGTTTCCAAGTACCCAGAAACCCCCCCCCCTCTTCCCCTCCTGCCAGGCTGAACCATTGCCGCTGCACACCGATTTTTTTTTTTCCCCCCAGACTTGTCGGGCTGTGACCTGAGCTTGTGATCTCAGCCGCCGCGGCTGCTCTTCGCAGCTACAGTGATTGCCGAGCAGGGCTGGAGGAGACCAGACAGCTCCAATGGTCCTTTGCATGCCAATCACTGAAGTGCACTCACTGCTCCTCGGCTCCAGTCCGGACTCCACTGCGGAATTGCCGCTAGTACCCCTGTTAAGTGGCAGCTTCCTTTTATGCTATGGGTGTGTGGGGCAAGCAGAGATTGTGTGTGGGAGGGGGGAGACAGTCTCCAGTCACAGTCTGTATGCGTGTAATCAGTGTGTGTGAGGGAAGGGCCAGTCTAAGTCCGAGTGTTTGTGCAGGGGAGGGAGCAGTCTGCAGTCAGTGTGTGTATGTGTGTAATCAGCAGTCAGTTTGTTTGTTGTGTATGTGTGTGGTGGGGGTGGGGGTGCAGTTTGCTCTCCATGTGTGATGTGCAGTGTATGTGTGTAATTAGCAGTCACTGTGTGTGTAGGGGGGGGGGGGCGTGCAGTCTGCTCTCCAGGTGTGTTTGTGTGATGTGCACTCAGTGTGTGCGTGTGGGGGAGGGGCAGTCTGCTCTCCATGTGTGTTTGTGTGAAGTGCACTCAGTGTGTGTGTGGGGGGGGAAGGGGGGTGCAGTCTGCTCTCCATGTGTGTCTGTGTGATGTGCACTAAGTGTGTGTGTGTGTGTGTGTGTGTGTGTGTGTGTGTGTGTGTGTGTGTGTGTGTGTGTGTGTGTGTGTGTGGGAGGGGCAGTCTGCTCTCCATGTGTGTTTGTATGAAGTGCAGTCCAAGTGTGTGTGTGTGGGGGAGGGGCAGTTTGTAGTCAGTGTGTGTATGTGTGTGAGGGGGGAGGGGTGGAATGGCAGTACACAGCCGTCGGTGGTCCTGTGCTGTGTCCAGCCGTGTTGTGCACACCAATACCAGCCAGATCCAGCAGCATTGACGGGGCAAGTAAAGGTGCATCTGAAAACACCATCCACAATCACCGCTCACCAGGAGGTAAGCCACAATGAAGAAGAAGGGTAAGTTTCGTGCAACTGGAGGGCACGGGACGTCGCTCCCCCAGGACATAAAAACTCCCAGCACACAGTATTTACAACCAGACCATAGCAAGCAAGTTTACCCCATTATTCTGTGGCAGGGGCAGATTTAGGGGTGAGGGCGCCCTTAGGAACAACAGTAAAGGCCGCCCCCTGCCTGCCTAATTTTATTGTAATAAGCCCTCAATTGATGATAGCCAATTTAATAAATAAATAAAAAAACCACTAACTATAAAATTAATTATGTTTACATATTTCCTAAGTAGGACGGCTTACAGGGGCAGTATGTGCATGTCCTACCCATTTACATTGCATGTAAATGGTGCAGTACTGTACAGTGGAAATATTTTGCAGTTACTGGTACATTTAGGCTGACCGTACCAACACAAGCATCCGAGTGTCGCCCCCAATCAAATGCCGCCCCTAGGCACGTGCCTCAAGTGCCTAGTGGGAAATTCGCCACTGCTCAATGGATGTAAAGACATTTAAATCCATTTATTCTGGACTTAAGACTGAGATACAGTTCTTTAAGGACTCACAATCAGTATTTATTCAAGACTGTGGGCCTAATTCAGGGTTGATCGCTGCAACGGCAGCAACCACAGCCTGAGGCCCATTGTCTTGTGAACACGCGCAGCAGCCACACTGCGTGTGCGCATACAGTGAGATGCGATCGCCTTTGCCTGATTGACAGAGGCGGTCGCGGGGCAGGAGGAAGCGTACCGGTGGCGTTTGAACGCCATTGGGGGAGGCATGGTCCGGACAACACAGGTGTGTCCGGACCATTGCGGGGGCGGGCCGTGATAACTGTGTGACACCTCGTGCAACCGCTGCGACCCAAAACATGTCGGGTAGCTGCCTGCCACGGCAGCTAGGCTGCATAGGCAGGGAGCTATTCGCAGGTGGGAAAGCATTGCCGCCGTGTGAAGTGGGGGGAGGGGGGGAGGGCCTGACATGCGGTGTGGACTAGCCCTGTGCTGGGCATCACCCTGCATGTCAGAGATTGTGATCATAGATGTGCTAATTTTAGCATATCTACGATCAGCTCTAAATCACCCCCTGTGTTAGGACACAACCAACGAGCATATTCTCATCTGCACAGGTTATCTAGAGTAAAGCCCAGTACTCACGGGCCGATCAAGGAGAGATGCGTGCTGAGCGAACCGCTCAGCACACATCTCTCCTGCCGCTCAGCACAGCGCGATCTGTGCTGAGCGTGCGGGGGGAGACGGGGGGGCCGCTCACTTCACCCAGCGGGTGAAGTGAGCGACCCGCTAGATTGGCCTGCATGCAGGCCAATCTAGCAGCGGCGATAGCGATGTGCGGGGCCGCGCATCGCTATCGCCGAGGGGGCTACACACGGAGCGATCCTGCCGATATTCTAAGCAATCTAGTCAGATTGCTTAGAATATCGCTCCGTGAGTACCCCCCTTTACATATACTGTTGTTTGTCATTTTTATCTGTACCTTTTAATTGTATTACCGAATGTGGATATTTCCTATTGTGTATGGGGCATTGTGACTCAAAACATAATAAATGTAGTTACATTTTGATATTGACATCTTTTGTTGCTTTTTTAACAAACGGACACATTATATCTACTCAGGCTGACTGCAAAGAAATACTTATTACTTGACATTTAGATTAACTACCACTACTGCATACAATAGTAGCTGAGCGCAATGCACCCTTTTGTATTCGCTATATGATCTCGTAGGGGGGCAGGTCACCTATTAGCACGACAGCTCGCCCCCATACAATAGCTATACTTGCTCAGTATTCAGGCAAACAACCTATCACCTAATACGGTATGAATATATATATATATATATATATATATATATATATATATATATATATATATATATATATATATATATATATATATATATATATATATATATATATGTGTGTGTCTGCGTTTAACAAACACAGAAACCCCCCTTCGTAAATCCTGCGTTTGCCCCTGGAGCTTGCTACTGCTCTGGGATATTTGCACAAGTGAACTGTATTTTATTTGGTTATAACCAAACCTTCCCAAAATGACCAATTATAAATGAAGCAGTAAATCTTTCAAGGTCTGCACATATAGGACGTATGGTTACTGAAATTGAGTAAATATATAGTAGTCAGTATCCATGAGGCAATGAGGTAAAAAGGAGGCAGGAGGTATAACATTCTGGCAAGTAATAGTAGCTAAAGAAGGGAGGCATTTGATGTGCCGGCTGTCGGAATCCCGGCACTCACCATACCAACAGCCGGCATACCGACAACTATTCTCCCTTTTGGGCTGTCCACGACACCCCTGGAGGGAGAATAAACAGCGCGGCGCGCATAGGGCCCCCTGCCGGCAGCGAGCACGCAATGGGCTCTTTTGCGCTCACCCCGCTGCCTGCATGCCGACGGTCGGGATCCTGACTCCGGCATAACATACTACACCCGCTTAAGATAGCATTTTAAACAGTCTGCTGAAATAAAGCGCCTTTAGTCCTGTTGAAGAAAAAGCGCTATATAACTAAAATGATTATATTATTATACATTACACACCGTTTCCTCATTATACATGAATACTCCTTACACACACACAGTTACAGTTCTGAGTTTCTGGGTAAGCAGGGCTATTATCATTTCAATAAGATAGTCTGACAACTACACAATTATTTTTCCCTACGTATAGTCTTAAAAACAACCCTCTCTTTGTTAAAAGCCACAGCCTCCGCTCAGTATTTCCGCATGACTTAGCATGAAAATTGTGCAGTTCAAATCTAGGTGACAATTTCATAAATATTTGAAACGCTTTTACTTTGCAGAAGTCAGTAAGTTTGCTGATGGATAAACTGCGAGAGTGGTGCAAGAGTTGAAGGAATGCAATATTCCCTTTATGCTTCTGCATTAATGATCCCTGAGAACACCCTACAGAAGTGTCCGATACAGAAAATGTGGAGTGCAAAAACTGGAAGTGTGTTTCTTCTTACCTGCTATACAGTGTTCCTCGTCTGCACCTCCATTCTAATATGATGCTCAGTGTGTTCACAACAAAATTGCAATAATATGTATTACGGGAGTTGGGTATGTATGTGTGACCGGCAGAATATACCGACACTGGGATCCCAGCTGTTACATGGCGGGCAGCGGGGACGGGGGAGCCCCTTGCGGGCTCGCTGCATTTGCCATGCAGCAGGCTCCGTGGCTCACTTCGCTCGCCACAGGTTCTATTCTCACTCTATCGGTGTCGTGGACACCTACATGTGGGAATAATCCCTGTTGGTTGGCTTACCAGCCGGCGGGATTTTCAGATGCCAGGATCCTGGCATCGGCATTGTGTTCGTCACATAACCGCATCCCATTTACCTGCTGGTATAAGGAAGTGGACAGTATATTGTCACATAACTGATCACTGTTAGTACTAATGTATCACGTGTGACCTGTGTTAAGAAAATGTGACTGTATGGTAGAGAGACCATGTATTTTAGCTTTTGAGTCGATTGTCCCACTACTTTTGGTCCCTTAAAAAGTAGGAGCCACATATAGAAACCGTTGTAATTCCTACACCGTTCACCTGATTTGGATGTAAATAGCCTCAAATTAAAGCGTAAAGTCTGCAGTTAAAGCACATCTGGTTTGTTTAATTTCAAATCCATTGTGGTGGTGTATAGAGCCCAAAATATGAGAATTGTGTCGATGTCCCAATATTTATGGACCTGACTGTACATGATACCGAGAATAATTGGACATTTCTGAACGAACTCAGCAACCACAGCTGTGCAGAAATAAATTTTTAATAAAAAAATAAATTCAATGTATTAAAAGATTTATCATTTATAAAATGTACATGTGACAGATTATTACAAAATAAACATTCAGTCCTACAATTTGCAACCCTCCAAAAAAATCACACACACAGTGAACAGTATTACAGATTTGGACAAATATACATGAATTGCCGTTTATTTAAACTAAAACCCGTTTCCCTTTAAATAAATGTGTGATTATAGATATATATCGATATATATAGTACCCATTCTACTTAAATGCTGAAAATGATGATGAATGGTTCCCATCAATCTTCAGTAAGCAAATGGAACAACTTTCTAACGACAAAAACAACAGAACCACAATTTGACCTTTTGATAGATCCCATACAACTTTATTCTGTCCACATACCTTCAGTGTATATTCCTGTTCTACGGAGAACAATTCTTCTACTGGGAGGATAGTGCTAACACTAGCTAACATTTATCATTATGAATTAGAGCAAAGAAGGAAAAGCCTCCAAAGTGTAATTATTGCCACACATCTGTTTCCTGGGCAGTACTTACTTATTTGACCTTATAATCTTACATGGTTTAAACAAAAGATCTTTATTTACAGTACTATTGGCTGATTTATAGCCGAATTACAGACCTTAAGTCAAACAAAGATCAAACCACAGAAGGTAATAACAAATGTTCCGGTGATCTGGTTGCAACTGATAGCGCTTTCATACCAAACCGAGTCACTGAACACGGGTTTCAAGCCATGTCACAGAGGCTTGAAACCCTTTCACACTGCAGGCTGGACCTGGGTTATTGCTGGAGATTCTCATCTGCCGGTGCTTGGGGAGGACATCATCTCTGCGTATGCATTAGCAGAATTGCAATGCATACGCAAAAAATTTGCACCATCGACAGTTGCGGCTGACTTCAGCATACTCAAATCAATGAGAATGAAGTCGCATGTATGCGTTTTCCCAACCACTCCCCATAAATGCCATGTTACCACCCACAAATGGTCACTTCCTGTCAATCAAAATGCATTTCTTTACAATCAGGCTGCATACGCAGGACGATCACATTTTACCCTTCAGGCGCAGGGAGATAATCACTAGTAGTAAATCAGGTCCTCTATCTGCTATTTCCAGATCTTAACCCCACTGAGAACCTCTGGGACAAATTGGAGCGACGGGTGCGTTCTAGACCGACTCAACTTGATAAGTGCCGGCATCAGGGGGCAAAAGGATGCCGGCATCGGGGCTAATACGATATCCCCCAGCAATCATATTGGTAGCAGTAAAGTACCGTTGCTAATAGGATACCATCCTTAGAAGCGAAGGGGTTGAAGGGAGTATTCCATCAAACACACCAGTTTATAAACTGCACAATGAACAAGCTTATTAATTGCCGCCATAAAGGTCTGGCTATTAAACTCCCTATAAAAGCACTGAATAGTTAGTGCATTATGGTATGTCTGCATATAGTAAGATCTGTCTTTTGTAAGCTTATACACAAAGGGCTGCAGAAGAGACTCTTCTCATGTAATCCACATGATGTCGTTCTATACAGATCCTACGTGGCCTGCGTTAGCCATTGGAAATACTGGCAGATATATGGACGTTAAAACTAGGAAATCTAAGTATGCAGCATATCTGCAGTATAAGTGCTCATGTAAGAGCTTGCAGTTATTTTAGCACTACAAATGTTCCATAAGTACAAATATCGCAGTCACATCTCCAGTTGCAGCCAAATAATAATAAGGCAACAGGGCATTCGAACACAGGCTAAGTTTAGTAAGGGTTTGGTAAAGGCATATACACAGAATTGTGCGCTATACAGTATTGTGCATAGGCAGACATGTCTGATCTCTTGCACCAAGGATAGGGCTGGTGCTGCGCCATGATGATGATGGCGTCTATGAAACCAATCATATGGATAGAGCCAGTGCAGTCACATAGATAAGTAGTGTTCACTCTAGAATCCAGGCAAGGCAGGGCGCCGGACCTAGAGGGGCACAAGCGTGTGCGCGCATGGCGAAAAGGGGGCATGGCCATGCAAAATAGGGGGTGGGGTCATTATGTGTAATAAAAGTGGGCGGTTCAGCCCACAGACTTAAAAAAAGGGGGGCGTGGGCGGCCGGCGACATCACTGTTGGGGGCGTGCCCAGCACCTACGGAGGTGTTGGACTTCCCCCAAGCTCTCTCTCAGCGTGAATAGATGCCGCTGGGAGGGCTGGAAGCGGGCGGCTGTTTTAGCAGGGTGCCGCAGAAAGGGCAGGGCGGGTTTTGCCCTTTAAAAAAAAAAAAAATCGGGCGCCCTGCTAAAACAGCCTAGCGTGAACACTAGATAAGTACAACTCATTAGGCTGCAATCCACATGTAGTTCCGTATACATAATGTGGGTGCAATCGCATCCAACTCCCGTGCAGCTCTGCCTCAGCCCTTACTATTCAGTGACTGTACACCAGTCTCTGAAAGTAACATTTCAATGACTGGAAAACACTAGAGCACAAAGCGAGTGACATTTCCTATACATCAAAGCAGAGTCACGCATTTTTCATGAGGAGCATATTATTACTAAACAAAAAAATAAAATGTAATTAATCATAGATGATATTTTAGTAATTAAAATAACAAATATACAGTTTACTAATATTTTCCCAAGTCTCGAAATGCCAGGAGCTCAACAGAAATGAATGTGCAAGTGACAGGATCAGCTTTTTCTAAGACTGATCTGCCCTCTACTGGACAGAGTGAGGCGTCGGCTCCAGCACAGAAGGGAATCAGTTTGGCATGTATCAGTATCCTTAAAAGGAAATCTTCCACACAGCAACTACTGTGCAGGAAGAAAGCTATGGGGATAGGACATTGTTTCAAATATTAATACAATATGACTCACCCAGTGATATGAGAAGCAACAAAGCAGCACTGTCCTAATTAGTGTAATTTCATTGTAATTAGCATTTACATGGCTTAGTCTAACTATATTTTCCTTCAGAATATTTGTCACTGAATTTTGTGTGCGTTAGGTCTTCATTGTTACTGCAAAAATAACTAATGAACACCAGAGAATGTAAACTCTCACCAATGCAGTGAATTGTCAACAGTAGCATTTTTTGCCACAGAACTTGGCTTTCTCCATCACTAGTATTCGAATCATGGCCGGTTCTAGATCTTGTGGAGCCCAGTGTGAACATTTCCTTTGCCCCCACCCCCATTTAAAAAAAGGGAGTGTGTGCCGAAGGTGCGCGTCCAATATATAGGGACATGACCACAGAATAGTACCAATTCACATTATACCGCACTGTAGAGTCCATCACTCACATAACACCACACAGTAGTACCCCTTATACACGCCAGGTAGTACCCCTTCTACACATTGCACCAGATAGCCCCTTATATGCACTGCACCAGGTAGAGCCCCTTCTACACATTGCACCAGGTAGAGCCCCTCAAGAGACAGAGAGTGTGAGTATGTATGTATGTATGTAGTACGGATGGTGTGATGATTAACATTACTCCCTTACAGCACTAAGGTCATGGGTTTGATTCCCACCTTGGCCTTAACTGTGTGGAGTTTGTATATTCTCCCCGTACTTGCGTGGGTTTCCTCCAGGTACTCCGGTTTCTGCCCACAATCCAAAAATATAATGGTAGGTTAATTGGCTCCCAACAAAATTAACTGTAGCATTAACGTGTCAGGTGTATATGTGGCAGGGAATATAGATTGTAAGTGCCACTGGGGCAGGGACTGATGTAAATAAATGTATGTATGCATGCATGCATGCATGCATACATACGTGTGCGAGTGGTGCGTGTGTGCCACCTGTGTCCCCATCACTCACCAGCAACGTAGCATCTAGATTCCATTCATGGAGAGGCAGTAGGTCCCTAGGCTCCAGGCTCTTTACCTCTTCACATGAGTAGTGTTGGGGTGGGCAACAAGCGGGGTGCAGGAGGCGGTGGGCATGCAGTAAGAGGCGGCGAGCGCAGTGCGAGTAATTCACGGTGCTGGTGAAGTGACTGCAGCCTCACACTCAGGCCGCTAGCCCGCACATAAAACCGCCACTGATTTGAATATGGTACGGAAAGGTCTCAAAAACAAAAAGTATTTGACATACAGACTCCTTGATTTACATTATTCTTAAATAGTTCTAGCTTTAATTTACAAATGACAGTGCACAGGATGGATTGGTCAAAAAGGGAGCCCTCCAAAGTGACATAACCGTCACAAAGTGTTCATGCCTGGACAGCGTGGGTGGAATTCTACAGGGTACTTGGGCCCGTAAAAAATAAATGGCTCACACCCCTGGGATAACCACCTTGTTGCTGAACAGCTAGGATAATGTGTAAACCAATTACTGGTTTGTGACCAGCAAAATCTGGACAATTAGATGGTTGGGCATGTTGGTATTCGTATAACATGCACATGGCTGCCAGAGCCTGCTAGAACTAGTGCAGGCATACCCTTGCAGTCAGGGACTGGTGGAATATGCAGTTCTACACACTTATACTAATAAAGAACACCACCAATATCATTTGTAAACAAAGTTTATTAGAAATGAATACAGAATCCCTACTTCCAATCTTTATTGTACTACTAAATAAATTGGTTTTATCTCGTAAGCTGTACAATACAAGAATAATACCCCTCCACACATGCAGCTATATGCCAGGTTTTTACACGTGAACATGCATCAACTCAGGATTTTTCATGTGTGAAAGGGAACAACCCGGGAATTTGCCTGCCTGCTAGACCTGACAAATTCCTAATGGCATAATGCAAATCGAGATAGAAAGGAAAAAAATTCTTAAAACAAAGCACAACCTGCTTTTTATGGAGCCACGATGGACCAGATGAAAAGAGGCCTTATTCAATCAGAGTAGCAACCAGTTTGCGTGAGATGGTATAGGCCATAGGGTCGACCACACTTAGGTTGACAGTCATTAGGTCAACCACTATTGGTCGACAGGGAATAGTTTGACACCTGAAATAGGTTGACAGTCATTAGGTCGACATAAACAAGGTTGACGTGAGGGTTTTTTTTTTGCTTTTTTTTGTAAAGTGACGGGAAACTCCAATTGGTGCACCGTGTCCGCTCGCCATGCTTCGTGCAAGGTGCCTCGCTCCTCTACCGCTGCACTTGGCACAGGTTACTATTCCCAATCGTAGTCCATGTGGATAGTAAAGTATGAAAAAGTAAAAAAAAAAATATATATATATTTTTTTTTTGAAAAACGCATGTCAACCAATAGCGGTCGACCTAAAGGATGTCGACCTAATGCCCGTATCCAGGGCCGGTTCGAGCCCTCTCTGCGCCCCGGGCAGGAAATGGGGGTGTGGCTTAATACAGGGGGCGTGGTCATTTACGCCCCCTGTACAGTAGTAGCGCCGCTTAAATGCTGTGCGGTGCGTGATGACGTCATCGCGCACCGCTCAGCAAAGGTCCTCTCCACGAAGGGAAACTAGACGCGTAGCGTCTAGTTCCCTTCACAGGGGACACAGCCGGGGGACACAGCGGGCAGCGGAGGGCACAGCGGTGGCTGATCTTGCCATGGTGCGGCGCCCTCCGGATGGCGCCAGCGCCCTCCGGAAGGCGGCGCCCCGGGCAAAAGTCCTGCTTGCCCGTGGCAAGATCCGCTACTGCCCGTATCCCGCGTAAGAAAACGTCTGTTTGGCTAGTTAAGTAAAGGCCCCTTGTGAGCTATGAATGAACGGTTGTGATACAAATTACCGGTTCATTATTTTACCCCTCCCCTGTCCCCTACTCGAACGCGCCTGGGGTGGCGGCTAGGGCTAAGACTCGGGAGGTAGTGGCGGCTAACCCCTCAAATTCTCAATGACGTTTAACATTTTAAACACTGAGCAGTATAATGCAGAACTTAAAATGTGAAATCAAGATGTGTTTTATAGTTTTCACTGTTCCCTGTGCTATGTTTTGGTGGATGAATCCATTTAAGGAGATGTGAATACACACTTTTCCCCCTTTTTTTGTATGCAAAAGTTGGAAAATACTTTAAAAACAGAACATAAAATATGTTTACTTAGTAACTATACATAGCCACAGCTCAGCCAAATCCAACCACACACATTGTAAAAAAACAAGCAGTATGAGCACAAATACCAAGGTAAAATTTTTAGAGTCCCGTGGAACTACAAGTCCAAGGCTGGACAAGAAACAATGTTCCTCACAATCACTGACAGACAATGTTATTTGGCAGAAGAAACTTGTCAATGTGCACCTCTGGGACTTTCAGCTGTCGCTTCCCCAATGTTACCCGATCCCGAACGGGTGGTAGTCCTGCCAAGAGATTGAAGAAGCAGGGAGCGCCAATAGTGCATTAAAAGTGTACAACAAATTTATTTAAAAATCCAGATCGGTAACAAGTGTGAACCCGTACCATAAAAGGCGGTTAAACCACCGCTCGTATAACCAGCATAAGATTTACCCCACTGTGCAAACCAGCATTCTCAGTTCAAAGTCCATACGTCAGACCACGTGGTCTGACGTATGGACTTTGAACTGAGAATGCTGGTTTGCACAGTGGGGTAAATCTTATGCTGGTTATACGAGCGGTGGTTTAACCGCCTTTTATGGTACGGGTTCACACTTGGTACCGATCTGGATTTTTAAATAAATTTGTTGTACACTTTTAATGCACTATTGGCGCTCCCTGCTTCTTCAATCTCTTGGCATATATACACACACACACACACACACACACACACACACACACACACATCTAGTTATGAACTGGGGCACAGTAATGTGCAGAGTGGTGTCTCTCTAGAAGCATTGGGACAGGGGCCCCTTCAAAATGTTGCTATGGGGCCCAGAAAGTTCTGGCTACGCCCATGCATACATACATACACACTTTACATACAGAAAAAAAACAACAACAAAAAAAAAAACAGCATCAAGTTACAACTGCAGCAGTTGGATCAGAAATGTTATTATACTTGTCTGACACAATGGTCCCAGGCTGCGTGTGACCTGTGGACCAGGTAATAGTCAAAACAAAGGTCTCATCAGGAAATAGGGTAAGATTTGCAACCAGCAGGTATTCACTTTATTTCAGGTGAAGCGAATAACTGTGATTATCTTTGTTACAATGGCATCTGTCAAAGGGTGAGATATATTAAACAGAAAGTAAACACTTAGTTCTTGAAGTGGAGGTGCTGGAAGCAAGAAAAATGGGAAAGCGTAAGGAGCAACTTGCAATGGCTAGACGACTGGGTCAGAGAATCTCCATGACAGCAAGCCTTGTGTGGTGTTCCCGTTATACAGTGGTTAGTACCAACTAAAAGTGGTCCAAGGAAGGACAACCCATGGACAGGCAACAGAGTCATGCGCACTCAAGGCTCATTGATAACCGTGGAAAGCTAAGGCTAGGCAATCTGGATCAATCCCACAGAGGAGCTACTGTAGCACAAATTGCTGAAGCATTTAATGTTGGTTATGAGAGAAAGGTGTCAGAACACATAGTGCAGCTGCGTAGCCTCAGGCCTACCAATGGGTCCGAATGTCATAACTGGACCATGGAGCAAGGGGCAAGTGAGTATCACAACTGGACATTGGAGCTATAAAAGAAGGTGGCCTGGTTTGATTAATATATTTTATTTTACATCATGTGCACAGCCGCGCATGTGTGCATCGTTTACTTGGGGAAGGGACGTCATCAGGATGTCCCGGAATTGGTATTATATACCGGCTGACGGGATGCCGGCTGTTAGTATACCGACAGTGATATCTCATCTGACAGTATACTGGCGAGTCGCTGCGCTCGCCATGTTTCTGGCCCGGTTGCGACTTACGCTCGCCACAGGTTCTATTCCCACTCAGTTGGTGGCGTGGACCCACCAACTGAGTGTGAATTACGGGGTGTGTCGCCAGTAATATGTCTGCTGTCGATATTCCAGCGTCGGGCTCCTGGACGCTGGGATACCGACAGTCGGCATTGTTACCACATCCCGGATGCACCATGGGAAGAAGGCAAGCTGGCAGGGGCAGTGTGATGCTCTGGGCAATGATCTGCTGGGAAACCTTGGTTCCTAAACATTGCTGCAGACAAAGAACACCCCTTAGAAACATAGAATTTGACGGCAGATAAGAACCGCTTGGTCCATCTAGTTTGCATGCCAAGGTTATTCCCTAATGGCAGGGGCCTATTTCAGCAGGATAATGTTCCCTGCCAGACTGCAAAAATTGTTCAGGAAAGGTCTGAGGAACATGACAGACTTTAGGGTGTTGACTTGGCCTACAAATTCCCTAGACCTCAAACCAGAGCATCTGTAGGATGGGAACAACAAGTCCGGCCATGAAGGACCCACCTCACAACTAACAAGACTTAAAGGATCTGCTGCTAACGTCTTGGTGCCAGATACTACTGGACACTTTAACAGGTATTGTAGAGTACGTGCCTCAAAGGGTCAGAACTACTTTGGCGGCACAAGGGACACACAATATATTCATTTCAAAGCAAATGTGCTGTCTGGCATTGTGGCGATACCCAGCTGTGCACAGATCAGCCATTTTCAGAATCTACAAAACTGACAGCCAGTAGGTGTGTTTGCTTAATAAATGTATTTGCTCATTACCTCTGAAAACTTCCACTTTAAGGTTATTAAGCAACTTAATGTGACAGTTTCAGTGCTCAAAAGACAGAGTTACCTTTACAGCCCAAATACAAAAAAAGGTTCCATTCACAAATTCTTTCAAGATCATTCACGCAGGTTATTTTAACATTATGGATGATGGGCATATATATTAAATAGGACTAAGTAATGCAGTATTGATTTTAGAATAGCCACTTGGACTGTGCACAATTCTAAACGGACTCATACTGAGACTACAATTAATTAATTGTGAATTCTTTAATAAATAGTTAATACACATGTAATATCTTTGTGACTTCTACTATATATATTTTGTAGGCTTGCACAATGAAGTTGCTGAGACTACTCAAGATGTTTTTGAGCAACTCTGGCCAAATTCAAACATGTCATCTACATTTAACTGTACGTTAAACTCTTGCCACTAGGGGACACTGATGAAGTGAAGTTCACAAATGACATTGGACTTTATTTTACATCTGTCAAGCAGATCAATGAAAATAGATATGCATAAAAAATTAGATCCATGTACATCAATAGGAAATCCTGCCTGGCAATCAGTGCTATCCATCTGTGAACTTCCAATCTTCTGAATACAAAGCAATGTGGGCCTGATTCAGAGATGGATGAAAATGCAATGCTACATGCAAGCAGCTTTGCATTTTCGTCCGATATCCAGGTGGGGCATGCTGGAGACATCTCAGTAGAAGAGACACCTCCTACATTTACCTGCGATTCCAGCACTGCAACTGACGTCACAAGCTGGGATCCAACGTTGTGACCGTCAGTCACGATGTTCCTCGCAGTCAACAAGCTGAGTAAGCCTCAGTTTGGCCAGCTGACCAAAGGAAACGAGGGCTGCAAGGCCAGGTAGTTTGCGTGGTAACACGGAGACACCTGGCTCTCCCCTCCTAGAAAACAGAGGCAACATGCCCCTGCTCCGCCTTCTCCCCACCCACTCAATGCCACTGCTTGTCAAATGTCAGCTTGTAGTAAATGAACTTCATACACCAGGGAATCATCCATTTGTATACCAGCTGGTGTAGAAAAAAACCTGCGTGATGAACAAAAGGTTTAAAATCTTGATTCATCTGTTCCTAACATTTCTTCCAGTCTTCAGTAGCTTCTCTCAGCGGTTTTCCGCTTACCTTTATACCATTTCACGTTATTCACTGGACTTAAATTAAATTTCAGTACCTGGAAAAAAGGTGTCATTCTAAAAAATTGTCCGCTAGTGTACGTATCAGCATTGCAGACAGTACTACTACGGACAGAGCTGCATTTGCACAACAGCTATAAATCCTATTGACCTCATAACTGGGGTTTCTGGTATAGTACTGCTCCTGTGTCCACAGTCACTGCAAAGGGTGCATGTACTGTAGTTGCCAGAATAATTTGAGGCTATAATGGATAAACAGTGCAACAACACACAGATGAGAGAGAGTGTACAAGCCTGGGAGAATACTGAAACCCAAAAGGCTTGTATGGTATCCTGGTTACTGGTGTATAACTTAGAACAAATGAGGCTACCTGACAATCATTTATATAAGATACGCTATGTTTTAAGGCTATGCAATGATCGTATTTTCCAAAGCCGATCAACTAACCATCAAAACAATTTTTTTAAAGGCATGTCACATTTTACATTTCAAAATGGCAGGCTAATTTGTTACTTGGCAAGAGTTATGGCCATAGATTTTAACAAACATACTGTATCTAAATAAAAACTATACCCTGCATACAAATAGTGTAAAGCTATAGGAGAGCTAGCTGTTGTGCCTGGCGTATCCAGTTTTCCCTTTCTTCCATCTCCCCCCCCCTCTTTTACCTAGTCTCTCTCCTCCTCTTCTTCCCCATCATTCTGTCTCCCTTCCTCTCTCTCACCCCTTTTACGCCGCTAACTTCTCAATTTACCCTTTCTTTTCCGTCTCTTCCCCAAATTTTCCTCTATCCCCCTCTTTCTGTCCTCCTATTCTTTTCTTGCTCTCTCCCTTTTTTCGCTATCCCCTCTTTTCTCTCACAAGGCCACGTGGATTGTACATCATTGTGGGAATACACATGGCAAAGATGTGAGGAGCTTGCTTCAGCTGCAAACAGCTTGTGGTGGGCATATGGTTGCTTATGGGGTAGGTGGGTGAGTGGGATGGCCAGACTGGCCAAGAGTGGTGGTGGTGGTCGCCATGAAAGCTGTGAGCAGAGGAACTTGTGCACCATCATGTGTGACCGGCAGACAGGATGTCTGTGGTCACAATACCAATGCTGGCATCCGATGTTTAAAATCCCAACAGGGCAGGTAAGTATACCATCCCTTCTACCCTAGCCCTCCCTTTCCACAGCCTACCCTATGCCAATATCTTAACCGCATCCCCATACTGGCCCATACTATGCACTTCAGAGTGACATCTAGTACGATTAAATTGTAGTTATTATGAACTTACAAGTTTCCCAGGTCTAGTGCTAAGTGGTTAAAAGGATAAAGCTGGGTACACACTGTTAAGTGTCACGATACCAAATAATATGAGAATTTACATAAATTTATCATACTGACTTATCTGTAGCCCACTAATTGAGGTCCAGCATCAGAAGCATGACTTTTAAAGGGATACCTAGAACATCCTATTATTTAAACATAATTCCAAGAACATACTAAAGAAAATGTGTAATAAAACGTCTTTTGCTAGGTTTTCCCTAGCTCCTATACAAAGTTATTGCTTGCAAAAGTATAGCTAGCATTGAGTGTCACTGTTTAGGGCTCTATCCTAAAATCAAACATTCCACAAAGTACTCTAGTTAGATTAATGTGCGATATTCTTCTTACAATAGCATGTGGGTTGGCATGATTTGAAGGGGATGCAGTCCAAATGCCAGCGGTCGGGATCCCGGCGTCGGTCTCCCGACAGCCAGCATACAGACACCTGCCCCCAATTCCCACTCAGTTTGTGGGTTCACGCAACCAATAAAGTGGGAATAGAACCTGTGGCGTGGTGAGCGCAGTGAGCCCGCAAGGGGACTTGCTGCCGGTATTCCAGCAGACGGGATGCCACTGACGGCATACTGACAGCCGGCATCCCGTCTTCCGGTATCTCATTCCGGACCCATATGAAGTTACCGGTCTGTAGCTACATCTAAAGTACCACAAAGAAGAGCCAACAAAACAACAAAAAGGTGAGCGAAAAACACGCTTTGGGCTCGATGCAATACATCACGAATTGAATTGCGTCGGAAAGGAGCATCCGGAGCTAGTCAATTCAGCATGCTGTTATGGTGGGTCTTGCGCCTTAAACATGGTGTTTACTCGTAAGAACTGGCATTCACAGACTTAAGTGCGTAACGCAATGCTGTTTCTGCCGCGCTAAGGGCAGAAAACAGCATTGTGCTTGTAGTTTTGTCGGAATTCTGCTTGTGCATTTCCGGTTCTGCTGTGATTACTCCTGGGGTGCGAGAGGTATACCTCTACTCCATAACATCTCGCTGAATTGAATAGCCCTGGGAGCTCCTTCTCGGCGCTATTCAATACGCGATGAATTGACTTGAGCCCCATGTATTGTATTGTGACAGACTGAACAGAGTCAGCAAAATTAGGTCTACTCATGTATACATTCACCTGCAGTAGCCGCAATTAAGCAAACAACATATTTCATGTTATGCTGACAAAACATGTCCCAATATTGTCATGTTAAAAGGGGACAGATTATATGACGAACCTAATAGTGCAGTAGGCATATAATAAAAGCTGCAGTCATGTGCATGGCAGTAATGGATCAAACCATTGCTATACTGGATCATTCTTGAGTATAATGTTTCTTTTGATACCAACCCCATGCAATAATATTAGGACAAATTAAATATATTACATGTGTAGACAACTAATTTGCATCTAACACGAGTTGTCCTAGTGTATGGCCAGCATTACAAACACTCAGAATCCCGACCGCTGGAATATCGACAGCGTGGCGAGAGCAAATGAGCCCCTTGCGGGCTCGCTGCACTCGCTACACTGCGGGCACGGTGGCGCGCTACGCTATCTATTCTACCTCCAGGGGGGTCGTGCACCCCCAAGAGGGAGAAACTGTCGGTATGCTGGCTGTCGGGATTCCGGCACCGGTATAATGTGCGTCGGGACCGCGACAGCCGGCAAACTGAAGACCACCCTTTTTCTGTGTGGCCACCTGCATCTCCCCTCCGAGAGGTGGTGGGTTGTTGTTTTTTTTGCAGGTTATGGGGCACCAGGCTGAAGCTTTGTCTAGGGTGCAGAGAGACCTTGCACCGGCCCTGCACATATGCACTTTTGTGGTTAATATATGTAATACAGGTTGAGTATCCCTTATCCAAATTGCTTGGGACCAGATGTATTTTGGATATGGGATTTTTCCGTATTTTGGAATAATTGCATACCATAATGAGATATCACGGTGATGGGACCCAATTCTAAGCACAGAATGCATTTATGTCTCATATACACCTTATATACACAGCCTGAAGGTCATTTTATCCAATATTTTTAATAACTTTGTGCATTAAACAAAGTGTGTTTACATTCACACAATTCATTTATGTTTTATATACACCTTATACATACAGCCTGAAGGTCATTTAATACAATATTTTTAATAACTGTGTATTAAACAAAGTTTGAGTACATTGAGCCACAGAAAACAAAGATTTCACTATGTCACTCTCACTCAAAAAAGTCCGTATTTCGGAATATTCCGTATTTCGGAATATTTGGATATGGGATACTCAACCTGTAATATTTAAAAGTTAAACATGTATGTCTGAGAAAAGGGTATTAAGTTGAAGAGGAGTGATGTGTTGAAGCTGTGCGTAATAATCTTGCAGCACCCTGATCCCTAAGCTGCACAAGAGGATACTCTGGAGTCTGCCCCTGCTGTCATAGGAGCGTAGGTAGGACCTGCGCTGCTGCTGCCTCATGGAGGTGGAAGGATGAGACACACAGCAGGAACAGCCATGGGACGGTGCCGACAAGAGTGGGGCTGTCTTAGGTTCCCCGCCTCCCCCCCTGCCCTCCGCCCCCCCCCCCTCCAGGGAGCCTCATTTCGGCCCTGGTGCCAATAGTATATGATTTTTAATGAACAATTTAGAACGCAATTCATGTATTAGCTGTGCAACCCGAGGTCTTTCATTTTTTTTTTATGAAAACCTATGAGAAAGTTATAATTTAACTTCAACCTATGTTGACAAGTCGAA
Organism: Pseudophryne corroboree; assembly: GCF_028390025.1. Taxonomy (NCBI): domain Eukaryota; kingdom Metazoa; phylum Chordata; class Amphibia; order Anura; family Myobatrachidae; genus Pseudophryne; species Pseudophryne corroboree. The sequence continues at coordinate 468,540,886 of NC_086445.1, forward strand.
AGATAGACAAACACACTTTTTTCAGTGTCACGTCTGGGACATTCTCATTTTCATGGAATGGCCCTGTACCCTGACTACACCATTTGAAACTAACATCTGCTGCATACATTTAAATCTACATATGACGGTCATAGAATTGTAAATAAGACTAAGTGGGACATTTACTAAGCAGTGATAAGAGCGTAGTAGTGAGCCAGTGGAGAAGTTGCCCATGGCAACCAATCAGCACTAAAGTAACATCTATAATTTGCATACTATAAAATAATACAGAGCTGCTGATTGGTTGATGGGGCCACTTCTCCACTGGCTCACTTCTCCGCTCCTATCACTGCTTAGTAAATGTCCCCCTAAATGACAAGTTTCAATTATATACACCGCACATACATTTATGAAAACATAAATCTGTAAGTTTGCTGAAGTAAATCAGTGTTGTGTGACAATTCTTAAATACACACTGACCTACGGTCTAGACAAAACCAAAAGAAAAATTATACAGGAAGAAGCAACCGCAACATTCTACGGACATGATATTAGCTAAACACAAACGTAAACACTCCAGGTCAAACACCACATGAAAAACAGCCGGTAAATAGCCTCTTCAAACAAATGTATTTAAAGAGTGTTTATAGAATGTTGCTGAAGTGTGCAAGTTACAATGTTGACACACCGAGATGACAGACACACCCACACTTCATGTATTATAATGCTGCAGGGGTTTGAAAACTTACAGCTGCAGGGACAGTTCTACAGCACAAGTGTCACCCATGGTTTTAGGTGTTCTAGACTAGAAAGCATGCACTCTGATTGGTTTCATTTAATAGGCCTGATACAGCCACTAGCCAGTTATGGGCAATAGAGGATGTATTCTAGTTCGATGGACCACACACAAAGCTGGCACATGGCTCCTGGGCGTCCTAGGCAGTGCTCCAACCACATCCCATGGGGCTCTGCTCCCACTATACTCCTTACTTTATGTGGAGTTGGAGTGAAGCAGCACAATATCCTCATAGGAGTGCAGCACCAGGCTTTGACATCATGGTCTAAGGCACACCACTAGCCCATTAACAATATGGAGGTGAAGCAATTGGAAGCTTTGCAAATAAGAGGATGTTAATTGCAGCTACTCCATGTAAGCAGCAAGTGCATAGTGATGAGGTGCTGCATTTACAATAAATACATTACGACACTTAAACACTGGTTTAGACATCCCTTCAACCCTTGCACTATAGAGCAGTGCCTATGTTTACTTAGTGGTAGTGTCAGCCCTAACCCTACAGGCTGGAGAAGTTGTGATGGGGAACCAACAACAAAATATCTTTATACTCAACTCATGCACTGCACACAAGTCTTGTGCATATGTATTTATCAGGGAGTGGCTATGCGCCAATCAAAGCTTTCCTATGTCACCAGCAAATTTCCAAGGTCTCCTCTGTATGATGATACAATTATTTCAATGTAAAATGATTGTGGCTTGTGGTGTTCAGTCCCATTCAAAGCATATTTGATAGTACCCTACCAAAACCAGAATGCATGTCTCGCAAATAATAATAAATAAAAAAAACCCGCTAGAGTTGTGAGGACTTGAAATTTTTCCTTCCTTCAAATCTCATTTATGTTGGGCACTGGCTATACATGACTCATGTCTAGTTGGATGATTCACTGCCAACGTGGCAGACTGAGGATTTTATCTTAATCCATATTTTCTTTGGTTACTGTAATTTGTAGTCAGCAACTGAAGGCATAATCTTTAAGAATTTGTTCATATACAGTATGTGCTAGAGAAAAAGACAAATACTTGGAAACTAAAGTTCTCTATATATGTAGTGTTCATTCTAGCACCCTGCACCTTTCAAAATCCATGCAGTTCCTCTTTCCTGTGGTGCTTCTCAGCACACTTATCTGTTAACTCAGTGGTGTGATACAGACCTGTGAGTGCTGAGAAGCACCAGAGCAGAGAGTGACACCACAGGCAGGAAAGAGGAACTACACAGGATTTGAAAGGTGCAGGGTGCTAGAATGAACACTATTATGCATTTTCCAAGTTACAATATAGACTATCTATCGTCTTGGCAGATAATAAGATTTTACTTACCGATAAATCTATTTCTCGTAGTCCGTAGTGGATGCTGGGACTCCGTAAGGACCATGGGGAATAGCGGCTCCGCAGGAGACAGGGCACAAGAATAAAAGCTTTAGGATCAGGTGGTGTGCACTGGCTCCTCCCCCTATGACCCTCCTCCAAGCCTCAGTTAGGATACTGTGCCCGGACGAGCGTACATAATAAGGAAGGATATTGAATCCCGGGTAAGACTCATACCAGCCACACCGTACAACTTGTGATCTGAACCCAGTTAACAGTATGATAAAACGAAAAGGAGCCTCTGAAAAGATGGCTCACAACAATAATAAACCAAATTTTTGTAACAATAACTATATACAAGTATTGCAGACAATCCGCACTTGGGATGGGCGCCCAGCATCCACTACGGACTACGAGAAATAGATTTATCGGTAAGTAAAATCTTATTTTCTCTGACGTCCTAGTGGATGCTGGGACTCCGTAAGGACCATGGGGATTATACCAAAGCTCCCAAACGGGCGGGAGAGTGCGGATGACTCTGCAGCACCGAATGAGAGAACTCCAGGTCCTCCTCAGCCAGGGTATCAAATTTGTAGAATTTTGCAAACGTGTTTGCCCCTGACCAAGTAGCTGCTCGGCAAAGTTGTAAAGCCGAGACCCCTCGGGCAGCCGCCCAAGATGAGCCCACTTTCCTTGTGGAATGGGCTTTTACCGATTTTGGCTGTGGCAGGCCTGCCACAGAATGTGCAAGCTGAATTGTACTACAAATCCAACGAGCAATCGTCTGCTTAGAAGCAGGAGCACCCAGCTTGTTGGGTGCATACAGGATAAACAGCGAGTCAGATTTTCTGACTCCAGCCGTCCTGGAAACATATATTTTCAGGGCCCTGACAACGTCAAGCAACTTGGAGTCCTCCAAGTCCCTAGTAGCCGCAGGTACCACAATAGGTTGGTTCATGTGAAATGCAGAAACCACCTTAGGTAGAAATTGAGGACGAGTCCTCAATTCTGCCCTGTCAGAATGAAAAATTAAGTAAGGACTTTTATATGATAAAGCCGCCAATTCTGACACACACCTGGCTGAAGCCAGGGCTAACAGCATCGTCACCTTCCATGTGAGATATTTGAAGTCCACAGTGGTGAGTGGTTCACACCAATGTGACTTTAGAAAACTCAACACAACATTGAGATCCCAAGGTGCCACTGGAGGCACAAAAGGAGGCTGTATATGCAGTACCCCTTTTACAAATGTCTGAACTTCAGGCATTGAAGCCAGTTCTTTCTGGAAGAAAATCGACAGGGCCGAAATTTGAACCTTAATGGACCCTAATTTTAGGCCCATAGATAGTCCTGTTTGCAGGAAATGGAGGAAACGACCCAGTTGAAATTCCTCTTTCTCAGAGGTAGAGGCCACGGTTCGTCCGTGAGCATCTCTTGAAGTTCCGGGTACCAAGTCCTTCTTGGCCAATCCGGAACCACGAGTATAGTTCTTACTCCTCTCCTTCTGATGATTCTCAGTACCTTTGGTATGAGAGGCAGAGGAGGGAACACATACACTGACTGGTACACCCACGGCGTTACCAGGGCGTCCACCGCTATTGCCTGAGGGTCCCTTGACCTGGCGCAATATCTGTCTAGTTTTTTGTTTAGACGGGACGCCATCATGTCCACCTTTGGTTCTTCCCAACGGTTTACTATCAGGTGGAAGACTTCTGGGTGAAGTCCCCACTCTCCCGGGTGGAGGTCGTGTCTGCTGAGGAAGTCTGCTTCCCAGTTGTCCACTCCCGGAATGAACACTGCTGACAGTGCTATCACATGATTTTCCGCCCAGCGAAGAATCCTTGCAGCTTCTGCCATTGCCCTCCTGCTTCTCGTGCCGCCCTGTCTGTTTACGTGGGCGACTGACGTGATGTTGTCCGATTGGATCAATACCGCCTGACCCTGAAGCAGGGGTTTCGCTTGACTTAGGGCATTGTAAATGGCCCTTAGTTCCAGAATGTTTATATGAAGAGATGCTTCCATGCTTGACCACAAGCCCTGGAAATTTCTTCCCTGTGTGACTGCTCCCCAGCCTCTCAGGCTTGCATCCGTGGTCACCAGGATCCAATCCTGAATGCCAAATCTGCGGCCCTCTAGTAGATGAGCACTCTGCAGCCACCACAGAAGAGACACCCTTGTCCTTGGCGACAGGGTTATCCGCTGATGCATCTGAAGATGCGATCCGGACCATTTGTCCAGTAGATCCCACTGAAAAGTTCTTGCATGGAATCTTCCGAATGGAATCGCTTCGTAAGAAGCCACCATTTTTCCCAGGACCCTCGTGCACTGATGCACTGACACCTGGCCTGGTTTTAGGAGGTTCCTGACTAGCTCGGATAACTCCCTGGCCTTCTCCTCTGGGTGAAACACCTTTTTCTGGACTGTGTCCAGAATCATTCCTAGGAACAGTAGACGTGTCGTTGGAATCAGCTGCGATTTTGGAATATTTAGGATCCACCCGTGCTGACGTAACACTACCTGAGATAGTGCTACTCCGACTTCTAACTGTTCCCTGGACCTTGCCCTTATCAGGAGATCGTCCAAGTAAGGGATAATTAAGATGCCTTTTCTTCGAAGAAGAATCATCATTTCGGCCATTACCTTGGTAAAGACCCGAGGTGCCGTGGACAACCCAAACGGCAGCGTCTGAAACTGATAATGACAGTCTTGTACTACAAACCTGAGGTACCCTTGGTGAGACGGGTAGATTGGGACGTGGAGATAAGCATCCTTGATGTCCAGAGACACCATATAGTCCCCTTCTTCCAGGTTTGCTATCACCGCTCTGAGTGATTCCATCTTGAATTTGAACCTCTTTATGTAAGTGTTCAAGGATTTCAGATTTAAAATTGGTCTCACCGAGCCGTCTGGCTTCAGTACCACAAACAGCGTGGAATAATACCCCTTTCCCTGTTGTAGGAGGGGTACCTTGATTATCACCTGCTGGGAATACAGCTTGTGAATGGCTTCCAAAACTGCCTCCCTGTCGGAGGGAGACTTTGGTAGAGCAGACTTCAGGAACCGGCGAGGGGGAAACGCCTCGAATTCCAGTTTGTACCCCTGCGATACTACCTGTAGAATCCAGGGGTCCACTTGCGAGTGAGCCCACTGCGCGTTGAAATTCTTGAGACGGGCCCCCACCATGTCTGAGTCTGCTTGTAAAGCCCCAGCGTCATGCTGAAGACTTGGCAGAAGCAGGGGAGGGCTTCTGCTCCTGGGAAGCGGCTGCATGGTGCAGTCTTTTTCCCCTTCCTCTGCCCCGGGGCAGGAAGGAATGGCCTTTAGCTCGCTTGTACTTATGGGAACGAAAGGACTGAGTTTGAAAAGACGGTGTCTTTTTCTGCTGATGTGAAGTGACCTGGGGTAAAAAGGTGGATTTTCCAGCCGTTGCCGTGGCCACCAGGTCCGATAGACCAGCCCCAAATAACTCCTCCCCTTTATACGGCAATACTTCCATATGTCGTTTGGAATCCGCAACGCCTGACCACTGTCGCGTCCATAACGCTCTTCTGGCAGAAATGGACATAGCACTTACTCTTGATGCCAGGGTGCAAATATCCCTCTGTGCATCACGCATATATAGTAATGCATCCTTCAGAGGGAGAGACAGAGGGAGAGTCTGCCAGCACACACCAAGCGCTATATATATATATATATATATACAGGAATAACCTTATATAAGTGTTATTCCCTTATAGCTGCTGTTTATATAATTTTTTGCTGCCAATAGTGCCCCCTCTTCTCTTTTTTACCCTGATTCTGTAGCAAGTCTGCAGGGGAGAGTCAGGGAGCCGTCCTTCCAGCGGAGCTGTGAGGGAAAATGGCGCTTGTGTGCCGAGGAGATAGGCTCCGCCCCTTCACGACGTCCTTATCTCCCGCTCTTTTCTGTAAAAATGGCAGGGGTTAAAATACATCCATATAGCCCAAGAGCTATATGTGATGTATTCTTTTGCCAACCTAAGGTATTATCTGTTATATTGCGTCTCAGGGCGCTCCCCCCCAGCGCCCTGCACCCTCAATGACCGGAGTGTGAAGTGTGCTGAGAGCAATGGCGCACAGCTGCGGTGCTGTGCGCTACCTTAGTCTGAAGACAGGATCGTCTTCTGCCGCCGATTTCACCGGACCTCTTCGCTCTTCTGGCTCTGTAAGGGGGCCGGCGGCGCGGCTCCGGGACCCATCCAGGCTGAACCTGTGATCGTCCCTCTGGAGCTAATGTCCAGTAGCCTAAGAAACCCAATCCACTCTGCACGCAGGTGAGTCCGTTTCTTCTCCCCTTAGTCCCACGATGCAGTGAGCCTGTTGCCAGCAGGACTCACTGAAAATAAAAAACCTAAAATACACTTTTATTCTAAGCAGCTCAGGAGAGCCACCTAGCCTGCACCCTTCTCGTTCGGGCACAAAAATCTAACTGAGGCTTGGAGGAGGGTCATAGGGGGAGGAGCCAGTGCACACCACCTGATCCTAAAGCTTTTATTCTTGTGCCCTGTCTCCTGCGGAGCCGCTATTCCCCATGGTCCTTACGGAGTCCCAGCATCCACTAGGACGTCAGAGAAAATGGTAATACATTAAAAATTAAAAATAAATAAATAAATAAATAAATAAAGTGAATTCTAACCTTCCAAATGCATTTTTTGGGGTTTTTCTTTTCTTTTTTTTTTTTTACAATGCAATGGTGCAAATTGCTACACTGACTCTTACTTGTAATATCTGTATGCATTTTTCGGGCGGGATGTAATAGGGTCAGAGTTTTTTTATGCGGGGCAAACTCGCACAATGTAATAGCCTGTGAGTTTGTAAGCTCGACGCTATTACAATGTGCAATCATCGTCCAACGCTGCATATACAGGCCGGGCGCGGCATGACGTCACTGTGCAATATCGCTAGAGATATTGCACAGTGTGTATGCCCGCCGTCGGGTGGCCCAGGAGGGAGCCACACTAGGCGATGTCGCTCACGGAGCACATTGCCGAGTGTTTACCCACCTTTACAGGCTAAAATTTCCCTAGCACACAAAGTGGATCTATTTCTTTCTTTTTTTGAGTCTGCCGTGATAAAAAAAAAAATAGGATTTTAATACCTACCGGTAAATCCTTTTTTCCTAGTCCGTAGAGGATGCTGGGGACTCCAAAAGGACCATGGGGTATAGACGGGATCCGCAGGAGCTTGGGCACACTAAAAAGACTTTGACTGGGTGTGAACTGGCTACTCCCTCTATGCCCCTCCACCAGACCTCAGTTATAGGAACTGTGCCCAGGAAAGACTGACATTTCGAGGAAAGGATTTTTGTTAAACTAAGGGCAAGAAACATACCAGCCCACACCACAAACATACCGTACAACTGGAGTAGCATGAAACCAGATAACAGTATGAACTAACAACAGCAACAAGCTGAAGAAAACGGATACACAACCACGTGTAACCGAAAATAACCAGTGTCAACCTAGCTGTAAGGAAACAGTCCGCACTGGGATGGGCGCCCAGCATCCTCTACGGACTAGGAGAAAAGGATTTACCGGTAGGTATTAAAATCCTATTTTCTCTTACGTCCTAGAGGATGCTGGGGACTCCAAAAGGACCATGGGGTCTATACCAAAGCTCCAGAACGGGCGGGAGAGTGAGGACGACTCTGCAGCACCGATTGAGCAAACACGAGGTCCTCATCAGCCAGGGTATCAAACTTGTAGAACTTAGCAAAAGTGTTTGAACCCGACCATGTAGCTGCTCGGCAAAGTTGAAGTGCCGAGACCCCTCGGGCAGCCGCCCAAGATGAGCCCACTTTCCTGGTAGAATGGGCCTTTACTGATTTCGGCAACGGTAGCCCAGCCGAAGAATGAGCGTGCTGAATCGTATTACAAATCCAGCGAGCAATAGTTTGCTTAGAAGCAGGATTTCCAATCTTGTTGGAAGCATACAGGACAAACAGAGCCTCTGTCTTCCTAGTAAGAGCCGTCCTGGCGACGTAAATTTTCAAAGCTCTTACAACATCAAGAGATTTTGGGACAGCCACAGCATCCGTAGCCACAGGCACCACAATAGGTTGGTTAATGTGAAACGAAGAGACCACCTTCAGCAGAAATTGTTGCAGAGTCCTCAATTCGCTCTATCCTCATGGAAGATCAAATAAGTGCTATTGTGAGACCAGGCCGCCAACTCAGATACTCGCCTGGCAGACGCCAGAGCCAAAAGCATGAACACTTTCCAAGTGAGAAACTTTAACTCAACCTTACGCAAAGGCTCAAAACCAGTGAGACATAAGAAACTGCAACACCACTTCCAGATCCCATGGCGCCACGGGTGGCACAAAAGTAGGATGGATATGCAGCACTCCCTTCAAAAAAGTCTGAACCTCAGGAAGGACGGCCAATTCCTTTTGAAAATAAATAGATAAGGCTGAAATCTGCACTTTGATGGAACCCAATTTCAGGCCCGCATCCACGCCTGCCTGGAAAAAATGGAGGAAACGACCCAAGTGAAACTCCTCCGCAGGAGCTGCTTTGGATTCACACCACGACACATATTTTCTCCAAATACGGTGATAATGTTTTGCCGTGACCTCCTTCCTAGCCTTAAGGAGAATGGGAATGACTTCCCCAGGAATACCCTTCCGAGCTAAAATCTGGCGTTCAACTTCCACGCCGTCAAACGCAGCCGCGGTAAGTCTGGAAACAGGCAGGGCCCCTGCAGTAACAGGTCCTCTCTTAGAGGAAGCGGCCAGGGATCTTCCACTACTAAGATCCGGATACCAGGCCCTCCGTGGCTAATCTGGAGCGACGAGTATTGCCTGAACCCTTGTTCGTCTTATGATCCTCAGCACCTTTGGAATGAGAGGAAGCGGAGGGAAAACATACACCGACTGAAACACCCACGGAGTTACCAGGGCATCCACCGCACAGGCTTGGGGGTCCCTTGACCTGGAACAATACCTCGGAAGTTTCTTGTTGAGGCGAGACGCCATCATGTCTATCAGAGGAGTTCCCCAACACCTTGTCACTTATGCAAATACTTCTTGATGAAGAGCCCACTCTCCTGGATGGAGATCGTGTCTGCTGAGAAAGTCTGCTTCCCAGTTGTCCACGCCCGGGAGGAAGACTGCTGACAGAGCGCTTACGTGCTGTACCGCCCAGCGGAAAATTCTTGTGGCTTCCGCCATTGCCGCCCTGCTCCTTGTACCGCCTTGGCGGTTTACGTACGCCACCGCTGTGATGTTGTCCGACTGGATCAGGTCAGGAAGACCCTGAAGAAAACTCTTCGCTTGCAGGAGGCTGTTGTAAATGGCTCTTAACTCGAGAACATTTATGTGGAGAGAAGATTCCTGGCTTGACCATTTTCCCTGGAAACTTCTTCCCTGCGCGACTGCACCCCAGCCTCGGAGACTTGCATCTGTGGTCAGCAGGACCCAGTCCTGGATTCCGAAACGACGTCCCTCTAGAAGGTGAGAGCTTTACAGCCACCACAGGAGAGAGATCATGGCCCTGGAAGACAGACTTATTTTCCGGTGCATGTGTAGGTGAGACCCGGACCATTTGTCCAGCAGGTCCCACTGAAACACCCTGGCATGGAACCTGACAAACGGAATGGCCTCGTAGGCTGCCACCATCTTCCCCAGCACCCGAGTGCATTGATAAATCGACACTCTTGCCGGTTTCAGAATCTCCTTGACCATGTTCTGGATTTCTAGAGCTTATTTCCCTGGGAGAAACACTCTCTGCAGTTCCGTGTCCAGGATCATGCCCAACAATGACAGCCGTGTTGTCGGAACCAAGTGTGACTTTGGCAAATTTAAAATCCAACCGTGATGTTGCAGAACCGTCAGGGAGAGTTCCACATTCTTTAACAATTGTTCCTGTGACCTCGCCTTTATTAGGAGATCGTCCAAGTACGGGATAATTGTGACCCCTTGCTTTCTCAGGAGTACCATCATTTCTGCCATAACCTTGGTGAAAACCCTCGGGCCGTGGAAAGCCCAAACGGCAACGTCTGAAATTGGTAATGACAATCCTGTACAGCAAATCTCAGGAAGGCCTGATGCGGAGGATAAATCGGGACGTGTAAGTAGGCATCCTTTATGTCGACTGACGCCATAAAATCCCCCCCTTCTAGGCTAGAGATCACAGCTCGAAGAGATTCCATCTTGAACTTGAAAGTTTTCAAGTATGGATCGAGGGATTTTAGATTCAGAATCGGTCTGACCGAACGGAAACGTCCGGCTTCGGTACGACAAAGAGGCTCAAATAGAACCCTTCAATCCGTTGGGACGGGGGAACGGGAACAATGACCCTCTGTTGACACAACTTTTGTATCGCAGCATTTACTACTTCTCTTTCTGGAAGAGAGACTGGCAAGGCCGATACTAAAAAGCGCGGGGGGGGGGGGGGGGGGGGATCTCCTGAAACTCCAGCTTGTATACCCTTGGGACACTATGTCTAAGACCCAAGGCCGATTGAAACCAGACCTGACTGAAGATTCGGAGATGGCCCCCCACCGGCACGGACTTCCGCCGGGGAGCCCCAGCGTCATGCGGTGGACTTGGTAGAGGCGGGGGAGGACTTTTGTTCCTGGGTGCCTGAACCTGCAGGCGACTTCTTTCCCCTTCCTCTACCCTTCGAAGCGAGGAAGGACGAGCCCCTACCTCGTTTGTATTTATTAGGCCGAAAGGACTGCATCTGTTGATGGGGCCCCTTTTTCTGTTGTGTGGGAACATAAGGAAGAAAAGATGACTTACCCGCAGTAGCGGTAGACACCAGGTCAGCAAGGCCGTCACCAAACAAGACACTACCTTTGAAGGGGAGAGCTTCCATATTTTTCTTGGAGTCGGCATCAGCATTCCATTGACGGATCCACAGCGCCCTCCTGGCCGAGACCGCCATGGCATTGGCTCTTGATCCCAAGAGGCCAACATCTCTCGCCGAATCCTTTAGGTAATCTGCAGCGTCCTTGATATAACCAAGAGTCAAAAGAATATTATCTTTATCAAGGGTATCCATATCAGAAGCTAAATATTCAGCCCATTTAGCAATAGCACTACTCACCCATACCGACGCCACAGCAGGTCTGAGCAATGCATCCGTATTAACGAAAATGGCCTTCAAAGACGTCTCCAGCTTGCGATCCGCCGGATCCTTGAGAGCAGCCGTGTCAGGGGACGGAAGCGCCACCTTCTTGGACAAACGGGATAGAGCCTTGTCGACATTTGGAGACGACTCCCATTTTTCCCTGTCATCAGAGCGGAAAGGATACGCCATAAAAATTCTCTTGGGAATCTGCCACCTCTTGTCCGGCGACTCCCAAGCTTTTTCACAAAGAGCATTCATTTCATGAGAGGGGGGAAACTTCACCTCAGGTTATTTTCCCTTTAAAGAGGCAAACCCTTGTTTCCTGAACAGTAGGTTCATCAGAGATATGTAAAACATCTTTAATAGCCACAATCAAGTACTGAATACTCTTAACAACCCTTGGGTGTAAAGTAGCGTCATTAAAGTCGACATCGGAATCCGACCCGTTTTTGTGACCCTGAGGGGGTCTGCACCTGAGCCAAAGCATCTTCCATGGATTTTCTCCATGTTTGAGTCTGAGAATCAGATATATTCAAGCCACTTAGACAATAAAGCCACATTAGCATTAAGTGTACTTAACATAGTAACCCAATCAGCAGTCGGCTGTGCCGACAGAGCCATCTCCAGCCCCTTTTCTGCGCCCCCAGTAACCTCCTCCAGTGAGGAACACTCAGCCTCCGACATACCGACACGTAGTACCGACACCCCCACACTGGCCAATAAAGGGGACAGCCTACAGGGAAGCCTGGAGAGAGAGAGAGAGAAACACAGAGGGAGTATGCCAGCCCACACCCCAGTGCCTATATACTACACAACATATACATATATATACATAATATATATATATATATATATATATATATATATATATATATATATATATATATATATATATATATCAGTAGCGCTGAAATAATCAAACAAGCACCAATTTATCTAAGTCACCCCCCCCCCCCCCCCCCCCGTTTAACTCCCTCTTACTTATGAGGAGCATGGAGGTCCCGGGCCAGCGTCTCTGCAGCGGCTGCGAAGAGAAGAAAATGGCGCTGGTGAGCTGTGCGGCTAAGCCCCGCCCCTTCCCGACGCGCTTCAGACCCGCTCAAATTTGAAAATGTATACTGGCGGGGGTATTATATACGGTGCCCGGGTACCGAATATGCCTTTAGCCATTCTGGATGACCTCAGTAACTGCTGCCCAGGGCGCTCCCCTCCAGCGCCCTGCACCCTGCGAGTGCCGTTGGTGATCTGTGTGGGAGCATGGAGCGCAGCGCTACCGCTGCGCAGTACCTCGTTACTGAAGTCTTCTGCCGTCACTGAAGTCTTCGGTTCTTCTAATACTCACCCGGCTTCTGTCTACTGTGATGGGGGTGACGGCGCAGCTCCGGGAACAAGCAGCTAGGCGAACCAAGTGATCGAACCCTTTGGAGCTAATGGTGTCCAGTGGCCTAAGAAGCAGAGCCCTTGAACTAAGAAGAAGTAGGTCTGCTTCTCTCCCCTCACTCCCACGATGCAGGGAGCCTGTAACCAGCAGGTCTCCCCGTTAATAAAAAAAAACTAACAAAAGTCTTTCTAGAGAAACTCAGTAGAGCTCCCCTAGTGTGTGTCCAGTCACTCCTGGGCACAAATTCTAACTGAGGTCTGGAGGAGGGGCATAGAGAGAGGAGCCAGTTCACACCCAGTCAAAGTCTTTTTAGTGTGCCCAAGCTCCTGCGGATCACGTCTATACCCCATGGTCCTTTTGGAGTCCCCAACATCCTCTAGGACGTAAGAAATATATAGAGAAATATATATATATATATATATATATATATATATATATATATATATTCCTGCTCAAGTTACACAAAAGCATTTTTTGTGCCAACATACATGGGGGTCATGATTTCTCCCTGACCCCACCGAACAGTTTGACAGATAAAATAAGATTTTACTTACCGGTAAATCTATTTTTCGTAGTCCGTAGTGGATGCTGGGGACTCCGTAAGGACCATGGGGAATAGACGGGCTCCGCAGGAGACAGGGCACTCTAAGAAAGAATTAAGACTACTGGTGTGCACTGGCTCCTCCCTCTATGTCCCTCCTCCAGACCTCAGTTAAGGAAACTGTGCCCGGCAGAGCTGACAGTACAAGGAAAGGATTTTGGAATCCAGGGTAAGACTCATACCAGCCACACCGTATAACTCGTGATAAACTTACCCAGTTAACAGTATGAACAACAGAGCATCAGACAAACCTGATGCAACCATAACATAACCCTTATTTAAGCAATAACGATATACAAGTATTGCAGAAGAAGTCCGCTCTTGGGACAGGCGCCCAGCATCCACTACGGACTACGAGAAATAGATTTACCGGTAAGTAAAATCTTATTTTCTCTAACGTCCTAGTGGATGCTGGGGACTCCATAAGGACCATGGGGATTATACCAAAGCTCCCAAATGGGCGGGAGAGTGCGGATGACTCTGCAGCACCAAATGAGCCAACACAAGGTCCTCCTCAGCCAGGGTATCAAACTTGTAGAACTTTGCAAAGGTGTTTGAACCTGACCAAGTAGCCCAGGCATGTGCAAACTGTGGCCCTCCAGCTGTTGTGAAACTACATATCCCAGCATGCCTTGACACAGTTTTCCTGTCAGAGAATGCAAAAGCTGTGACAGGGCGTGCTGGGATGTGTAGTTTCTCAACAGCTGGAGGGCCGCAGTTTGGACATGCCTGAAGTAGCCGCTCGGCAAAGCTGTAATGCCGAGACCCCTCGGGCAGCCGCCCAAGAAGAGCCCACCTTCCTTGTGGAGTGGGCTTTTACTGATTTTGGAAGCGGCAATCCAGCCGCAGAATGAGCCTGCTGGATCGTGTTACAGATCCATCGAGCAATAGTTTGCTTTGAAGCAGGAGCACCCAGCTTGTTGGACGCCTACAGGATAAACAGCGACTCAGTTTTCCTGACTCTAGCCGTTCTGGCTACATAAACCTTCAAAGCCCTGACTACATCCAGTAACTCGGAATCCTCCAAGTCACGAGTAGCCACAGGCACCACAATAGGTTGGTTCATATGAAAAGATGACCCCACATTTAGCAGAAATTGCGGACGAGTCCGCAATTCTTCCCTGTCCATATGGAAAACCAAATAGGGGCTTTTATGTGACAAAGCCGCCAATTCTGACACACGCCTAGCCGAAGCCAAGGCTAATAGCATGACCACCTTCCACGTGAGATATTTTAACTCCACGGTTTTAAGTGGCTCAAACCAGTGTGATTTCAGGAAACTCAACACCACGTAAAGATCCCAAGGTGCCACTGGGGGCACAAACGGGGGCTGAATATGCAGCACTCCCATTACAGACGTCTGAACTTCAGGTAGAGAAGCTAGTTCTTTTTGAAAGAAAATGGATAGGGCCGAAATCTGGACCTTAATGGACCCCAATTTTAGGCCCAAAGTCACTCCCGACTGTAGGAAGTGAAGTTAACGGCACAGCTGGAATTCCTCTGTAGGGGCATTCCTGGCCTCACACCAAGCAACATATTTTCGCCGTATACGGTGATAATGTTTAGCCGTCACGTCCTTCCTAGCCTTTATTAGCGTAGGAATAACCTCATCCGGAATCCCTTTTTCTACTAGGATCCGGCGTTCAAACCGCCCTGCTGTCAAACGCAGCCGCGGTAAGTCTTGGAACAGACAAGGTCCCTGCTGCAACAGATCCTGCCTTAGAGGCAGAGGCCATGGGTCCTCTGTGAGCATTTCTTGCAGCTTTGGATACCAAGTCCTTCTTGGCCAATCCGGAACAATGAGTATTGTTCTCACTCCTCTTTTTCTTATGATTCTCAGCACCTTGGGTATGAGAGGAAGAGGAGGAAACGCATAAACCGACTGGAACATCCACGGTGTCACCAGTGCGTCTACAGCTATCGCCCGAGGGTCTCTTGACCTGGCGCAATACCTCTGTAACCTTTTGTTGAGGCGGGGTGCCATCATGTCCACCTGTGGCAGTTCCCACAGACCTACAATCTGCGCGAAGACTCATTGATGAAGTCCCTACTCTCCCGGGTGGAGGTCGTGCCTGCTGAGGAAGTCTGCTTCCCAGTTGTCCACTCCCGGAATGAACACTGCTGACAGTGCTCGTACGTGATTCTCCGCCCATCGAAGAATTCTGGTGGCTTCCACCATCGCCACCCTGCTCCTTGTGCCGCCTTGGCGAATTACATGAGCCACTGCGGCGGTGATGTTGTCTGATTGAATCAGCACCGATTGGTTGCGAAGCAGGGTCTCCGCTTGACTTAGGGCGTTGTATATGGCCCTTAGCTCCAGGATAGTGATGTGAAGGCAAGTCTCCTGACTTGACCACAGCCCTTGGAAACTTCTTCCCTGAGTGACTGCCTCCCACCCTCGGAGGCTTGCATCCGTGGTCACCAGGACCCAGTCCTGAATGCCGAACCTGCGGCCCTCGAAAAGGTGAGTACTCTGCAGCCACCACAGAAGAGACACCCTGGCCCTGGGGGATAGGGTGATCAGCCGATGCATCTGTAGATGCGATCCGGACCACTTGTCCAACAGATCCCATTGGAAAGGTCCTCGCATGGAACCTGCCGAAGGGAATGGCCTCGTATGACGCCACCATCTTTCCCAGGACTCTCGTGCAGTGATGCACCGACACCTGTTTTGGTTTTAAGAGGTCTCTGACCAGTGTCATGAGTTCCTGAGCCTTCCCCGTCGGGAGAAAAACCTTCTTCTGGTCTGTGTCCAGAATCATGCCCAGGAAGGGCAGACACGTCGTAGGAATCAGCTGCGACTTTGGAATATTCAGAAACCAGCCGTGCTGTTGCAACACTTCCCGAGAGCGTGCTACACTAATCAGCAACTGCTCTCTGGACCTCGCCTTTATGAGGAGATCGTCCAAGTATGGGATAATTGTGACTCCTTGCTTTCGCAGGAGCACCATCATTACTGCCATTACCTTGGTAAATATTCTCGGTGCCGTGGACAGACCAAACGCCAACGTCTGGAATTGGTAATGACAATCCTGTACCACAAATCTTAGGTACTCCTGATGAGGTGGATAAACGGGGACATGAAGGTAAGCATCCTTTATGTCCAGAGACACCATAAAATCCCCCTCCCTTGCGATGACCGCTCTGAGCGATTCCATCTTGAACTTGAACTTTCCAAGTATATGTTCAGGGATTTTAAATTCAATATGGGTCTGACCGAACCATCTGGTTTCAGGACTACAACATGGTCGAATAATAACCCCCTCCTTGGTGAAGGAGGGGAACCTTGACCACCACCTGTTCAAGATACAATTTGTGAATTGCAGTTAACCCTGTTTCCCACTCAGGGGGTGGGGGGGGGGGGAAGCTGGCAGGGCCGTCAGTGAGGAGGCATCTTCCCAAAGTCCAGCTTGTATCCCTGAGACACAATATCTATTGCCCAGGGATCTAACAGGGAGTGAACCCACTTGTGGCTGAACTTACGAAAGCGTGCCCCTACCGGGCCTAGCTCCGGCTGTAGAGCCCCAGCGACATGCGGTGGATTCTCGTAGAGGCCGGGGAGGACTTCTGTTCCTGGGAACTAGCTGTGTTGTGCAGCTGGTTTCCTCTGCCCCCGCCTCTGGCAAGAAAGGACGCACCTCGGACTTTCTTGTTTCTTTGTTCGAACGGCTGCATTTGATAATGACGTGCTTTCCTAGGCTGTGCAGGAATATAAGGCAAAATATCAGAATTACCATCTATAGCTGTGGAGACCAGGTCCGAGAACCCTTCTCCACACAATCCTCAGCCTTCCATATGCCACTTAAGTTGGCATCATCTGTCCATTGCATATTCTACAGGATACGTCAAGCAGAAATCGACATAGCTTTGCCTCTAGGACCCAGTATACTCATGTCTCTTTGGGCATGTTTTATGATATATATCTCTTAAGACAGCATCTTTAATATCTATCTATCTCTATATTATATATATATATATATATATATATATACACACACACACATACTAGGGTCTCAATCTCTGCTGATAAGGTACCTGTCCACGCCGCCACAGCGCTATAAACCCATGCCGACACAATCGCCGGTCTGAGTAGTGTACCCAAATGTGCACGCTATCAGCAGGATCCCCGAGAATAGCTAGGCTACCTTTTGGGCAAACGTGACACCCTAGGGGAAGATTCCCATCACATCCTGGCCCTAGTGGGGAAAGGATACTGCCTGAGAATTCTTTGTGGGAAGCTGCAGTCTCTTGTCTGGAGATTCCCGCTCTTTTTCCTCATGAGAGGAGGGAAATTTACCTCAGCTTTCTTCCCCTTAAAATGTGTTCCCTTGTGTCAGGGACAGATGAGTCATCAGTGATATGCAAATCATCTTTTATTACAATAATCATATATTGAATACTTTTCTGCCATTTTGGCTGTAACTTTGCATTATCGTAGTCGACACTGGAGTCAAACTCTGTGTCGATATCAGTGTATTATTTTGGATAGTGAGCATTCTAAGACTCTGAAGGTCTCTGCGCCATAGGGACAGACATGGGTAGATTTCCTGTCTGTTCTCTAATCTTTTGTGCAATAAATTCACCTTAGCACTTACACATATCCAAACAGGTGTCGGCGTTGTCGACGAAGACACCCACTCACACACATATTAGCTCCATCTCCTCCTTAGGGGAGCCTTTTACCTCAGACATGTCGACACACACGTACCGACACACCACACACACAGGGGATGCTCTATTTGAAGACAGTTCCCCCACAAGGCCCTTTGGAGAGACAGAGAGAGAGTATGCCAGCACACACCCCAGCGCTATATGACCCAGGAATCACACAGTAACGTAGTGTTAACCCAGTAGCTGCTGTATATATTGTTTTTACGCCAAATTTATGTGCCCCCCCTCTCTTTTTCACCCTCTTCTATCGTGCTTCTGCAGGGGAGAGCCTGGGGAGCTTCCTCTCAGCTGAGCTGTGGAGAGAAAACGGCGCTGGTGAGTGCTGAGGAAGAAGCTCCGCCCCCTCAGCAGCGGGCTTCTGTCCCGCGATTTTGTGTAAAATAATGGCGGGGGCTCATCCATATATACAGTGCCCAACTGTATATATGCCCACTTTGCCAAGAGGTCTCTAATTGCTGCCCAGGGCGCCCCCCCCCCCCCCTGCACCCTACAGTGACCGGAGTGTGTGGGTGTAATGTGGGAGCAATGGCGCACAGCTGCAGTCCTGTGCGCTACCTCATATGAAGACTGGAGTCTTCTGCCGCCGCTTTTGAAGTCTTCTTGCTTCTCACGCCGGCTTCTGGCTCTGCGAGGGGGACGGCGGCGCGGCTCTGGGATTGGACGACCAAGGGTGCATATATACAGTTCCTGTGTTCGATCCCTCTGGAGCTAATGGTGTCCAGTAGCCTAAGAAGCATGACCTATCCGCAGTTAGTAGGTCTGCTTCTCTCCCCTCAGTCCCACGTAGCAGAGAGTCTGTTGCCAGCAGATCTCTCTGAAAATAAAAAATCCTAACAAAATACTTTCTATCTAGCAAGCTCACTAAAGTGCACCCAGCTCGTCCGGGCACAGATTCTAACTGAGGTCTGGAGGAGGGACATAGAGGGAGGAGCCAGTGCACACCAGTATTCCTAATTCTTTCTTAAAGTGCCCTGTTCCCCATGGTCCTTACGGAGTCCCCAGCATCCACTAGGACGTTAGAGAAATTGTGATTTTGTTCTATTGAATGCAGAGGCTAGCCATCAAAACCCACATTCCCCAGCATATGCTGTTCAGCAGCCAAGAGATACTGTAGGACTCTTCCCCAGAGCACAGGACCCCACTAGGTCACTGACAGCTGAATCACCAGAGTAACTTTTCTTGTTACGTATATATGTTCAAGCTGCTTATGGCTACTCTTTTCCCTTACACCTACTGTACTTAAAAAAAAAAAAAAAAAAATACAAGGCACAGCTTCACCTGTCCACAGAACAGTGCTGGAGATTATTTTTTTTTTTTTTTTTTTAAACTAATACTGAAGTGGTATAAAACAAACGCCACCGCCTTTCAAACAGCAATGGAATTTGCAGTGCTATCAAGGGCAATACAACATATTTACTTTTTAATTCTGCCATTTGTATAAGAGGATGAGAAGACTATACCAGGCACCAGCATTCTCCTTCCCTGTGAGCTGCAGAATTCCAAGGGGGGTTATCCTATTATCCACAATCCGTTTTCACCAGAGTGAAAAATGGCAGGATATCGCGATTAATGACCGATGGTCATTATCGCGGTATCTTATTACAGGATGTTTTCAACGGACCTGCAATCGCGCAATAACACATGGGATCAGAAGTCCCCGATCCCATGTTTTATCGCAGTTCCTACAGCCGCTTATCTCAGATTATGCTTAGGGTGCCTCAGCGATAAGTGCCGCCATGGGGGGGGGGGGGGGGGGGGGGGGGGGGAGGGGGGGGCTGGGAGAGGAGCACGCCGCATCAGGACTTATCGGATAGCCACCGGCAAAACAATTACCCACGGTCGTTGGACGTGGGTAATTGGATACCACCACCCCTCCAAGTGTTTGTTTGTGTTTTTGTTTTTAAGACAAACCTAAGTTGACTTTATATTTTAAAAATTGCTGTTATAAATATTGCAGCAAAAATCGCCACTTGCCGCATCATCTAATGTATTTGTCCCTTAATCACATGTAGGTTCTCAGTCAGATATTGATAACTTGGCTATTACATGCAGTCCACAGACGCCTACAAATAGAAACAGAGGTTTTAAAAATCAAAAAGTGAATGTCTTGATTATTAAAGACACAGAAACATCTTTACTAATACAGCAAGAAAGCTGCAAAGCAACACAGCACTGCTTAGAATTAATGGACTCAAGTAAGTAATTAAACATTAACTGGCACATTAGAGAGGGCTGATTGATGTGGTGTTACTATGAAATATAAACACGACTGCATTCAGCTTTACATACATTACACATATTACTCCTGTGTGGCCGGACAAACATTCAATAAACGTTATTGCTACCAAGTTCCCCTCAGACAAACTAAATTAGTTTATGCATTAATAATTCACATGAACTTATTTCATCTTAACATCACACACTGAAGAAAAACATATCGATTTCTCATTGCAGAAACCGCAGGACGTCCTTGGACAGAATATGTATGCATCATCAGAAGGTTCTCTCCTCTTATAAAACCTACAACATGTACTGCAGTAGTCGGAGGATTCCTAATAAGGCATGCAAAAGTAACAGCAGGAAAACAAGAGCACTGAAACACAAGGTAAAGACTATATATACACTGTATATATACTTAATGCACATCTAGTACAATATATATGGGGGAGATGAAGGCTTCGGCATGATTCCATCGAGTCTGCCAGATGTTTGTAACCATATAACATAGTATGGATACAAATGTTGCTGCTCAATGGAAGTGACTCGTATGGCAGTCCTCCCTTTCAGAAATAACAAAAGTGGTGTTTGATTTTATTACCATCAGGACGTGTTCGATAAAGGGCAAAATAGATGTTTGTCCAGTCAAAGCCTACCTATCATAAGATTAATAACTGGGCTAACTACAAACAATATGCAGACTGTATACTCAGCAGCCCTTTATGTTCAGATGGATTGTATAGGGATGGACATCGGAAATTGATGATTAGTAAACAACGGACATTCCTGATCCGATGGAAATGCTTTTTCCATCAAATAGCGGGTTTCTGATTGGTGCCAGCTCTCATATCCTGCTTTCCGGTGCTTGCCTGCATGTATTTAGCTGCAGACACCTCGACGTGGGGAATGTAGACAAGCTCATGTATACACGCGCATACCTCTGGCTGCTTACATGAATGGTATAACCATCAACTGGTTTGGATGCAATAGCTACTTGCCATCGCATTATTTGATGTCAGAAGCCCGGCAACCAGTCGATGCAAAAAGGGAAAGGAGGAAAAGTAACAGACTTTTTTATTCCAATTTAGGGGCTTATGTCGAGTTAGGAGCAGATTTGCACCATGACAAATCCAAGCTGCACTACAGGTGGGACAAATATTAAATGTACAGAGATTTAGAATCATACCCCTTTTACACCGCCAGCATATAACACTTGTAATTGCACATGAACGTGCATAACCCATATTGCTGGTTGGTATAAAAGGGCCCAGTTGGAATAATCCGGGTCGAGAGACCTGGTACTCCAACTCAGGTAGTTTGTAGGGTTGAACACGGGTTCAACCCAGCAAACCGTGCTGTGTAAACAGTAGCCGGGTCGACCCGGCTTCGAGTTTACAGTGAATGTACAGGCGTCGCTTGGAGATCATGTGATCTCTAAGCGCCATCCCCGCCGCGTCACTGCCAACATCACCAACCCGGCAACATGCCGGGCTGGTGACTGCAGTGGAAAAGGGAGCTGATGCGGGTCGCAGCTGGGTAGCACCCGAGTCAGGCTCCCGACTGCGACCCGCGATTTCAGTATAAAAGCGATATTAGAAGGAGCATGACCTAGCATCCTACATTTCAGTGTAAAATCTAAGCTGTCCAGCATTTATTTCATCATTACATGCAAAAGCAGACAATATTTTATATTCATAGAAAATGAATAATAAGAATTTACTTACCGATAATTCTATTTCTCGTAGTCCGTAGTGGATGCTGGGGACTCCGTCAGGACCATGGGGATTAGCGGCTCCACAGGAGACAGGGCACAAAAGTAAAAGCTTTAGGACTAGGTGGTGTGCACTGGCTCCTCCCCCTATGACCCTCCTCCAAACCTCAGTTAGGATACTGTGCCCGGACGAGCGTACACAATAAGGAAAGATTTTGAATCCCGGGTAAGACTCATACCAGCCACACTGTACAACTTGTGATCTGAACCCAGTTAACAGCATGATAACAGAGGAGCCTCTGAAAAGATGGCTCACAACAATAATAACCCGATTTTTGTAACAATAACTATGTACAAGTATTGCAGACAATCCGCACTTGGGATGGGCGCCCAGCATCCACTACGGACTACGAGAAATAGAATTATCGGTAAGTAAATTCTTATTTTCTCTGACGTCCTAAGTGGATGCTGGGGACTCCGTCAGGACCATGGGGATTATACCAAAGCTCCCAAACGGGCGGGAGAGTGCGGATGACTCTGCAGCACCGAATGAGAGAACTCCAGGTCCTCCTCAGCCAGGGTATCAAATTTGTAGAATTTTGCAAACGTGTTTGCCCCTGACCAAGTAGCAGCTCGGCAAAGTTGTAAAGCCGAGACCCCTCGGGCAGCCGCCCAAGATGAGCCCACCTTCCTTGTGGAATGGGCATTTACAGATTTTGGCTGTGGCAGGCCTGCCACAGAATGTGCAAGCTGAATTGTACTACAAATCCAACGAGCAATCGTCTGCTTAGAAGCAGGAGCACCCAGCTTGTTGGGTGCATACAGGATAAACAGCGAGTCAGTTTTCCTGACTCCAGCCGTCCTGGAAATATATATTTTCAGGGCCCTGACAACGTCTAGCAACTTGGAGTCCTCCAAGTCCCTAGTAGCCGCAGGCACCACAATAGGTTGGTTCAGGTGAAACGCTGACACCACCTTAGGGAGAAACTGGGGACGAGTCCGCAGTTCTGCCCTGTCCGAATGGAAAATCAGATATGGGCTTTTGTGAGACAAAGCCGCCAATTCTGACACTCGCCTGGCCGAGGCCAGGGCCAACAGCATGGTCACTTTCCATGTGAGATATTTCAAATCCACAGATTTGAGCGGTTCAAACCAATGTGATTTGAGGAATCCCAGAACTACGTTGAGATCCCACGGTGCCACTGGAGGCACAAAAGGGGGTTGTATATGCAGTACTCCCTAGACGAATGTCTGGACTTCAGGAACTGAAGCCAATTCTTTCTGGAAGAAAATCGACAGGGCCGAAATTTGAACCTTAATGGACCCCAATTTGAGGCCCATAGACACTCCTGTTTGCAGGAAATGCAGGAATCGACCGAGTTGAAATTCCTCCGTGGGGGCCTTCCTGGCCTCACACCACGCAACATATTTTCGCCAAATGCGGTGATAATGTTGTGCGGTCACCTCCTTCCTGGCTTTGACCAGGGTAGGTATGACCTCTTCCGGAATGCCTTTTTCCCTTAGGATCCGGCGTTCAACCGCCATGCCGTCAAACGCAGCCGCGGTAAGTCTTGGAACAGACAGGGTCCTTGCTGAAGCAAGTCCCTTCTTAACGGCAGAGGCCATGGGTCCTCTGTGAGCATCTCTTGAAGTTCCGGGTACCAAGTCCTCCTTGGCCAATCCGGAGCCACGAGTATAGTTCTTACTCCTCTCCGTCTTATAATTCTCAGTACCTTGGGTATGAGAGGAAGAGGAGGGAACACATACACTGACTGGTACACCCACGGTGTTACCAGAGCGTCCACAGCTATTGCCTGAGGGTCCCTTGACCTGGCGCAATACCTGTCCAGTTTTTTGTTGAGGCGGGACGCCATCATGTCCACCTTTGGTTTTTCCCAATGGTTCACAATCATGTGGAAGACTTCCGTGTGAAGTCCCCACTCTCCCGGGTGGAGGTCGTGCCTGCTGAGGAAGTCTGCTTCCCAGTTGTCCACTCCCGGAATGAACACTGCTGACAGTGCTATCACATGATTTTCCGCCCAGCGAAGAATCCTTGCAGCTTCTGCCATTGCCCTCCTGCTTCTTGTGCCGCCCTGTCTGTTTACGTGGGCGACTGCCGTGATGTTGTCCGACTGGATCAGCACCGGCTGACCTAGAAGCAGAGGTCTTGCTAGGCATAGAGCATTGTAAATTGCCCTTAGCTCCAGTATATTTATGTGGAGAGAAGTCTCTAGACTTGACCACGTTCCCTGGAAATTTCTTCCCTGTGTGACTGCTCCCCAGCATCTCAGGCTGGCATCCGTGGTCACCAGGATCCAATCCTGAATGCCGAATCTGCGGCCCTCTAGTAGATGAGCACTCTGCAGCCACCACAGAAGAGACACCCTTGTCCTCGGAGACAGGGTTATCCGCTGATGCATCTGAAGATGCGATCCGGACCATTTGTCCAGCAGATCCCACTGAAAAGTTCTTGCGTGAAATCTGCCGAATGGAATCGCTTCGTAAGAAGCCACCATTTTTCCCAGGACCCTTGTGCAATGATGCACTGACACTTTTCCTGGTTTTAGGAGGTTCCTGACTAGCTCGGATAACTCCCTGGCTTTCTCCTCCGGGAGAAACACCTTTTTCTGGACTGTGTCCAGAATCATCCCTAGGAACAGCAGACGTGTCGTCGGGATCAGCTGCGATTTTGGAATATTTAGAATCCACCCGTGCTGTTGTAGCAGTACCCGAGATAGTGCTACTCCGACCTCCAACTGTTCCCTGGACATTGCCCTTATCAGGAGATCGTCCAAGTAAGGGATAATTAAGACGCCTTTTCTTCGAAGAAGAATCATCATTTCGGCCATTACCTTGGTAAAGACCCGGGGTGCCGTGGACAATCCAAACGGCAGCGTCTGAAACTGATAATGACAGTTCTGTACTACGAACCTGAGGTACCCTTGGTGAGAAGGGCAAATTGGGACATGAAGGTAAGCATCCTTGATGTCCAGGGACACCATATAGTCCCCTTCTTCCAGGTTCGCTATCACTGCTCTGAGTGACTCCATCTTGAATTTGAACCTTTGTATGTAAGTGTTCAAAGATTTCAGATTTAGAATAGGTCTCACCGAGCCGTCTGGCTTCGGTACCACAAATAGTGTGGAATAATACCCCTTTCCCTGTTGTAGGAGGGGTACTTTGATTATCACCTGCTGGGAATACAGCTTGTGAATTGCTTCCAATACTGCCTCCCTGTCGGAGGGAGACGTTGGTAAAGCAGACTTCAGGAACCTGCGAGGGGGAGACGTCTCGAATTCCAATCTGTACCCCTGGGATACTACCTGTAGGATCCAGGGGTCCACTTGCGAGTGAGCCCACTGCGCGCTGAAACTCTTGAGACGACCCCCCACCGCACCTGAGTCCGCTTGTAAGGCCCCAGCGTCATGCTGAGGACTTGGCAGAAGCGGTGGAGGGCTTCTGTTCCTGGGAAGAGGCTGTCTGCTGCAGTCTTTTTTCCTTTCCTCTACCCCGGGGCAGATATGACTGGCCTTTTGCCCGCTTGCCCTTATGGGGACGAAAGGACTGAGGCTGAAAAGACGGTGTCTTTTTCTGCTTAGAGGTGAGTTGGGGTAAAAAGGTGGATTTTCCAGCTGTTGCCGTGGCCACCAGGTCCGAAAGACCGACCCCAAATAACTCCTCCCCTTTATACGGCAATACTTCCATATGCCGTTTGGAATCCGCATCACCTGACCACTGTCGTGTCCATAAACATCTTCTGGCAGAAATGGACTTCGCACTTACTCTTGATGCCAGGGTGCAAATATCCCTCTGTGCATCACGCATATATAGAAACGCATCTTTTAAACGCTCTATAGTCAATAAAATACTGTCCCTGTCCAGGGTATCAATATTTTCAGTCAGGGACTCCGACCACGCCACCCCAGCGCTGCACATCCAGGCTGAGGCAATCGCTGGTCGCAGTATAACACCAGTATGTGTGTATATACTTTTTAGGACATTTTCCAGCTTCCTATCAACTGGCTCCTTGAGGGCGGCCGTATCAGGAGACGGTAACGCCACTTGTTTTGATAAGCGTGTGAGTGCCTTATCCACCCTAGGGGGTGTTTCCCAACGCGCCCTAACCTCTGGCGGGAAAGGATATAATGCCAATAACTTCTTTGAAATTAGCAGTTTTCTATCGGGGTTAACCCACGCTTCATCACACACTTCATTCAATTCGTCTGATTCAGGAAAAACTACAGGTAGTTTTTTCAGACCGCACATAATACCCCTTTTTGTGGTACATGCAGTATCAGAGATATGTAAAGCCTCCTTCATTGCCGTGATCATGTAACGTGTGGCCCTACTGGAAAATACGTTTGTTTCTTCACCGTCGACACTGGAGTCAGTGTCCGTGTCTGTGTCGACCGACTGAGGTAATGGGCGCTTTAGAGCCCCTGACTGTGTTTGAGACGCCTGGACAGGCACTAACTGACTTGCCGGCTGTCTCATGTCGTCAACAGTTTTTTGTAAAGTGCTGACACTATCACGTAATTCCTCAAATAAGACCATCCAGTCAGGTGTCGACTCCCTAGGGGGTGACATCACTAATACAGGCAATTGCTCCGCCTCCACACCATTTTCCTCCTCATACATGTCGACACACGCGTACCGACACACAGCACACACACACAGGGAATGCTCTGATAGAGGACAGGACCCCACTAGCCCTTTGGGGAGACAGAGGGAGAGTTTGCCAGCACACAGCAGAGCGCTATATATGTATAGGGACAACCTTATAAATAAGTGTTTCTCCCTTATAGCTGCTATATATGTTTTTATATACCAAATTAGTGCCCCCCCTCTTTTTTACCCTGTTTCTGTAGTGCAGGACTGCAGGGGAGAGTCAGGGAGACGTCCTTCCAGCGGAGCTGTGAGGGAAAATGGCGCTTGTGTGCTGAGGAGATAGGCCGCCGTGAAGGGGGCGGAGCCTTTCTCCCACTTTTTATGAGGTAAAATGGCAGGGGTTAAATACATCCATATAGCCCAGGAGCTATATGTGATGTATTTTTTACCATAAACAGTGTTTTCATTGCGTCTCAGGGCGCCCCCCCCCCAGCGCCCTGCACCCTCAGTGACCGGAGTGTGAAGTGTGCTGAGAACAATGGCGCACAGCTGCAGTGCTGTGCGCTACCTTTCTTGAAGACAAGATGCCTTCTGCCGCCGATTTCTGGACCTCTTCAATCTTCTGGCTCTGTAAGGGGGCCGGCGGCGCGGCTCCGGGACCCATCCATGGCTGGGCCTGTGATCGTCTCTCTGGAGCTAATGTCCAATAGCCAAGAAGCCCAATCCACTCTGCACGCAGGTGAGTTCGCTTCTTCTCCCCTTAGTCCCTCGATGCAGTGAGCCTGTTGCCAGCAGGACTCACTGAAAATAAAAAAACCTAATTTAAACTTTTACTCTAAGCAGCTCAGGAGAGCTACCTAGATTGCACCCTTCTCGGCCAGGCACAAAAACCTAACTGAGGCTTGGAGGAGGGTCATAGGGGGAGGAGCCAGTGCACACCACCTAGTCCTAAAGCTTTTACTTTTGTGACCTGTCTCCTGCGGAGCCGCTAATCCCCATGGTCCTGACGGAGTCCCCAGCATCCACTTAGGACGTCAGAGAAAAATGTATTTGCACGCCTTGCATTGTAACATGGTTTGTCCAAGAGTCAAACTACTCCTGTTTTATTTCCACCTAACATTGCATAAGCCCAGTGAGGGCTTTGTAGTGGAAACCCAAAGCCACATTTACCCTTCTGGATAGGCATCAGGCGTATTTTACAGGAACTACCCACAGATTAGGGTATGGCCATTGTTGGCATTAGAGAACACAATGTCCAATATGATTAGTTCTTATGCATCACAAAGCTGTATAACTTCTCCTATTCAAAGAATTTTCGTAGATCTAAAAACACAGGGGGTAATTCAGAGTTGATCGCAGCAGCAAATTTGTTAGCAGTTGGGCAAAACCATGTGCAGTGCAGGGGGGCAGATATAACATTTGCAGAGTGAATTAGATTTGGGTGGGTTATTTTGTTTCTGTGCAGGGTAAATACTGGCTGCTTTATTTTTACACTGCAATTTAGAATTCAGTTTGAACACACCCCACCCAAATCTAACTCTCTCTGCACTTATATCTGCCCCCCCCCCCTGCAGTGCACATGGTTTTGTCCAACTGCTAACAAATATGCTGCTGCGATTAACTCTGAATTACCCCCACAGTCCAACAAGCAGCCACTATTACGTCAACCATGCAGTCCACAGTATAATGGACAGACATCCCAAGATGAATCTCCTGCCAAATGAAGCATAACTTCACAAAATTCCAACCACTTAAATCCTCCTTCAGGCATGCTGCATGTAAGTAGATCTAGATATTAAGGTCCTTTTTGGTATATACAGTAGGGGGACATTTATCAAATCCTGGAGATAAGAGTTTTCACTCCCCAGCTCTGGCATCTCGTCGCTACCTCTTCCCGCTTCGCCTCGGTAAGTCATGGTAAAGTGCACATACCGGGTTATGTGCAGAGTGTGATTCAGTTAATTCAACAGCTCCAGTCATCTAACCCGGAAGCTACATCCTGCAACGAGTACTGACTTACCATTACAAATCCTATAAATAATAATAATAATAATAATAATAATAATAATAAATATAAATCCAAAAAGTAGTAAAAAGGTACATCCAAAAAGAACCAAGACAGACATCCTGCTGCAGTTGAAGGGCTTTGGAACCCTGAAACGTGCTTATTTCAAGATATGAACCTGTTTGTCTGTCTTGCTTTAATAAAATAGCTCTTAAAGAGCATGTTTTGATTTTACAATTCCCTAGCGTTATTTCTGTCTGCCCACACACTTGTCATAATGTCAGTGCCAGCTAACAACATGCTTGGGTCACTATGATAAACATTGTGAAAGTATAGCATCACACCACAGGATCACTGATCTGCTTATTTCAGCTAATCAATAGATCCACAAAAAGCTAGCAGTATTTTCCACAGCAAATGTTGGTTATGCATGAAATGTTAAAGGGACTAAATTAACGAAATGCCATGTGCAGACCTAAACTATATTTTAAACAGCCTTTATTTTACAGGTAAAAAAAAATAAAGCTCTGTAAAATGTCCAAAGGGCTCACAGCGGGCACAGACTGAGGTACAGTGTACTGTATGCTAACATTATTTTTTTTAAAATAGCTGCAACCACAAAATAGATCTGTATAAAAGAATACTGCTGTGGTTCCCCCTTTCAGGGCCCCAAAGATAGATGCTAGGCAGCTGTCACAACGGGCACCAGTATACGCCATAGCATTGCATATCAGGCGTGGAGATAGAGCAAAACTACTTTCCCTGGCACTAAAAAAGGGAAATGTTCTGTAAAAATGATTTCACATTTTATGTATTGCTCAACATAATATAGGAAACTAGAAAAGCTCCACTGCACAACTATTCATTATTAAAGTATGGTGTACTGAACAGTATAACCTAGCATTCAATCCAGATGACACACAATGGGTGATATTCAAATGATTTATCACGCCCAATCTCCTTTCTAAAGTGATACCCGTTAGTAATCAGGTTTAGTTTTATAAAGGGTTAGGGCGCCTCCCTACCCGTGGGGGTAGCGAGTTGAGATGATGGTACCACGCCCGTCAGCAAAAACAGAACGGGTGTGGAAGGGGGCGGAAAGAATTGAATACCGCCCAATGTGTTGGGTATCCTGTAAGTCATTTTGTAGGAGCAGCAATTCCAAAACACTATAAATATCCTCAGGGACTAAACTATTATCAAAATTACAGTCATGAAATAAGCTCTCTCTGTGCTGCCCTTGTGAATTATGAGCAACTAAACTACATTTGACTAGTCAGGTTTCCTACATGACCTGTGGATACTATCTACAAAAGCAATACATAGGGGTATATGCAATTGCGGTCAAATTGCCGCAAAAGTCGAAAAACGGGGCATTTTCGACAAAAAAAACCTGTCGAATTGGATTTGACAATGCAATACAGTACTTTTCGTCAAAATAACTGCCGTTTCAGATTCGACTTTTTTCAAATCGACATTTTCAAAATTCGACATGTCTGCAATGGTCAAAATGCGGCTTTTTGACAAAAGTATATTCAATTGAAGAATGTCGATTCGACAACTGCTTTTCGGCAGTCATTTCGTCAATTTCATTTCGCCTCACTTTGCTGGCGGAATCTAATAAAAAAATTTAAAAACTTTTTTTTTGTGTTTTTTTTATTGCTAATAGCATATCTATTTATATTAGAAGGGATTATGTACTTGGTTTGTCTATTAGGAGACACAAGTATTATTTATATATTTTTTTAAAGAATATTTTTTTTTTAAACTGACTAAAATAATATGGAGAGATCAGAGCATGATTTTCAGTGGGAATGGGTTAAAATCAAGGGAAAAAAATGTGTGGGGTCCCCCCTCCTAAGCATAACCAGCCTCGGGCTCTTTGAGCCGGTCCAGGTTGTAAAAATACGGGGAGGGGGGAATGACAGGGGATCCCCCGTATTTTCACAACCAGCACCGGGCTCTGCGTAGCATAGAGAGACTCTGAAGGACTCTGTGACATAGGGACAGACCAGGGTAGATTTCCTTTCTGTTCCCTGGCCAGAGGTGACTAGTTAGTGATTTAATGCCACGGCCGCAGGGACCGATATAAAAGTGTCCCCCGTCTGTGGCATTCTCTCTCTGACTAGTGGAGCCCGGTGCTGGTTAAAAATACGGAGGACCCCTACGCTTTGTCCCCCATATTTTTTGCACCACGACCGGACGCAGAGCCCGGTGCTGGTTGTGAAAATACGGGGGATCCCCTGTCAATTTCCCCCCCCCGTATTTTTACAACCAGGACCGGCTCAAAGAGCCCGAGGCTGGTTATGCTTAGGAGGGGGGACCCCACGCAATTTTTTTCTGGGTTTTTTAATCATTTTTGTGCCGTCCAAACAGTCGAATCCAGGACGCACATATCCGTCAATTGGTCCGTTTTTCGACAGCGAGACTGTCGAATCCGTTTTTTATTGAATATGTCGAATTCGAGTCCCGGCGGGAGGGTATGTGACTGTCGAATTGCATATACCCCATAGTCGTAATAGTATCTTTTTCCTGTTCATTATCCAGGGAATCCAAATCCCAAACCCAACTCCTGGAAATAATTGATGTGCCCTATAAGACAAAAAAGTTGTGTGACCTGACCAAGACCACTTTAAGAGGACATTCCCATCTTCTATTAGCAGTTGAAGATACTAAAAGAACATAGAGAGCAAGAGGGTATACAGGTGGTCATGTTCAGTTAAGATCATAACATCCCCTAATCGCATTTGAGACGCCTGTGAGATATAATGGATCAACATACAACCCCCTGCAGATACCCCCTCTACCTACCCAAATCTGAAGACACGTGGTAGTTAAGAATCGTATAAATGGAAAAAAATAAAAGTGAAAGGGGGTTAGCAACTGTAACCCGGGTTTTTCACGGTTTCACAAATCCGGGAATAACCAAGGATATTGAGATTTTTCTGTCTGAAGGTAGTATTAGTGAAGTGAAACAGTACGTTAGGGATTTACGAGGAAGAGAAGGAAGCAAAGCCCAGCACTGGATTCTGTCCTGTCAGCCCCTCACAGTTCAAAGAGTGGTGAGAATTTAGGCGATTTAAGGATCAATTGCACTCTGTTTTCCACATACCTTTCACCCAAGTCTATACTCTATTTTTATTTATTTCTGAATTTTGTTGACTTTAGTGTGTTGTTCAGCTACCTAAGCAATCATGAGACAGAACACATCATGCATATTAGATACAAGATATCCAGTTTAAGCAGTATGTTCTCTTATATTTCAGATATCCTGGTGCAGTAATAAGAAATATACTACATAGACAAAAGTGATTGGACACTTACTGCAAATAGATCAACAAGATTTGATTGACATCAGTACTTTGTAGAACGTGGCAGCGATTACTGCAGACATCCTTCTTGGCAAGCTGTCCACAAGTCCCTGGACAACAGCAGGCAGTATGTTTTGCCATTCCACCTTAAGCACAGTGACCAACTGCGACACTAAAGAAGGTCGAGTCAGTCTAGAATGCACACGTCACTCCAATTGGTCCCAAAGGGTCTCATTGAGATGAAGATCTGGTCTCTGAGCTGGCCAGTCCATCTGGGTTACCAATTTTCCGGAATACCAGGCCACAGTCGCCTCGGAAACAAGACATTTGCCAGCCTACGATGATCCCATTTCCAAACTCTGTTAGAGTCTTCTGTCAAGCTATTTTATTAGCAGATTATGTAATCAGTGCCCCTCTACCCTTTCCATACCTTCACGAACAAGTGCATCAGCACAGCATTTCACTTGCGCGGGGGAGGGAGGTGTCCAATAACGTTTGTCTACATAGTGTATATCTTCATCTCTTCCATTTAGCTGCAAGGGCCCATCTAGTTTAGGGATTAGACAGCAGCTGGCTGAGTGGCAGTTCAGAGGATGTAGGTAGGCAATACATGGCATTTCATTTGGACATGCCCAAAGACTGAGGCAAACAGGACACTAGTAGGGGGTGAACAGAATCCACTATTTGTCTGATGCACATTTTACCATTGTTTTAGAATGTTGTTGCAGGCTACTGCTGGCTTTATCACAATATACCAGTATACTTCAGCTGCAAAAGATTGTGTGTTGTGGTGAGGCGTTTTCTCATAGTGAATGCCCTTTATTTTGCTAACTTTATGAGGTCTGAATACCTTGATACCCTATTTCTAAAATTGGGAAAGCAAAGTATGAATGTGTGATTTACACAAAATGCTATGAGGGTACATGAACGATCTCTAACACAAATGGCTGATGTAGCGTATACAGTTCCACAAAAAAAAATTATATAATGAAAGGTGTGCGAAACAAGATAAAAAAACAAAACTACTAGAATTTATAGAAAATAAATTTGCTCTCTTTAAAAACAAAAAAACAAAAAAAAACACCAAGAGGTAATCTTGGATAATTTTATTTTGCTGCTGTTAGTCATTCTAGAGATACACAAATAAAAACATGCCAAGTAATATCATAATTGGAACGGCGTCAATGAAACACTCCCTGCAACACATCTGGAGAGACGAATACAGTATAATCTGCCTAATGAGCTGTCTTTAGAGCTCTCTACTCAGTTTCTCCTATAGTATAAATTGGCAGCTGACTTATGTACTGTTCCTTTGCACCACAACCACTGATTTTATTTTAAAAGGTTACTTTCAGATTCCTATATTTGTACAATAAGAAAAAAAGAAAAAGAAAAAAGAAAACCTTGAAACATGAATATTTACTTATACTTAATATCAAACAAGATATTAGACTTCTATTCTTATTTGCTGGTTTTAATTCATGGGGCACTACTAATGGTGCTTTCACATCGCAAATGCCGGATCCTACCCGGTAAGAGAAACGTGTACTTACCGGGTGGGATCCAGCATTTGCGCTCCGTTGCTGGCTTTCCGACCCGGCAATATACCGGGTCGGTTGCCATAGCAGCGGAGGGCGCAGCAGCAGCAGGGGCGGGGGTGGAGGCGGCGCCGGGAGATGAGCTCATCTCCTGCGCCGCCTCTGCCTATACTGTGAATGGGAGCCGTGTCGCATCGGAACGGCTCCCATTCACACTGCACCTGACCCGGTAATCAACCCGGTAATAACCCTTCTTTTTTACCGGGTTGAATTACCGGGTCAGACGACCCGCTAATTCACCAAAGGACCTTTCACATCGCACACGGACCCGTTTCGACACGGCAATATGCCGTGTCGATACAGAGTTTTTAGTGCGATGTGAAAGGGGTATAACTGGCTTATAACAGAAACTGAACAAAATGTCCCAGAAAATAGATAACCATCCATAAAGAGGGACTACACGGCAGGAGAAAAAGATGTAAGGAAAAGCTACAGCAAGGTGACAGTTGTACTTTAACCTGATGACCTCGGGAGAGCTGTTAAAACGACATCTTCTGGGTAGACCATAATATGTAACTGTGGAGCTAAATAAAATTAGATTATAAGACTTGATGGTCATCTAGCACCAAGGTATTTCTTCCAAGTGAAAGGAGGAGGAGATACTGAGATACTGAACCTTGGGGGTAATTCGGAACTGATCGAAGCAGTAAATTTGTTAGCTAATGGGCAAAACCATGTGCACTGCAGGAAGGGGCAGATATAACATGTGCAGAGAGTTAGATTTGGGTGGGTTATATTATTTCTGTGCAGGGTTAATACTGGCTGCTTTATTTTTACACTGCAATTTAGATTTCACACACCCCACCCAAATATACTGTAACTCTCTCTGCACGTTACAGTGGCTCCGTGTGCAACTAGACGCACTTGCCAGGGCGCGCCTAGAGCACATGGTTTTGCCCATTAGCTAACAAATTTGGTGCTGCGATCAGATCTGAATTAGGCCCCTTGTCTCTGTGGATAGCCGTCTATCTAAACTGAATAATGGAAGACCAGGGGGTAAATTAACTAACAGGCAGGCTGCTTCTCAGCATGTTTAAGTCAGAAATTGAAAATGACACTGATAGCAGAACATGCTTTACCTCCCCCCATCCATGATTTTTCTCTTGCCTTACTCAGATAGCTGTGTGTAGTGTACGGGAAACTCTCCATAGACTCAATGATCTCTGTGTGAACTTCCATCTTTCCTCTGTTCACTTGCCAAACAGTGAAGGATTTATAGGATGACAAATAAAACCAAGCAAGCGGGTTTTCATGATACCTTGGCCAGTCTGTGACACTAGTCTTTAGATCTTGTGCACAGCAAGATATTACACTTACCACTTAAATTTACAAAGTAATGTCCTTTGTGGAGAATAAAAAAAAAAAAAAGTTATGCCCACAAGATTTGGAAAACATATTAAGGTGCAAGTAAACTCTACATATATTTCTTGTTGTGTTTTATGTACTGTTGGCAAAACAAATCTACCATGCATTACTAAGACGTTTTTGTGGTCTAGCAATACACAGGAGAGAAATTGACTCAAAGTGACGTAATGCTGGACACTGCGGCAATACACGGCTGATCTCATATCGGTAATTTACGATAGCGCCAACATCGCAAGTTCTCCCTTGCGCCTCCATTGGGTGTGAGGGAATACTTGTGATGCTAGCAGGCATCACAAGTAGAATTAAATTCCAGCAAGTACTGTAGACTTGAATTCCATCCATAAATTGCGCTTTATATGGGGAAATTAAGTCTAAAAGAAATCACCAAGTATTTTTAAGTACATTTTTACCCATCCAGCTATACATTACTATGAACAAATATATGACTTTGTACACGCCATTTTAGTTGAGGCAAAGTCCTATATTTCAATTATTAATTGAAAGGAATGACAATATTGCATTGACTAAGGTTTGTAATAGCGTTTCAAGAGCCAGTCTCTTCACCTCCATGAGGAAGAGACTGGCTCTGGAAACGCATGACAGCAGGTGACAGGAGTGCGTTTTTTATTGCATGTTGGAGCTGATCCGGATTTCTGTGGTGGGGAGGTCCAGGTAGAGGTTTTGAAGCCGCTATTTGTATATACACCTATTGGCCTTTTTGGTCACCGATATTTAGTGAACCTCCAACTTGTTTTACCTGTTCTTGGATTATTATATGGAAATAATAACGTTTGTGTAAAGGATTACACTATGGGCCTTATTCAGGTTAGCAAATCAAAAAAGCAAGAAACTGGGCAAAAGCATGTTGCACTGTAAGTGGATCATATGTAACATGTGCAGAGAAAGTGAGATTTGGGTGGGGTGTGTTCAAACTGAAATCTAAACTGCAGTGTAAAAATAAAGCAGCCAGTACTTACCCCGCACAGAAACAAAATAACTCACCCAAATCTAACTCTCTCTGCACATGTTATATCTGCCCCACCTGCAGCGCAACATTGTTTTGCACAATTGCTAACTTTTGCTAACAAACCCTATGTTCTCTATATGCTTCTCTTTCCATATTCCATGAAAATGTACTTCTTTGGAATCATTTGTGGAGAATTGGTGGAAGTACAATAGAGCGTCACCTAGACTTCTAAGGGAAGTACTATTTTTATATCATTTTTATATTTTTTCATTTCTTTACTATCTTGACCCAAGCGCATCTGTCTGGTCAATTTACTACTGTCTTACTCATTTGATATTTGGGTGTAACCTTGATCAGGTGGTTGGGGGTGTTTGTGTGCCTTAATGCACCAGGGTTCTGCTCTTCTTTGTTTTACTGGATCTAAATGCTTGCTTTGGCAGAGTCTTAATGCGTAGCCAGCCGCCTTTGGTTGGCAATACAAAGATCATCTACCATGTGAGTCTGCTTTGGGACTGGGTGAAAGGGGCTATTATAGGGATGGATAGTGATAACAAAATCTGTTGAATAATGTTTTAGTTACAACCATTTGTGATTGCGTGTAGCACCACTCTTTAATCTGCCTTCAGAAGTGGTTGGGGCATTTTACAGAAATATATGCTTGGTTACTGCTAGGATTAAAAAAAAAAAAAGTGTGTTTGTGTCATTAGTGTTTTTGACAACAAGTATGATACATTTTCTATCTGGCAGGAATACGTGATGGAATATGATGGATAGACTGTGTGGCAGAGGAGGGATGTTTGGAATCGGGGTTCTGACATTGCATATGGATGCTTCTGATACGGAGGCATGTGGTGTTGGTTTGTTGCAGCATGGACAATCACTTTCATTAATCACTTTGAGCTGTTTCCCATACTAGTTGTGATTGGAATTTGGCTTAATCATTTAAGAAATACCTGCATATAGCAATTTTTCCCAGGATGCTGCTTGTTCTGTAATTTAGGACTGCCAAATTGATCTGGTTTAAATTGTGGATGGGAAGGTAAGCAGGACCAATGACAAGCAACAAGCTAGTGACTGTGGACTGTGACTGGTCATCCTGCTCACACACCCGGTTTCCCGATTTGGTTGTAAAACATGCAGAGGATACTAGGAAGGGATTACATACGCAATACCGGCGGACCGAATGCAGGCTGTCAATATACTGACAACGGCATCCCGCCCGCCAGAATGCCGGCAGCGGGGCGAGTGCTAAGAGTCCCCTTGTCAGCTCGCCACACTGCAGGCTCGGTGGCTCGCCACAGAATATATTCCCATTCTATGGGTGTCGTGGACACCCACAAGTGGAAATAGCCCTGGTGTGCTGGGATTCCAGCTGGCAGCATTGTCAGCTGTCGGGATTACGGCGTCGGTATCCTGAACGCCAGGATCCCAACAGCCGGCATTTTAACTGCATCCCTAGGATGAATGTCTGGGGATTCAGCTAGGGCCAAGTGGCACATTAGTAGGCTATATCCAGGATAAGGCTGGAGGTGCTTTGCCCACAGCACATATGCTCTGTGGGTGGAAATAAACGTTATGGTAAGAACTTACCGTTGATAACGTGATTTCTCTTATGTCCACAGGTATCCACAGGATAACATTGGGATATTGTCGAGCGACAGCGAAAATGGCACCAACACGGTCACGAGCTTTCTGGCCTCCCAGGATGCATTGGGGCCTCCACTATATAGTCCCGCCCACTGACTCAGTCAGATCAGTTCTTTCCACAGCGATTATAGGCAGGAACATTAGGTAGAGACCTGTACAGGCGATAAGAACACACATGCACACCCTTCCATACAAGGAAGAGGTTTTTAGTGTTTGTCTAGATCCTCAAATCAGATGCGTCCGGGTGGGATCCCTGTGGATACCTGTGGACATAAGAGAAATCACGTTATCAACGGTAAGTTCTTACCATAACGTTTATTTCTCTGGCTGGGTCCACAGGATTATCCACAGGATAACATTGGGATTTCCAAAGCCATTTTAGTGGTGGGGACGCTCCTGATTGCACAGGAGGACCTTTCGCCCGAAGTCTGCGTCATGAGAGGCAAAAGTATCCAAGGCATAATGTCTGATGAATGTGTTTATGGAAGACCATGTGGCTGCCTTACATATCTGTTCTGCTGATGCACCCTGTTGTGCTGCCCAAGAAGGACCTACCTTACGTGTAGAGTGTGCAGAGACATTAGCCGGAATAGGGAGATCTGCATGAGAATAAGCTTCAGATATTACCACTCGGAGCCATCTCACCAGCGTCTGTTTACTAGCAGGCCAACCTCTCCTATGGAATCCATAGAGGATGAAGAGGGAATCTGTTTTCCTGATGGCACTAGTACGATCTATATAGATTTTTAAAGACCGGACCACGTCCAGTGACGCTTCTCCCGCAGATAGTCCCGATACCTGAAAATCTGGGACTACAATCTCTTCATTCAGGTGAAAAACTTTGACACCACCTTTGGAAGATAACTAGATCTCGTTCTGAGAACTGCTCTGTCTGGAAAAAAACTTAGGAAAGGAGACTTACATGATAATGCTCCTAAATCTGACACTCTTCTGGCTGACGCCATTGCCAGTAAAAAAAGAACTTTAATCGTTAACCACTTAAGATCCGCTCTCTCAAGTGGTTCAAACAAAGGACCCTGGAGAAATTTAAGAACTAAATTAAAATCCCAGGGAGCTGCAGGAGGAACAAATGGAGGTTGAATATGTACTACTCCTTGGAAAAACGTACGTACATCCTGTAGGTCAGCAATCTTCTGCTGAAACCATACAGTCAACGCTGAGACTTGCACCCTCAAGGAAGCAACCTTCAACCCCTTATCCAATCCTGCCTGCAGAAAATCCAAAATTCTAGCTACTTTAAAGGCTCTTGGATTGTAATTTTTTCCAGAACACCAATGAATATAGGCTTGCCATATTCTATGATATACACGGGCCGAAGAAGGCTTTCTTGCTCTAAGCATGGTTTGGATTACTTGCTTTGAAAATCCTTTAGCCTCTAAGATAGAGGTTTCAACAGCCACGCCGTCAAAGACAGGCGATCTAGATGACTGTGACAACAAGGACCCTGCATTAACAGATCTGGACGTTGAGGGAGCAGTATCGGTGCTTCCACGGACATTCTCCACAGATCTGTGTACCAATGCCTTCTTGGCCAAGCTGGAGCTATTAGAATGATTGCTCCTTTTGCCTGTTTTATCTTTCTCACTACTCTGGGTAACAGAGATATTGGAGGGAACAGATATGCCAGCTGAAACCTCCATTCTACTGACAGTGCGTCTACCAGGACTGCTCCTGGGTCCCTTGTTCTTGATCCGTACCTCGGAACTTTGTTGTTTAGACGAGACGCCATAAGGTCTATCTCCGGTAGCCCCCATCTGTTCACCAGTGTCTGAAACACTTCTGGGTGTAGTGCCCATTCGGTTTCCTGAATGGTGTGCCGACTGAGAAAATCCGCTTCCCAATTTAGTACACCCGGGACAAATACTGCTGACAATGCTGGGAGATGGAGTTCTGCCCACTTTAGAATGGGAGTTACTTCCTCCATCAGACTCTTGCTGTGAGTCCCTCCTTGATGATTTAGGTATGCTACTGCCGTCGCATTGTCTGAGCGGATCTGGACTGGTCTTCCTTGTAGATTGTCCTTTGCCTGAACTAGGGCCAAGTAAATGGCTCTTATTTCTAACAGATTTATCGGCAGGCGACTTTCCCTTGCGGTCCATTTTCCCTGGAACCATAGGCTTCCGAGTACCGCCCCCCAACCTTGCAGGCTGGCATCTGTCGTCAGGACTTGCCACTCTTTTATCCAAAAGGGTCTCCCCTTGTTTAAATGGTCTGTCTGTAGCCACCATGCTAGAGACCTTTTTACATTTACTGGAATCTTTATCATCTGCTTCTTTATTGTTTGATGATTTCCGTTCCATTTTGTCAAAATGAGATGCTGCAATGGTCTGGAGTGGAATTGTGCATATTCCACCATGTCGAACGTTGATACCATCAGACCCAACAGTCGCATTGCTGCATGGACTGACATTGTCTGGGCTTGCAACGCTTTCTGAGCCATGACCTGCACCTTGACTATTTTCTTCTCTGGTAAGAGAACTCTCTGTAAGTCTGAATCCAATATGGCTCCCAAATGAACCATCCGCTGTGATGGATTCAGGGACGACTTCTCCCAATTTATGAGCCACCCGTGTCTCTGTAAACAAACTATCGTCTGTTGGAGATGGCTCAACAGTAAATCTTGCGACTGTGCTAAGATTAATAGGTCGTCTAGGTATGGGAATATCCTTATCCCTTGTTTGCGCAGACAAGCTGCCATAACCACCATGATCTTGGTAAACACCCTGGGTGCTGTAGCTAGCCCGAAGGGCAGAGCTTGGAACTGGAAGTGTTCCTTGAGGATGGCAAACCTGAGGTAACACTGATGCGATAGTGCTATAGGCACATGTAGGTAAGCATCCCGCACATCCAGAGATACCATATAGTCTCCCGGTTCCATAGCCAACATTATGGAGCGCAACGTCTCCATGTGGAACTTCGGGATCCATATGTAATTGTTCAACATCTTCAGATTTAGAATTGGTCGATATGACCCATTTGGTTTCTGGATTAGAAACAGATTGGAGTAATACCCCTGTCCCTTTTGTGATGGAGGTACTGGGACAATCACACCTGACTGCAGTAATTTTTGGACTGCTTCTTGCAGGGCATTGGCCTTCGACTCTATACGAGACGGGCTGGTGCAAAAAAATCTTTGAGGAGGCTGCCTCCTGAATGGGAACCCATACCCCCTGAGATACTACCTTCTGCACCCAGGCATCTGTTGTTGACTGTTGCCATGTGTGTGCAAATTGCAGGAGTCGGCCCCCAACCCTGGAATCCTCCAGGCGGAGGCCTGTCTCTTCAGGCTGAGGGCTTTTGTTCAGGTTTGGAAGCTGGCTTTTTGCTAGCCCACTGCTTCCTACCCCTGGATTTAAACTGTGGTTGTTTAGGCTCCTCTTTACCTTTCGCTTTGCTTTGCCAGCGAAATGAGCGAAATTTTAAACCCTTGGACTTAGGGTTGTAGGTAGCCGGAAATCTGACCTTCTTCGATTCAGCCTCTGACTCTAGGATATCCGATAAAGGTTTTCCAAATAATATATTACCCACGAAAGGCAATGCTTCCAATTCCTTCTTGGACTCCGCATCTGCCTTCCAGGTCCGTAGCCAGACTGCTCTGCGAGCAACTACTGCCAGGGCTGAAGCTTTAGAAGCAACAGTGCCTACATCAATGGCTGCTTCTTCTAAATACTGGGCAGATTGTCTTTAACGGCAAAGACGATCCTCTTGCTCCCTAGTAGGAGAGGGGATGTCATTTTCTAGTTCCTCTATCCATTCGCCCATTGCCTTTGCTACCCAGGCCGAAGCCATAGCAGGTCTTACCACTGCACCCACAAGAGAAAAAATATTTTTCAATAGGCTCTCTACCCTCCTGTCTGTGACATCATTCAAAGAGGTAGATGACAGTGGCAAAGCAGATTTGTGCACTAGTCGCAGAACATGTGCATCTACTTTTGGAGGAACTTCTCTCTTCGAACAATCTCCAGCAGGAAATGGATAATAAGAATCCCATCTCCTAGGAATCTTATACTTTTTACCGGGCGCTGCCCAAGACTCATCCATCATTTCCGTCAACTCCTCTGACGCTGGAAATTCAGCTTTCACTGACTTTGTTCGTTTGTATACAGGTGCTTTTGCTTTTAACGCTGTCTTGGCTGGTTCTTCCAGAGAAAGCACAGCCTTTACTGCCTTAATGAGTTCAGCTACATCATCTGAACTAAAGCTCTGCGACTGATCATCATACGGAGTTGAATCTATTGTTTCCGCATCATCATCCGATGTATCCTCTTGTGTAGTCTGCCATACAGACGTATCTGTCTTAGTCTTACCTACCCCCTTGGTTGCTTGTAGAGGCTACTGGAACCAAACCATAGGAAGGGAGCTGCATGTATGGGTTCATAGTGTAACCTAACCCTTGAGGTGGTGCTACTGGAGCTAACCTGTCCGCTATTGAAGACAGAGTCTTTGCGAACATATTCCATGGTGGCTCTACTGGAGGTTGAACTAACTCCTGTTTTTTACTTCGCTGAAAAGCGAAACAGTTTGCACACAAACCCTCATAAGTGACCAATTGAATCATATCAATTACCCCTGACTTACAAGATAAGCATGTTAGGGCTGTAGGAGTGCTTGACAAATTCTCCTCATCACTTTTGCCGCTCACAGACATTTTTTCTGATATTGACTACACAATTTTGTGACTGAACCACACCCTATAATCAGTATATAGAGGTGAAATCAATCTGACCACAGTGCACCTGATTTGAGGGTCAGAACAGGACTGACATTACACAGAAAAGTCAGCACACATACTAGCAGTCAGTCACATGTTAAAGCATTAGACATTGTCATATGAGAATACAACCTCCATAATAACTTATACATAAGTAGGAAAATTGTACTTCTATTAAACTGGTTCTTTTTTCAACATAACATGCAGAAAACACAGTAATATACAGGTCTCATATGCAATAGGCACTAAAAATTAACAGTGCACACTAAGAAGTAGAAGGAATTTTTAGTACTGTATACCCTGCCTCCAGGGAGCGGGATACAGGGAGACTCACCACACTTCCATATCCAAGCAAAGACGCTCGAAAGACGCTGAGTGGATTCAGACGCTACTGGTGTACACTGCCGCTCCTGGTAACTGATAACGGACACGGACGCTCACCAACGGACACGGACGCTGAGCGACTCCACGTACATGCAGACACTAAAGGCCTGCGACTCGGTCTGGGCGGGTTTATAGCCAGTGTACACAACCGCAGCGTCTAAGCTGCGACCGAGTACCCTCGTGGTAGCGTCTGAGCCGGAAGTGAGGTCATTCAGTTCATGAAACGAGAGACCCGCGGGAACTGGCCATGAACTCGGAGGAGGGACGGCCAGGAGAGCGTCTGAAACCCCCTGTTGACTTAAACTCCCAGGATCGCGGCCTCACCTAGTCCTGGCGCCTATGATCCCCGGAGCGTAGCGCTGTCACACTCGAGATGTTCGGCGCATCAACACGCTGTTTGTAGTCTCCACCAAATCAGCGTAGCTGTGTCCTGACCCCTCTAGTAAGAGGAAGTCCATATACTCACTGTCTCCCCATGCTCCGGCCACAGCCTGGTAATGTCTGCTGGACCTGCTAGAACATCCGACACAGACGCCCGTCGAGACAGCACTGTACCGCGAAGGTAAGCGTTGTTGCGACCCGGTGGGGAGTTGTTGGAGCGACTCTTTCTTAATACACGTTTAAGACGCTAAGAGAAGTCGCTCAAACCAAAACAGTTAAGTCTATAAAAATAAAGTAATGAAAACTTGAGGCTGCTTTCACAGCAGCCCTGTGACCATGCGGCTTCCTGCCGCACCAAGCAAAAAACTGATCTGACTGAGTCAGTGGGCGGGACTATATAGTGGAGGCCCCAATGCATCCTGGGAGGCCAGAAAGCTTGTGACCGTGTTGGTGCCATTTTCGCTGTCGCTCGACAATATCCCAATGTTATCCTGTGGATAATCCCGTGGACCCAGCCAGAGAAAACATCTGGCAATACCCGCAGGGCCACTTTGCATTATTGCCCGCCTGTCCACCATCACTGCTAGCTAGCTGCAGCGCTGCCAGTGGTGGGGAGCACCGGGTTCCTTCACTCGCTGATAATACTTGCAAACAGCCAGGCATCGCTACAGCTGCCCGCACACTCCGCGTCTCCTGAGATTTGAGAGATGTCATGATGTCTTTCGCAGCCCACCCCACAGCGTTTCGGCAGGACGGAGAATGAAAAACTGACCCAGGAGACAAGCAAGTCCAGCAGGCAGATCGGTTGGCCCAGCCCCCAGCAGGTGCAGCATACTGCACGTGCACCTAACAGTAACTGTACTCCCAGCTTGCACAGGTCAGTGCCCTCAGTCACAGTCTCACAGAGATTGGGGGGGGGGGGGCGCATAATGTGTATAATGTGCTCTACCTTGTGTAAAATGTAAAAGGGGCTTTGCCTGCCATTCTGTGTATAAAGGGCTCTATCGTGGCGTAATGTGTATAGGGGGTAATACTGCGTGGTGTAATGTGAATTAGTACTATTCCCTGTGAAGCCACAATTCTATATTTTTGCTGCGTGACTTTGAAGCAGTCATCGAAGCACCCTAACTTTACAGGTTTTAAGTATATGGATGCTTGGCGACAAGTGACTGAATTAATACCCAGTCAATTTGATCTAACCATCTGTGC
Source organism: Pseudophryne corroboree (assembly GCF_028390025.1). Classification (NCBI taxonomy): domain Eukaryota; kingdom Metazoa; phylum Chordata; class Amphibia; order Anura; family Myobatrachidae; genus Pseudophryne; species Pseudophryne corroboree. Next base: position 468,584,846 of record NC_086445.1, read on the forward strand.
TGAGCCCTGGATATCTTTAAAACCAGGACTGTTATACTGGGCACACAATAAGTGATCCGTCTTATGATATATTGTTCCGACGCGTATAGGAACAATATATCATACCTGCTGCACGCCATGTTACTAAATACTACATGAAATGGTACATTGCGCGTCATCTATTGCACCGTGCAGTAGTGTTCCCCATAGAATTGGGGCAGGACAGGCGCGAAGGTGCAGCCCATGAATCGCGCCTTAAAAAGGGGATATGGCCAGTCGGGGAGGAGGCGCAACCCTGCCGATGTCACTAAAGGGGCATGCCCCAGCTTTCACCAAGCACCCCCTTTAATGTGAATAGCTCACTGCATTTATTCACATTGCAGAAGGCTGTTTTAGCAGGGCGTCGCTAAAGAGGCAGGGCACATTTTGCCCTTTAAAAATTGGGCTGGGCGCGGTGCCTTTACAACTGGGCAGGGCGCTGTGACGCCTGCTAAAACAGACTAGCGTGAAGACTAGTGCCGCGTGTACGGATAGTACAACGTACACATTGTTTAGTGTGCACCCAGCTTTAGGGTGCCTTGAGGACAGATTTTGGAAACCACTGTTTTAGGTGATATTGCAGCTTTAATTATAGTTCAAAGCACAGACCTAGCATGCTCACTGGTCAGGCCAGTTATGATACTCTGGAAATTCACTTTAAAATCATTTTTTTATTATTATCCTTTACACAGTTACTAAACAGACCACTGATTTACATACAGTGTATATTATAAATAGACTTTTTAATAATCTATTACCAGATCACAGATAACAAAATAGACACAGAAGGAAAAGCATTGTCATTCACATAAGTCTCAACAGGTATTGCAGTGTGTGACCCATCTTTGTACCCGGTACCACTTTAACCCCAGATTAAACACACTTTACAGGAATACTACAAACTTCTGCCAAGACTCATTTTAATAATTTGCTAAAGGCCATGATAAAATTATTTCACCATAAGCTACATAAACAAAGTATGTCCGCCTAAAAAAAAAGTCTAACAAAAGACGCAAGTATGAACCACAAGAACATATTTCCTTGTGCTACATACGTATATACATTATAGTTGCAAAAGCTGTTTTTCTAGAGAGTGCATTTTAGAAAGAGAATTACATGTGCTAAGAACAGATGGTCAGGCTGCACAGAGGTCACAGGAGAGATTAGGGTGAACCATAATATAACCCTGCCATTTGCTTTATCAACCATATGGTCTTCCAATCATTACTCAATTCCTGGGGGTGATACAACACACATTGCACAACAGAGTGAAGGAATCAGATGCATTCCACACATTCATTGTATCTTCCTGTTTGGGACAATTTCCTATTCCTTGTATGGACAAGATTTATACAGAAGTGATGTTGGAAGAATATTAGATGATGAAGAAATGTAACTAACATCTACCTGGCTCTATAACCTAACATGGGCATTATACTGGGAAGAAAAGGAAGCGTAATGTCATGGCACAGGATTGTACACTACAATGTCATAGTCATTTGCCAAAGTGTGCTGGGTGTGGTTGTAGCCTAGAACTGTTCTCTGTACCCATACCAAAGAGGATCCTTCAAGACAAGGGGCTCAGTCATCCCAGGCAATGAACACATCATCAATGTCAGGAGAGTCACAGAACTTTTACACATATGTAATGCAGGAATACTTATCATCGAGATGGTGTAAGCACACTGCCCCAGCTGGGGGCAACAGACGGGGTCCTGCGCTTTTATTACATTAATAAAACAAATGTTGCAGAGCAACAAGTCATGTGAGCAGCGGCCGGGGACAGATAACCAGGGCGCTTATAGGGAGGGGAGCACGGGAACCCCGAGCCTCCAGCGCTGCCGGCACTCACAGCCCTGATCCGCGTCCTCCGGGAGGGGGAGAGGGCATCCAGGGAACTGGGGCCCGGCGGAGCACATGACACATGCCCGGTGTCCTACACACAGCCTGCGGCAGCCCGGGCACACATGCCGCCGGGGAACACCAGGCTGGGGGCACAGGGCAGATGCCGCCACAGCGCACACATGAGGAGTTACAGGATACAAAGTCCCAGCAGAGTGCACATGCCTGGGGGCAGAGAGACCAGAGAAGGGGCAAGACGCGCTATGTAACAGCCCGCAGCAGGGATAGGGGGACACTGTGCCCCGGGCTGGCAGGGAGCGGACCCCGCGGCAGGACACCGGCTCCTAGTAGATACTGAGCAATCAGCAGGACATCGGGCACTCTTACCTGTTCGTCATCCCCGCTACGGCCAGCATGAGGGCCGGCGGATATTGCAGCTGCTGGGGTCTGTAGGTGTGATGGGAGCGCGGCTCACGAGCTCAGTCACTGGTGGCCGGGACACAGGGAGGGAGCGGGATGGGCAGCAGAGTCCCGGGAGCGCGCAATCCCTCCGCCCACTCCCGCCTGCGCCCCGCCCTCCCCAGCCTGCCAATCATTCGCGGAGGAGGGGTTGCCATGGGGACAGGAGGAGGAAGGATGTAGGACACGCCCATTTTTGTTAATACTCAATGTTATTATAACCACAGTCAGCTACATCCGGGCATACCGCTGCAGCCTGTCAGCGCCTGGCGATTTCCTGCCCCTAGTGGTGATGTAATGTCAGCCATTTCCGCGCTCATCAGTAACCCCTGAAATGCCGGACTGTCACACTGTCACTGTATCGGGCCACAGTATGTGTCCCTTAAGGGCTGAGGCGTGACATAGCCTAATCCTACAGTGGTCGTGTCGCCTAGGAAATATTCCTGCAACCTGTGGCTTTCCCAGAACGACAGGGGGGCCCTTAGGGAATGTCACCATTATAATACAGAAAAGCATGTTTTATATTCTATAAATTATCACGAAGAAAGCATGATCATTACTAGACTGAATGTTATAAGGAATAATGACCCCTTACTGTAATAAAGTATTACAGTTGACTCTCAATTTTTGGGGAGTCCTTTAGACAGGATCAGTATGAAAAACTGACGGTCAGGATGCCGGCCTTCAGTATACCGACAGCGGGGCGAGCGCAGAGAGTCTCCTTGCAGGCTCGATGTGCTCGCCACAGGTTCTATTCCCACTCTATTGGTGTTGTGGACACCCACGAGTTGAGAACAGCCCCAGTGAGCCGGGATTCCGGCTGGCGGCATTGTCAGCTGTCGGGATTCCGGCGTCGGTATCCTGACAGCCGGGATCCCGACTGCCGGCAATGTAACTGCATTCTCTTCAGAATCCCAGTAGAGCGGTGCCACCGGCCTGCATCATGCCCACTTCCTAGTGCAATGGGCAGAGAGGATGTGTAATGATACACTGCTCAGCAAATCACTTCATAAGGTTTCCAGGAAATGTATTACATGGTCAATAAAGTTCCTATAATGCAGCTCAAGCTTTGCCCATTATCAAGCTGAAGCAGGAACAAACATTACTGAAATGCACAGGTGAAACTCAGAAAATTAGAATATCATGCAAAAGTTCATTTATTTCAGTAATTCAACTTAAAAGGTGAAACTAATATATTATATATTGTAGACTCATTACGTGCAAAGTTAGATATTTCAAGCCTTATTTTGTTATCATTTTGATGTTTGTGGTTTACAGCTTAAGAAAATAGGATTTTAATTACCTACCGGTAAATCCTTTTCTCTTAGTCCGTAGAGGATGCTGGGGTCCATATTAGTACCATTGGGTACTATAGACGGTTCCACCAGGAGCCATTGGCACTTTAAGAGTTTAACAGTGTGGGCTGGCTCCTCCATCTATGCCCCTCCTACCAGACTCAGTCTAGAAACTGTGCCCGAGGAGACGACATACTTCGTGAGAAGGAAATACACAGTGGCAAAATTCATACCAGCTCACACAACAAGGCAAATCCGACCAACAGGCCGGAGAACTCAGCAACAGCTGAAACAGTACTGAAACAGGAACAAACACAGAACTTACCTAAGAACCAGGTAGTACTGAACCAAATAACCATTGCAGGATAAAAAAAAGCGCTGGGTGGGCACCCAGCATCCCCTACGGACTACGAGAAAAGGATTTACAGGTAGGTAATTAAAATCCTATTTCTCTGACGTCCTAGTGGATGCTGGGAACTCCGTAAGGACCATGGGGAATAACGGCTCCGCAGGAGACTGGGCACAAAAGTAAAAGCTTTAGGACTACCTGGTGTGCACTGGCTCCTCCCCCCATGACCCTCCTCCAAGCCTCAGTTAGATTTTTGTGCCCGAACGAGAAGGGTGCACACTAGGTGGCTCTCCTGAGCTGCTTAGTGAAAAAGTTTAAGTTAGGTTTTTTATTTTCAGTGAGTCCTGCTGGCAACAGGCTCACTGCATCGAGGGACTAAGGGGAGAAGAAGCGAACTCACCTGCGTGCAGAGTGGATTGGGCTTCTTAGGCTACTGGACATTAGCTCCAGAGGGATCGATCACAGGCCCAGCCATGGATGGGTCCCAGAGCCGCGCCGCCGGCCCCCATACAGAGCCAGAAGACAGAAGGTCCGGAAAATCGGCGGCAGAAGACGTCCTGTCTTCAACAAGGTAGCGCACAGCACTGCAGCTGTGCGCCATTGCTCTCAGCACACTTCACACTCCGGTCACTGAGGGTGCAGGGCGCTGGGGGGGGGCGCCCTGAGACGCAATAAAAACACCTTGGATGGCAAAAAATGCATCACATATAGCTCCTGGGCTATATGGATGAATTTAACCCCTGCCAGAATACACAGAAAAACGGGAGATAAGGCCGCCGAGAAGGGGGCGGAGCCTATCTCCTCAGCACACTGGCGCCATTTTCCCTCACAGCTCCGTTGGAGGGAAGCTCCCTGGCTCTCCCCTGCAGTCACTACACTACAGAAAGGGTTAAAAAAGAGAGGGGGGCACTAATTACGCGCAGTATTAAAAATACAGCAGCTATAAGGGGAAAAACACTTATATAAGGTTATCCCTGTATATATATAGCGCTCTGGTGTGTGCTGGCAAACTCTCCCTCTGTCTCCCCAAAGGGCTAGTGGGGTCCTGTCCTCTATCAGAGCATTCCCTGTGTGTGTGCTGTGTGTCGGTACATTTGTGTCGACATGTATGAGGAGAAAAATGATGTGGAGACGGAGCAGATTGCCTGTAATAGTGATGTCACCCCCTAGGGGGTCGACACCTGAGTGGATGAACTGTTGGAAGAATTACGTGACAGTGTCAGCTCTGTATAAAAGACAGTGGTTGACATGAGACAGCCGGCTACTCAGCTTGTGCCTGTCCAGACGTCTCATAGGCCGTCAGGGGCTCTAAAGCGCCCGTTACCTCAGATGGCAGATATAGACGCCGACACGGATACTGACTCCAGTGTCGACGGTGAAGAGACAAATGTGACTTCCAGTAGGGCCACACGTTACATGATTGAGGCAATGAAAAATGTTTTACACATTTCTGATAATACGAGTACCACCAAAAAGGGGTATTATGTTCGGTGAGGAAAAACTACCTGTAGTTTTCCTGAATCTGAGAAATTAAATGAGGTGTGTGATGATGCGTGGGTTTCCCCCGATAACAACTGATAATTTCTAAAATGTTTTCTCTGACGTCCTAGTGGATGCTGGGACTCCGTCAGGACCATGGGGAATAGCGGCTCCGCAGGAGACAGGGCACAAAATTTAAAAGTTTGACCACTAGGTGGTGTGTACTGGCTCCTCCCCCTATGACCCTCCTCCAAGCCTCAGTTAGGTTTTTGTGCCCGTCCGAGCAGGGTGCAATCTAGGTGGCTCTCCTAAAGAGCTGCTTAGAAAAAGTTTGTTAGGTTTTTTATTTTCAGTGAGTCCTGCTGGCAACAGGCTCACTGCAACGAGGGACTTAGGGGAGAAGAAGTGAACTCACCTGCGTGCAGGATGGATTTGCTTCTTAGGCTACTGGACACTAGCTCCAGAGGGACGATCACAGGTACAGCCTGGATGGGTCACCGGAGCCGCGCCGCCGACCCCCTTGCAGATGCCGAATAGAGAAGAGATCCAGAAACCGGCGGCAGAAGACGTCTCAGTCTTCATGAGGTAGCGCACAGCACTGCAGCTGTGCGCCATTGCTCTCCGCACACTTCACACCAGCGGTCACTGAGGGTGCAGGGCGCTGGGGGGGGCGCCCTGGGCAGCAATGTAATATACCTATTCTGGCTAAAATATATCACATATAGCCCCTGGGGCTATATGGATGTATTTAACCCCTGCCAGGTTCCAAAAAAACCGGGAGAAGAAGCCCGCCGAAAAGGGGGCGGGGCCTATTCTCCTCAGCACACAGCGCCATTTTCCTGCCCAGCTCCGCTGCGAGGAAGGCTCCCAGGACTCTCCCCTGCACTGCACTACAGAAACAGGGTAAAAACAGAGAGGGGGGGGGCACTTATTGGCGATATTTATAATATTTGAGCTGCTATAAAGGGAACACACTTATTAAGGTTGTCCCTATATATATTTATAGCGCTTGGGTGTGTGCTGGCAAACTCTCCCTCTGTCTCCCCAAAGGGCTAGTGGGGTCCTGTCTTCTATCAGAGCATTCCCTGTGTGTCTGCTGTGTGTCGGTACGTGTGTGTCGACATGTATGAGGACGATGTTGGCGTGGAGGCGGAGCAATTGCCTGTAATGGTGATGTCACCCCCTAGGGAGTCGACACCAGAATGGATGGCTTTGTTTATGGAATTACGGGATAGTGTCAGCACGCTACAAAAGTCGGTTGACGACATGAGACAGCCGGCAAACCAGTTAGTACCTGTCCAGGCGTCTCAGACACCGTCAGGGGCTGTAAAACGCCCTTTACCTCAGTCGGTCGACACAGACACTGACACTGAATCCAGTGTCGACGGTGAAGAAACAAACGTATTTTCCAGTAGGGTCACACGTTATATGATCACGGCAATGAAGGAGGCTTTGCATATCTCTGATACTGCAAGTACCACAAAAAGGGGTATTATGTGGGGTGTGAAAAAACTACCGATAGTTTTTCCTGAATCAGAGGAACTGAATGAAGTGTGTGATGAAGCGTGGGTTACCCCAGATAGAAAACTGCTAATTTCAAAGAAGTTATTGGCATTATACCCTTTCCCGCCAGAGGTTAGGGCGCGCTGGGAAACACCTCCTAGGGTGGATAAGGCGCTCACACGCTTATCAAAGCAAGTGGCGTTACCGTCTCCTGATACGGCCGCCCTCAAGGATCCAGCTGATAGGAGGCTGGAGAATACATTAAAAAGTATATACACACATACGGGTGTTATACTGAGACCAGCAATCGCCTCAGCCTGGATGTGCAGTGCTGGCGTGGCTTGGTCGGAGTCACTGTCTGAAAATATTGATACCCTGGATAGGGACAGTATTTTACTGACTATAGAGCAGTTAAAGGATGCATTTCTTTATATGCGAGATGCACAGAGAGATATTTGCACTCTGGCATCAAGAGTAAGTGCGATGTCCATATCTGCCAGAAGAAGTTTATGGACGCGCCAGTGGTCAGGTGATGCGGATTCCAAACGACATATGGAAGTATTGCCGTATAAGGGGGAGGAATTATTTGGGGTCGGTCTATCGGATCTGGTGGCCACGGCAACGGCCGGAAAATCCACCTTTTTACCCCAGGTCACCTCCCAGCAGAAAAAGCCGCAGGCTTTTCAGCCGCAGTCCTTTCGTTCCTATAAGAACAAACGAGCAAAAGGACATTCCTATTTGCCCCGAGGCAAAGGAAAGGGTAAGAGACTGCAACAAGCAGCTCCTTCCCAGGAGCAGAAGCCCTCCCCGGCTTCTACAAAGGCGTCAGCATGACGCTGGGACCTTACAAGCAGACTCAGGGGCGGTGGGGGGTCGCCTCAAACATTTCAGCGCACAGTGGGCTCACTCGCAGGTGGACCCCTGGATCCTGCAGGTAGTATCTCAGGGTTACAGGTTGGAATTCGAGAAGTCCCCTCCTCGCCGTTTCCTAAAGTCTGCTTTGCCAACGTCTCACTCCGACAGGGCGACGGTATTGGAGGCCATTCACAAGCTGTATTCTCAGCAGGTGATAGTCAAGGTACCCCTCCTACAACAGGGACAGGGGTATTACTCCACGCTATTTGTGGTACCGAAGCCGGACGGCTCGGTAAGACCGATTCTAAATCTAAAATCTCTGAACCTGTACATACAAAAATTCAAGTTCAAGATGGAGTCACTCAGAGCAGTGATAGCGAATCTGGAAGAAGGGGATTTTATGGTGTCCTTGGACATCAAGGATGCTTACCTTCATGTTCCAATTTGTCCTTCACACCAAGGGTACCTCAGGTTCGTGGTCCAAAACTGTCATTATCAGTTTCAGACGCTGCCGTTTGGATTGTCCACGGCACCCCGGGTCTTTACCAAGGTAATGGCCGAAATGATGATCCTTCTTCGAAGAGAAGGCGTCTTAATTATCCCTTACTTGGACGATCTCCTGATAAGGGCAAGATCCAGAGAACAGCTGGAGGTCGGAGTAGCACTAACCCAAGTAGTGCTCCAACAACACGGGTGGATTCTTTGCAGAGTGCTCATCTGTTAGAGGGCCGCAGATTCAGCATACAGTACTGGGTCCTAGTGACCACGGATGCCAGCCTGAGAGGCTGGGGAGCGGTCACACAGGGAAGAAACTTCCAGGGCATGTGGTCAAGCCTGGAGACGTCTCTTCACATAAATATACTGGAGCTAAGAGCAATCTACAATGCTCTAAGCCTGGCAAAACCTCTGCTTCAGGGTCAGCCGGTGTTGATTCAGTCGGACAACATCACGGCAGTCGCCCACGTAAACAGACAGGGCGGCACAAGAAGCAGGAGGGCAATGGCAGAAGCTGCAAGGATTCTCCGCTGGGCAGAAAATCATGTGTTAGCACTGTCAGCTGTGTTCATCCCGGGAGTGGACAACTGGGAAGCAGACTTCCTCAGCAGACACGATCTGCACCCGGGAGAGTGGGGACTTCATCCAGAAGTCTTCCACATGATTGTGGTCCATTGGGAAAGACCAATGGTGGACATGATGGCGTCCCGCCTCAACAAAAAACTGGACAGGTATTGCGCCAGGTCAAGAGACCCTCAGGCAATAGCTGTAGACGCTCTGGTAACACCATGGGTGTACCAGTCAGTGTATGTGTTTCCTCCTCTGCCTCTCATACCAAAAGTACTGAGAATTATACGGCAAAGGGGAGTAAGAACGATACTCGTGGCTCCGGATTGGCCAAGAAGAACTTGGTACCCGGAACTTCAGGAGATGCTCACGGAAGATCCGTGGCCTCTACCTCTAAGACGGGACCTGCTTCAGCAGGGACCGTGTCTATTCCAAGACTTACCGCGGCTGCGTTTGACGGCATGGCGGTTGAACGCCGAATCCTAAGGGAAAAAGGCATTCCGGAAGAGGTCATCCCTACCCTGGTAAAAGCCAGGAAGGAGGTGACTGCACAACATTATCACCGCATTTGGAGAAAATATGTTGCGTGGTGTGAGGCCAGGAAGGCCCCGATGGAGGAATTTCAACTGGGTCGATTCCTACATTTCCTGCAAACAGGATTGTCTATGGGCCTCAAATTAGGGTCCATTAAGGTTCAAATTTCGGCCCTGTCGATTTTCTTCCAGAAAGAATTGGCTTCAGTTCCTGAAGTCCAGACTTTTGTAAAAGGAGTACTACATATACAGCCCCCGGTTGTGCCCCCAGTGGCACCGTGGGATCTTAATGTAGTTTTGGATTTTATCAAATCCCATTGGTTTGAGCCACTCAAATCGGTGGATTTGAAATATCTTACATGGAAAGTAACCATGCTACTGGCCCTGGCTTCAGCCAGGAGAGTGTCAGAATTGGCGGCTTTATCGTATAAAAGCCCATATCTGATTTTCCATTCGGACAGGGCAGAACTGCGGACGCGTCCTCACTTTCTGCCTAAGGTGGTTTCAGCGTTTCACCTGAACCAGCCTATTGTGGTGCCTGCGGCTACTAGCGATTTGGAGGATTCCAAGTTGCTGGACGTTGTCAGAGCATTGAAAATATATATTTCAAGGACGGCTGGAGTCAGAAAATCTGACTCGCTGTTTATACTGTATGCACCCAACAAGCTGGGTGCTCCTGCTTCTAAGCAGACGATTGCTCATTGGATTTGTAGCACAATTCAACTTGCACATTCTGTGGCAGGCCTGCCACAGCCTAAATCTGTCAAGGCCCATTCCACAAGGAAGGTGGGCTCATCTTGGGCGGCTGCCCGAGGGGTCTCGGCGTTACAACTCTGCCGAGCAGCTACGTGGTCAGGGGAGAACACGTTTGTAAAATTCTACAAATTTGATACCCTGGCTAAGGAGGACCTGGAGTTCTCTCATTCGGTGCTGCAGAGTCATCCGCACTCTCCCGCCCGTTTGGGAGCTTTGGTATAATCCCCATGGTCCTGACGGAGTCCCAGCATCCACTAGGACGTCAGAGAAAATAAGATTTTACTTACCGATAAATCTATTTCTCGTAGTCCGTAGTGGATGCTGCAATACTTGTACATAGTTATTGTTACAAAAAAATCAGGTTGTTATTGTTGTGAGCCGTCTGTTCAGAGGCTCCTACGTTTGTCATACTGTTAACTGGGTTCAGATCACAAGTTGTACGGTGTGATTGGTGTGGCTGGTATGAGTCTTACCCGGGATTCAAAATCCTTCCTTATTGTGTACGCTCGTCCGGGCACAGTATCCTAACTGAGGCTTGGAGGAGGGTCATAGGGGGAGGAGCCAGTACACACCACCTAGTGGTCAAACTTTTAAATTTTGTGCCCTGTCTCCTGCGGAGCCGCTATTCCCCATGGTCCTGACGGAGTCCCAGCATCCACTACGGACTACGAGAAATAGATTTATCGGTAAGTAAAATCTTATTATTGGCATTATATCCTTTCCCGCCAGAGGTTAGGGTGCGTTGGGAAACACCCCCTAGGGTGGATAAAGCGCTCACACGCTTTTAAGAACAAGGGCTCTACCCTCTCCTGAGATGGCCGCCCTTAAGGATCCTGCTGATAGAAAGCAGGAGGGTATCCTAAAATGTATTTACACACATACTGGTGTTATACTGCGACCAGCAATCGCCTCAGCCTGGATGTGCAGTGCTGGGTTGGCGTGGTCGGATTCCCTGACTGGAAATATTGATACCCTAGATAGGGACAGTATATTATTGCCTATAGAGCATTTAAAAGATGCATTTCTATATATGCGTGATGCACAGCGGAATATTTGCCGACTGGCATCAAGTCTAAGTGCGTTGTCCATTTCTGCCAGTAGAGGGTTATGGACACGACAGTGGTCAGGTGATGCGGATTCCAAACGGCATTTGGAAGTATTACCTTATTAAGGGGAGGAGTTATTTGGGGTCGGTCTTTCAGACCTGGTGGCCACGGCAACAGCTGGGAAATCCACGTTTGTACCCCAGGTCGCCTCTCAACATAAGAAGACGCCGTATTATCAGGCGCAGTCCTTTCGTGGGCAAGCGGGCAAAAGGTTCCTCTTTTTTGCCCCGTGACAGAGGGAGAGGAAAATAGGCTGCAGAAATCAGCCAGTTCCCAGGAACAGAAGCCCTCTCCCGCCTCTGCCAAGCCCTCAGTATGACGCTGGGGCTTTACAAGCAGAATCAGGCACGGTGGGGGCCCGTCTCAATGAATTTCAGCGCGCAGTGGGCTCACTCGCAAGTAGACCCCTGGATCCTTCAGGTGATATCTCAGGGGTACAAATTGGAATTCGAGACGTCTCCCCCTCGCCGTTTTCCTAAACGTCTCCCTCTGACAGGGAGGCAGTTTTGGAAGCCATTCACAAGCTGTATTCCCAGCAGGTGATAATCAAGGTACCCCTCCTGCAACAGGGAACGGGGTATTATTCCACACTGTTGTGGTACCGAAGCCGGACGGCTCGGTGAGACCGATTCTAAATCTAAAATCTTTGAACACTTACATACGGAGGTTCAAATTCAAGTTGGAGTCACTCAGAGCAGTGATTGCGAACCTGGAAGAAGGGGACTACATGATGTCTTAGGACATCAAGGATGCTTACCTTCATGTCCCAATTTACCCTTCTCACCAAGGGTACCTCAGGTTTGTGTTACAGAACTGTCACTATCAGTTTCAGACGCTGCCGTTTGGATGGTCCACGGCACCCCGGGTCTTTACCAAGGTAACGGCCGAAATTATGATACTCCTTCGAAGGAAGGGAGTTTTAGTTATCCCTTACTTGGACGATCTCCTGATAAGGGTAAGATCCAGAGAACAGTTGGAGGTCGGTGTAGCACTATCTCAGGTAGTGTTGCGGCAGCACGGTTGGATTCTCAATATTCCAAAATCGCAGCTGGTTCCGACGACTCGTCTTCTGTTCCTAGGGATGATCCTGGACACAGTCCAGAAAAAGGTGTTTCTCCCGGAGGAGAAAGCCAGGGAGTTATCCGAACTAGTCAGGAACCTCCTAAAACCGAGCCAAGTCTCAGTGCATCAATGCACAAGGGTTCTGGGAAAAATGGTGGCTTCCTACGAAGCAATCCCATTCGGCAGATTCCACGCAAGAACTTTCCAGTGGGACCTGCTGGACAAATGGTCCGGGTCGCATCTTCAGATGCATCAGCGGATAACCCTGTCACCAAGGACAAGGGTGTCCCTCCTGTGGTGGTTGCAGAGTGCTCATCTTCTAGAGGGCCGCAGATTCGGCATTCAGGACTGGGTCCTGGTGACCACGGATGCCAGCCTGCGAGGCTGGGGAGCAGTCACACAGGGAAGGAATTTCCAGGGCTTATGGTCAAGCCTGGAGACATCACTTCACATAAATATCCTGAAGCTAAGGGCCATTTACAATGCTCTAAGCTTAGCAAGACCTCTGCTTCAAGGTCAGCCGGTGTTGATCCAGTCGGACAACATCACGGCAGTCACCCACGTAAACAGACAGGGTGGCACAAGAAGCAGGAGGGCAATGGCAGAAGCTGCAAGGATTCTTCGCTGGGCGGAAAATCATGTGATAGCACTGTCAGCAGTGTTCATTCCGGGAATGGACAACTGGGAAGCAGACTTCCTCAGCAGATCAGGCAATAGCTGTAGACGCTCTGGTAACACCGTGGGTGTACTGGTCAGTGTATGTGTTCCATCCTCTGCCTCTCATACACAAGGTACTGAGAATTATAAGATGGAGAGGAGTAAGCACTATATTTGTGACTCCGGATTGGCCAAGAAGGACTTGGTAACCGGAACTTCAAGAGATGCTCACGGAGGATCCGTGGCCTCTACCTCTAAGAAGGGACCTGCTCCAGCAAGGACCCTGTCTGTTCCAAGACTTACCGCGGCTGCGTTTGACGGCATGGCGGTTGAACGCCGGATCCTGAAGGAAAAAGGCATTCCGGATGAAGTCATCCCTATCCTGATCAAAGCCAGGAAGGATGTAACCGCAAAACATTCTCACCGCATTTGGCGAAAATATGTTGCGTGGTGCGAGGCCAGTAAGGCCGACGGAGGAATTTCAACTGGGTCGATTCCTACATTAGATTGAGAAACAAAAAAATTGGAAACCGCACTGGTATAATTGGTGTATGTGTATAATGATGGTTATCTGTATAAACTGATAAATAAATTTAAGGTTCAAATCCTTATTTTGGGGAGCAGATACTTCAGGCAACACATTCCTTATTTTTGTGTATCAAAAAAGCTACCCATCAGTGGTGCTCCCCCGAGTCAGTTATTCATAGTGAGAACATGGAAAAAAGAAAAAAGAAGAAGACTCTTGTTGGGAAGCACTCTGTATACAGATAACGTTATCTGTATACAGAGTGCTTCCCAACAAGAGTCTTCTTCTTTTTTCTTTTTTCTCGATTCCTACATTTCCTGCAAACAGGAGTGTCTATGGGCCTGAAATTGGGGTCCATTAAGGTTCAAATTTCGGCCCTGTCAATTTTCTTCCAAAAAGAACTAGCTTCAGTCCCTGAAGTTCAGACGTTTGTATACGTTTGTATATACAGCCTCCTTTTGTGCCTCCAGTGGCACCTTGGGATCTCAATGTAGTTTTTGGGTTCCAAAAGTCACATTGGTTTGAACCACTTAAATCTGTGGAGTTAAAATATCTCACATGGAAGGTGGTCATGCTGTTGGCCCTGGCCTGGGCCAGGCGCGTGTCAGAATTGGCGGCTTTATCCTGTAAAAGCCCTTATCTGATTTTCCATTCGGACAGGGCGGAATTGAGGACTCGTCCTCAGTTTCTCCCTAAGGTGGTTTCAGCGTTTCACCTGAACCAACCTATGGTGGTGCCTGCGGCTACTAGGGACTTGGAGGACTCCAAGTTGCTAGATGTTGTCAGGGCCCTGAAAATATATGTTTCCAGGACGGCTGGAGTCAGAAAATCTGACTCGCTGTTTATCCTGTATGCACCCAACAAGCTGGGTGCTCCTGCTTCTAAGCAGACTATTGCTCGTTGGATTTGTAGTACAATTCAGCTTGCACATTCTGTGGCAGGCCTGCCACAGCCAAAAATCTGTAAATGCCCACTCCACAAGGGAGGTGGGCTCATCTTGGGCGGCTGCCCGAGGGGTCTCGGCTTTACAACTTTGCCGAGCAGCTACTTGGTCAGGAGCAAATACGTTTGTAAAATTCTACAAATTTGATACCCTGGCTGAGGAGGACCTGGAGTTCTCTCATTTGGTGCTGCAGAGTCATCCGCACTCTCCCGCCCGTTTGGGAGCTTTGGTATAATCCCCATGGTCCTTACGGAGTTCCCAGCATCCACTAGGACGTCAGAGAAAATAAGAATTTACTTACCGATAATTCTATTTCTCGTAGTCCGTAGTGGATGCTGGGCGCCCATCCCAAGTGCGGATTGTCTGCAATACTTGTACATAGTTATTGTTAACTAAATCGGGTTATTATTGTTGTGAGCCATCTTTTCAGAGGCTCCTCTGTTATCATGCTGTTAACTGGGTTCAGATCACAGGTTGTACGGTGTGATTGGTGTGGCTGGTATGAGTCTTACCCGGGATTCAATATCCTTCCTTATTGTGTACACTCGTCCGGGCACAGTATCCTAACTGAGGCTTGGAGGAGGGTTATGGGGGGAGGAGCCAGTGCACACCAGGTAGTCCTAAAGCTTTTACTTTTGTGCCCAGTCTCCTGCGGAGCCGCTATTCCCCATGGTCCTTACGGAGTTCCCAGCATCCACTACGGACTACGAGAAATAGAATTATCGGTAAGTAAATTCTTATTTTTCTCTTATGTCCTAGACGATGCTGGGGTCCATATTAGTACCATGGGGATGTACCAAAGCTCCCAGAACGGGAGGGAGAGCGCTCAGGCTCCTGCAGAACTGCTTGACCAAACTTGAGGTCATCAGAGGCCAAGGTATCGAACTTGTAAAACTTAGCAAACGTGTTCGAACTAGACCAAGTAGCTGCTCGACAAAGCTGTAAGGCCAAGACACCCCGGGCAGCTGCCCAGGAAAAAACCACTTTACGAGTAGAGTGGGCCTTAACCGATTTTGGACACGGCAATTCTGCCGTAGAATAGGCATGCTGGATGGTGAACCTGATCCAGCGAGAAATCGACTGCTTAGAAGCAGGACACCCAATTATCTTGGGATCATATAGGACAACCAGAGTCAGATTTCCTAAGACGAGCAGTCCTCTTCACATAAATCTTCAAAGTCCTCACAACATCCAAGGCCTTTGAAGCAATTGAGGAGTCAGTAGCCACTGGCACCACAATAGGTTGGGTAATATGAAAAGCCGACACAACCTTAGGAAGGAACTGCGGACGAGTCCTGAGTTCCGCCCTATCTTCATGGAAAACCAGATAGGGACTTTTACAGGACAAAGCCCACAATTCCAACACACGTCGAGCAGAAGCCAAGGCCAACAAAATGACCGCCTTCCATGTCAGAAACTTGATTTCAGCTCCTGTAGAGGCTCAAACCAATCCGATTGCAGGAACTGCAACACCACAACAAGATCCCATGGTGCCGCTGGCGCCACAAAAAGGGGCTTGATGTGCAGAACCCCTTTCAAAAAGGTCTGAACCTCAGGGAGGACAGCCAATTGTTTCTGGAAGAAAATGGATAAGGCCGAAATCTGGACCTTGATGGAGCCCAATCTCAAGCCTAAATCCACACCTGCTTGCAGGAAAAGGAGAAACCGTCCAAGTTGAAACTCTCCCGCAGGAAACTTCTTGGATTGACACCAAGACACATACTTTTTCCAAATTCGATGGTAATGTTTAGACGTTACCCCCTTCCTAGCCTGTATCAGGGTAGGAATAACCTTGGTCGGAATACCATTCCAAGCTAAGATCTGGCGCTCAACTGCCATGCCGTCAAACGTAGCTGTGGTAAGTCTTGATAAGCGAACAGCCCCTGTAGTAGAAGATCCTCGCGAAGAGGCAGAAGCCTTGGATCTTCCAGCAGTAGATCCAGCAGATCCGCGTACCAAGCCCTCCTTGGTCAGTCCAGAGCAATGAGGATTGCCAGAACCCTTGTTCTTTTTACAAGTTGTAGAACTCTTGGGATAAGAGGAAGTGGAGGGAACACATACACTGACGTGAACACCCACGGCGTTACTAGTGCGTCCACTGCCTGTGGGTCTCTCGACCTGGAACAGTACCTCCTCATCTTCTTGTTGAGGCGGGAGGCCATCATGTCTGTGTGAGGAACCCCCCATTAACCGGTTGCCTCCTCCAACACCTCCAGGTGGAGGCCCCACTCTCCTGGATGGAGATCGTGTCTGCTGAGGAAGTCCGCTTCCCAGTTGTCTACTCCCGGAATGAAGATTGCTGACATCGCTACAGCGTGCCTTTCTGCCCAGAGGAGGATCCTTGTCATCTCTGACATTGCAGCCCTGCACTTCATTCCGCCTTGTCGGTTTATGTAGGCCACTGTGGTCACGTTGTCCGACTGCACCTGAACAGCCCGATCCTGTAGAAGGTGTGCCGCTTGAAGAAGGCTGTTGTAAATGGCTCTTAGCTCCAGGATGTTTATAGGAAGAAGGGATTCCTGACTTTACCACCTTCCTTGGAAGGTTTCCCCTTGAGCGACAGCTCCCCAACCCAGAACCTTCGGCCCTCCAGAAGGTGAGGTAGTTGCAGCCACCAGAAGAACGAAATCCTTGCTTTTGGCGACAGACATATCCTCTGGTGCATATGTAGGTGAGATCCCGACCACTGGTCCAAGAGAACCAGTTGAAAGGACCTAGCATGAAACCTTCCATACTGCAGAGCCTCGTAGGAGGCAACCATCTTCCCCAGCAGTGGCGGATCCAGAAAAAAATTACAGGGGGGGCACCATAAGGGGTTGGGCTATCAAGGAGGGGTGGAGTTAGAAGTGGAGTAGGTGTGACCAAGTTTCAGTGGGTGTGTCCAATTGTGTGACGGGTAACAGCAAAGACACAGTCACTATCCATGTGTACAGCAAAGTCTAAAGGGCCCCATACACTAGGACAATGGGAACCCGATTTCAACCGATTTCGGGCATTCGGCCCAATATATCGGATGAAATCGGGCATTTTGGAGGCGTTTCCAATCCGATCTGATGCGCGTTCCCGTGAGCATCAGATCGGATCCTCCAGATTGAATGTGCTGCACATTCAATCTGGTCCGACCCCACAGGCGTGGCTGGGATCGGCCAGGATCGCCAAAGATACATCGTATGCAAAAGGACAGCATGCAATGTATTTTGGCCGATCCTGCACCCCCCCTTCCTTCCCCTACCAGGAGTCTGCCGGGGTGATCGCGAGGGACATGTCACAGTAGTGTGTGGGGCCCTTTACACAGAGGTAGCGTAAATCAAAAAACATAAGGAGTGTCAAGTCCAAAGCAGAGGTCAGGAACACGCAGGCAATAATGCAATAAATCAGGGTCTCAAAACATTGTCACATATCCAAAACCAAGGTCTGGGCAGGCAGTAAACAAGAGTCCCAAAAGTAGCCATGCAACTGTAGAATACCACCCAACAAATGCCCATCATTCTCTAATGTGTGCTCCTGACTAATTATGGATTATACACAGCAAGGTCCTCTACCCAGATTACATAATTTGCAATAAACACTAAACTGTATCAATTGCGACAAAATCAGGGCCTATTGCTAGCTACGTTATTTTGAGGTTCAGTTATACTTCTGCCCACAAAGATAAATACGGGTTTCATTCAGTGAACCTGAGAAAGAGCTTATGTAGTCACCCAGTAAAACACAGCGACACTCACCAGACACCAGTGACGTGCGGTGAGGTCCCTGGCTGGGGAGGCACTGAGGTTTTTTATATATATATATATATATATATATATATATATACACACACAGTGGTCGAAGTGGAAATTTTTAAGTGGGGGTATGGAGAAGTGAAGGTTGCAATTATGCGCGCACCTCCGGAAAAGGGTGTGTGGCCACTCAAACAGGGGTGTGTCCTTCAGTGTAGTAGGACCCCTTATACTATCTAGTACTGGCGCCCCTTTCACCTGATACCACACGGTATGAGCCGAAATTCACAATACAGCACACGGTATGAGCCGAAATTCATATTTTACCACACGGTATGAACCAAAATTCACATTACAGCACATGGTATGAGCCGAAATTCACATTACAGCACACCATTTGAGCTGAAATTCATATTTTACCACACAGTATGAGCCGAAATTCACATTACATTACAGCACACGGTATAAGCCAAAATTCACATTACAGCACACGGTATGACCCGAAATTCACATTACAGCACACGGTATGACCCGAAATTCACATTATAGCATACGGTATAACCCACAATTCAGGGACAGGGAGAGAGTGACAGCAGGGACTGAGAGAGTGACAGCAGGGACTGAGAGAGTGACAGCAGGGACATAGGGAAGCAGGGGAACATTACCTGATATGTGCAGCGGAGGTGCGGAAGGGACTGTGGTTGTCGGTGGCAGATGAGCCCATGATCTGCGGGGAATGCGGCAGTACTAAGCTGTCCTTTGTTGCTGCGGCGTTGATGCCCCTCTGACCACCGCCAGTTGTTGTCTGCGCTGGTCAGCTTTCAGTGGCGGTGCAGCTTGCGGCAGTGAGCGGCGGGCAGCTGTGATACAAATATATCTTTTTGTTTACATTTATTTTTTTTATTTTTCCCTGTCCCTGCAGTCCAAGTGATCTGAGGGTGAGCTGCAGTCCAAGTGATGTTGCCCAGATCACTTGGACTGCAGCTCACCCCCAGATCACTTGGACTGCAGCTCACCCCCAGATCACTTGGACTGCAGCTCACCCCCAGATCATCTGGGGGAGAACTGCAGTCCAAGTGATCTGGGGGTGAGCTGGCCAGACCCTTCCCACCCCACAACTGCCCCCCCCCCCCACCTCCGCCCCCTCGCCTGGGTGGTCAGCGTGCTGACCCTAGCTCTGGTGCTCCCGTTATCTCTGGAGCTGCCACTGCTGTAGGCAGCTCTAACAACGGGTCCCACCGCCGCTGCCGACACGCCGCGCTCCTGTAGTTGTGGCTCTACTGTAGCGCCGGGTCCCGCCGGGTCCTGCCGCTGCCGCCCCACCCCTCCCACTGCTAATAGTGATTAAAAGTTTTAAAATGCATAGTATAATATAAAGAGATTACGTATGACACAGAAAATGTGTCATAAGTATTTTCTTTATATTATTTTAATCATTAATGGCTCATAAATGGCAGGGGTGGCACTGCCTCCCCTGACTGCACGTACCTGCCAGACACACACTCACAACCAGTGCAGAATGCAGGGCCAGGATTCTTCTTGGCCTGGGCGTCCAGTCCGCAGCACCTGCGCAGCGTACATCTACTTTTGCACACAAAAAAAAACAGTTTTGGCACTGCGCTAAAGAGAGAAAATAGGTTAAACTGTAAAGTGCTGCTGCAAGGAGTGGGGCTACTACCTAGCTCCACTAACTTATGAACACAAAAAAACAAGATCTTTCCCCAGCGCACAGTACAGGGTATACCATAAGGAAAAATAAACCAAATTTGTTTCAATTCCTTAAATTTCTTTTTTATTCGATAATTCAAGAGAGGTTTAATATTCAGTTAAAAATACATATCAATGAAAAAGGTGACTGCCTATTACCAGTAAACATACATATAACAATCACAAACACAGAAAAAACATATAGATGGGGATTTTTAAAAATAAATATTCACTATACCCCACTGGTCTCCAGTGCAAAAAATGAAATGCAACCAATTCTCATAGGTTGGATGCGCTGCTCTGCGGCTTACTCCTTCTATGTTAATAGGTAATGACCACAGAATACCTGTAGGGATGTGCACAATCTGTTTGGAAAAATCATCTACCTCTACAAGTGCAGTTGTATAACTGGGAGTGTGCCCCCCCCCCCTTAAAGAAGGACTGTGACTTTAAGAGGAATTCTGTGGTCATTACCTATTAACATAGAAGGAGTAAGCCGCAGAGCAGCGCATCCAACCTATGAGAATTGGTTGCATTTCATTTTTTGCACTGGAGACCACTATACCATCGTGGGGTATAGTGAATATTTATTTTAAAAAATCCCCATCTATATGTTTTTCCTGTGTTTGTGATTGTTATATGTATGTTTACCGGTAATAGGCAGTCACCTTTTTCATTGATATGTATTTTTAACTGAATATTAAACCTCTCTTGAATTATCGAATAAAAAAAGAAATTTAAGGAATTGAAACCAATTTGGTTTATTTTTTCTTATGGTATACCCTGTACTGTGCGCTGGGGAAAGATCTTGTTTTTTTACATCTACTTTTGGTGTCTGCCCTGGCTGGGACCCTCAGCGGCGGATGGCGGTGTACTGTAATTCCAGGGGCTGGCGGTGCGCTGTCCCGAACCCCCGGCGACAGTGCGCTGTGTGTGGGTGGGCTGGCGTTCCGCTGTCCCTCAGCGGCGGTGGCGACTGTTTGCTGTCCCGAACCCCCGGCGGCAGTGCGCTGTGTGTGGGTGGGCGGGCTTGCGTTCCGCTGTCCCTCAGCGGCGGCGGCGGCGGCGTGCTGTCCCAGACCCCCGGCGGCAGTGCGCTGCGCTGTGTGTGGGTGGGCTGGCGGTGAGCTGTCCCTTAGCGGCAGCGGCGCTGCGGTGGGTTTGAATCTGGAAGCTCCACCTCCAAACATGCAGGAAGGTGGAGCAGCTGACAGGGGAAGAATTACAGCGGCTGACTGTGACTGACATCCAGCAGCCTGATCATTGATTCGGGCGGGTGTGCGGACATTATTTGACTGCACAGTAAAAAAAAAAATGACAGGGGGGGCACGTGCCTTGGTGCCCCCCCCCTAAATCCGCCACTGTTCCCCAGAAGGCGGATGCACTGATGAACCGATACCCGGGCCAGCTTCAAGACATCTCGGACCATTGTTTGAATCACCAACACTTTCTCCACCGATAGAAACACCCTCTGCACCTCCGTGTCAAGGATCATGCCCAGGAAAGACAGCCTCCTTGTCGGCTCCAGATGAGAGTATGGAAGGTTCAGGATCCAACCATGCTCCTTGAGCAGATGCGTCGTGAGAGCAATGGATCTTAACTTCTCCCTCGACGATGCCTTGATCAGCAGGTCGTCCAGATACGGAGTTATGTTCACTCCCTGCTTGCGGAGAACCATCATCTCTGCCATCACCTTGGTGAAGATCCTCGGTGCTGTGGAGAGACCGGATGGCACTGCCTGAAACTGATAGTGATCGTCTAACAGTGCAAACCTGAGATAAGCCTGATGCGGTGACCAAATGGGAATGTGGAGGTACGCATCCTTGATGTCCAGGGACACCAGGAACTCCCCCTCCGTCAGTCCTGAGATAACCGCTCGCAATTTGGAGACTCAATTTGGAATTTGAAGTCCCTGAGATAAAGGTTCAATGATTTCAAGTTCAGAATTGGCCTGACCGAACCATCCAGCTTCGGTACCACAAAAAGGTTCCAATAGTAACCTTTGTTCAACTTATGAGGTGGAACTGGAACAATGACCTCTGACAATACCAATTTTCAGATAACGTCCAGTAAAATAGTTCTGTCTGCCGGCAAAGCCGGCAAGCCTGATTTGAAGAATCGGTGAGGTGGGACAGTTTGAAACTCCAGCCTGTACCCCCGGGACACAATATCCTGTATCCAGGGATCCAGGACGGACAACACCCAGACGTGGCTGAAATGCCGGAGTCTCGCTCCCACCTGACCTACTTCCAGGCTGTGCGGTCCACTGTCATGCTGAGGACTTTGAGGCACCAGAAGCAGGCTTTTGATCCTGGGAACCTGCAGGAGCAGGCTTTTTGGATTTTGCACGACCACCTCTAAAGAAGGTATGAGAGGGCTTGTTCTTTCTAGTCCTAGTGGGCCGAAAGGACTGTGACGTGTTGGGAGAAAAAGGCTTTTTCGTAGCTGGTGCAGCTGAGGGGAGAAAAGGAGGTTTACCCGCTGTAGCTGTGGCAATCCACGCATCCAGCGCCTCCCCAAACAGAGCCTGACCTGTATAGGGTAGGCTTTTCACACTTTTCCTGGATTCCGCGTCTGCAGACCATTGGCGCAGCCAGAGACCCCTGCGAGCCGAGACGGACATGGAGGAGATCCCCGCAGCCATGGAACCCAGATCCTTCATGGATTCCACCAGAAACCCTGCAGAATCCTGTATGTTATGTAAAAAAAAACACTCTCACCTTTATCCATTGTAGTCAAGTCCTCCTGCAGAGTGATTGACCACTTTGCTATTGCTTTTGAAATCCATGCACAGGCAATAGTAGGCCGCACTTGTTTTGACAGCCTGGAAACAGAGGCGTCAACTATAGGCAGGGAGTCACATTTTTTTTCTATCATCCTTCGGGAAGGGAAAAGCAACCAGAACCCTTTTAGGGATCTGTAATTTTTTTCTCCGGGTTTTTCCAGGCCTTTTCAAAAATGGCATTTAATTCCTTAGAAGCAGGGAAGGTGAGAGGGGCTTTCTTACTGTCTGTGAAAAAAGCCTCCTCAACCTGCTCAGGAGGTGTGTCAGAAATATTTAACACATCCCGCATGGCCTCAATCATCAACTTCACCCCCTTGGCAAGTGATGCCATCCCCCTTGACACATCCCCATCACCGTCTGCTGTGTCAGAATCGGTATCCGTGTCATCCTGCGTAATTTGGGCAAGAGCACGTTTGTGAGAATGTACCGCAGGGGGCCTCGGGGGAGCAGTATCAGACCATACTGCCATAGAGGACTGCAATACCTGAGTTGCATGCTCAGTCCTTGCAACCCTTTCAGAAATCGGAGAAATAGCCTCCCTAAGAGAAGCTAACCACTCCGGTTTCCTAGCCGGGATCTGTGCTACAACAGTGCAATCCTGATTACATGGGATGGGATCTTCCTGAGAAGATATATCCTCTGTAGCATATGAGACAGAGTCTCTAGACATGGTTGCTTGCACACCCCGCATACACACAGGGTAAAGGGCAGACAGAGTCTTCCCCCCCCCCCCCCCCCCCAAGAATGGCAGAGAGAGACAGAGATTGGAGCCAACCCACACACAGCGCTGTACAGTTATAGGGAGACCCTTAACCAGCGCTGTGTCCCTTAATAGGTGACACAGACAGTCTATACACAGCCTCCCATCCCTTCTACAACCCCTGGTACTGTACAGATAGCTTGAGTTGCTCTGGAGGGACTGCTCTTCACAGGAACCGTGTCTGCAGGCAGGAAAATGGCGCTGAACGAGACATGAGACTGAACAATGCAGAAGAGCTGAAGGCCGCTATTGAAGCATCCTGGTCTTCCATAACACCTCCGCAGTGCCACAGGCTGATAGAATCCATGCCACGCCGCATTGAGGCAGTAATTCATGCAAAAGGGGCCCAAAACAAGTACTGTGTACATATGCATGATTATACTTTTCAGAGAGCCGACATTTCTGTATTTAAAATCCTTTTTTTATTGCATTGCAATTAGAGAGAGATTGCAGTTGGTAGCATGCTGGGCGGCCTTGCCCTGCGATGGGTGGCCAACAGCATGTGATTGGAAGGATTGCAGATTCTGCTAAAAAGCTGAATCTGCAATCCTTACTGAATAAGGTCCTTTGTCTTGGACTTACCCCCACTCATGGGAGACATCATCATCCTGGTTATTTTTGACTGTTTTACAAAAATGGTACACTTCATTTCTCTGGACAAGATACCCATGACTTCTCAGACATCGCATCTTTTCATGGTAAACATCTACAGATTACATGATTGTTTTGAAAATATTGTCTCAGATCATGGTTGTCAATTTATGTCTTGTTTCTGGAGATCCATTGTGAAAACCTACATGCCAATTAAAGATGTCTTAAGCATATCACCCGCAAGCTAACAGATGGGCAGTAGGGTAAAATATTGTCTGCAGCTATTTGCAGTCAGCGATCATGCCATTAATTACTAATTAATGGAGCAATTGCTGGCTGCGAACAGTCACAGCCCAGTGCGCCATGCATCCTGCCGGATCGCAGCAATTTGAGCATGGCTACATCTGTAAAGTGACATATAAAAAACAAATAAATCAGTGAGGCTGGGACGGAGCAGAGGAGACAGGTGGCTAGTGTGCATAGATCAGGGAAGAAGACCCAGACAGACCAACGATGCCGCTGCCCGAGTGGCAGACCCTGCCTAACAATGGATAGCTGGCTTTATGCAGAGCAAAGAAGGTTCCTCTGAAGCCTTCCTGCACTGCAGACCTTGCTTACTGCATCATCAGAAAGGCAGGGGCAGATTTAGGGGTGAGGGCGTCCCTAGGCACAACAGTAACGGCCACCCTTTGCCTGTCTAATTTTATTATTTTTATTGATTGGTTATAAGCCGTCATTACATGATAGACAATTTAATAGAATAATAAAAAAGAAGTCACTAACTGACATTTTTGTATTTTTCATTAAGGTATACATATTACGAAGTAGGACAACTTACAGGGGCAGTATGTTCATATCCTACCCATTTACACTCCATTCAAGATGCAACTTCCACTTTCACCTTCCACTTTATCACTTCTCCAGGCTTAATACATCTGCCCCATGGTCCTTTGCCAAACTGGTGAGTGACACCGCAAGGCTCCGCCCCCCCCCTCCCCTCCCCGTGCACAGCAAGGGATTAACTGCTAGGGGGTCCCAACCAAAATATTGCCTAGGGCGCCAAATTGGTTAGGACTGGCTCTGCCGACACTGGGGGTAATTCAGACCTGATCGTAGCAGCAAATCTGTTAGCAGTTGGGAAAAACCATGTGCACTGCAGGGGGGGCAGACAGGGCTGCCATCAGAAATTGCAGGGCCCGGGACTGACAAAATAGGCAGGCCCCCCTCCACTGTGGAGGAGTCAGCTTTAGAATTGCACCAGTTAATGAATGAATATGTGTGTGTATTATATACACACATGCATGCATGCATTCATACATACATGTGCCGCTGTCGGGAGGGCCCGGGATGCTGATGCCACTGCCTGCCTGCCTCCATCCCCGCTGTTCTGCTGCTCTCCTCCGTCTTCCTGCGGCTGTATTGAAAACGTCCCTCCCAAAATGGCCGCCGCCTCAGAGGAGACAGTTATTCAAAATACTAGAGGCCTCCTCTAGTATCTTAAATAACTGTCTCCTCTATGGCGGCAGCCATTTTGAGAGGGAAATTTTCAATACAGAGCTGCTGGAGGGTCGGAGGACAGCGGCAGAACAGCGGGGTCGACCGCGGAACAGACGGCGGCAGGCAGGTGGCTGCATGAGCATCCCGGGTCCTCCTCTCTCTGTCAGAGAGGCTGGGCCCGGGACAGATGTGCCCCCAGCACCCCCCCTGATGGCGGCCCTTTGGTCAGATATAACATGTGCAGAGAGAGTTAGATTTGGGTGGGGTGTGTTCAAACTTAAATCTAAATTGCAGTGTAAAATAAAGCAGCCAGTATTTACCCTGCACAGAAACAATATAACCCACCCAAATCTAACTCTCTCTACAAATGTTATATCTGCCTCACCTGGAGTGCACATGGTTTTGCCCAACTGCTAACAAATTTGCTGCTGCGATCAACGCTGAATTACCCCCACTAAGCAGGACTATACAATTCGGACACAAACTGAACTGAACAGTGTTAAACACGGCTGCATATACCATCGGAAAACACGATTCTTAGTAAATTTAAGTATTTGATCTTGAAAACTCTCCCCCACATTTTTAAGGATGTGATATGTTTAGTGAAGAACAGCAAGTCACAGTGGGGTCATTCACCAGATAGCACCTCCGACCACCATTAAGGGGGTTCTTCTGGGACTGGAGTCCTGGGCCCTGACAGAACAAGGGTCCCGCCCATGGCTCACAGCAGCAGCATATTCTCAGGGCTGGATGGGATGGTATCCCAGGGTCATCCAAATTGCGGCAAACTTTGCTCTGACTTCCGACTCTCTGCAGCAGTCCCTGTAAGCTGAATTTAGTTTTTTGAGACAGAGACAGCTTTGTCCCCACTTCTAGAGAGAGTGGCCATGGCTGACTATCATAGCCCCACCCCCACACGGACATAAGGCCACGATTCTCCCTCTCACACCCTCAGTTTCCCTCTCACCCTCAGTATGTCTCTCTCACACCCCCAGTCTCATGGCCAATTTTATCAGTCCCAGGCCCCACAATTTCAGATGGCAGCCTGCCGACCGCACTTGAATGAGCCTCAGTATCACAGCTTCCTGCACACCATTTCCTGTGGCTCAAGTAATGTAGAATCCATGAAGTGTAAATGGAAGGTACTTAACTGTCTTTTCTGCTATACCCGCCCTTTTAACATCTCAACTTTTTTCCATTCTCCCCTCCATATTGTTATTTTCTTTTCTTTTTTCTCTTGTGCCGCTCAAATCTTCTTCTCAAGAGCTCAAGGTAATAAGAAAAAGTGACAACACTTATGCCACAGAAAATACTTGTATGAATATACTTGTATGAAAATACTTGTATGAATGTATGATTGCACAGTACGGAATCAAAGTATATTAGAAAGTATACAGGTTAATACAGGTTACTGGTTTTGAGGTATTGACTTTTATTAAATTTATTCAATATGTCCTGAACCCTGCAGCTAGGCTTATCTTCCTCTCCCGCCACTCTACATCTGCCACTCCCCTTCGACAAAATCTACACTGGCTCCCATTCCCCAACAGAATCCTCTTCAAACTCCTCACCCTCACATACAAGGCCATCTTTAATTCCACTGCTCCCTACATCTCCAACCTCCTCTCCCTTCATACTCCCTCCCACCCCCTACACTCGACCAATGACCGTCGCCTCTCCACGGCCCTGGTCACTACTTCCCATGCTCTAGTTCAAGACTATGCCCGTGCTGCACCCCTTCAGTGGAATGCACCCCCCGCTCCATTAGACTCTCCTCGACCTTGCAAAGCTTCAAACGGGCACTAAAAACCCACCTATTCATTCAAGCATACCCTCCCGATGCATAACCAAGTCCTGAGGCCGTGCCTCCATTCCCCTGCCTCATGCCTTTACCATCTCAGCTTTGCTTGCATACTACCATCAGGCTACCTCCCGCTTGCTTGCACCTCATGTCATCTGTCTGTCGACCATTCCCACTAGATTGTTAGCTCTTCAGTGCAGGGCCCTCTTTTCTCTTGTTATCTAAGCCATCTTCTCGACACATTTCACTCGCAGCTCTCCCCTACTCAGCGACCATCTTTACCGCTCTTTCTCCTGCTGGTAAAGGCTCATCTCCATTTATGGCCACCAGCCCCTAGTAGTACGATGATCACTCCCTCACTACTTACATCTTAGTTGTATTATGTTATGAGAATTGTGGTGCTCCTTGTTACCTGTACTCTATTTTTGTTATTTATTTATTTACTGTTATGCTAAGTTTGTCTCCGTGTGCTGTCCTTTATACGGCGCTGCGAAACACTTGTGGCGTCTTATAAATAAAATGTAATAATAATAATAATAATAATAATAATAATAATTCAATAAAGAATCTGTTACAATAATTATTTATTTTCATATTTTCTTTACCCTAACAGGACTCAAAGCACTTTACTACAGAGGGTGAGGCAGCTATCTTGGGAGTTCTCACTTGATACCCTACCATATGTAATCATTCACATCTGTCCCTGCTTCTTAAGTGGAGAACATAAAGGGCGTAATCTTTCATAAGTGAGCAATGTTTTCCCTAATATTAAGTAAAACCTGAGTTGGAGCTGGTGAGTAACTGTCTCACTCTCCCAGGCTGTGTGTGGGAGCAGCCTTACTGCAAATGTTGCTGGTAAAACCACATTTGAGTAAAAATTGGACATTTGTGATCTAAAATTCAATAAAAATAAATAAATCTGAAAGTATACAAACTAGAAAATCGCTCAATTGTATTCTTTATATTGCTGTTGGCAGTTCTCTTCTATAATAAAATGTAACACTATATAATACAACCTATAACTTGTACTCCCAGCCTTGTAAAATTCTATGTATCTCCCATTTTCAAAAGTATCATCATTCACAGATCAGCTGACTTAAATTACACTGCGGCAGTTTTCAAAACTGCCACGACTACATACGTGCCTACTCTCCTGAAAAGGCCGGGGGGCGTCTGAAAATCGGGTGGTGCTCCTGGCTGCCCGGAAGAGTAGGCAAGACTCCTGTAGCTAGCTGCCATCTGCCCTCAGCCTGTTCATGAAGTATAAACAAAGGGTACAACTGACATGCCAATAAAACGTTATTGTACCAATGTACTTTGACACTGCCAAGACTATTGGATCTGGCAACAATTTGCCCATGTACGTGCAGGGCTTAGGTCAGAGCCTGTCCTGATATCAATGACTACCTGCTGCAGCATCCTCTTCCCACAGGGCAGACTCCAGTAGTTAGTGTGTGTATGTTTTATATATGTCCTATGTATGTATCTATCTATCTGTGTATGTGTTCTGCATGTGTGTATATGTGTATGTGTGTATGTGTGTGTGTGTGTGTGTGTGTGTGTGTGTGTGTGTGTGTGTGTGTGTGTGTGTGTGTGTGTGTAGTGGCGGGACTTGTGAGTTGTGGGCACCTCAACCCAAGTTCACTATATGCCACATGGACTACAAGTGGGAACGGTAACCTGTGCCAAGCGCAGTGGTAGCAGAGCGAGGCACCTTGCCCGAAGCATGGCGAGCAAAGCGGTACACTTAATAGGGGTTCCCGGTCACTGTACGGAGAAAACGACACCAACAAAAAGTGAAAAAACTCATGTCGACCTAAGTGTGGTCAACCTAGAGACCAGATACAGGGGAAACATAACATATAAAATATTATGGGGGGAGATTCAAATGTTTGAAAAGTTGGTTGGGTGTCTGTTTTTTTCCTGTCTATTAGATAGGAAAAAAGTGACAAAACAGACTCCCAACTGTCTTTTCAAACATTTGAATCTCCCCTATGTATACAACACTGGGAGATAATATAATGTAGACTTTATAAAACAAATGCAGTAAGGACAGCCAGGAAAGATCTTATAGTACAATCTATTAGGGAAAAGGAATAGGTGAGTGGAGTAAGTGTACCTCAAAGTGGAGACTGGCACAGAAGGAGGGTATACGAGTGAGGGTACTATAGCTGTGAGTAGGGTAGAATGTTTTCAGAGAGCAAATAAACATTTCAAGATTGGTGAGTGTCTGATGAGGCGTGGATGGAATTTCATAAGTGGGTTGCGTCTTGAAGGTGTAAGTGGTGATTTTGACAAATGAGGCAAAGAACCTTGTTACTGCATGAGCTCTGACATATAATGGAGATAACTTTGTATGTAAGGATAATTACAGTTGCATTCTTTTAGGTTATAGGGGGTCATTCCGAGTTGATCGTAGCTGTGCTAAATTTAGCACAGCTACGACCAGGCACTCAGAAATGTCAGTGCCGCCCCACCCCCCCCCCCATCCCAGCCGAAATGCAAGAGAATCGCACAGCGGCGCTGCTTTTGCATTTCAGGAGTAACTCCCGGCCAGCGCAGCTCCTGCGGCTGGCCGGGAGAACCTCCTCGCTGTCCGGGTCACAGCGGCTGCGTGTGATGTCACGCAGCCGCCGCGGCCCGCCCCCCCAGTGGTCCGGCCATGCCTGCGTTGGCCGGACCACGCCCCCTGAATGGCAGCTACACGCCGCCGCTCAGCCCTCTCACGCCCAGTGACCGCCTCTGCCTGTCAATCAGGCAGAGGCGATCGCTATGATACAACGGCCTTCGGAACATCCAGCATGCGCAGATCCAACCCGATCGCTGTGCTGCGATAAACTGCAGCGAGCGATCGGGTCGGAATGACCCCCATAGTGAGCCATAATATGGATTTGCATAGTGGTGCTGCACAGCATTTAGGATGGATGGTTTGGTGCTAAAAAAAAGAAGCTTAAAGAGAACCCACCTCCCACTACTTTGCCTATTCAGTATTCCGGCCCTGATCTTACCACGTACTAATTTTACCAGACTAGTTGGACCCTGCACGGACTTAATGGTTTAGTAATTTCTCTAACGTCCTAGTGGATGCTGGGGACTCCGTCAGGACCATGGGGATTAGCGGCTCCGCAGGAGACAGGGCACAAAAATAAAGCTTTAGGATCAGGTGGTGTGCACTGGCTCCTCCCCCTATGACCCTCCTCCAAGCCTCAGTTAGGTTTTTGTGCCCGTCCGAGCAGGGTGCAATCTAGGTGGCTCTCCTAAAGAGCTGCTTGGAAAAAGTTTTTAGGTTTTTTATTTTACAGTGAGTCCTGCTGGCAACAGGCTCACTGCAACGAGGGACTTAGGGGAGAAGAAGTGAACTCACCTGCGTGCAGGATGGATTGGCTTCTTAGGCTACTGGACACCATTAGCTCCAGAGGGATCGAACACAGGCCCAGCCATGGAGTCCGGTCCCGGAGCCGCGCCGCCGACCCCCTTGCAGATGCCGAAAAGTGAAGAGGTCCAGAAACCGGCGGCAGAAGACTTTTCAGTCTTCATGAGGTAGCGCACAGCACTGCAGCTGTGCGCCATTGTTGTCACACACTTCACACCAGCGGTCACGGAGGGTGCAGGGCGCTGCAGGGGGCGCCCTGGGCAGCAATGAGAATACCTTGTTCTGGCTAAAAAATACATCACATATAGCCCTTGGGGCTATATGGATGTATTTAACCCCTGCCAGGTCTCACAAACTCCGGAGAAGAGCCCGCCGAAATAGGGGGCGGGGCCTATCTCCTCAGCACACAGCGCCATTTTCCTGCTCAGCTCCGCTGCGAGGAAGGCTCCCAGGACTCTCCCCTGCACTGCACTACAGAAACAGGGTAAAAAAGAGAGGGGGGGGCATTTTTTTTGGCGTTTTTGATATATATTAAGCTGCTATAAGGGAGACAACACTTCTATAGGGTTGCGCTTGGGTGTGTGCTGGCAAACTCTCCCTCTGTCTCCCCAAAGGGCTAGTGGGGTCCTGTCTTCGATAAGAGCATTCCCTGTGTGTCTGCTGTGTGTCGGTACGTGTGTGTCGACATGTATGAGGACGATGTTGGTGTGGAGGCGGAGCAATTGCCGGTAATGGTGATGTCACCCCCTAGGGAGTCGACACCGGAATGGATGGCTTTATTTATGGAATTACGTGATAAGGTCAGCACATTACAAAAATCAGTTGACGACATGAGACGGCCGGAAAACCAGTTAGTACCTGTACAGGCGTCTCAGACACCGTCAGGGGCTGTAAAACGCCCTTTACCTCAGTCGGTCGACACAGACCCAGACACGGACACCGAATCTAGTGTCGACGGTGAAGAAACAAACGTATTTTCCAGTAGGGCCACACGTTATATGATCACGGCAATGAAGGAGGCTTTACATATCTCTGATACTGCATGTACCACAAAAAGGGGTATTATGTGCGGTCTGAAAAAACTACCTGTAGTTTTTCCTGAATCAGATGAATTGAATGAAGTGTGTGATGAAGCGTGGGTTAACCCCGATAGAAAACTGCTAATTTCAAAGAAGTTATTGGCATTATATCCTTTCCCGCCAGAGGTTAGGGCGCGCTGGGAAACACCCCCTAGGGTGGATAAGGCGCTCACACGCTTATCAAAACAAGTGGCGTTACCGTCTCCTGAAACGGCCGCCCTCAAGGATCCAGCAGATAGGAGGCTGGAAACTACCCTGAAAAGTATATACACTCATACTGGTGTTATACTGCGACCAGCCATCGCCTCTGCATGGATGTGCAGTGCTGGGGTGGTTTGGTCGGATTCCCTAACTGAAAATATTGATACCCTGGATAGGGACAGTATTTTACTGACTATAGAGCATTTAAAGGATGCATTTCTATATATGCGAGATGCACAGAGGGATATTTGCACTCTGGCATCGAGAGTAAGTGCGATGTCCATATCTGCCAGAAGAAGTTTATGGACGCGACAATGGTCAGGTGATGCGGATTCCAAACGGCATATGGCATAAGTATTGCCGTATAAGGGGGAGGAATTATTTGGGGTCGGTCTATCGGATTTGGTGGCCACGGCAACAGCCGGGAAATCCACCTTTTTACCTCAGGTCCCCTCCCAACAGAAAAAGACACCGTCTTTTCAGCCGCAGTCCTTTCGTTCCTATAGGAACAAGCGGGCGAAAGGACAGTCATATTTGCCCCGAGGCAAAGGAAAGGGTAAGAGAGTGCACCAAGCAGCTTCTTCCCAGGAGCAGAAGCCCCCCCCGGCTTCTGCAAAGCCCTCAGCATGACGTTGGGGCTTTACAAGCGGACTCAGGGGCGGTGGGGGGTCGACTCAAGAATTTCAGCGCACAGTGGGCTCACTCACAGGTGGACCCCTGGATCCTGCAGATAATATCTCAGGGTTACAGGTTGGAATTCGAGAAGTCTCCCCCTCGCCGGTTCCTAAAGTCTGCTCTGCCAACGTCTCCCTCAGACAGGGCGACGGTATTGGAAGCCATTCACAAGCTGTATTCTCAGCAGGTGATAGTCAAGGTACCCCTCCTACAACAGGGAAAGGGGTATTATTCCACACTATTTGTGGTACCGAAGCCGGACGGCTCGGTAAGACCTATTCTAAATCTGAAATCTTTGAACCTGTACATACAAAAATTCAAGTTCAAGATGGAGTCACTCAGAGCAGTGATAGCGAATCTGGAAGAAGGGGACTTTATGGTGTCCCTGGACATCAAGGATGCTTACCTGCATGTCCCAATTTGCCCTTCACATCAAGGGTACCTCAGGTTCGTGGTGCAAAACTGTCATTATCAGTTTCAGACGCTGCCGTTTGGATTGTCCACGGCACCTCGGGTCTTTACCAAGGTAATGGCCGAAATGATGTTTCTTCTACGAAGAAAAGGCGTATTAATTATCCCTTACTTGGACGATCTCCTGATAAGGGCAAGGTCCAGGGAACAGCTGGGGGACGTAGTAGCACTAACCCAAATAGTGCTGCAACAGCACGGGTGGATTCTGAATTTTCCAAAATCTCAATTGACCCCGACGACACGTCTGCTGTTCCTGGGAATGATTCTGGACACGGTTCAGAAAAAGGTGTTTCTTCCGGAGGAGAAAGCCAAGGAGTTATCCGAACTTGTCAGGAACCTCCTAAAACCAGGGAAAGTGTCTGTGCATCAATGCACAAGAGTCCTGGGAAAGATGGTGGCTTCTTACGAAGCGATTCCATTCGGCAGATTCCACGCACGAACTTTTCAGTGGGATCTGCTGGACAAATGGTCCGGATCGCATCTGCAGATGCATCAGCGGATAACCTTGTCGCCACGGACAAGGGTGTCTCTTCTGTGGTGGTTGCAGAGTGCTCATCTGTTAGAGGGACGCAGATTCGGCATACAGGACTGGGTCCTGGTGACCACGGATGCCAGTCTGAGAGGCTGGGGAGCGGTCACACAGGGAAGAAACTTCCAGGGAGTATGGTCAAACCTGGAGATGTCTCTTCACATAAATATACTGGAGCTAAGAGCGATTTACAATGCTCTAAGCCTGGCAAAACCCCTGCTTCAGGGTCAGCCGGTGTTGATCCAGTCGGACAACATCACGGCAGTCGCCCACGTAAACAGACAGGGCGGCACAAGAAGCAGGAGAGCAATGGCAGAAGATGCAAGGATTCTTCGCTGGGCGGAAGATCATGTGATAGCACTGTCAGCAGTGTTCATTCCGGGAGTGGACAACTGGGAAGCAGACTTCCTCAGCAGACACGATCTACACCCGGGAGAGTGGGGACTTCATCCAGAAGTCTTCCACATGATTGTGAACCGTTGGGAAAAACCAAAAGGTGGACATGATGGCGTCTCGCCTCAACAAAAAACTGGACAGGTATTGCGCCAGGTCAAGAGACCCTCAGGCAATAGCTGTGGACGCTCTGGTAACGCCGTGGGTGTTCCAGTCAGTGTATGTGTTTCCTCCTCTGCCTCTCATACCAAAAGTACTGAGAATTATACGGCAAAGGGGAGTAAGAACGATACTCGTGGCTCCGGATTGGCCAAGAAGAACTTGGTACCCGGAACTTCAGGAGATGCTCACGGAAGATCCGTGGCCTCTACCTCTAAGACGGGACCTGCTTCAGCAGGGACCGTGTCTATTCCAAGACTTACCGCGGCTGCGTTTGACGGCGTGGCGGTTGAACGCCGAATTCTAAGGGAAAAAGGCATTCCGGAAGAGGTCATTCCTACACTGGTAAAAGCCAGGAAGGAGGTGACTGCACAACATTATCACCGCATTTGGAGAAAATATGTTGCGTGGTGTGAGGCCAGGAAGGCCCCCACGGAGGAATTTCAATTGGGTCGATTCCTACATTTCCTGCAAACAGGATTGTCTATGGGCCTCAAGTTGGGGTCCATTAAGGTTCAAATTTCGGCCCTGTCGATTTTCTTCCAGAAAGAATTGGCTTCAGTTCCTGAAGTCCAGACTTTTGTAAAAGGAGTACTACATATACAGCCCCCGGTTGTGCCCCCAGTGGCTCCGTGGGACCTTAATGTAGTTTTGGATTTTCTCAAATCCCATTGGTTTGAGCCACTCAAATCGGCGGATTTGAAATATCTTACATGGAAAGTAACCATGCTACTGGCCCTGGCTTCAGCCAGGAGAGTGTCAGAATTGGCGGCTTTATCGTATAAAAGCCCATATCTGATTTTCCATTCGGACAGGGCAGAACTGCGGACGCGTCCTCATTTTCTGCCTAAGGTGGTGTCAGCGTTTCACCTGAACCAGCCTATTGTGGTGCCTGCGGCTACTAGCGATTTGGAGGATTCCAAGTTGCTAGACGTTGTCAGGGCATTGAAAATATATATTTCAAGGACGGCTGGAGTCAGAAAATCTGACTCGCTGTTTATACTGTATGCACCCAACAAGCTGGGTGCTCCTGCTTCTAAGCAGACGATTGCTCGTTGGATTTGTAGCACAATTCAACTTGCACATTCTGTGGCAGGCCTGCCACAGCCTAAATCTGTCAAGGCCCATTCCACAAGGAAGGTGGGCTCATCCTGGGCGGCTGCCCGAGGGGTCTCGGCATTACAACTCTGCCGAGCAGCTACGTGGTCGGGGGAGAACACGTTTGTAAAATTCTACAAATTTGATACCCTGGCTAAAGAGGACCTGGAGTTCTCTCATTCGGTGCTGCAGAGTCATCCGCACTCTCCCGCCCGTTTGGGAGCTTTGGTATAATCCCCATGGTCCTGACGGAGTCCCCAGCATCCACTAGGACGTTAGAGAAAATAAGATTTTACTTACCGATAAATCTATTTCTCGTAGTCCGTAGTGGATGCTGGGCGCCCATCCCAAGTGCGGATTGTCTGCAATACTTGTACATAGTTATTGTTACAAAGAAATCGGGTTGTTATTGTTGTGAGCCGTCTGTTCAGAGGCTCCTACGTTGTCATACTGTTAACTGGGTTCAGATCACAAGTTGTACGGTGTGATTGGTGTGGCTGGTATGAGTCTTACCCGGGATTCAAAATCCTTCCTTATTGTGTACGCTCGTCCGGGCACAGTATCCTAACTGAGGCTTGGAGGAGGGTCATAGGGGGAGGAGCCAGTGCACACCACCTGATCCTAAAGCTTTATTTTTGTGCCCTGTCTCCTGCGGAGCCGCTAATCCCCATGGTCCTGACGGAGTCCCCAGCATCCACTACGGACTACGAGAAATAGATTTATCGGTAAGTAAAATCTTATTTTTTCTTCTTCAAACTAGTTATTTTTCCTGGTCTTTCCCTGGTAAACATTTAATTGTCAAGTAACCCTCATTTCACCTCTACCAACCCATACCTTCCAACTGTCCCATCCTGCTGTCCCCAGTGGCAAACGCAGGATTTTTCGTGGGGGGGTTTCCGTACATGTATGTATGCATTCCATACACACACACAGATTATATACAATGATGAAAATGGGTGTGGATCACAATTGCGTCATTCTGTCGTTAGCACGTCCCTTTTTGGGCATACACAGGAGACCCAACTTAGCACTATAACAAGTTGGGAGGTATGACCAAACAAATTCTATGCTAGCATTTGCTTAAAATGTCAATGTTTTTAGTCTGCCATTTTATCATTAATTTTCTATTTAATATTATAATTACACCATTATCACGTGAGCCCATTATAGGAGCTTTTTACTTCAGAATAAAGACATGTATTGAGACCTGGGCTTAAATTACAACACTTTAGATGTATGCTTTGGGTCTTGGCGCCCGATTCAGACCTGATCGCTGCCGTGCGTTTCCGCAAGGTGGCGATTATCGATAGACTGCGCATGCATATGCACTGGAATGCGCACACGCATCGCCAAACAATGGGCATCGCTGAACAGCGACAGGCTGGTGCGTAAATTTCAATCAAACAGCCATTCGCATGCTGATTGACAGGAAGAGGCAGTTTGTGGGTGGTAACTGACCATTTTCTATGAGTGTCAGGGAAAACACAGGTGTGCCCAAGTGTTTTCTGGGAGGGTGTGTGACGTCAGCACCGGCCCCGATCAGCCTGTTCTCATTGCACTGTAGGAGTAAGTCCTGGCCTGCGCACAGGCTGCACACAGTGGTAAAAACATTCGATGGTGAGAAGCGAATGGATTTGCAGCTGTCCGCTGACTGAGGGACATTTGTACCACGGCGTACACGTGATCGCACACGTGCACAGGTGAATTTACACTCCCCTTGGGCGGCGACTCTCTGAACGTAGTACAGCAAACTTAGCAGCCCAGCGATCAGGCCTGAATCACCCCCTATGTTAGGTTATAAGATATTCTTCCAAGACCCAGAGCGCTTATAGACAGGTTTTCCTCTGAAATTTCTCTGAACTTTGGGGGTAATTCAGACCTGATCGCTGCTGTGCGTTTCCGCACAGCGGGCGATCAGATCTGAACTGCGCATGCACCGTAATGCGACGGCACGTCTTACGACTGCACCGGGCAACAGTGCCTAGCGACGGGATGGTGCGAAAAAAGCTATCGCACGGGCGATCGCAAGGTGATTGACAGGAAGAGGCCGTTAGTGGGTGGCAACTGACCGTTTTACAGGAGTGTCCGGAAAAACACAAGTGGGGCCGGGGGTATCTGACGTCAGTTCCGGCCGTGATCAGCAGGATTACATCGCAGAGGCAGAGTAAGTCCTGGGCCGAGCAGACTGCACAAACTGATGTTTGTGAAGCTCTGCTACAAATGCGATCGTACACCTGTACAGACCTATCCCCCTCCCCCTGTAGGCGGTGACTATCTAATCGCAGGGATGTAAAAAAACGCACCCTAGCGATCAGGTCTGAATGACCCCCTTTGTCCTGTCTGTTTTCATGACCTTTCCAGTACCAGTTGCAGTGAAGGACCATGATAACATGATGCTGCCACCACCATGCTTCACTATAGGGATGGTGCTTTCACTGGGGTGTAGTATTGTATGCCGGTGGCCGGGCTTCCGGTGACCAGCATACCGGCGCCGGGAGCCCGACCGCCGGCATACCGACAGTGTGGCAAGCGCAAATGAGCCCCTTGCGGGCTCGCTGCGCTCGCCACGCTGCGGGCACGGTGGCGCGCTACGCTATTTATTCTCCCTCCAGGGGGGTCGTGGACCCCCACGAGGGAGAATGTGTGCGGTATGCCGGGTGTCGGGATTCCGGCGCCGGTATACTGTGCGCCAGGATCCCGACCTTCGGTAACCTGAAGACAACCCCTTTCAATGTGGTGTACTAGATTTGCACCAAGCACAGTGCTTAGCATTGTGGCTGAAGAGATCAATGTTGGTCTCATCAGACTATAGAATCTTACCCCACACAGTCATGTCTCCAACATCTTTGAGCAAACTGTAACCAGGTATTGATGTGATCTTGTTTCAGCATGTGTTTTCTTCTTGCCAACCTACCATACAACCCAGAATTCTGAAAGAGGGCATGCTACTGTTGTTACTTTCACAGCTACTCCCATCTCTGTCATTGAAGACTAAGGGGCAGATGTACTAAGCCGCGGGGAGTGATAAAATGGCGAGAGATAAAGTAGCAATCGGCTCCTGTCATTTTTCAAACACAGCCTGTAACATGCTAGTTAGAAGCTTATTGGCGGTACTTTATCTCTCTACAAGGCTCACCCTAACTTTTAAAGTTGCATTTGTCTTCACTAGCTTTAGCTCTTCTCATGGTTTGCACGGTTTTAGAGAATGGTCTGTTCTAGGTTCACAGTTGTTTTATATTTTTATGATGGACTTAACTGTGCTTATGGGTGTATTGAGTTTCTTGGAAACATTCTTGTAGTCTTTTCCCCCTGATTGGCATTTCTCAATAACCTTTTCAGGATCTGCTTATACTGTGTTTCTCTTACGTCCTAGAGGATGCTGGGGACTCCGTAAGGACCATGGGGATAGACGGGCTCCGCAGGAGACATGGGCACTTTAAGAAAGACTTTAGGTCTGGGTGTGCACTGGCTCCTCCCTCTATGCCCCTCCTCCAGACCTCAGTTTGATACTGTGCCCAGTGTAGACTGGGTGCTTTTCAGAGAGCTCTCCTGAGCTTTCTGACAGAAAGTATATTAAAGATGCTGTCTTATATATGGGAAATGCTCAAAGAGACATTGGCGTACTGAGTTCTAGAAATCACCGCTATGTCGATTTCTGCTAGACGAGTCCTATGGACCCGGCAATGGACAGAAGGCATATGGAGGTTTTACCTTACAAGGGTGAGGAATTGGTTGGGGAAGGTCTCTCGGACCTGGTCTCCACAACTACTGCAACTGAATAAAATTTTTGCCATGTATTTCCTCACAGCCTAAGAAAGCACCACATTAACACATGCGGTCCTTTCGGTTATATAAAAACAAGAGAGTACGAAGATAGTCTTTTCTTGCCAGAGGTAAGGTCAGGGAAAACAAGCTGCCAACCACAGCTAGTTCCCAGGAGCAGAAGTCCTCCCCGGCCTCTATAAAATCCACAGCGTGATGCAGGAACTCCGCTGAGAGAGTCCGCCACAGGGGGGGCACGTCTTCGACTGGTCAGCCACATCTAGGTTCACTCACAGGTGGATCCCGGGGCAATAGAAATTATTTCCCAGGGTTACAAGCTGGAGTTCGAACAAGTGTCTCCTCGCCGGTTTCTCAAATCGGCCTTAACAGCTTCTTCCCCAGAAAGGGAGCTACTGTTAAATGCAATTCACAAAGTGTATCAACAGGTGGTGGTCAAAGTTCCCCTACTTCTACATGAGAAGGGGTAGTAAATCAACCCTGTTAGTAGTCCCGAAACCGGACGGTTCGGTCAGACCCATTTTACATTTAAAATCCTTAAACCTATACTTGAAAAGGTTCAAGTTCAAGGTGCAATCGCTCAGAGTGGTCATCGCCAGCCTAGAAAGGGGGAGATTTTATGGTATCCCTGGACATAAAGGATGCATACTTTCATGTTCCCATATATCCACCTCATCAGGCATACCCAAGATTTGCGGTACAGGTTGTCATTACCAGGGTTTTCCACCGAGGATTTTCACCAAGGTAATGGCGGAAATGATGGTGCTCCTGCGCAAGCAGGATGTCGCAATTATCCCGTACTTGGACGATCTCCTCATAAAAGCGAGATCAAGAGAGCAGTTACTAAACAGCGTATCACTTTCACTGAAGGTGTTACAGCAACACAGCTGTTTTCTCAATATCCCGAAGTCGCAGTTGATTCCTACAACTGGTCTGACTTTCTTGGGCATGATTCTGGATACGGCCCAGAAAAGGGTTTATCTGCAGATAGAAAAGGCTCAGGAACTCATGACTCTGGTCAGGAACCTATTGAAGCCAAAACAGGTGTCAGTGCATTACTGCACTCGAGTCCTGGAAAAGATGGTGGCGTCATACAAAGCCTTCCAATGGGACCTACTGGCAAGTGGTCCGAATCACATCTACAGATTCATCAGTTGATCGCCCTGTCCCCAGGGCCAGGGTATCTCTCCTGTGAGGGTGCTCACCTTCTAGGGGGCCGCAGGTTCAGCATTCAGGACTAGATTCTGGTGACCACGGATGCGAGCCTCCGAGGTTGGGGAGCAGTCACACAGGAGAAAAACTTCCAGGGTCTTGGGTCAAGTCAAGAGACTTGTCTTCACATCAACGTCCTGGAGCTTAGGGCCATATACAATGCCCTTCGTCAAGCAGAGACCTTGCTTCGCGACTTATCAGTTCTGATCCAATCAGACATCACCACCGCAGAGGCTCATGTAAACCGCCAGGGCGGCACAAGGAGCAGAGTGGCAAGAAGCCACCAGGATTCTTCGCTGGGCGAAAAATCATGTAAGCGCACTGTCAGCAGTGTTCATTCCAGGAGTGGACAACTGGGAAGCAGACTTACTCAGCAGACATGACCTGCATCCAGGAGAGTGGGGACTTCATCAGGAAGTCTTCACACAGATTGCAAGTCAGTAGGGACTGCCCCAAATAGACATGAGGACGTTCCGCCTCAACAAAAAGCTGAAAAGATATTGCGCCAGGTCAGTAGACCCTCAGACGGTAGCTGTGGACGCCCTAGTGACACTGTGGGTGTTCCAGTCGGTCTATGCGTTTCCTCCTCTTCCTCTCATCCCAAAGGTGATGAGAATAATAAGAAAAAGAGGAGTGCAGACAATTCTCATTGTTCCAGATTGGCCACGAAGGGCCTGATATCCGGATCTGCAGGAGAATGCTCACAGAAGATCAGTGGCATCTTCCTCTAAGACAGGACCTGTTACAACAGGGCCCTGTCTGTTCCAAGACTTACTGCGGCTGCGTTTGACGGCATGGCGGTTGAACGCCGGATCCTAGCGGAAAAGGGCATTCCGGATGAGGTCATTCCTACGCTGATAAAGGCTAGGAAAGACGTGACAACTAAACATTATCACCGTATATGGCGAAAATATGTTTCTTGGTGTGAGGCCAGGAATACTCCTATGGAAGAATTCCATCTGGGCCGTTTTCCTTCACTTCCTATAAACTGGAGTGAATTTGGGCCTAGAATTAGGCTCCATTAAGGTTCAGATTTCGACCTTATCCAATTTCTTTCAAAAAGAATTGGCTTCTCTCCCAGAAGTACAGACTTTTGTGAAGGGAGTGCTGCATATTCAGCCTCCTTTTGTACCTCCGGTGGTGCCTTGGGACCTTAACGTGGTGTTGAGTTTCCTTAAGGCGCACTGTTTTGAACCACTTAAAATGGTGGAGTGAAAATATCTCACTTGAAAGGTGGTCATGTTGTTAGTCTTGGCTTCGGCTAGGCGAGTGTCGGAATTGGCGGCTTTGTCTCATAAAAGCCCCTATCTGTTTTTTTCCATATGGATAGAGCGGAATTGCGGAACCGTCCTCAATTCTTGCCTAAGGTGGTGTCATCTTTTCATATGAACCAACCTGTTGTGGTGCCTGTGGCTACGCGTGACTTGGAGGATTCCGAGTCCCTTGATGTAGTCAGGGTTTTGAAAACTTACGTAGCCAGAATGGCTAGAGTCAGAAAAAACAGAAGCACTGTTTGTCCTGTATGCAGCCGACAAGGTTGGCGCTCCTGCTTCAAAGCAGACTAATGCTTACTGGATCTGTAACACGATTCAGCGAGCGTGAAACGGCTGGATTGCTGTTACCTAAATTGGTCAAGGC
The DNA here is from genome assembly GCF_028390025.1 of Pseudophryne corroboree. Lineage (NCBI taxonomy): Eukaryota > Metazoa > Chordata > Amphibia > Anura > Myobatrachidae > Pseudophryne > Pseudophryne corroboree. Next base: position 468,626,759 of record NC_086445.1, read on the forward strand.
CCATTCCACTAGGAAGGTGGGCTCTTCTTGGGCGGCTGCCCGAGGGGTCTCGGCACTACAGCTGGGCCGAGTGGTTACTTGGTCGGGTTCAAACACCTTGCGAGGTTTTATAAGTTTGATACCCTGGCTGAGGAGGACCTTGTGTTTGCTCAATCGGTGCTGCAGAGTCATCCGCACTCTCCCGCCCGTTTGGGAGCTTTGGTATAATCCCCATGGTCCTTACGGAGTCCCCAGCATCCACTAGGACGTTAGAGAAAATACGATTTTACTTACCGGTAAATCTATTTCTCGTAGTCCGTAGAGGATGCTGGGCGCCCGTCCCAAGTGCGGACTACTCCTGCAAGACTTGTATATAGTTTTGCTTACATAAGGGTTATGTTATAGTTTTCATCGGTCTTGGACTGATGCTATGTTGTTTTCATACTGTTAACTGGGTAGTATATCACAAGTTATACGGTGTTATTGGTGTGGTTGGTATGAATCTTGCCCTTGGATTAACAAAGATCCTTTCCTCGTACTATCTGTCTCCTCTGGGCACAGTTTTTCTAACTGAGGTCTGGAGGAGGGGCATAGAGGGAGGAGCCAGTGCACACCCAGACCTAAAGTCTTTCTTAAAGTGCCCATGTCTTCTGCGGAGCCCGTCTATCCCCATGGTCCTTACGGAGTCCCCAGCATCCTCTACGGACTACGAGAAAAAGATTTAGCGGTAGGTTTAAAATCTTATTTTTTTCTTCTTCAGTTTCTACTTTTTTGCTTGGAAAAGCTCTAACACTCTGGTCAGCATACAGAGCAGCTGTATTCACTTGACACTCCTTACCTACACACAGGTGGACCCCAATAAATTATTTAAGTGACTTGTGAAGAAAGTCACATAAGGGAAATCTAATACCGTTATAGCATGGGGTTGAATACTAATGCAATCACTTTTTATTGTTAAACTTAAAAAATATTCCAATTTAATTTTTTAGGCACATTATAAAGTGCCCTGTTACATAGCAAAATGTGAAAAAGCTCAAGGTGGTGAATACCCTTTATAGCCACTGTAAATAATAAGGCAGTGGTTCCCAAACATGGTCTCGAAGGCACCCTTACAGTCCAGGGGCTATATTAACTAATGTTCGATTTTGGGTTTTGGATGATTTTTGCATTCAAGTTTGCATTTGGAGATTTGGAGGTAAAATCGAATATAACCCATATCAGCAAAATATCGGTACTTTCACATAGACAAACCTAGGATCCCCTGATTAACTAACATTCAAACAGAAAATCGAACTACAAATCCCTAAAATAACAGACAGGCGATTTTAGCTTCTAGACAACGATCTATTCCTTACAGCCTCATTATGATGCCTATAAAAGCAGAGATGACGGACGCTATGCTGATGTTTTTGCAATTAAGCGAATGCGCCCAAGTCTAACAGTGATGCCACTTGCAGCGTTTATTTTTATCTAGAGTGACTGACAGCATTGATAGGAGAGTGGTGGCAAAAACTGTCATTCTTGGGGAGTTTCGTTCGGTGCGTCTGCAAATCCGTACTAAAGCAGCGTGTCTCTGGCATCTCTGTTCAGGATGCCATGCTGCGTGGCCGTTCACGTAATTGAGCTGCTGGTTACCGAAGGATCTGTGTGTGCGCTGGGAATGAGAACGCAGTTGCTTTGCCTTTGCGAGGATTCCAGTCGGTGTCTCTGTACTTTTCAGGGCTGCTGGGTTTTTAAAATAACTTCACACATCCTCAATGTGTAGAAACACAGCTGCAATCGCCATAGCGTCAGTCAGTGAATGAGGCCAGCTATTAATACTGTAAAGGGTCTATTTGACAGGTCCAAATTACGGGATTTTAGATGTTTGTATCCATTTTAAAAGAAACCGAGAAACACTTGAGGGTTTGTGTACATCTCTAATAAAAATGGCTGTAGGATTTATGGGCCTCATTGAGAGATGGATGCAGTGCACTGTGGGCCTAGTTCAGACTGGATCACTGCAGTGGCAGCAATTGCAGACTGAATTCTTATGTGGCATGCACAAACCGGGAGCCCAGTGAGATGCTAACAGCATCTCTGGGCTGCGATCGCCTCTACCTGATTGACAGGCAGAGGCGGTCGCATGGCAGGTGTGGGCGTGCCAACTCCATTCAAATGCCGTTGGCGGGACGCGGTCCAGACAACGCATGTGTGTCTGTACTGTTGAGGGGGGGAGACACGGCTGTGTGACGTCACATGTAGCCGCTACGACCTGGGACACTGCAAGTAGCGGCCCGCCAACGCACAGGAGCTGGCAGGTAGCTACTCGCCAGGTGCAAAAGTATCGCTGCCGTGCAACTGTGAAGGGGGGGTTTGGACCTGTGCTGGGCGCTCCCCCACATGTCAGAGTAAATGATCGTAGAGGGCTGGTAAGTGATCTAGGGATCTATTCATGAAGCAGTGAAAAGTGTGGAGAAGTGAGCCAGTGGAGAAGTTGCCCATAGCAACCAATGGGTTCACTATGGTATGCCGGCGGTCGGGCTCCCGGCGACCAGCATACCGGCGCCGGGAGGCCGACCGCTGGCTTACCGAGTGTGGCCAGCGCGAATGAGCCCCTTGCGGGATCGCTGCGCTCGCCACACTACGGGCACGGTGGCGCGCTCTGCGCGCCATGCTATTTTATTCTCCCTCCAGGGGGGTCGTGGACCCCCACGAGGGGGAATAAGTGTCGGTATGCCGGCTGTCGGGATCCCGGCGCCGGTTTACTGTGCGCTGGTATCCCGTCAGTCGGCATACTGAAGACCACCCCAACCAATCACCATTGAAGTAATATTTAGAATTTGCATAATATACAATTGCACGGATCAGCTGATTGGTTGCCATGGGCAACTTCTATGCAGGCTCACCACTCTTTTCACAGCTTCATGAATAGACTCCAAAGGGGTATATTTACTAAGCCTTGGATAGAGATAAATTGGATGAAGATAAGGTACCAGTCAACCAGCTCCTGTCATTTTTAAAACCCAGTCTGTGACATTGCAGATAGGAGCTGATTGGCTGGTACTTTATCTCTGCCCACTTTATCTCCATCTAAGGCTTAGTAAATTGATCTAAAAGAGTGTATAATTCTACCTCAGTACTATACTCTCCAGTACTTAAAGCAATGACTAAATGGTCCCCCGCTTAGAGAGCTGCAACAAGCCCTACCAGCAAAGAGTGTCACATCAAGCCCAATCATTGTGATAATGGCTGGCATATGGACTAGTGCAAGGCTGTAACTAGGTGTGTGCGGAGAGGGCACTGCACATAGGTTAGGAGGCACTGTTGGCAGCACTTGTCAATTATCAGTTTTAATTAATTTTACTTGCATCTTCCCTCCGTTTTGAAGCCCAACATCTCCGAACCACCAGTCTCCTACCCTAACCCCTCCTGTCACTAATACCTATACAACATTCAAGAACTCAACTTGAGATTTCTTTGTTATTCAATCACACTGTTACATTTCAAGATGCTGACATACCCGGGATTCAAACCTATTGACTGTGGCATTGCAGTCTGACAAACATTCATTGAGCTATCTGCCCTTGCATAGAAAGGTAGATCATTTTAAGCTAGAGAATTCTAACTATTTGAAACTTATCTTGTACTTTGTAAATAAAAAAAAAAAAAAAAAAAAAGATTAGCATTGCGGCTGAGCTGGTCTATGTAGTGTGTGGCTGGAAGAGATTGGATGTGTGGCTGCACACTACATAGATCTGCTTTATTGCAATGATTATTTTTTTACAAAGTAACAGTAGCTTCATCTAATGTTCATAGTTTTTTTTATGTAGGATCAAATAGCTCAATGAGTAGTGTATGTGTTTAGAATTCAGGTTATAGGTTTGAATCCAGGTTATGGCAGTAAAGAAGAGGCATCATAGCATGGGCTTTCTCTGGGATCAATTTGGTCATGCCCCTTCCCCACGAGGCATGCGCCTTATGTCCCTATTGGACAAAGGGGGGGGGGGGGGGGGGTAGTGTGGGGGTACCAATTCTCTTTCTGGCACAGGACACCAAAAAGTCTAGTTAGGGCTCTGGACTAGTGCAATAGGGGCCGACACTGAGAAACCTTACATTACATATTCCTGCTATCTACTTTAATACCAAACATCATAGATTACATAGTGTTCCCCACTCTTATATATCCCAACACTCACTATATCAGTCATGCTGCCGAATATTTACTTCCAAAACCAACTTCTACTGCCAAACTGTTATGCAAGAGGCACTGACCAAGTTACTACAGCATTGTAAAAATGGAAAATATGGGTAGACAATAAAAGTGATCTTGGCCAGGTGTCACCGTGACCAAGGTTTCATGCTCTATTGAATTAAGACAGATCCTCCCTTCAAGTAAATGTACTTGAACTGTAGGTATATTGGGATTTCCTCCAAAAACAACATTCTTATCTTTTATGTAGCAGGATTCAAGATCCAGACTTTGCCCAGAGCACTTATAGTAAGTGTGCACTTAAAAATAAAGTTGAAGCTTTTTTTTTTGTCCTTTGAAACATAACCACAAGTGTGACATGATATGTAGACCATTCGACATATCGTCGACATTCATCACGTAGACAGTGATGAAATGTCATTCCTGTTCGCCCAGTGGTGAGTTACCTGCTTACAGCTGCAGCGGCGTCTTCCAGGTCCTAGCAGTCATGTGACACCACTTCAGATTCAGATCTAGAAATAATCTGGCATTCCAGTATTTTTGTCCTATCTAGAGCCTAGCCCTTATCCACCCCTACCCTCAAAAGCTGAAGACAGGGCATGGAGAAAAACGCAATACGGAGGCTACCAAGAAGACTAAAGCTGGCCCATATTAGACCAACTCCTGCAACCATACAACTAACACCGTGCTCCACACACCTAACCAATTTTCTCTAACGTCCTAGTGGATGCTGGGGACTCCGTAAGGACCATGGGGAATCGACGGGCTCCGCAGGAGACAGGGCACTTTAAGAAAGAATTTGGATACTGGTGTGCTCTGGCTCCTCCCTCTATGTCCCTCCTCCAGACCTCAGTTTGAATCTGTGCCCGGACGAGCTGGGTGCTACTTAGTGAGCTCTCCTGAGCTTGCTATAAGAAAGAATTTTGTTAGGTTTTTTTATTTTCAGAGAGATCTGCTGGCAACAGACTCTCTGCAGCGTGGGACTGAGGGGAGAGAAGCAGCCCTACTCACTGAAGATAGGTCCTGCTTCTTAGGCTACTGGACACCATTAGCTCCAGAGGGATCGTACACAGGATCTCACCCTTTGTCGTCCGATCCAGGAGCCTCGCCGCCGTCCACCACCTCGCAGAGCCGGAAGAAAGAAGCCGGTGAAAGAAGCAAGAAGACTTCGAAATCGGCGGCAGAAGACTCCAGTCTTCACTGATGTAGCGCACAGCACTGCAGCTGTGCGCCATTGCTCCCACATTAAACCCACATACTCCGGTCACTGTAGGGTGCAGGGCGCAGGGGGGCGCCCTGGGCAGCAATTAGAAACCTCTTTGGCAAAAGTTTGCATAATATACAGTTGGGCACTGTATATATGTATGAGCCCCCGCCAAAATTGTACATGAAAGCGGGACAGAAGCCCGCCGTCGAGGGGGCGGGGCTTCTTCCTCAGCATCTCACCAGCGCCATGTTTTTTCTCCACAGCACCGCTGCGAGGAAGCTCCCCAGTCTCTCCCCTGCAGTTACACGGTAGAAGAGGGTAAAAAGAGGGGGGAAAGCACATAATTAGGCGCAAAAAATCTATATAAACAGCAGCTACTGGGTTAACATTAAATTACTGTGTTACTCCTGGGTTAATAGCGCTGGGGTGTGTCCCTGCATACTCTCTCTCTGTCTCTCCAAAGGGCCTTATGGGGGAATTGTCTTAAGATGAGCATTCCCTGAGTGTGTGGTGTGTCGGTACGTGTGTGTCGACATGTCTGAGGTAAAAGGCTCCCCTAAGGAGGAGATAGAGCAAATGTGTGTGTGTGAGGGTGTCTCCGTCGACAACGCCGACACCTGTTTGGATATGTGTAATTAAGTGCTAAGGTGAATTTATTGCACAAAAGATTAGAGAACACACAGGAAATCTACCCATGTCTGTCCCTATGTTGCAGAGACCTTCAGAGTCTCTCAATGCTCACTATCCAAAATAATAGACACTGATATCGACACGGAGGTTGACTCCAGTGTCGACTACGATAATGCAAAGTTACAGCCAAAATGGCAGAAAAGTATTCAATATATGATTATTGTAATAAAAGATGATTTGCATATCACTGATGACTCATCTGTCCCTGACACAAGGGTACACATGTTTAAGGGGAAGAAAGCTGAGGTAAATTTCCCTCCTCTCATGATGAAAAAGAGCGGGAATCTCCAGACAAGAGACTGCAGACTCCCTCCCACAAAGAATTCTCAGGCAGTATCCTTTCCCCACTAGGGCCAGGATAGGATGGGAATCTTCCCCTAGGGTGTAACGTTTGCCCAAAAGGTAGCCCTGACGTAACAGCTATTCTCAGGGATCCTGCAGATAGCGTGCACATTCTGGTACACTACTCAGACCGGCGATTGTGTCGGCATGGGTTTATAGCGCTGTGGCAGCGTGGACAGGTAACTTATCAGCAGAGATTGAGACCCTAGTATGTAGATATATATATATGTATATATAGAGATATATATATATATATATATATATATTAAAGATGCTGTCTTGAGAGATATATATATATATAACATGCCCAAAGAGACATGAGTATACTGGGTCCTAGAGTCAAAGCTATGTCGATTTCTGCTTGACGTGTCCTGTAGAATATGCAATGGACAGATGATGCCGACTTAAGAGGCATATGGAAGGCTGAGGATTGTGTGGAGAAGGGTTCTCGGACCTGGTCTCCACAGCTATAGCTGGTAATTCTGATATTTTGCCTTATATTCCTGCACAGCCTAGGAAAGCACGACATTATCAAATGCAGCCTTTCGAACAAAGAAACAAGAAAGTCCGAGGTGCGTCCTTTCTTGCCAGAGGCGGGGGCAGAGGAAAGAAGCTGCACAACACAGCTAGTTCCCAGGAACAGAAGTCCTCCCCGGCCTCTACAAAAATCCACCGCATGTCGCTGGGGCTCCACAGGCGGAGCTAGGCCCGGTGGGGGCACGCCTTCGTAAGTTCAGCCACAAGTGGGTTCACTCCCTGTTAGATCCCTGGGCAATAGATATTGTGTCTCAGGGATACAAGCTGGACTTTGAGAAGATGCCCCCTCACCGACGGCCCTGCCGGCTTCCCCCCACGAGAGGGAAACAGTGTTAACTGCGATTCACAAATTGTATCTTCAACAGGTGGTGGTCAAGGTTCCCCTCCTTCAACAAGGAGGGGGTTATTATTCGACCATGTGGTAGTCCCGAAACCGGACGGTTCGGTCAGACCCATATTGAATTTAAAATCCCTGAACATATACCTGAAAAGGTTCAAGTTCAAGATGGAATCGCTAAGAGCGGTCATTGCAAGCCTGAAAGGGGGAGATTTTATGGTGACTCGGGACATAAAGGATGCATACCTTCATGTCCCCATTTATCCACCTCATCAGGCGTACCTCAGAATTGCGGTACGGGATTGTCATTACCAATTTCAGACGTTGCCGTTTGGTCTCTCCACGGCCCCGAGAATGTTCACCAAGGTAATGGCGGAAATGATGGTGCTCCTGTAGAAGCAAGGTGTCACTATTATCACGTACTTGGACGATCTCCTCATAAAAGCGAGATCAAGAGAGCAATGGCTGAACAGCATATCACTTTCTCTGGAAGTGTAACGGCAACACGGCTGGATTCTATATATTCCAAAGTCGCATTTGGTTCCTACAGCTCATCTGCCTCTCCTAGGCATGATCCTAGACACAGACCAGAAAAGGGTTTATCTCCCGGTAGAGAGAGCTCAGGAGCTCGTGACACTGGTCAGGAATCTATTAAAACCAAAACAGGTGTCAGTGCATCACTGCACTCGAGTCCTGGGAAGAATGGTGGCATCATACGAGGCCATTCCCTTCGGCAGGTTCCATGCGAGGACCTTCCAATGGGACTTACTGGACAAGTGGTCCGGATCGCATCTTCAGATGCATCGGTTAATCACCCTATCCCCCAGGGCCAGGGTGTCTCTCCTGTGGTGGCTGCAGAGTGCTCACCTGGTCGCAGATTCGGCATTCAGGACTGGGTCCTGGTGACCACGGATGCAAGCCTCCGAGGGTGGGGGGCAGTCGCATAGGGAAGAAATTTCCAAGGGCTGTGGTCAAGTCAGGAGACTTGCCTTCACATCAACATCCTGGAACTAAGGGCCATATACAACGCCCTACGTCAAGCGGAGTCCCTGCTTCGCGACCAACCGGTTCTGATTCAGTCAGACAATATCACCGCAGTGGCTCATGTAAACCGCCAAGGCGGCACAAGGAGCAGGGTGGCGATGGTAGAAGCCACCAGAATTCTTCGCTGGGCGGAGAATCACGTAAGAGCACTGTCAGCAGTGTTCATTCCGGGAGTGGACAACTGGGAAGCATACTTCCTCAGTAGGCACGACCTCCACCCGGGAGAGTGGGGACTTCATGAAGAAGTCTTCACGCAGATTGCAAGGCGGTGGGAACTGCCACAGGTGGACATGATGGCATCCCGCCTCAACAAAAAGCTACAGAGATATTGCGCCAGGTCAAGAGACCCTCAGGCGATAGCTGTAGACGCACCAGTCGGTTTATGTATTTCCTCCTCTTCCTCTCATACCAAAGGTGCTGAGGATAATAAGAAAAAGAAGAGTGAGAACAATACTCATTGTTCCGGATTGGCCAAGAAGGACTTGGTATCCGGATCTGCAAGAAATGCTCACAGAGGACCCATGGCCTCTGCCTCTAAGACAGGACTTGTTGCAACAGGGGCCCTGTCTGTTCCAAGACTTACCGTGGCTGCGTTTGATGGCATGGCGGTTGAACGCCGGATCCTAGCAGAAAAAGGCATTCCGGATGAGGTTATTCCTACGCTGATAAAGGCTAGGAAGGACGTGACGGCTAAACATTATCACCGCATATGGCGAAAATATGTTGCTTGGTGTGAGGCCAGGAATGCCCCTACGGAGGAATTCCAGCTGGGCCGTTTCCTTCACTTCCTACAGTCGGGAGTGACTTTGGGCCTGAAATTGGGTTCCATTAAGGTCCAGATTTCGGCTCTATCCATTTTCTTTCAAAAAGAACTGGCTTCTCTTCCTGAAGTCCAGACGTTTGTAAAGGGAGTGCTGCATATTCAGCCCCCTTTTGTGCCTCCAGTGGCACCTTGGGATCTTAACGTGGTGTTGAGTTTCCTGAAGTCACACTGGTTTGAGCCACTCAAAACCGTGGAGTTAAAATTTCTCACGTGGAAGGTGGTCATGCTATTAGCCTTGGCTTCAGCTAGGCGTGTGTCAGAATTAGCGGCTTTGTCACATAAAAGCCCCTGTCTGGTTTTCAATATGGACAGGGCAGAATTGCGGACCCGTCCACAATTTCTGCCAAAAGTGGTGTCATCCTTTCATATGAACCAACCTATTGTGGTGCCTGTGGCTACTCGTGACTTGGAGGATTCCGAGTTACTAGATGTGGTCAGGGCTTTGAAGGTTTATGTAGCCAGAACGGCTAGGGTCAGGAAAACAGAATCTTTGTTTATCCTGTATGCTTCCGACAAGCTTGGGGCGCCTGCTTCAAAGCAAACTATTGCTCGCTGGATCTGTAACACGATTCAGCAGGCTCATTCTGCGGCTGGGTTGCCACTGCCTAAATCAGTTAAGGCCCATCCCACAAGGAAGGTGGGCTCTTCTTGGGCGGCTGCCCGAGGGGTCTCGGCATTACAGCTTTGCCGAGCAGCTACTTGGTCAGATTCAAACACCTTTGCAAAGTTCACAAGTTTGATACCCTGGCTGAGGAGGACCTTGTGTTTGCTCATTCGGTGCTGCAGAGTCATCCGCACTCTCCCGCCCGTTTGGGAGCTTTGGTATAATCCCCATGGTCCTTACGGAGTCCCCAGCATCCACTAGGACGTTAGAGAAAATAAGATTTTACTTACCGGCAAATCTATTTCTCGTAGTCCGTAGTGGATGCTGGGCGCCCGTCCCAAGTGCGGACTTCTTCTGCAACATATTTTCGCCATATACGGTGATAATGTTGTGCTGTCACGTCTTTCCTAGCCTTTATCAGCGTAGGAATCACTTCATCTGGAATGCCCTTTTCCGTTAGGATCCGGCGTTCAACCGCCATGCCGTCAAACGCAGCCGCGTTAAGTCTTGGAACAGACAGGGCCCCTGCTGTAAAAGGTCCTGTCTGAGAGGCAGAGGCCATGAATCCTCTAAGATCATTTCTTGTAGTTCTGGGTACCAAGGTCTTCTTGGCAAATCCGGAACGATGAGTATAGTTCTTACTCCTCTCTTTCTTATTATCCTCAGTACCTTGGGTCTGAGAGGAAGAGGAGGGAACACATAAACCGACTGGAACACCCACAGTGTCACTAGTGCGTCCACAGCTATCGCCTGAGGGTCCCTTGACCTGGCGCAATATTTTTTTAGCTTTTTGTTGAGGAGGGACGCCATCATGTCCACCTGTGGCCGTTCCCAACGGTTTACAATCTGCGTGAAGACTTCTGGATGAAGTCCCCACTCTCCCGGGTGGAGGTCGTGCCTGCTGAGGAAGTCTGCTTCCCAGTTGTCCACTCCCGGAATGAACACTGCTGACAGTGCTAGCACGTGATTTTCCGCCCATCGGAGAATCCTTGTGGCTTCTGCCATCGCCATCCTGCTTCTTGTGCCGCCCTGGTGGTTTACATGGGCGACCGCCGTGATGTTGCCTGATTGAATCAGCACTGGTTGGTTTTGAAGCAGGGGCTCTGCTTGACTCAGGGCGTTGTAAATGGCCCTTAGTTCCAGTATATTTATGAGTAGTGAAGTCTCCTGACTTGACCACTGTCCTTAGAAGTTCCTTCCCTGAGTGACTGCCCCCCATCCTCGGAGGCTTGCGTCCGTGGTCACCAGGACCCAGTCCTGTATGCCCAATCTGCAGCCCTCGAGAAGATGAGCACTCTGCAGCCACCACAGCAGAGACACCCTGACCCTTGGGGACAGGGTGATCAACCGATGCATCTGAAGATGCGATCCGGACCACTTGTCTAACAGATCCCACTGAAAGATCCTTGCATGGAACCTGCCGAAGGGAATTGCTTCGTAAGAAGCCACCATCTTTCCCAGGACTCGCGTGCAGTGATGCACCGACACCTGTTTTGGTTTCAGGAGGTCCCTGACCAGAGATGACAATTCCTGGGCCTTCTCCACCGGGAGAAACACCTTCTTCTGTTCTGTGTCCAGAATCATGCCCAGGAAGAGCAGACGCGTTGCAGGAATCAGCTGCGACTTTGGGATATTCAGAATCCAGCCGTGCTGTTGCAACACTTCCCGAGAGAGTGCTACGCTGACTAACAACTGCTCTCTGGACCTCGCCTATATAAGGAGATCGTCCAAGTACGGGATAATTATAACTCCCTTCTTCCGAAGGAGTATCATTTCGGCCATTACCTTGGTAAATACTCTCGGTGCCGTGGACAGACCAAACGGCAACGTCTGGAATTGGTAATGACAATCCTGTACCACAAACCTGAGGTACTCCTGGTGAGGTGGGTAAATGGGGACATGCAAGTAAGCATCCTTGATGTCCAGCGACACCATAAAATCCCCCTCTTCCAGGCTTGCAATAACCGCCCTGAGCGATTCCATTTTGAACTTGAACTTCCTTATATAAGTGTTCAAGGATTTTAAATTCAGAATGGGTCTCACCGAACCGTCTGGTTTCGGTACCACAAACATTGTGGAATAGTAACCCCGTCCCTGTTGAAGGAGGGGAACCTTGATTATCACCTGCTGGAGGTACAGCTTGTGAATTACCGCCAGTACTACCTCCCTTTCCCTGGGAGCAGCTGGCAAGGCTGATTTGAGGTAACGGCGAGGGGGAGTCGCCTCGAACTCCAGCTTGTATCCCTGAGATACAATTTGTACAGCCCAGAGATCCACTTGTGAGCGAACCCACTGGTTGCTGAAGTTTCGGAGACGCGCCCCCACCGCACCCGGCTCCGCCTGTGGAGCCCCAGCGTCATGCGGTGGACTTAGAGGAAGCGGGGGAGGATTTTTGTTCCTGGGAACTGGCTGCCTGGTGCAGCTTCTTTCCTCTACCCCTGCCTCTGGGCAGAAAGGATGCGCCTCTGATCTGCTTGCCTTTCTGAGGCCGAAAGGACTGTACATGATAATACGGTGCATAATACTCTCCTGGCAGAAATGGACATTGCATTAATTCTAGATGCCAGCAGGCAAATGTCCCTCTGTGCATCCCGCATATATAAGACGACGACTTTTATATGTTCTATGGTTAGCAAAATAGTATCCCTGTCGAGGGAATCAATGTTGTCTGACAGGGTATCAGACCATGCGGCTGCAGCACTACACATCCATGCTGAAGCAATAGCAGGTCTCAGTATAGTACCTGAGTGTGTATACACAGACTTCAGGATAGCTTCCTGCTTTCTATCCGTAGGCTCCTTTAAGGCAGCCGTATCCTGAGACGGCAGTGCCACCTTTTTTGATAAGCGTGTGAGCGCCTTGTCCACCCTAGGGGATGTTTCCCAACGTAACCTGTCCGTTGGCGGGAAAGGGTATGCCATTAGTAACCTCTTAGAAATCACTAGTTTCTTATTGGGGGAACTCCACGCTTCCTCACACAATTCATTTAATTCATCAGATGGGGGAAAAGTCACTGGCTGCTTTTTCTCCCCAAACATAATACCCTTCTTGGTAGTAACCGGGTTAATATCAGAAATGTGCAATACATTTTTCATTGCAGTAATTATGCATCGGATGACTTTTGTAGACTGTGCATTTGTCTCATCCTCATCTACACTGGAGTCAGACTCCGTGTCGACATCTGTGTCTACCATCTGAGCTAGCGGGCGTTTATGAGCCCCTGATGGCCTCTGAGACGCCTGGGCAGGCGCGGGCTGAGATCCCGGCTGTCCCAAGGCTGCTGCGTCATCGAACCTTTTATGTAAGGAGTTGACACTGTCTGTTAAGACCTTCCACATATCCATCCAATCCGGTGTCGACCCCGTCGGGGGCGACACCACACTTATCTGCCCTTGCTCCGCCTCCACGTAACACTCCCCATCAAACATGTCGACACAGCCGTACCGACACACCGCACACACACAGGGAATGCTCTGAGGACAGGACCCCACAAAGTCCTTTGGGGAGACAGAGAGAGAGAGTATGCCAGCACACACCACAGCGCTATATAACACAGGGATTTACACTATAATGAGTGATTTTTCCCAATAGCTCTTACTTGCCTACCTGACCCTCTCCATGGGGGAGAAAATGCTCTGTTCCTGGACTTTCCTGGTAATGTATGATTGCCATCACCTGTGGTGAGCTAGGTAATTTATAAGAAAGGTGTTTCATCACAGGTGATAGCAATCATACATTACCAGGAAAGTCCAGGAACAGAGCATTTTCTCCCTCATGGAGAGGGTCAGGTAGGCAAGTATGCAATAGCTGCTTATTATCTTATTTGCGCCTAAATTTATGTGCCCCCCCTCTCTTTTTTACCCTTCTTGTACAGGATACTGCAGGGGAGAGCCTGGGGAGCGTCCTTCCAGCGGAGCTGTGAAGAGAAAATGGCGCTGGTGTGCTGAGGAAGAAGGCCCCGCCACCTCAGCGGCAGGCTTCTCCCGCGTTTTGTATAGCTTAATGGCGGGGTTTTTTGCACATATACAGTTTTCCAGACTGTATTATGTGCATAATGTGCCAAAAAGTATTCTTATTGCTGCCCAGGGCGCCCCCCCCAGCGCCCTGCACCCTACAGTGACCGGAGTGTGCGGTGTGCAGTGGGAGCAATGGCGCACAGCTGCAGTGCTGTGCGTTACCTTAATGAAGACCGGAGTCTTCTGCTGCCGATTTCATCTCCTTCTGTCTTCTGGCTCTGCAAGGGGGACAGCGGCGTGGCTCCGGGAACGGACGATCGAGGTCAGGCCCTGTGTTCGAACCCTCTGGAGCTAATGGTGTCCAGTAGCCTAAGAAGCACAAGCTAGCTGCACGCAGGTAGGTTTGCTTCTCTCCCCTCAGTCCCACGTAGCAGTGAGTCTGTTGCCAGCAGATCTCACTGAAAATAAAAAACCTAACATACTTTCTTTCTAGCAAGCTCAGGAAAGCCCACTAGGAGCACCCAGCTCTGGCCGGGCACAGATTCTAACTGAGGTCTGGAGGAGGGGCATAGAGGGAGGAGCCAGTGCACACCAGATAGTACCTAATCTTTCTTTTAGAGTGCCCAGTCTCCTGCGGAGCCCGTCTATTCCCCATGGTCCTTACGGAGTTCCCAGCATCCACTAGGACGTCAGAGAAAAAACTTTTGCATGTCAATTTATTTCAATAAAACTGTTTTTGTTTTTTTTTTACTTCCTCACCATACGTTTGTTAAACAAATTGTAGAAGTTGGGTCTACAGGTCCCAACTTAGTTAGGCTGCCAAGGCAAGCGGACAAATGAAGAACCACAAGTACAAGTTTCCCTAGTGCCTGTACTTCAATATGACATGCAGTGATTTTTTTAATTTTGTTAGTGCCAGGGGTCACTTAGATCCGGATGATCAGAGAGCCTCCCATAGTGCTGTGCTGTACTGGGGGGGGGAGAATACACAGTGGCAGCTGTACTGGCTAGCTAGGTGTGACTTATCCATTAGGCTGAAACCTAGGGAAGTTTTACACGGGTGTGGTATGCGTGACCGGCGGTCAGCATGCAGACGCTAGGATCCCAGGAGCGGAATCCCGGTGGAGGGTGGCGAGTGCAGCAGGCCCCTTGCGGGCTAGGTGGCAACCTACGTCGCTATGGATCCTATTCCTACTCTAAGGGTGTTGTGGACACCCACGAGTGAGAATAGTCAGGATTGTGAGGGGGCGGGATGTAGGGGGAGGTTATGTGACCGTCTGTCACATAACTATATCCTGCTGTACACAGCGTAAACAGATTAACAAACAGCAATGAGCAGTAACATCCATTTGTTCACTCAGAGATGACACCAAAATACAAGAACTTTGTCATGCAGGTGAATAACTGTTTGAAGTATCCGAGTAATCAAAACATGAGGGAAGGGGAGAGGAGTGGGAGAGAAAGAAAGTTGAGGAAGGGAAGACAGGGAAGTGTTAGTAAGGGAGAAGGGTGGAGAGCTGTTGGCGCGGACTGCATACAGCCGAAACTATAGATCACTATTGTGTGCAGGGAGACCCATCAATTATTTTTTGCACCGTTGGGCTCCAATGGTTAAAGGCATTTTGCACTTATATTCAACTGATGTTTGTCCTGGGGGGAGACAGAGGACCAATAACACATAGGTACTGTTTTAAAAGAGAAAAGGAATAATGATTACGCTGTGAGAAAAGAGGCCAGCAGATTTATTTTATCTGGGTATTGGTGTCTGTGCGATACTGACAGTGTAAATGATGGCATAAGCTCTGCTTCCCAATCATCGCGCGCCACTGCAGCCACCGACAGGGATATCCCAGGCTGACAGGGGCAGCCCCTGTAGTACTGGACGGAGAAAAAAAATTAATTAGGCAAACATTAGGTGAATTGCCAAATTATCGTTACAACTGGCCAATAAGAACCCAGTCCTTTCAAGAGGTTGCGAAAACACTAGAAAATGCTACATATTATTAGTAATTGCTGAAACAGTAGGCACACAACAATACTGTGTTGGGCAGTACGGATGGTGTAATGGTTAAAGCACTGAGGTCATGGGTTCGGTGAGTTACTGCAGCTAAAGGATTCCGGCGGGGCTATTCAATTATCCCCATAAGCCAGCACTTATCGGCGATTCTGGTTTGCGTTCCTCAGGCACGTTAAGCAGAATTCTCAGTAATCAGCCCCCAGAGACCAGTTATCGGACCCAAACACATGGGTCCGTGATGTTATCACGGATCCCGTGTGTTATTGGGCAATAACGGATGAGCTACCACATGGTAAAAACGGGCTGCAATTGGATAGCCAGATAGCGTTATCGGGCTAAAAAGCAAAGCCATTATTACCGTGCGGTAACTCACCACACCTAATAGGATATTGGCCCTAATGTGCATTTTGAACAGCCTTCCTTGTATATTGTACATGGTTCTAAATGGCACGTGTAATTCTCTGTCTCAGTGAGAAGGTGTGTCTTAGCGAGGTGGTGTGCATACAGATCAGAAGGGCCACCCTGTGCTGTAGTCACCTTTGCTTTATATGGGATAATAGTCACATTGGGCCTGATTTACTGTATGTTCAAATCTAAATCTCTGCACATGTTACATCTGCCCACCTGCAGTGCAGAATGACTTTGCCCAGTTGCTTGTTTTTTTGCTTTACTTACAAACATGAATCTGGGCCATTGTGAAATGTAACTGTCTCTAAATTGAGATATTAATCATCACTAATATTATAATTGTGTTTCAAAACATCTCATTTATTAGTACCTCGCTGGTTTGTTTACTGTACAACTGCAATTTGGTTTTCACTAAAATATCAAGTTAATGTAATTAAAGATAGCTTTATTATTAAAAGTATTTCTCTGGAATGGTCTCCTAGTACTTGCGGGAGACTTTAATTCAGTAGATGACCCAATGATTGATAAACAGCCTGCCCCACAGAACCCTTCATCAGCTTCTTACACACAAAGACATTTCCTCAAGACAACACTACAACTTAGTGACATTTGGAGGCTCTTTAACCCAACCGACCATTCCTTCACCTTTTTTTCGGCAGTACATGGCTCATGGTCTAGAATAGACTCCTTTCTCATAGGTGATCCCTTGGTGTCGCGTGTTCTAAAAGTAGACATCCATAACATCCTGGTCTCCGACCATGCCCCAATTACACTTCACCTCGCCAGATCTACGTCAGCTGGGAACTTTAAGCCTTGGAGATTCCCGACTTACTTATATAATTCGGAAGACTTTCGTCTTTTTCTAACAAATAGTTGGATGACTTTTACTGACGACAACATTGATTTTTGGGAGAAACCAACTATATTCTGGGGAGCATCTAAGGCTACTATGAGAGGAAGCATAATGGAGTATATCTCCAAACGGAAAAAGAAAGTCTCTGCGCAATACCAAGCTCTTCATGCTTCATTAACGGCTGCTTTGCGTACATACATAGACCTCCCTTCCCCAGATGATAGACAGACATACACACATGCAAGACAGATGTTGGATGATTTTCTGCTGTCCCAGGCACAGCGTGATCTGACTTTCTCAAAATCTAAATACTTTCGGTGGGGCAACAAAACCGGACGATTGTTAGCCACCATGTCCAAATTGAGCGCCCCAAAGAGATTGATTACCGCCATTAAAGACCCGAACTCGTCTTCAATTGACACAACAACCTCACGTATCCTAGCACACTTCGAAGCATACTTTTCTAATTTGTACGATGCACGTCCATTTGACCAGACATTACATGACAGTATTTTGTCTGAAGCAAACCTTCCCAAATTGTCTAGTTCACAAAATGAAGTATTCAAACAGGATATCACACTTGAAGAAATAACTAATGCTATTTCGAAGCTAAAATTACATAAATCACCAGGCCCAGATGGGTTATCCAACGAATATTACAAAATACTTCAGGGACACATAGCACCTGCTTTGGGTGAACTGTTTAACGAAATTCTACACAACAGTACATTTTTTCCTCATTTCAATAACTCACACACAATCATGATCCCGAAACCACAGCGTGATCCCCAGCAAATTGATTCGTATAGACCAATTACGCTACTTAATACAGACATTAAAATACTAACCAAAATTGTGGCGGATAGACTCCAGCTGCTGCTCCCGCAGATTCTCACTGATCACCAGCTGGGATTTGTTCGCCATAAACATCTAGTCAAAGGAATTCGAACAACGATAGCAGCGGTGGTAAAATCTCATGGAGAATCACACACCCAAAATATTCTTTTAAATCTAGATACGACCAAAGCGTTTGATACTGTTTTATGGCCACATTTGTTTGGAATTCTTCATGCACGGCAATTTGATCCAGTGTTCATTAATCTTATAAAATACATCTATACTACTCCCTCCACCTCTCTGATAATAAACGGATACAGTAGTAACCCTATAGTGATGTCTAGGGGCACCAGACAGGGTTGCCCCCTTTCCCCTATTTTATTTAACTTAGCTATAGATCCATTGCTTAGACTTTTTCAAGGTGGAGATTACTTTAGGGGAATTCAGATTGGTCAAAGAGAAATAAAGTTGACCGCTTTTGCAGACGACATTTTGCTGTTTGTTGGGGACCCAGCAGAATCCCTGGATAAGATATTTTCTCTTTTGGCTAAATATGGACGGGTATCCGGCTTCGAAGTCAACACGTCTAAATCGGTGGCGCTTCGTCTTGGAACTCCCTCCTCTCGCGTTTCTTTTAAATCCACTATCCCAATAATGTGGGCACATCAACACTTCACTTACCTTGGGGTTAAAATCTCACATAATCCTTTTCTCCTCTACAGTCTCAACTTTTCCACTGTTATTCGCTCTATAGCAACAGAGTTAGACGGGTGGAAGGGGCTATGGTTGTCATACTTAGGTAGAGCGAACCTTATTAAAATGATTTCATTCCCAAAATTAATGTTTTTAATACAGGCACTCCCTTATGTGATCTCGAATAAAGATGCAAAGTCGATTAACCGTAGTTTTAGACAATTTATTTGGAAGGGCAAACATCCGAGGATAGGACTAAACAAGCTACAACAAATGAAAAATAATGGGGGGATAAACTTTCCTGACGTCCAATTATACTCATATGCAGCGCACACCAGATACATTAAAGATTGGCTAAATGGCCGAGATCTTTATGCGAACACATCACTAGAAAAGGAATTCTTGGTTGGAATTAACCTTACAAGTTTTCTTCATGTATATGACTGCGAAATTTCACCGGAAATACGTGATAACCCATTGCTCTGGCACACTAGGAAAACTTGGCATGTACTAAGACATAAATTTGGATTAAATGCATATAAATCTCTCTTTCTCACCTTTGTAGATAATCCTGAATTTCAGAATGGGCAGGCTTCCCACCCATTTTTTAGTTGGCAGGCCCAGGGTGTGAGGACTGTGAGAGATTTGGTCTGTGCATCGGCAAGGAGGCCTTCCACGTTCCGGGATGCTGGGGAACGCCATCCCTGGATGGCGGCCCACCCTATTGCATTCTTACAGGCCCAACACTATATTAGCTCTATTATACGGCCTTTCACAATGTTGGACTGGAACAACCCACTAGACACATTACTACAAAATCAAAGCTTGACACAAAAAGCCATTTCCTGAACGTACAACTGCATACGGCAAGTGTTTATACCAGACAAATCTTCTACGAATCTAGCTCCATGGCTTTCACGACTTCCAAATATATCATCAAACGATATACTTCGTTCTCACACCAGAGCATGTGCTCTATTGCCTTACTCTCCATATACAACTATGTTTCTAAACATACTGCATAGAGCTTACTTGTCCCCTAACAGGAGTTTCTTGATAGGTAATTCACCAAATTCCAATTGTTACAAATGTGGAGCTAACTCAGCAGAATTATTTCACTGTCTTTGGGATTGCCCCGTCATTCGAGGTTTTTGACTCAGGTCAGGAAATATTCTACTGATAGCTTGATCAACTACATCCCTATGACACCTGAATGGGCCCTGTTTGGTATGCTTCCCCCTAATACTCGTACATCACATGGGGGCAAGAGGCTCTTGCTGGCTATAGGAGCAGCGGCCTGCAAAACCATTTTACAAACTTGGTTACAACCCTCTCAGCCACTGTTGGCACTTTTTAAAGCTAAATTACACTACCTATTTAGGATGCAGTGGGTGGAGGTGGTGCTGGATAGAGAAAACAAAGTTGAGAGGTTCTTTCTAACGTGGGAGTCATATATAGCTACCTTGTCACTTCCGTTAAGGACCCAAATCCACAATAGCTTTAAGGATACAGTTTGGTATATGTCGCAGATGGTCGCTAATGACCCTCCGATCCCTCTGTGATATTACACTTTAGTTAATATCAGATCTCGGATGGGGTATTTTATGCAAAACATGATGTGATCGGGGAGATGGCGGGGGGGGGGGGGGAGGGGTGGGGCTCTGGTGGCACGGCAGGCATTCACATAGATTATACTTGATTTGACTTTTATTCTCACCCAACGTGGATAGATGAATACAAATGTGCTTTACAACATTACTGTGAAAATGTTTTATTCAATGATAACACGATAATTTGATATATGTGGTACTGTATGTTGATGGACCTACCTTTCGAAAATGTTAAACCGATTTACCATAATGTTGTTGAACTGACATGATGATGCTTCAATAAAAATATTTTGAAGAAAAAAAAAAAAAAAAAAAAAGTATTTCTCTGTGTATGACATTGCCTGTTTAGACCTTACTATAACCCAAATATAGCAAATAAGGCAAGGGATGGGCGCACAACCGAGTCAGGTCACAACATGAATTCCCTGTGATGGATTGTCACTTCAATAAATGCAGTAATGAACTTGCCTGGACATAATGGAAAACACTGCAGTAGAAATGTACAGAAAATAAGATTTTAAACCTACCGGTAAATCTATTTCTTCTAGTCCGTAGAGGATGCTGGAGACTCTGTAAGGACCATGGGGTATAGACGGGCTCCGCAGGAGATAGGGCACCTAAAAAGAACTTTGACTATGGGTGTGCACTGGCTCCTCCCTCTATGCCCCTCCTCCAGACCTCAGTTAGAGAACTGTGCCCAGAGGAGATGGACAATACAAGGCAGGATTTAGCAATCCAAGGGCAAGATTCATACCAGCCCACACCAATCATACCATGTAACCTGGAACATACATAACCAGTTAACAGTATGAACAAAAACAACAGTAACGGTCCAAGACCGATGTCAACTGTAACATAACCCTTATGTAAGCAACAACTATATACAAGTCTTGCAGAGTTTCCGCACTGGGACGGGCGCCCAGCATCCTCTACGGACTAGGAGAAATAGATTTACCGGTAGGTTTAAAATCTTATTTTCTCTTACGTCCTAGAGGATGCTGGGGACTCCGTAAGGACCATGGGGTTTATACCAAAGCATCCAATTGGGCGGGAGAGTGCGGACGACACTGCAGCACCGACTGAGCAAACGCTAGGTCCTCATCAGCCAGGGTATCAAACTTGTAGAATTTAGCAAAAGTGTTTGACCCCGACCAAGTCGCCGCTAGGCAAAGTTGTAAAGCCGAGACGCCTCGGGCAGCCGCCCAAGAAGAACCCACCTTCCTAGTGGAATGGGCCTTAACCGAATTTGGTACCGGCAATCCAGCCGTAGAGTGAGCCTGCTGAATCGTATTACAGAACCAGCGAGCAATAGTCTGCTTTGAAGCAGGAGCGCCAATCTTATTGGCCGCATACAGGACAAACAGAGCCTCTGTTTTCCTAATTCTAGCCGTCCTGGCTACGTAAATTTTTAAGGCCCTGACTACGTCCAGGGATCTGGAATCCTCCAGGTCGCCGGCAGCCACAGGCACCACTATAGGTTGATTCATATGGAACGACGAAACCACTTTAGGCAAAAATTGCGGACGTGTCCTCAATTCAGCTCGATCCACATGAAAAATCAAGTAGGGGCTCTTGTGTGATAGAGCCGCCAATTCTGACACTCGCCTTGCTGATGCTAAGGCCAACAACATTACCACCTTCCAGGTAAGAAATTTCAACTCAACCTTGTTAAGCGGTTCAAACCAGTGTGATTTTAGGAACTGCAACACCACGTTCAGGTCCCACGGTGCCACTGGAGGCACAAAAGGGGGCTGGATGTGCAGCACTCCCTTTACAAACGTCTGGACTTCTGGAAGAGAAGCCAATTCCTTCTGAAAGAAAATCGAGAGGGCCGAAATCTGTACCTTAACCGAGCCTAATTTCAGGCCCATATCCACTCCTGTCTGTAGGAAGTGGAGACGACCCAAATGAAAATCTTCCGTAGGTGCATTCTTGGTCTCACACCAAGACACATACTTTCGCCAGATACGGTGATAATGTTTTATCGTCACCTCCTTCCTAGCCTTTATTAAAGTAGGGATGACCTCTTCCGGAATCCCCTTTTTTGCTAGGATTCGGCGTTCAACCGCCATGCCGTCAAAAGTAACCGCGGTAAGTCTTGAAATACACAGGGCCACTGCTGCAACAGGTCTTCCCTCAGAGGAAGAGTCCAGGGGTCTCCTGTGAGCGTCTCTTGTAGTTCCGAGTACCAAGCCCTTCAAGGGCCAGTCTGGGACAACGAGTATCGTCTGTACTCTTCTTCGTCTTATGATCCTCAACACTTTCGTGATGAGAGGAAGAGGAGGGAACACGTAGACCGATTCGAACACCCACGGTGTTACCAGTGAGTTTACTGCTACTGCCTGAGGGTCCCGAGACCTGGCGCAATACCTCCGAAGTTTTTTGTTGAGGCGTGACGCCATAATGTCTATTTGAGGAGTTCCCCAAAGACGTGTTACGTCTGCAAAGACTTCTTGATGAAGTCCCCACACTCCTGGATGGAGATCGTGTCTGCTGAGGAAGTCTGCTTCCCAGTTGTCCACTCCCGGAATGAAGACAGCCGACAGAGCGCTTACATGATTCTCCGCCCAGCGAAGGGATCCTTGTGGCTTCCGCCATCGCGACTCTGATTCTTGTCCCGCCTTGGCGGTTCACATGAGCCACTGCTGTGACATTGTCGGATTGAATCAGAACCGGAAGCTTTTCGAAGAAAACTCTCCGCTTGTCGAAGGCCGTTGTAAATGGCCCTGAGTTCCAACACATTGATGTGTAGACAGGACTCCTGGTCTGACCAAAGACCCTGAAAAGTCTTTCCCTGTGTGACCGCTCCCCATCCTCGGAGGCTTGCGTCCGTGGTAACCAGGATCCAGTCCTGAATCCCGAACCGGCGACCCTCCAGCAGGTGAGCACTTTGCAACCACCACAGAAGGGACACTCTGGTTCCTGGGGACAGAGTTATTTTCCGATGTAAATGCAGATGCGACCCGGACCACTTGTCCAGAGGATCCCATTGAAAAGTCCTTGCATGGAACCTTCCGAAGGGAATGGCCTCGTAGGCCGCCACCATTTTCCCCAGAACTCGAGTGCATTGGTGAACTGACACCCTTTTTTGTTTTAGCAGGTCTCTGACCATGTTCTGGATGTCTTGGGCTTTCTCTATTGGGAGGAAGACCTTCATTTGTTCCGTATCCAGTATCATACCTAGGAACGGCAGTCGAGTTGTCGGAATCAACTGTGACTTCGGTAGATTTAGAATCCAACCGTGTTGCTGGAGCACTCTCAGGGAGAGCGCCACACTGCTCAGCAATTTCTCTCTTGATCTCGCTTTTATCAGGAGATCGTCCAAGTATGGGATAATTGTGACTCCATGCTTGCGCAGGACCACCATCATTTCCGCCATTATCTTGGTGAAAATCCTCGGGGCCGTGGAAAGTCCAAACGGCAACGTCTGAAATTGGTAATGACAATCCTGTACAGCGAATCTCAGGTATTCCTGATGGGGGGCATATATGGGGACATGAAGGTACGCATCCTTTATGTCCAGAGACACCATAAACTCCCCCTCCTCCATGTTGGCTATTATCGCTCTAAGAGATTCCATTTTGAATTTGAATCTTTTTATGTACAGGTTTAGGGATTTCAGATTCAAAATCGGTCTGACCGTACCGTCCGGTTTCGGGACCACAAATAGGGTTTAATAGTAACCTCTTCCCTGCTGGTGCAGGGGAACCTTGCTTATCACTTGCTGTATACACAGCGTTTGAATTGCAGCTAACACCACATCCCTTTCCGATGTGGAAGCTGGTAGGGCCGATTTGAAAAATCGGCGCGGGGGCACCTCCTCGAATTCCAATTTGTAACCCTGGGAAACTATTTCCAAAACCCAGGGATTCAGGTCCGAACTGACCCAGGCTTGACTGAAAAGTCGAAGACGTGCCCCCACCGGTGCGGACTCCCTCAGGGGAGTCCCAGCGCCATGCTGTGGGTTTTGGAGCAACCGGGGAGGACTTTTGTTCCAGGGCACCTGCCAAAGCAGGTGCTCTCTTGCCTCTGCCCTTACCTCTGGCGAGGAAAGAGGATCCCGACCTCTTTTTGACTTGTGCGACCGAAAGGACTGCATCTGATAGGGTGTTGCTTTCTTTTGCTGTTGGGGAATATATGGTAAAAAATTTGATTTACCTGCTGTAGCTGTGGAAACCAGGTCCGTCAGCCCATCCCCAAACAATACATCACCCTTATAGGGTAGTACTTCCATATGTTTTTTGGAATCCGCATCACCCGTCCACTGGCGAGTACATAAGGATCTTCTCGCTGAGACATGGCATTGGCCCTAGAAGCTAGCAATCCAATGTCCCTTTGAGCATCCCTCATAAATAAGGCTGCGTCTTTTATATGGGCTAGAGTTAGGAATATAGTATCCTTATCCATAGTATCAAATTGATCTGTCAGCTCATCTGTCCAAGCTGCAATTGCGCTACACATCCATGCCGACGCAATCGTCGGTCTTAACACAGCACCCGTATGAGAATAAATACCCTTTAAGGTAGTTTCTTGCCTGCGATCTGCAGGGTCCTTAAGGGCCGCTGTGTCAGGAGACGGTAGCGCCACCTTCTTGGACAAGCGCGTCAGGGCCTTGTCCACAGTGGGGGGTGATTCCCAAATCTCCCTGTCCTGCTTAGGGAAAGGGTATGCCATAAAAATTATTTTGGGGATCTGCGGTCTCTTATCCGGAGTCTCCCAAGCTTTTCCAAAGAACTCATTTAATTCATGAGATGTGGGAAAATTAATAATCTGTTTCTTTTCCTTAAACATGTGTACCCTTGTGTCGGGGACCGAGGGTTCATCCACAATATGCAACACATCCCTTATTGCCACAATCATACACTGAATGGTTTTAGTCACCCTAGGGTGCAATTTTGCTTCGTCATAGTCGACACTGGAATCAGAATCCGTGTCGGTACTAGTGTCTTGTGTTAAGGGACGCTTTTGAGACCCCGACGGGCCCTGTGAGTCGGTCCAATCTGAGGATTGACCGCCTGATGTCCCCCCTAAACCAGCTTTATCAAGCCTTTTATGTAAAGATGCCACACTTGCATGCAACGTATGCCACATGTCCATCCAATCTGGAGTCGGCACAACCGACGGGGACACACCACTCATTTGCTCCACCTCCTCCTTGGAGAAGCCTTCCGCCTCAGACATGTCGACACACCCGTACCGACACCCCACACACACAGGGAATTACCTATAAGGGAACAAAACCCCAACAAGGCCCTTAGGAGAGACAAAGAGAGAGAGTATGCCAGTACACACCCAGCGCTAAAAAACACTGGAATATATGACCAGATAGCGCTGTTATATGTATATAATTGTAATCTCCACTCACTGCGTCGCCAAAGTGCCCCCCTCCTCTTTTTTCCAGCCTGTGAAGCTCAGCAGGGGAGAGAACAGGGAGCCAGCATTTCCTCGTGCAGTCTCTGTGGAGAAAATGGCGCTGGTTAGTGATGAGGATCAAGCCCCGCCCACCCGACGGCGGGCTTCGGTCCCATCAACTTTCTATATAAAAATGGTGGGGGTTAGCGGATTTACTGTGCCACAGCCTAATCCATGCTTATTAATGCCAAATATGAGGAATATTGCTGCCCAGGGCGCCCCCCCCCCCTGCGCCCTGCACCCTTCAGTGCCTGCTTGTGTGTGTGTGACTGGGAGCAATGGCGCGCAGCTTACCGCTGCGCGCTTACCTCATGAAGATCTGATGTCTTCTGCCGCCTGATGTCTTCTTTGCCTTCTCATACTCACCCGGCTTCTATCTTCGGCATCTGTGAGGAGGACGGCGGCGCGGCTCCGGGACGAACCCCAGGTGAGACCTGTGTTCCGACTCCCTCTGGAGCTAATGGTGTCCAGTAGCCTTAGAAGCAGTGCCCAACTTAACAAGCCAGCTCTGCTTCTCTCTCCTCGGTCCCACGATGCAGGGAGCTTGTTGCCAACAGGACTCCCTGAAAATAAAAAACCTAACAAAATTATTTTTCCACAGAAAACTCTGGAGAGCTCTCTGCAGTGCACCCATTCTCCTCTGGGCACAAGATCAAACTGAGGTCTGGAGGAGGGGCATAGAGGGAGGAGCCAGTGCACACCCATAGTCAAAGTTCTTTTTTAGGTGCCCTATCTCCTGCGGAGCCCGTCTATACCCCATGGTCCTTACGGAGTCCCCAGCATCCTCTAGGACGTAAGAGAAAATGGTGCGATCCAGTGAAGGGTTAAGGAGAGAGGTTAACATTTCAGCAAGCCTTAGATCAGGACTG
This sequence comes from Pseudophryne corroboree, assembly GCF_028390025.1. Classification (NCBI taxonomy): domain Eukaryota; kingdom Metazoa; phylum Chordata; class Amphibia; order Anura; family Myobatrachidae; genus Pseudophryne; species Pseudophryne corroboree. Next base: position 468,653,169 of record NC_086445.1, read on the forward strand.
TAATTTACACAGCACAAAGAAAAAACATAAGCCATGTTGAAAAATTACTGTCTTTATTTAAGGAGATTAAAATGTACAGGAGAAACTCCATTTTATTCACAGTTTATAGTAACCTCAGGCTAGTGTCACAAGTGCTTGTTTATTTTCTTTTAGTTATTTTTACATTTCTTATTTTGTTAAAAGAGAACTCTGTTTTTCCAGTAAGATAAATAAGGTGTTAAGAAGCGGTTTGAACCTTGCAAGAAATCTAGAGACACCGTATTGGCCAGAATCTGTGCAGCTACAAATCACCAAAGATTCCTAGAGAATTTTGTACCACTTAATTGAATTGGTCCCCATGCATCCCATGTGGGCGAACAATACAACTCCCCTTCAGCGATCAAATGCTGGTTTTTGTTTTATCCGAAATAGTGTTTCCTACTAAAGCTGTGTGTAACTAAAGGGCCCTACACACTTGGCGATGTTTCCGATTTGGACGATGATCATTTTCAACGATTAACGACATTGTCCAAATTGGCTTGCTATGTTTAACGAGGGAAAACCAACGATGAACGACGCAAAGCCGTGCATCGTTCATTGTTGGTGCCTCCACCCTAAACGACATGAATGATATATGGTTCACTTACGAGCGATATCATTCATATCGCCAGTGTATGTCGCCAAGTGTGTAGAGCCCTGTAAGGTTCTCAACATGTCCTTCTTCTGTCTGGTAAACACAGAGCTCTAAACAAGCCATAGTGACAGCAGCCCTGAGATCAGCAGATCATTGCACACTTTCTACATAATATATTTTATGACTCAGTGAAAGGTCAGTCTTCACTGTTACCAAACAGACATGCACAGTCTTTTGCAGGCTACAGTGTGCTAGAAGTTTGGTGAACCTTTAAGAATTTTGTGACTAAATGTGTTCAAATTTTCAAAGTAATAAAAATAGACAAAAGACAATAACTCAGACAAAAGGATAAACTTTTGATGCAATTATTGATCAAAATGATCAAGCAGCATTAAATAGTACTTCACCAATGAGATGACAACCATCTGTGAGTTTTTGTGGCCCTGCCATATTTAAAAAACAAACCTGAGTCTTCACTAGGATTTTCTGAATGCATACCAGGTCTCAAACAAGTTGTTGCTCATCAGGTAGGAAACATTATTAAACAAAATATAAAATACACTGGGCATCACCAATGCACTATTAGGCAGTTAGTAAACCAATGGAGAAAATTCAACACCACTGTTACTCTCACCAGGACTGGATATCAAACAATAATCCTCCAAAAGCAAAGCATATAATATTGGGATCACAGGGTGCCCTCGTGTAACATGAAATGATCTGCACGCCTCTCTTGCAGTGACTCTCTCCTTATATCCACCACCAGACAAACACTGAATAAGAATAGTGTGGATAGGAACATAACAAGGAGAAAAAGACAATACTCTCCAAGAAGAATATTGTTGCCTGCTTAAAGTTTGCTACAGATGAGCCAGAAGGCTACCGGAAGAATATCCTGTGGATGGCTGATTGTTAAATAGTGCTTTTTGGCTAAGATGAGAAACGTTATGTTTTCACAGAAAAATATTTCTCCCAGCTGTGAAAAGCAGTGGTGAAAGTATCATGGTGTCGCACCATCATTAATGGAACTATGAATTCTGAATTGTGTCAACAATTTCCACAGGAGAATGTCAGGGTGAAATGAAGCTCAACAGAACGGAGTCTTGCAGCAAGACAATACTAAACGTACCAGGCAGTTATTAACAAAATCGACTGAAGCAGAAAAAAATTAGTGTTCTGGAATGTTGGGAGTCCAGACCTTAATCCAACTGAAGTGTTGTGGCTGGACTGTTCATGCAAGGAAGCCCACCTTAATCCATCAGGTGAAACAGCTCTGTAAGGAGTAATAAGCTAAAACAACTCAGTGCTGATTGGCGTGGCCGTCTAACAATTACCGTACACACTGCTGCTCAAGGGAGTCTCACACCAGTTACTGAAATTATAGGTTCACATAACTTCTCAGACAAGAAATCTAATGCTGGATAATATACATCAAAAGATGAATGAAAAACAAAATATTTTATAGTGTGCTACTTGATTTAGTGAGTTCTCTTTATCTAGTTTTAGGACTTCAATGAAGATCTGAACACATAAGATCACATTTATGCAGAACTTTAAAAGGATTCACAAAAGTTCCAGTAACGCTGTCAAATTCTTTTATGCACCAATGGCTAAAGCAGTTATTAAAATAATTGTTCCTTAACAAGCATATTGCTTTTGCTGTTTACCAATGCAACCTGGTTTATATTATCTATTACAAAGCAAAGCAACTATTAATAGTCAGTAGTAATATTTGCCTACGTTGGACAAACCACAAAAATAATATAGGGGGTATTCAATTATCCGCGGTGTTTATGCGGCAGCTAACCGATCGTGCTTCCCGATTCAGTCATCTGGGGGAACCCCACATGCTAAACCCCAGAGGCAGGATTTTTAGCCTAAGGAGCTGCAAGGAAAAATATATGTTGAATGCAGCTCTCTGCATTTAAAGCCTGGGTAATCCCCTTAGATTCCGCATTTTAAGTGGAATCAGTGTGTTTTCACAGGTTTACAGATATTTTACTATGTGTGGAAAAGGCTAATTAATTTAATAGCTTTTCCCTGTGCGGCACAATCAATTAGCTATGGGGTATACCACGTGGCTAATTGAATTCCCCCTTATATGTCCCTAATGAGTAAACCTTAAGACATATCATTGCAATGATCAGTATTTGTGGGGGAAAAAACTAGAGGCACATTTACAAAATGTTGTTTTTGTTCCTCCTGTCGTTTAAAAACTATCGTTCAAAGCCAAGAATATTGGTGAATTGAAAAATAGATATTTAGTAAATCTACCGCCTAAGAGTCAGGTGAAATAAAAAGGCACTGTTTGTTGTAGTTACTATACTACTACTAATTATCATACACAGTACAAGACAGCATATTTGTGCGGGTGAATTGTGATGAGCATTACTATAGTTTGCAGGCCATTGTTAGTAGGTCTCCAATTTCTACCTTCAATGTTGTCAAAAACTACAGTAATCACAGGTACCAGTACATATCAATGCTTCAACTGGGGCTGGATGTTAACACGTGTTATCTTAGAAACAAAAACATCCTTTAGTCAAAGTGTAAAACAAATACTAATCTAATTAAATATATATTTGCTAAATTAAATTGTTGTGCTTTATCTCTGGTAACCTCTGAATAATGCGAAAACTATTAACATTTAACTGCGTCTGACCAAGTAGAGACATGCATGCTAACACAGCACTATTAGAACAACATTTATAAAGTGAATTTAAAAACCAACTTCATAGCACATCTACAGCAGTTGTATTTACACCGATCTTCACATTTGCCAAGAAAACTGAGGTATATAATCATTCTATTGCCAGGATGTGGATTAGAGGTGATTATGTCCTACAAAAGGAAAGCAATCCCTTCTCACTGATGCTGTAAATACCTGTATTCTCAGCTTTCATTTCACTTCCAATACTACTGTACTGCCTTACCTAACTCACGCACGCAGACTGCACTTACTGTACATGCACTCAGACTAGCTATACATATTCTTATGCCCAGCAGCTGTGTTAATGGATCAAGGTGCTTAATTGTGGTTAAATAATCACTCAAGTAAACAGAACAAAACAAATCAATAAAAAACATTGGTAAATAGTCTCTTTGTAGATCACTTTGTACTAGTGCTAAACTTACAATCAGAGTAAACGGGCAATCAACATGATCTAAGACACTGTCCAGAGTGAGTCACAAAAACAAACACAGCAGAGACATGTACCAAAAATGACTACGGCTAATAGCAAACAGGTGTTTGCTTGTATTATGAAAACGACAGTATATACATTAAAATATAATTGACAGTATATTTTTCTTCTGCATTGGTTTTTCATAAAGAATCTCAACTGTATTTAAGCTTTCATCTATATAAAATGGGGACAGCAAGTGAAATCAGACAAAAAGACCACCCACTATCTTTCACAGAGTACATTCTAAACATACTACGCACCTGCTAAAAAGAGGTTTAATCAAGGTTCACATACATTCTTTGGTTTATATTAGAATATGTACCATGATATAGATATAAAATATGTCATACATAATTTCATTTTTAGATTTTTTTTTTTTTTAGGAGTATGGAAACCAATATTTACAGAAAATGAAAGTAGATGTAAACATTCCTTCTTCCATGCAGTTGTACTATAAAGGTTACTGTGGTGAAGAAGAAGGCTATAGTACACTGATGAAAGCATGGCATACAGTATGTACACGTATAGTAACTGTTTTGTGCAGCACTGCAGAATCCCGGCCGTATTCCAATCCTCATAGCTAAGTAGGCACTCTGAAATGTTTCCATTTGAAAAGGTAAACGGGAGACTCCAGTTTCATAACCCAAACGACATAATTGATACAGTAACACATACATTTGTTAAACTTGATAGTGCAAATCTTAAATGACAACTTTCATTTCACGCCATTGGTGTACTACCGGAGTCCTGACCAGCTGTGCAGGTAAGAGGCCCAACCAGCAGGTTGGGCAGCAGATTCCTCCTCACCTGTACAAGAAAAGACATAGGAAAAACATTAGGTATGAATGAGTACACGGTGCTTCCCACAAGCTTATGATGCTGTAATTACTGGGGCTACAGCTCCCCTGACATGGTTACTTCCATTGTTATTATGTCTCGCATATGTGGCCTACCCTGAGCAATGGCAAACAGTTTTCCTTTCTCTTCAGGACTGAGCTGCAGCATTGTGTCTATGACTGGAAGGAGACGTTGCCTCTCGCTGCCTGCCTTGAGGAAAATGAACTGAAGAAGAACGTTTTTCAGATACTCCAAATTTGCCACAGACTTTTCTCTCTCCTGATTCCTTTCAAGGCGCCGAATTTCATTCTTGAGGAGCTACAAGAAATGAGTTACAACATAATGTGTAAATGGGTCTAGTATTTGTATAATGACAGGACTTCTTACAGTTGGTAGTATACACAATGCTTTACAATAGAGAGAAAAGAATTGCGATTACCCATGTGTGCCAGTGACTTACAGTTATTTGTTCCATAAGCATGGCATTGGTGGCCTCTGTCTCATGCAGGAGACCACTCAGATGGTCAACGCTCTTTGATGTTGTATTGAGTTTCTCCACCAGTTCTTCTTTAGAAAGTTCTGGCTGCCACTGGGGAGACTCTAGAACTGGAAGCAGAGGAGGCAATTAAGTAAACCAAAATATATTTCTCAAATTATGTTATCTATCAAATCATTTTAAAATCTTCTACACACACTCAGTAATGAGAAAAGAACAAGTACACCCTTCCATTTCCAATAAGGGTCACTTGAGCCAAGTATGTCTTATAAAGGGCATTTCATTATCTGATCAACAGGAAGTGTTGGCACCTTTAAATAAAATCAGAACCTCTGGCAGTTCAGTCTGGAGGATATAATGTTAACACCATGCCAAGGAGAAAATCTGTTATGCCAGAGAAGCAGCTATTGCTGCTCATCAGTCTGCAAAATGTTATAAGGTCATTTCCCAATAACTTGGCCCACCATTCTATATAGAGAAAGATTTACATATGGATAACATATATGATTCAGGGCAGCGTGTGTCCTAGCAACATTTCCCAAAAATTAAACCACATGAACCTCTAAGAAATCACAAGCAACCAAATAAGCTACATCCAGAATTGTAAAAACCTGTGCCGATACAATATATATCTGACAATCTAAGGGGGAGATGTACTAAACAGTGAAAAGAATGGAGGAGTGGGTCAGTGGAGAAGTTGCCCATGGCAAACAATCAGCTGCTCTGTATAATTTTATAGTATGCAAATTATAAATGTTACTTCAATGCTGATTGGTTGCCATGGGCAATTTCTCCACTGAATCACTTCACTCTTTTTACCGCTTAGTACATCTACCCCTGAGACTCTACCATCACAAGAGTGAATCTGTTGCCAGCAGGTGATGATTTTGGACTGTACTACTTACACCAGAGTGTTCATGAGGAAAATGTAAGGCCATTATAGATAACCTATACCATGAATGGCCTTATATACGGTCGAGTCACATTATTATGACCTCCTACATTTAACATCGGCAGTGCATATCCAATGAAGTATGTCATGTGTCATGCGCTGCCCTGGTGGGAATATAAGGTGTATGATAGGTCGTCTGCACACATATCACTCATTGCTGTCATGGGTAAAAAGGGGAAATTTATCCAAACTGCAAAAAGGGATGATTATTGGCTTTCTGGGCAAGGGTGGTAGTATTTCTGAAATAGCTGCAGTGAAGGTGTATCGTGATTGGACAAGTGGCACAATTGTGAATAACCAACGTGGAAACTGCGAAGTGCCACGTACTACTGACAAAAGAGAGGTGAACGTCTGTTAAGAAGGTGCGTGAGGGCTGACCAAAACGGTACAGTTAAGCAGCTCACTGTCAAAATTAACCTGGGGACTACCAGACGTGTGTCTAAAACGACCAGCTGCTGTCCGCGCTGTACTCGGTGATTACTCTGGCTATTAGCTGGTGGTCATAATAATGTGACTCGACCGTGTATATAGGGGTTTGCATGGGAAATTTAATTAGGATCAATATGGTTGAAAACAAAAAAAATTGTGTTATGGTAGACGTACCATGGTTAACACACTTTCTGCGAGGTACATTGGTTCCACAGGAAAACATTGGGGTGTAGAGTGGATCTTGATCCAGAGGCACCAACAGGCTAAAGCTTTACGCTGTCCCAGGATCCATTGGGGCCTCCCCTATAAACCCCGATTCCAGGCACTGAGAGCTCAGTTTCGTTTACCAGTCCAATGCAGGTGCAGGCAAGAGAGAAGGTAGATGTTAGTCACATAGAACCACATTCTCACGACAGGAGAAGGTACCAGCGGCTAATGCCATACAAACCCAAAGAAGCTAGGTGCGTCAATGGGGGCGCCCTTTGGAACCAATGTACCTCGAAGTAAGAGTGTTAACCATGGTAAATCTACCATAACACTCCTTTTCTGCAGCATGATACATTGGTTTCCACAGGAAAACATTGGGGATGTCCTAAAGCAGTTCCTCAAAGGAGGGGACGCGCCTTAGCCGGTATGAGAACCCGGCGTCCAAAGGAAGCATCCTGGAAAGCGTAAAGTATCAAAGGCATAGAACCTAATAAACGTGATCACCGAGGACCACGTAGCCGCCTTGCACAATTGTTTTACGGAGGTCCCATGGCGGGCCGCCCAAGCAGGTCCAACAGACCAAGTAGAATGGGCTTTAATGGCAGCAGGAGCTGCGAGTCCAGCCTGCGCATAAGCTTGTGCAATCACCATTCTAACCCATCTGGCCAAGGCCTGCTTATTCGCAGGCCAGCCACATTTGTGGAAAGCAAACTGGACAAAAAGGGATTCTGACCTCCTGATAGAGGCAGTCCTCTCCACATAAAAACGGAGAGCTCTTACAACATCCAAAGAACGCTATTTGGAAGACAAATCTGAAGAGATAAAGGCCGGAACCACAATCTCTTGGTTAAGGTGAAAAGATGACACCACCTTAGGCAAATAACCCGGTAGACAAAGATATAGGGGAGAAAGATATCTCCAGTGGTATGCCAATCCCACTCTCCCGGCGCTGCTCAATAAACTTTAATAATTATAAAAAAAAAATATTTATTTTTTTGAAGGTATAAAAATTTGTTATTTCGTATAAATGAACAGCAGCGTCTGTTTTGAGACTTGGTTAGGGTCTCTAGCATAGACAAAATAATATAGATTTAAGAAAACATCGCGCTGTTAAAAATTAAGATAATAATAATAATAATAATAATAATAATAATTGTTATACTAATAATTATTGGGCTGTGAAGTTGTCAAGAATGAGGTCGGGAGACTGTTTATACACAATAAAATACTTTATTTTAAATCAATTCTGCACCATAAATATAAAATATATGTATATAAGTAAGATTTCTATGCAAGCATCAGACATTTATGATCATAGCACATTCCTAGAACTGTAGATAAATGTAGCTATAGTAGCAGCTCAGATGAATGTGTTATACTGTATCTAAGTAGATACGTGTCCTTTTAAAGACAATATGTGTCGGATTGTATTCCTTTACAGGATCCACACGGGTATAACGGATGGCTTTATATGCCGGCGTCCCGGCTGTAATAGTTAGTTCTGGATAAGCTGAGAATTAGATAGTTACCGCCTGTGGCTGTCACTATGTGACTGAGAGCGTCCTTCCTTTCCCGGTGGTAAGGCTGTCACCGCCCCGGGCGTGCTGTATCAGGTGTCCGTAAATGAAATGGAAGACAGGGTACTCACAATTCGTTCTCACTGAGATTGCGTGCCGTCTTCTCTCTCCCGGTGGTGAGGCCGTCACCGCTCCGGGTATGTTGCTCCAAATGTCCGTAATTGTAACCCACCGATATCCTGCTGTCAATGTATTACAGCGCAATGCTGTTAGGCAGACAGGTTACCAAGTAGGAGGGGTGGCAATGTGGAAGGTTCTCAGTAATGATGATGCGGCTGCAAAATCTCTATAAAGCTTTCAAAGGCCAATTCCGTTTCTCCCAGTGGATCAAAGCACTGCTGGGTGTTCCAATGTAGCGTCAACGCGTTTCGTCCCACAATGCACTGGGACTTCCTCAAGACTGCCATTTGGTTACAATGTTCCTTTCTTATATAGCCAGCAATGATCCCTGATTAATTAATTAATTGCAGCTGTTAACACTAAATTGGTTTTAAAACCACACACAATCTCTGGGTTTTCATATATGTCAGTATTCATTCAATTCCTGATGCTTATTAAACTATCATACTGATTATAAAATTAAATATTTAACACAAATAGTAAATAGATACAAACAATATAATAAAAAATATAATAAAAAAGGTCTCCCAACCTTAGACTTTAGTTATTTCAGACCTGCATAAAGCATTTATATCTTTAGTAAATCCCAGCTGAATAGAATTTCACGCAATCAGATGTTGAGGCTAATATTCACTGCCACAATTGAAAAAGAAAAACAAAAGGAAAAGAAGAGGTGATATTGGTAATGAGATATACCAAAAAATGTATATATATATATATATATATATATATATATATATATATGTACACATATACATATATATACATATGGAAAAAATATATATATGGAAAAAAAAAAATATATATATATATATGAGATAAAAATAACAAAAAATATATATATGAATAAAAACAAAATATTCTTAATTATAATTGTACGTAATATATATACTTCAAAAAGACAAATGATATGAACATAATAGATTGAGTGAACCTTCATCTAAAAAATATATTTAATGGTCTTTCACTTAACTAGATGTTCTAGAATATACAATTAGCTATATAGAAAAGAGCATTTTGCTAGAGTGGAGGACTTTTGCTATTTATAATAGGGAATGGAAAACAAAGGAGAGAAGGGGAAAAAAATATACATATATATATATACATATACACATATATATATATATATATATATATATATAAGGGGGATATTTCAAAACTGCTTATATCTCAATGTGTCTTATTTAATGTTCAATACCTTATCTTTAATAATAAGAATTTACTTACCGATAATTCTATTTCTCGGAGTCCGTAGTGGATGCTGGGGTTCCTGAAAGGACCATGGGGAATAGCGGCTCCGCAGGAGACAGGGCACAAAAGTAAAGCTTTCCGATCAGGTGGTGTGCACTGGCTCCTCCCCCTATGACCCTCCTCCAAGCCAGTTAGGTACTGTGCCCGGACGAGCGTACACAATAAGGGAGGAATTTTGAATCCCGGGTAAGACTCATACCAGCCACACCAATCACACCGTACAACTTGTGATCTAAACCCAGTTAACAGTATGATAACAGCGGAGCCTCTGAAAAGATGGCTCACAACAATAATAACCCGATTTTTGTAACTATGTACAAGTATTGCAGATAATCCGCACTTGGGATGGGCGCCCAGCATCCACTACGGACTCCGAGAAATAGAATTATCGGTAAGTAAATTCTTATTTTCTCTATCGTCCTAGTGGATGCTGGGGTTCCTGAAAGGACCATGGGGATTATACCAAAGCTCCCAAACGGGCGGGAGAGTGCGGATGACTCTGCAGCACCGAATGAGAGAACTCCAGGTCCTCCTTAGCCAGGGTATCAAATTTGTAGAATTTAGCAAACGTGTTTGCCCCTGACCAAGTAGCTGCTCGGCAAAGTTTTAAAGCCGAGACCCCTCGGGCAGCCGCCCAAGATGAGCCCACCTTCCTTGTGGAATGGGCATTTACATATTTTGGCTGTGGCAGGCCTGCCACAGAATATGCAAGCTGAATTGTATTACACATCCAACTAGCAATAGTCTGCTTAGAAGCAAGAGCACCCAGTTTGTTGGGTGCATACAGGATAACAGCAAGTCAGTTTTCCTGACTCCAGCCGTCCTGGAACATATTTTCAGGGCCCTGACAACATCTAGCAACTTGGAGTCCTCCAAGTCCCTAGTAGGTGCAAGGCACCACAATAAGCTGGTTCAGGTGAAACACTGACACCACCTTAGGGAGAGAACTGGGGACGAGTCCGCAGCTCTGCCCTGTCCGAATGGACAAACAGATATGGGCTTTTTTTGAGAAAAAACCACCAATTTGACACTCGCCTGGTCCAGGCCAGGGCCAAGAGCATGGTCACTTTTCATGTGAGATGCTTCAAATCCACAGATTTGACTGGTTTTAAACCAATGTGATTTGAGGAATCCCAGAACTACGTTGAGATCCCACAGTGCCACTGGAGGCACAAAAGGGGGGTTGTATATGCAATACTCCCTTGACAAACTTCTGGACTTCAGGAACTGAAGCCAATTCTTTCTGGAAGAAAATCGACAGGGCCGAAATTTGAACCTTAATGGACCCCAATTTGAGGCCCATAGACACTCCTGTTTGCAGGAAATGCAGGAAACGACCGAGTTGAAATTTCTTTGTGGGGCCTTCCTGGCCTCACACCACGCAACATATTTTCGCCACATGTGGTGATAATGTTGTGCGGTCACCTCCTATCTGGCTTTGACCAGGGTAGGAATGACCTCTTCCGGAATGCCTTTTTCCCTTAGGATCCGGCTTTCCACCGCCATGCCGACAAACGCAGCTGCGGTAAGTCTTGGAACAGACATGGTACTTGCTGAAGCAAGTCCCTTCTTAGCGGCAGAGGCCATAAGACCTCTGTAAGCATCTCTTGAAGTTCCGGGTACCAAGTCCTTCTTGGCCAATCCGGAGCCATGAGTATAGTTCTTACCCCTCTACGTCTTATAATTCTCAGCACCTTAGGTATGAGAAGCAGAGGAGGGAACACATACACCGACTGGTACACCCACGGTGTTACCAGAACGTCCACAGCTATTGCCTGAGGGTCTCTTGACCTGGCGCAATACCTGTCCCGTTTTTTGTTCAGACGGGACGCCATCGTGTCCACCTTTGGTATTTCCCAACGGTTTACAATCATGTGGAAAAAACTTCCCGATGAAGTTTCCACTCTCCCGGGTGGAGGTCGTGCCTGCTGAGGAAGTCTGCTTCCCAGTTTCCATTCCCGGGATGAAACACTGCTGACAGTGCTATCACATGATTTTCCGCCCAGCGAAAAGTCCTTGCAGTTTTTGCCATTGCCCTCCTGATTCTTGTGTCGCCCTGTCTGTTTACGTGGGCGACTGCCGTGATGTTTTTCCCACTGGATCAATACCGGCTGACCTTGAAGCAGAGGTCTTGCTAAGCTTAGAGCATTATAAATTTACCCTTAGCTCCAGTATATTTATGTGGAGAAAAGTCTCCAGACTTGATCATACTCCCTGGAAATTTTTTCCTTGTGTGACTGCTCCCCAGCCTCTCGGGCTGGGCTCCGTGGTCACCAGCATCCAAACCTGAATGCCGAATCTGCGGCCCTCTAGAAGATGAGCACTCTATAACCACCACAGGAGAGACACCCTTGTCCTTGGATATAGGGTTATCCGCTGATGCATCTGAAGATGCGATCCGGACCATTTGTCCAGCAGATCCCACCGAAAAGTTCTTGCGTGAAATCTGCCGAATGGAATTGCTTCGTAGGAAGCCACCATTTTTACCAGGACCCTTGTGCAATGATGCACTGTTTTTAGGAGGTTCCTGACTAGCTCGGATAACTCCCTGGCTTTCTCTTCCGGGAGAAACACCTTTTTCTGGACTGTGTCCAGAATCATCCCTAGGCACAGCAGACGTGTCGTCGGGATCAGCTGCGATTTTGGAATATTTAGAATCCACCCGTGCTGTTGTAGCAGTATCCGAGATAGTGCTACTCCGACCTCCAACTGTTCCCTGGACTATGCCCTTATCAGGAGATCGTCCAAGTAAGGGATAATTAAGACGCCTTTTCTTCGAAGAAGAATCATCATTTCGGCCATTACCTTGGTAAAGACCCGGGGTGCCGTGGACAATCCAAACGGCAGCGTCTGAAACTGATAGTGACAGTTCTGCACCACGAACCTGAGGTACCCTTAGTGAGAAGGGCAAATTTGGGACCTAGAGGTAAGCATCCCTGATGTCCCGGGACACTATATAGTCCCCTTCTTCCTGGTTCGTTATCACTGCTCTGAGTGACTCCATCTTGATTTGAACCTTTGTAAGTGTTCAAAAATTTTTTTAGAATAAGTCTCACCTAGCCTTCTGGCTTCAGTACCACAATATAGTGTGGAATAATACCCCTTTTCTTGTAGTAGGAGGGGTAATTTAATTATCACCTGCTGGGAATACAGCTTGTGAATTTTTTCCCATACTGCCTCCTTGTCGGAGGGAGACCTTGGTAAAGCAGACTTCAGGAGCCTGCGAAGGGGAAACGTCTCGACATTCCAATCTGTACCCCTGGGATACTACTTGTAGGATCCAGGGGTCCTGTACGGTCTCAGCGCCATGCTGAGAACTTGTCAGAAGCGGTGGAACGCTTCTGTTCCCGGGAATGGGCTGCCTGCTGCAGTCTTCTTCCCTTTCCTCTATCCCTGGGCAGATATGATCTTATAGGGACGAAAGGACTGAGGCTGAAAAGACGGTGTCTTTTTCTGCAGAGATGTGACTTAGGGTAAAAACGGCGGATTTTCCAGCAGTTGCCGTGGCCACCAGGTCCGATGGACCGACCCCAAATAACTCCTCTTCCTTTATACGGCAATACACCTTTGTGCCGTTTGGAATCTGCATCACCTGACCACTGTCGTGTCCATAACATCTTCTGGCAGATATGGACATCGCATTTACTCTTGATGCCAGAGTGCAAATATCCCTCTGTGCATCTCGCATATATAGAAATGCATCCTTTAAATGCTCTATAGTCAATAAAATACTGTCCCTGTCAAGGGTATCAATATTTTTAGTCAGGGAATCCGACCAAGCCACCCCAGCTCTGCACATCCAGGCTGAGGCGATCGCTGGTCGCAGTATAACACCAGTATGTGTGTATATACTTTTTATGATATTTTCCAGCCTCCTGTCAGCTGGTCCTTGAGGACGGCCCTATCTATAGACGGTACCGCCACTTGTTTTGATAAGCGTGTGAGCGCCTTATCCACCCTAAGGGGTGTTTCCCAACGCGCCCTAACTTCTGGCGGGAAAGGGTATACCGCCCATAATTTTCTATCGGGGGGAACCCACGCATCATCACACACTTTATTTAATTTATCTGATTCAGGAAAAACTACGGTAGTTTTTTCACATCCCACATAATACCCTCTTTTGTGGTACTTGTAGTATCAGAAATATGAAACACCTCCTTCATTGCCTTTAACGTGTGGCCCTAATAAGGAATACGTTTGTTTATTCACCGTCGACACTGGATTCAGTGTCCCTGTCTGTGTCTGTGTCGACCGACTAAAGTAAACGGGCGTTTTAAAACCCCTGACGGTGTTTTTGAGACGTCTGGACCGGTACTAATTGTTTGTCGGCCGTCTCATGTCGTCAACCGACCTTGCAGCGTGTTGACATTATCACGTAATTCCCTAAATAAGCCATCCATTCCGGTGTCGACTCCCTAGAGAGTGACATCACCATTACAGGCAATTGCTCCGCCTCCTCACCAACATCGTCCTCATACATGTCGACACACACGTACCGACACACAGCACACACACAGGGAATGCTCTGATAGAGGACAGGACCCACTAGCCCTTTGGAGAGACAGAGGGAGAGTTTACCAGCACACACCAAAAACGCAATAATTATATAGGGACAACCTTATATAAGTGTTTTCCCTTATAGCATCTTTTTTATATATTTCTAACGCCAATTTAGTGCCCCCCCTCTCTGTTTTAACCCTGTTTCTGTAGTGCAGTGCAGGGGAGAGCCTGGGAGCCTTCCCTCCAGCCTTTCTGTGAGGGAAAATGGCGCTGTGTGCTGAGGAGATAGGCCCCGCCCCTTTTTCGGCGGCCTCGTCTCCCGCTCTTAACGGATTCTGGCAGGGGTTAAATATCTCCATATAGCCTCCGGAGGCTATATGTGAGGTATTTTTAGCCAAAATAGGTATTCATTTGCCTCCCAGGGCGCCCCCCTCCCAGCGCCCTGCACCCTCAGTGACTGCCGTGTGAAGTGTGCTGAGAGGAAAATGGCGCACAGCTGCAGTGCTGTGCGCTACCTTTAGAAGACTGAGGAGTCTTCTGCCGCCGATTCTGGACCTCTTCTTACTTCAGCATCTGCAAGGGGGCCGGCGGCAAGGCTCCGGTGACCATCCAGGCTGTACCTGTGATCGTCCCTCTGGAGCTGATGTCCAGTAGCCAAGAAGCCAATCCATCCTGCACGCAGGTGAGTTCACTTCTTCTCCCCTAAGTCCCTCGTTGCAGTGATCCTGTTGCCAGCAGGACTCACTGTAAAATAAAAAACCTAAGCTAAACTTTTCTAAGCAGCTCTTTAGGAGAGCCACCTAGATTGCACCCTTCTCGGCCGGGCACAAAAATCTAACTGGCTTGGAGGAGGGTCATAGGGGGAGGAGCCAGTGCACACCACCTGATCGGAAAGCTTTACTTTTGTGCCCTGTCTCCTGCGGAGCCGCTATTCCCCATGGTCCTTTCAGGAACCCCAGCATCCACTAGGACGATAGAGAAATTTATTATTTGGTATTTGAGCCAAACTCTACCTACACCTGTGTTCAATCATCAAGACATGTATAGTCAAGTGCCTCATTTAAACCCTTCGGTATGAGAGTCTCTAATTTAAATATCCAGGAAGACTCACCAATACACAATTGTCTGAATCTGTTTCCACCTCTTTTTGTGTTTATAAATCTTTCAACTACTACAATAGACAGACCCATGGGATTTCCTCCATGATGTTTTGCAAAATGACGCGATACACTATGTGTCATTTTCTTATTTATGATGTTACATCTATGTTCCCTAAATCTGCTCTTTATACTCCTGGTGGTCCTTCCTACATATTGTAGGGAACATGGACATTGTAAAACGTAGACACAGTAGGTAGACTCACAATTGATATATTGTTTTATATCGAAAGTGTCCCCATTTGAACTTGAAGTTATACTAGTAGTTTTATTAAGCATGAATTTACACGTTAGACAGATCGTCTTATTACATCTATATGATCCCACCATTTTAGTTGTTAGCCAGTTCTTTGGGTTTTCTGTTTCTTCTAAAGATTTTAATATACTTGGGGCTAATATATTTCCCAAGTTAGTGTTCTTTTTAAATACTACTACTGGTTTTTTTCCAATAGCATTCCTCAAAATTGGATCTTGTTCTAGTAGCACAAAATTTTTACAGATAATCTTCTTAATTTCTTTTGATTTATTATTAAATTTAGATAGAAAAAGGATGTTTTCATGTTCTTCTTCCTTTTGACTAAGGGTTTTTGCCTCTCCTGTGCTAATAGTAGATGTTTTCATGCTTGAGCTAAATGATGTTCCTTTCATGATCTTGTTGGAAGATTGCATGCTTAGTAGATCTTTTCTGCATATCTTCTTCGCATATTTTCTGGCATTGTTTAAAAGATTGTCAGGATATCCTCTTCTCTTAAAATGCCCTAACATAATTTCCATTTGAGAATGGAAATCTTCATCCCCTGCACAGTTTCTTCTAAGGCGCACTATCTGATTTTTTGGGATATTTTTGATCCACGGTCTGTGGTGACTACTCATATAGTGTAAATAATTGGATGCTCCTACTGATTTCATGTGATTGGATGGGATAATGATATTATCCCTAGCAGAGAGTGCAATATCCAGAAATACTGTATTCTCAAAACTGAAAGTGTGAGTGAATTTTAAATTAAATTCATTCCTATTTAGATACTCAACAAATTCGAGTGCTCGGTGATAACCCCCTTTCCAAATAATAAATAAATCATCAATAAAACGGCCATAGAGGACCAGATCATCTCTGTATGGACCGCCCCAAATTAGTAACTCCTCAAGGCGGCCCATATAGAGATTCGCAAAACTCGGTGCAAATCTGGTCCCCATAATAAATATTAAAGATAAGGTATTGAACATTAAATAAGACACATTGAGATATAAGCAGTTTTGAAATTTCCCCCTTATATATATATATATATATATATATATGTGTATATGTACATATGTATATATATATATATGTATATTTTTTTCCCCTTCTCTCCTTTGTTTTCCATTCCCTATTATAAATAGCAAAAGTCCTCCACTCTAGCAAAATGCTCTTTTCTATATAGCTAATTGTATATTCTAGAACATCTAGTTAAGTGAAAGACCATTAAATATATTTTTTAGATGAAGGTTCACTCAATCTATTATATTCATATCATTTGTCTTTTTGAAGTATATATATTATGTACAATTATAATTAAGAATATTTTGTTTTTATTCATATATATATCTTTTGTTATAATTTTTATCTCATATATATATATATATTTTTTTTTTTCCATATATATATTTTTTCCACATGTATATATATGTATATGTGTACATGTACATATATATATATATATATATATATATATATATATACATACATACACATTTTTTGGTATATCTCATTACCAATATCACCTCTTCTTTTCCTTTTGTTTTTCTTTTTCAATTGTGGCAGTGAATATTAGCCTCAACATCTGATTGCGTGAAATTCTATTCAGCTGGGATTTACTAAAGATATAAATGCTTTATGCAGGTCTGAAATAACTAAAGTCTAAGGTTGGGAGACCTTTTTTATTATATTTTTTATTATATTGTTTGTATCTATTTACTATTTGTGTTAAATATTTAATTTTATAATCAGTATGATAGTTTTATAAGCATCAGGAATTGAATGAATACTGACATATATGAAAACCCAGAGATTGTGTGTGGTTTTAAAACCAATTTAGTGTTAACAGCTGCAATTAATGAATTAATCAGGGATCATTGCTGGCTATATAAAAAAGGAACATTGTAACCAAATGGCAGTCTTGAGGAAGTCCCAGTGCATTGTGGGACGAAACGCGTTGACGCTACATTGGAACACCCAGCAGTGCTTTGATCCACTGGGAGAAACGGAATTGGCCTTTGAAAGCTTTATAGAGATTTTGCAGCCGCATCATCATTACTGAGCACCTTCCACATTGCCACCCCTCCTACTTGGTAACCTGTCTGCCTAACAGCATTGCGCTGTAATACATTGACAGCAGGATATCGGTGGGTTACAATTACGGACATTTGGAGCAACATACCCGGAGCGGTGACGGCCTCACCACCGGGAGAGAGAAGACGGCACGCAATCTCAGTGAGAACGAATTGTGAGTACCCTGTCTTCCATTTCATTTACGGACACCTGATACACCACGCCCGGGGCGGTGACAGCCTTACCACCGGGAAAGGAAGGACGCTCTCAGTCACATAGTGACAGCCACAGGCGGTAACTATCTAATTCTCAGCTTATCCAGAACTAACTATTACACCTGGGACGCCGGCATATAAAGCCATCCGTTATACCCGTGTGGATCCTGTAAAGGAATACAATCCGACACATATTGTCTTTAAAAGGACACGTTGTATCTACTTAGATACAGTATAACACATTCATCTGAGCTGCTACTATAGCTACATTTATCTACAGTTCTAGGAATGTGCTATGATCATAAATGTCTGATGCTTGCATAGAAATCTTACTTATATACATATATTTTATATTTATGGTGCAGAATTGATTTAAAATAAAAAGTATTTTATTGTGTATAAACAGTCTCCCGACCTCATTCTTGACAACTTCACAGCCCAATAATTATTAGTATAACAATTATTATTATTATTATTATCTTAATTTTTAACAGCGCGATGTTTTCTTAAATCTATAAATAACCCGTTAGAGTTCGTAGAACTGCCCGGTCATGGTGAAAAATCAAATAGGGTGGATGACAGGACAAAGCGCCTAAGTCCGACACCCGTCTTGCAGAGGCAATGGCCAGCAAAAACAGGACCTTGGCCGTGAGCCATTTAAGGTCCGCCAACTCAAGAGGTTCAAATGAAGACTCTTGCAGGGCTTTTAGTACAACAGTTAAATCCCATGGAGCCATAGGAGGGACATAGGGAGGCTGAATCCTAAGTACGCCCTGAGTGAAAGAATGAACGTCAGGTATAGACGCAATTTTTCTCTGAAACCATACCAACAAGGCAGATATGTGAACCTTGAGGGAGGCCAGAGGGTGACCTAAGTCAAGGCATCGTTGCAGAAAAGCCAGAATTCTGGAAGTTCTGAACGTAGAGACATCATAATTCTTATCAGCACACCCTGTGAAGTAAGAATTCCAAATCCTGTAATAAATCCAGGCAGAGGCCGGTTTGCGGGCTTTCAACAGTCTGGATAACCGCCTCAGAAAAACCTTTGGCCCACAGGAGTGATGCTTCAACAACCACGCCGTCAAAGCCAGTCTGGCCAGGTTTGGGTAGACAAAAGGACCCTGTAGGAGGAGGTCCGGGAGCTGAGGAAGGGGATTCTCTGTCGACAGACCCTGTAGGTCTGAGAACCATTGCCTTCAAGGAAACGCAGGAGCGATTAGTAGTAGTATTCTTCCTTCTTGTCTGGACTTCCGTATTAGCCTAGGTAGGAGTGACACTGGAGGAACACGTAGGGCAGCCGAAAGATCCATGGAACCGCCAGTGCGTCCACGACCGCTGCTTGAGGATCCCTGGTCCTTGATCCGAAGACCGGAACTTTGTGATTGTGTTGAAACGCCATTAAGTCTACGTCTGGTAGGCCCCATCTGTCCACTGGGAGTTGAAAGACTTCCGGATGAAGACTCCACTCTTCGGCATGCATGTCCTGGCGAATGAGTTAGTCCGCTACCCAGTTTAGGACGCCCAGAATGAACACTGCCAATATAAAGGATTTTTAACACTTCCATCATTGCCATGCGGCTTTGAGTGCCGCTTTGATGGTTTATGTATGTCACCGTGGTGGCGCTGTCTGATCGTACTTGAACAGACCTGTTCTGTACCAGAGGCAAGGCAAGAGATAATGCCTTTTACAACACCCTCAACTCCTGGATGTTTATTAGGAGGAATTATTCCTCCTTGGTCCAACGACCCTGAAACGAGTGTTGATCCAACTCCGCACCCCATCCCCTCAGACTGGCGTCCGTGGTCAACAGGACGCAGTCGGGGATCCAGAAGGGACGGCCCTTGCTTAATCGCTGGTCCTGTAACCATTAGGTCAGCGACAGACGAACCTCCGGATTCAAAGTAATCATCTGAGATCTAATACGATGAGGTAGGCCTTCCCATTTGGAAAGGATTAATCTCTGTAGTGGTGGGAATGAAATTGAGCGTACTCTACCATGTTGAATGTACTTGCAACGACACTCTGGGGCGACAAAGGAAGCATCTTATCCTGTCCTGAAGCTTCAGGACCTTTTCTGGAGACAGGAACAGCCGTTGACTGTGTGTGTCCTGAAGTGCCCCCAGGTGCACCATGCTCAAGCTGGGACCTTCGAGGACTTATTCCAATTGATAAGACACCCGTGGGCTTGCAGGAAGTTTACAGTCAGTTACAGACGACTGAGGAGAACATCGTGGGAATTTGCCAGAATCAACAGGTGGTCCAGATATGTCACTATTCTGATCCCCTGGTGACAGATGTCCCGTCATCATGGCCATGACCTTGGTGAAGATCCGAGGAGCCGTAGCCAGTCCACGTGGTAAAGCCTGGAATTGAAAGTGTAGTCTGCCATTAGCAAACCGCAGAAACTGCAGGTGTGACATGGCAATAGGTATATGCAGGTATGCATCCTGTATATTCAGGGATACCATATAGTCTCCGGGTTCCATAGCCAGTATAATTGAGCGTAGTGTTTCCATACAAAATCTGGACACTCAACAAACTTGCTCAGGGATTTGATGTTGAGTATAGGCTGGATTTGGTTTTGGGACAAGAAACAGGGTCGAGTAATAACCTCTGCCTCTCAGGGACTGAGGTACCGGCACAAACACTCATGTACTCAGGAGAGAACTGACACTCGTCTGCAAAGCTTGGACATTTAACGGATCTGAAGGTAGAATCGTGGTGCAAAACTGGCGAGGGGGATGTCTCATGAAAGAGGCAGCGTACCCGAGAGAGATAACTTCCAGCACCAAAGCATCTGAAGTGGTCATTAACCAGACCTGGGGTCTCCCAGGGGAAAGGCCCGCCCCGTCATGCAACAGGCTTGTCTTGTCTAGAAGCAGGCTGACGGGCTGCACAGGATTGTTTGGCCTTGGGCTTTGTGGTTTTGGGAGCACGAGATTGTCTTTGGAATGCCTGTCCTTTTGCTTTCCCTTGAGGCCGAAAGGAATGAAAGGTGGAACCTTGCCTTTTGTGCAGAAGGATTTGTATTTGATAGGAAAGCAGACAATTTTATTCAGGTCTTCATCAAACAAAATGTCCCCAGTGAAGGGGAGTACCTCCATGGTCTTTTTGGAGTCTCCAAACAAAATGTCCCTCCATGGTCTTTTTGGAGTCTAGATCCACCTTCCATGACCTTAACCACAGAATACGGCAAGCCAGGACAGACGTAGTCGATGCCTTGGACTCCAGCACACCCGACTCAGAGGACACCTCCTGAATGTAATAGGCGGTGGTGGTAATGTGAGACAGGTATTGTCTGGTGCTGTCAGATATATCCTTGGGCAGCTCTTCCTCTAATGCCTGAACCCACGCTTCAATACCTTTTGCCGACCAGGAGGCCGCAAAAGTGGGTCTATGCACAGCTCCTGTAAGAGAGTAAATAGATTTTAGGTATCCCTCCACAGGCTTATCTGCCGGTTACTTCAGTGAGGTGACAGTGGTTACAGGCAGAGTTGATGACACCACGAGTCGGGTGATGTGAGAATCCACTGGCGGCGAATTTTCCCACTTGCTACATAACTATGCAGGGAGAGGATAGCGAGCCAAGGCCCGTTTATGCAGAGGGAATTTCTGCCCTGGAGTAGACCAGGGTTCCCTTCTGATGTCCACTAAATGGTTAGAATGGGGCAAGAGAGTTTTAACCACTTTCTGCCGTTTAAACATATCAGTTTACTTTGCCACAGTAATGGAATCCTCATCAGAGATTTGTAGGATTTGTTTAATAGCAACCACTAAGGCAGGGACATAAATCTGCAAGAAAGAATCCTCATCAGTAACACCAGATTCAGTGTCTGACAGAACCGTGTGCTTCCCCTCCTCTTCAGATGAAACATCAGAGCGGTATTTGGACTGTGAGGTGGAAGTAGCCTGCCTAGATGACCCAGAGACACGAGTGTGACCTGGAGTGGATTTCTGTCTAACCAAAGATTGATTTAATTGTTACAGCTGGTTAGATAAATTTTCCACCCAAGGCGGATTTACCATAGGGACATGCTGTAGTGGCACAGGTGGTCCCATAGGGGGTGTAAGCCATTTTACCAGAGTACACAGTACAGTAGGTTTGTGAAAGCAGCCCAGGGTGGCTACTGAGTAAACACAGGAGCTGCGGACAGGCAAAGAGGTGTATGACCCATAGTACACAGACCATCATACATCTGCATGATACAGGTGCTTCCACTGATTTACTGCCCTTTCTGTTAGACATTATGATATGAATGCAACAACACGGCGACTTAGTATGATAAAGCCACAGAATTTCTTGAGTGAGACGGAGATAGTGAAACCTTTGTTTCTCTTTCATCCACTAGGGGACACTGGAGTCTTATACAGTAGGGTGTGAAGCCTTGCAACCGGAGGTGTGGCACAATCTGAAATTAAACATTGTCTGCACAGCCGGCTCCTCCCTCCTCACGCCCCTATCCCTCAGTTTGAAAAATTGTGCTTGGAGGAAGCACACAGGAGCTATTGCTCCAACAAATTAATTTTTTCTTTTCTTTTTTCTTCTAATAAGAGAAGGAGCCCAATCCCACCTAGCAAAGGAGGGAGCAGGCAGAACCTAAGTGAAAAGAGGAAGCCCAATCCTTCCTAACAAAAGGAGGGTGCAGGCATTACTAGAAGGAGACTAAGGTCCCAATAAAGGGAACTGCTTCTCGCTTCATTAAAATCCGGAGCACAGAGACAGTGAGTACTGGTTGTATTAAGGGCCCTAGTCTATACAGATACAGGGTGAATAGTGTCTTAGCTCCCTGCATCAGAAGACTGAATGATATATATATCCCCCGCCTGCTCACCTATGATCTATTTAATTTTAACAGCCGTACAGTGCAGCGCTTACCCTGATGCACAGAAAGCAAGGGCACATGAGGCTGTATCACGGCAGCAGCATCCTCCTTCCGACCCAGCACACTGAAGGGGAGACAAGATCAGAGCTGGCAGGTCATTGCTTTCCGCCACTAGACAGACGCCCGCACACTTACTCCCAACGGCCGCATGAGAAGGTTGAGGGGAGACGGCGGGCAGCATCTCTGACACTTCCAGCCGCCGCTGAGGCGCAGCTTCCCGCACGGCACTGTCCGCCGCCCGCTGAGGCGCAGCTTCCCGCAAGGCACTCTCCGCCGCCCGCTGAGGCACAGCCACCCCCGCACGGCTCTTCCCGCCGCGGCTCTTCCCGCCGCTCGCTAGCAAGAGGCGCAGCTGCCCGCACGGCTCTTCCCGCCAGCTGCACAGAGGGCTGAGGGAAGATGGGGCACATTAAAAGGCCAGTGTTCTATATAGTGCGCTATAGCAACGCAGCAGCTATGGGGAATATATGTGGAGGTTTTTTTAATGAGGTGCATAATATTTTTTAGTGGCAGCCATCTTTAAATAAGTTAAGCGGCGCCAAGTGGCTTTTCAGGAAAACAACAGCCCCCCTTTAGTGACAACATTTTCCTCAGCCAGTGAGAAAAACAGAGGGAGGAGTTTCTATGCCTAGGATAGAAATTAGGAAAAATAAGTAATTACTCCCTCTGCTGGTAGTTTTATTTTAGGTCTCTGCTGCAAAGGATTTATTCTTACGTGCTTTAAATCAAGCATCTCTATGCTTTATAAGTTCAAGGGACTTCTGAAACAAAGATCCTATGAACATAAAGGGAATGTCTGGATAGCAACCCCGACCTCAGAACTGAATCACAGTCAAGTGTGCGAGGGTTGCAAGTTGCAACGAGGCTGTTTAGAATAACTGGTTTTTATTTATTAATTTTCCTCAAGTAGAATCCAGCCAAATGAATCCAGTATACAATTGTTCCCGTCATATACTAAAGTATTCCGTTACCTATTAACGTATATGCACTGCAAGTATTCTGTGGGGGTGCATTTTCAACTTCAAATGCACAAACCAAGCTATTTTTACCAACACGGTAACTCCAGTTACCTTTGGCGTCTATCACATTATACATGATATATATACATAATGCCTCCAACGGACACTGATGACAGGTCCGACGGAAGAGGGAGCATCAGAGTTATCACCCAGATTCATCTCTATGTATCAACAGTTGGTGGTCTGGTGGTTGATGGTTGTATGAGTATTTATATTAATATTTATTTTTTAATAGAAGGAAGGAAGATTTCCAGCTATTTGAAAATACTCTTCAGAGCTCCCAATATGTCTACGGCCTTTCTCCTCCTATGCTAATAGGTGAAAGTTCGGCTGAGTGGTATGTATATGTCTGGTTGCTCAAATAAATGAGCATGAAGACGGTCATCCCTGGCGTACGCAAAATGAACACACGACCAGGGTGGGCAGGAGCCGTCAGGGTAAGGAAAGCATAACCTGACATGTATTTCAAGGAAAAGATTCATAGTTAAAATTCGCTCTATCCGCAGGTTATAAATAAAATGGCCTAAGACGGATATGTTACCACGTTTCCACCTTAGGGTGGGAGTGGAAATGGGTGCTGACTATCATGACGGTAGACGAACCGTTAGGGGATCAGTACATGCCTCCAAATTTCCAAATCAGTTGTTGATTAGCGGAGCATATCCGAGAGTTAACCAAATATACTTATCAGGCTGCTAGGGTGGCTAGCATCCCGATCTCTCCTATATCTCTCAAAAGGTTTTCTGTGACAACAGAATTTCAGATTCCACAGAAGGAGAAAGGATCCCATAACTATGGTGACTCTCCCCTGACTAATCTGTTAAGGGACATTCTTACTTATTACAGTCCCACTACAAAACAAGAGCCTTTTGTAGGTTGGAGCTAACAGGAAAATTCAACCTCTAGTTACAAGACCATCTCAAACGGACCTGAGAGGTTTGTGTTAAATAGAGACAATTTCCCTGAGAAGGGCAGCTGTCTTTGGTCAGATTATTTTAAGACAGGTGGAGTGAACTCAAATCTACGGCCTACCGGGTATCACATAACTATACCAATGGCCAGTAGCAGTTACTCTGGCCCATTATCCAACTAGTTTGGTTCTCGGTCTCGTGCGAAGAGAGTCTCGGATAGAGACTATTCCAGATAGCCAGTAAGCAGGTCTCAATGCAAACTCACCTTGGATCTCCATTGGGGGGTAAGGGTTGAAGACTTCTAGAGAGACCAGGTCCGAGACTTGAGAACAGAACTTTGTATCAACAGGGTTTGTCTCCCTATCTTGAATATAGATATACATCGCCTTAGCGGTCATTCCATTCAAAAGCAAAGGCATTACTGAGGTCAATTCGAGAATTGCTACAATCTTTACTCAGGGAGTAGAGGGGATCTCTTCTTTGTCGTACCCACACACACTGATACTCAATTTAAGGGTTTGGTCCCAGCTTTTAACGGGATCCAAGTGGAAATCAATCCACTCGGTCACTGCAGACTTAGCCCCAGGGGAGTTCTGGATGTCGTTGGATATAGGGGATGCATTCCGTCAGATCCTGATTGGGCTCCTCCTCAACCATGCTTAGCATTCGTGCTAGTCCAAAGATCATTACCAGTCGGGGCCGTACCATTCGGTATGTCATCAACACGACAATTTTTTTTTTACAAAGATAACAAGCTGGAGACTATTAGGGGTCACGATCATACTGTACCTTATATAAATAATCTGCTGATCTAGGTCACTTTCCGGGAATCTCACTCAACATGGGAAATTGTGATTGCCAGAAATCTCATCTAATGACATGCAAAGGATTCAAATTCCAGGTCTCTTCTGGGACAATGGAGGGTGGTCCTACTACAGAAATAGAAGCTGGTGGCTCAGGTACTACAGGCACAGACTGTTTCCCTACACCTAGGTGTACGTCTTCTCGGAAAAAGGGTGCCATCTTTGGAAGCTCTGCAGTACGGCAGGCTTCACTCCCAACCATCCCAGGTGCATCTCTTTGTTTATGAAGCAGGTCTGCACTGTTTGTTTTTTTGGCTATAATGCAGGTTCGCCTTTAACACGAGGCAAGACTTCCCTAATATTCGTGGGGGTTACACACGAATCTCACAGAGGTAAGAGATTCGGCATCTAGAATTGGGGGATCCTCACAAGGTTGTCAGTTTTAGAGGTTGTGGTCATCCTGGAGGAACATCCGTTCAGAACAGAGGGCCATCATTACAGAACAGTCTAACTATAGACATTCTCGAGCTGAGTGCAGTTATACTACAATGTCTCTTAGCTAAATACCTAGTGATGATTCAACACTTGCAGATGCAGTCAGACAATATCAAAACGACAGCCTACATAGACCGTCAAGAGTCAACAAGGAGCAAGTTGGCGTTAGAAGCAGCCGCCCAGGAGGCAAAAAGGCGCAATATCGTCCTTTTCAGTATACTGTAGTTCATTCCAGGAGTGGAAAACTGGGAAGCAGCTTCTCTCAGTCACCAGGACATACATAATCGAGATGGTGATAGGAAGATGAGGCCCCTTCCCTCGATCTCTCCAGACAACCATCAGCTGCCCCGGGGCTTAAAGACGACCAAACGAAAACGAGTATGGGCAAGTCTCATCCCATCAGACTGGTCCCTCAGGAGTTGTTACTCTGTCTTGATGGGGACTACTAGGGGAGATCTCTGGAGTCTTTCACAATGGTCGGCTGTGGCCTAACTAGAACAGTGGCCGCCTGCAATGCTCGAAGACCCGGGTTCGATACGGAGTTCGACACCCATTTATAAAAAGAGAAGACATGCTATCACGGGGACAGTTCATCCTCCTAGATCTGAAAGGTTTCCGTTTAACTGCGTGTCTAGAGAGACCCGGTTCGGAAAAGGTTGGGGGATACCAAGGGCATCTATGCCTATAAGGATAGCAGCTAGACAGCCGATCGCGACCATGCGTTGCTACAGACTATATAAGAAGAAAACGGTCTGGTGTCAGGAACGGGGATTGGATTCCAGGGGATTCCGCCTGTCTAGACTTTTCTGTTTTCTCCAGGCTGGGTTACATGGTGACCTACGTTGAGGCTCCTTGAAGGTTCAAGTTCAAATCTCTATTTTGGGAGCCTTACTTTTTCAACAGTTCCCAGCCTCCCGCAGCGTCTTGGAACTTAACCTTGGGGTCTGAAATATTTCAATAAAACAACATCCTCTAAGTCTTTAGAGAAAGCGGGATTGCATTATTTCTCCAGGAAAGTCATGTTGTTACTTGCCTTTGTTTCAGCAAACTAAAGCTCTGCTTGGGAGCCTTAGGGTGTTAGTGTCCTTTCTTTCTAATATTCCACGGTGATAGGGCAGTACTCTGTACGCGGGCAGTGTTCTCACAAAGATTGTTTGAGGGTTTCACGTAAACCAGCATATGTGATTCCATCTTTTTGAGAGGTTTCAGATGGAGAGGTGTCTTTTGAAGGTTGTATGAGCTCTACAGAAGTTACGTAGTACGTCAGTACATGGGACCATTTGTGGGTTCTTTATGAGGGTTCAGAGAAGTTTTGACCAGCATCTAAACCGACTCTGACCAGGTGCGTTTAGGCTTACCATTATGCGACAATGTTCCTGTGGTGCATGGTTTCGGTTCAGGATGGGTTCCATACCACCTTAACAGTGGGTACCCCCTGGGCAGAGGCTAGAGGTGCAACTACCACTCAACGTTACAGAGCAGCAAAGCGTGGTCTTCAGCACACACGTTCACGAGATTCTGTAGCTTAGATACCTGTGCGGCCAAACATTCAGAGTTTGGGCGTTTGGTTTAACAGGTTACTGACAGCACTCCCACCCTTGGGAGTAATCTTTGGGACGTCCACTACTGTATAAGACTCCAGTGTCCCCTAGTGGATGAAAGAGAAAAGAGGATTTTGGTACTTAATGATAAATCCATTTCTCTGAATCCTCTAGGGGACACTGGACGCCCGCCTCAGTGCTGTCAACCTGCTGTGTTCATATTGTTGTTGATTAGTTAGTACAGACAGCGTTGGTTTTCTGTCAACAGAGTTCTAGGTTGCTGTCTGTTTTGTTGTACGGTTGGCTCCTCGCAAATTGTTTTTTGTAGTCTCTTGTCCTAGTCTCTCCGTCAAATTTTTCAAACTGAGGGATAGGGGCGTGAGGAGGGAGGAGCCGGCTGTGCAGACAATGTTTAATTTCAGATTGTGCCACACCTCCGGTTGCAAGGCTTCACACCCCTACTGTATAAGACTCCAGTGTCCCCTAGAGGATTCAGAGAAATGGATTTATCGGTAAGTACCAAAATCCTCTTTTTCTGATGGCTCAATGTACACAAACTTTGTTTAATACACTAAAATATAAAAAAATATTGTATTAAATGAACTTCAGGCTGTGTGTATAAGCTGTATAAGCTGTATATGGAACATAAATGAATTGTATGTACACAAACTTTGTTTAACGCACAAAGTTAATAAAAAATATTAGCTAAAATGACCATCAGGCTGTGTGTATAAGGTGTATATGAAACATAAATGCATTCTGTGCTTAGACTTGGGTCCCATCGCCACGATATCTCATTATGGTATGCAATTATTCTGGTCTCAAGCATTTTGGATATGGGTGGAACGCACAGAAATGCGCATTGGTGTGGAACGCACGCCATGGGTCAGGTTGGACAGGTATAATGTCTTGAACGGCGCAGCAGGCAGCCGAAGTCGACCGACACCTACACCGTTTGGTGATCATGCTAAAGACACCGTGTGATGACTACTGACCTTAATGGATAAATGTTGTTTTTTTTGATTCAGCAACACAGGATATGTGTTATCACAGATGGACAATAACAAACAGTGCAATGGACTATGAGTGTCATTCCGACCCGATCGCTCGCTGCAGTTTATCGCAGCACAGCGAAATGCCGGGCGGCCGAAGTCCGGCGTTCAGTAGCGATTGCCTCTGCCTGATTGACAGGCAGAGGCGGTCGCAGGGTGGGAGGGGGCTGGACGGAGGCGTTAAGCCGCCGTTTAGGGGGCGCGGTCCGGCCAACGCAGGCATGGCCGGACCGTTGGGGGACGGGCCGCGGCGTCTGCGTGATGTCTCACGCAGCCGCTGCGGCCAGTGGCAGCGACGATCAACTCTCGGCCAGCCGCAGGAGCTGCGCTGGCCGGAAGTTACTCCACAAATACAAAAGCATCGTCGCTGTGTGATGCTTTTGTATTTGTGTGAGGAGGAGGGGGGGGGGGGGGGGGAATGACATGCGGGGCAGATGATCGCAGTTGTGCTAAACTTAGCACAGCTACGATCAACTCGGAATGACACCCTATATTTCTGATTAAGGCACTAAAAAGTGCTGGGATGTTGATAATATTACCATTTGTGAATGTATGATTACATATATCTGAAATATGTGTTTGCTGGTCGTTTGTGAAGATTGTGACCTAATGAACCGATACTCCTTGTACGGAGAAGTGAAATTAAAGCAATTCTAAGCGTTATGTGATAATATTGGAGAGTGTGACTTGTTTGTCTCTCTCTCTCTCTCTCTCTATATATATATATATATATATATATATATATATATAAGTTGTGAACATCCGCACAGAACTGTATAAGTAGAATCCAAAACGGTGGTGCTCAACTCCAAGGAATTGTTGGTTCCAAATAAAGTCAGAAGGTCATTTATTGGTACATCAGCAGGTCGACGTTTCGATCATATCCAAATGATCTTTGTCAAGACAACAAAGCAGTGTTGTTAGTGACAGAGCACCAGAAGCAGCATCTAAGTGAAACGTCGACCTGCTGATGTACCAATAAATGACCACCTGACTTTCTTTTATGAAATTTGGTGAGTGCCCTCTTTTACCAAAGACTATATATATATATATATATATATACACACACACACACACACACATAAATATATGTACATATAACACAGCACGGTTCTAGACCGGAGGTATATATTAGAGTACTCGTACAATATATTCTATAACAGGTACACTTTTTCTTAACGAACGCTGTCTGTATGAAGACATGTAGAATGCTCAAGTGTTTGTAAAGTCACAGCACTGTATACAGGCGGCTTTACAAGAGAGACCTTGCCCTGCAGTACCAGGAGACTAGCCACAGATATGTTCAGAAGATGGCGCCTATCATCTCAGTCAGGGAGTCAGGGAGAGTGTGAGACAGCTCCACGGCGGGAAAATCTACTCAGAGATGGTGCCCTGGGCCAGGGGAGGGGCTATAGGTCAAGCACCACCTCCCCTGTGCTGCACTTCCACCCCGGGTACTGTGGAGTCTTATTAAATGGGGTCTTAGTACACCTGACCTGTAGACGCCCCAGTGGTCTAGTGGGATCCCTGCTCGGAGACAGTGTCCACGTCAGCGCTGCGACCAGTCTCCCTAGGTCGCGGATGGAACGCGATTTAATGGCGGGTCCCACCTGAGGAACCCTCTTACCTCCTCCCCGTAGCAGCCACACGAACCAGGAGATCGCCTGCGACCGTGTGCCTAAGCTGGAGCGTCTCATCCGCAAGTACCCGGGAACTGAGCCGTGGGAGTATGCAACGCAGCTTGGGAGGTGATAGTTGCTGCAACGCTGACGCGTCACCCTAACATACAGCGCTGACAGCCCAGAGAAGAAATCTTCTTAGAAAGCTTTTTCAGGGCTGCCCAGTGCAGCCCTCCTGTTAGGTGACCTGCTGCTGCAGGCACCAACTCAAAACTGAGCTCTCAGTGCCTGGAGGCTGAGTTAAAGAGGAGGCCCCAATGCATCCTGGGACAGCCTAAAGCTTTAGCCTGTTGGTGCCCCTGGTTCTAGATCCACTCTACACCACAATGTTTTCCTGTGGAAACCAATGTATCCTGCTGCAGAATGCAGCCATTCAACCCATCAACAATCCCGATTAACAGTTTTTTGTATCCGAAGAGCTGTGTATTCGGACTGCTTGAAAGTCCAGTTGCTTTTGAATGCAACCTGCCAGTAAGTGGTCATCAGCTAACCATACTTAACTAACTCCAATCTATCAAATTTCACCACACACAGGCGGCCAAAGCTCAGTTCAGGCAACTGTGGCTTCAACTGGCTTTACCAGGGATTTACGCAATGACATGAAGGATGGTTGAGGCATCTGAATGGCATGCAGTCAGCATATCGATGGTCGGGATCCAGGCTGTCACAATACAGACGCCAGGATCCCGACTGAGGCACCATACCACCTCTGGTATACTGGAAAGGTAGGCGATTCCCCCTCTATGGGTGTCCAAGACATCAATAGAGGGACTTTGTTGCGCTAAGCCCCCCTGTCGGCATTCCAATGCTCGGGATACAGACCTTCGGCATCCTGTGTGGCGGGATACCATACTGATCCCATTTGAATGCAGAATTATTGGTGAAAATCTTAAAAAGGAGTCAAATAATCCCAAAAGCATGAAACCTATGCAGACACCCTTCCTAAAACTCTGAACAAAGTTTTCTCCAAGAATGATGATGCAAAGAGTTACTGCAAGAGTTTGCAATATAAGTAGGAGTGTAACAACATACAGTACAAGCTTAGCCAGCATTCCAAGCACTTGCACAAAACGGGTTCACTACGATATGCTGGCGGTCGGGCTCCCGGCGCCGGGAGCCCGACCGCCGGCTTACCGACAGTGTGGCGAGCGCAAATGAGCCCCTTGCGGGCTCGCTGCGCTCGCCACGCTACGGGCACGGTGGCGCGCCACACTATTTTATTCTCCCTCCAGGGGGGTCGTGGACCCCCACGAGGGAGAATAAGTGTCGGTATGCCGGCGCCGGTATACTGTGCGCCGGGATCCCGACAGCCGGCATACTGAAGACCACCCGCACAAAACATTATTCTGCAAATAAACGTTTATTGGCATACTGGTACTGAATAGCATGAGAGTTATCAGACTGACAGAAATATGAAAGATGTGTTACATAATATCCTGGTTTGAAAACATTAATAGAACACTGAATTGTAGCATCTCTCAGACATGTCCATAGTCATATTTCCTCAACATAACGAGCTACAGATATTCAGTTTTCAAATAATTTCCTTTTCATTTAAAGGTAAATGTATAAAATTCCTAGGGGAAATAAAATCTTTACCAGTTTTGGAATCGGGTGAATTGAGGAGCTGCTCTAGCGTAGCTACGTGGGTGCTGGCAGAAGACACCGATTCATTATCCATGGTTTCCATTCCTTCCCCTTCCTCTCTGGCAACAGAGTACAAGTCCAGGATAGAAAGGTCAGCCGGTCTTCTGTCCCGTGTACCCTTAGGGGGCTGCTGGGTGCCTGAATTGTCTGCAAAAAGAAAAACATATGCAGCAGTGCATACTGAAGCTAATAAACTAGACA
The DNA here is from genome assembly GCF_028390025.1 of Pseudophryne corroboree. Lineage (NCBI taxonomy): Eukaryota > Metazoa > Chordata > Amphibia > Anura > Myobatrachidae > Pseudophryne > Pseudophryne corroboree. The sequence goes on from NC_086445.1 coordinate 468,685,251, forward strand.
ATGACTGTGTGCAGCAGGTCTGTACGTGAGCGCTAAAAAAAATTAAGGACACCGACTGATAATACGTTGGGAAATGACAGATAGGATTTGCTGGGCATTTGTGCTTTACTACATAAAACATTATCGTAACGGACAAAAACTTAATATCAAAAACACTCACAATAATGTCATACTTCCGAAACACTATAAGCTCATAATTTACCGCAGGCTAATTGGTCCCCCAGGGCTACCCAGGTCAGCCCGCAGCACTTGACCCGTATTTCTTTTCGGATCTAAGTGAACCCAAAAAGAAATATGCAATAATTTGCCTGTTATCAGATACAAACAGTGGGGTAGCACATAGGGCCGGGAGCGTTCCCAGGATTCTATGTGGTAACACTCGATAACAGATAATTTATACCCCTTTTCCACTAGCTCAAAAAACACGGGTAAATGCACGGGGGCGCGCATTTACCCGTGTTTTTTGCAAGCGGAAAAGGGTCAACCCGAATCAAGTGACCCGTGAATCCTACCCGGCTATCTACCTGGGTAGGACACGGGAATGATCCGGGTAGGGTTGTAGTGTAAACGGGAGCCATGTCGATGCGACACGGCTCCCGTTCACAGTGCATAGGGAGGGCGGCGCTGGGAGACCATGTGATCTCCCAGCGCCGCCCCTGCCTCGTCACTAACGCAATTGCCGGGTTGGTGAGCGCTGTCTGCAGGGGGCTGTAGCACGGGTCGCTGCCGTGTCAGGCGACACGGCTGTGACCCGTGCTACGCTAGTGGAAAAGGGGTATTAATGAGCAAAAAAAAAAAGGGTTGTAATTGAATAGCCCCATGTGTTAAAGCCCGGGGCTACATCCTTTTTTCACCCCCTGAATGTTAACCACCAACAAATGCAGAACAAGATTTTTTTTATAGATTACTTTTTAATACTGCTACATTTAATTTGTAATCAACGTCAAATGATATTAAAGTAGCTATAAATCAAAGTAAAAAAAAGAAGAAGGAATATTTGCATTGAATGAGTAATTCAATTTGATCCCATTTGAATGGGATGTTAAACCCATGGAACACACTAAAATTATTAGTAGAAAAAAAACAAACAAACAAACAAACATATGTATAGAAGCACAGTGAACATGCTTCTGCCAAAACACAGATTGCTCACATGGATTGATAAAAAAAAACCATGAATAGATAAAATGCAGCAAATGAACTTGTACAAAATTGATTTTATAAACAGAAAAAGGTCAATGTATTGCCTACTTGTAACAGTGATCTCATTCTTCAGTTGGAAAAGTTGAGCTTCCACTTTGGACAGTTGCTGCTGCAAAGTCTCAACAGTCTTCCTGTGACCATCTTGCAACTGTCTCACTTGGTCTCTGAAACTGTTACGCTGTGCTTCATTTTGGGCACTCAGCTGGCTGACCGCTTGCTCATTCTCTGTCTTTAGAACCATGTTCTCTGACTGCACCATGCATAGCCTGAAAGTCAGAAAAGACAAACGGAGTATAAAGTAAGATTACAGCAAATGCATAGACAGACTACATTCCATCAGATATATTAATATATGTATGTCAGCCATACTGTCTCATTTCCAGATAGATTCTACAATGTAAATAATGATAAGTTGGAGGACAGCTAAATGATAAAAATCAGACGTGTGCTTAAAAAGTTACTTGCTGTTTTAATGATAAAAACACAAGAAAAAACCTTGTGGATTTAATGTTTTAAATACCTTAAACAAGTAAACAAAACAAAAATAGGATTTTAATACCTACCGGTAAATCCTTTTCTCTTAGTCCGTAGAGGATGCTGGGGTCACATCAAGAACCATGGGGTATAGATGGGATCCACAGGAGACATGGGCACTTTAAGACTTTCAAAGGGGTGTGAACTGGCTCCTCCCTCTATGCCCCTCCTCCAGACTGTGGCCAGGGAGACGGACATTTCGAGGAAAAGGATTTATTGTTAAACTAAGGTGAGATACATACCAACTCACACCTCAAGCACGCCGTACAACATGGCATTTAACACAAAGCAAGTCAACAGCATGAACATCATCAGCAACAGGCTGACTATAAACGTAACACAACATGTGTGTAACCACAACTACGAACTGCAGATACAGTACGCACTGGGACGGGCGCCCAGCATCCTCTACGGACTAAGAGAAAAGGATTTACCGGTAGGTATTAAAATCCTATTTTCTCATACGTTCTAGAGGATGCTGGGGTCACATCAAGAACCATGGGGTTATACTAAAGCTCTAGAACGGGCGGGAGAGTGTGGATGACTCTGCAGCACCGATTGACCAAACATGAGGTCCTCATTAGCCAGGGTATCAAACTTGTAGAACTTCGCAAATGTGTTTGAACCCGACCAAGTAGCTGCTCGGCAAAGTTGTAATGCCGAGACCTCCCGGGCAGCCGCCCAGGACGAGCCCACCTTTCTGTTAGAATGGGCCCTCACCGATTCTGGCAACGGCAATCCAGCCGTAGAATGAGCCTGCTGAATCGTATGACAGATCCAGATCGCAATAGTCTGCTTGGAAGCAGGAGCCCCAATTTTATTGTGAGCATACAGGACAAACAGAGCCTCTGTTTTCCTAAACTGAGCCGTTCTGGTGACATAAATTTTCAAAGCTCTTACTACATCGAGACACTTTGATTCCAGCAAGGCGTCAGTAGCCACTGGCACCACAATAGGTTGGTTCAAGTGGAACGACGAAACCACTTTTGGCAGAAACTGCTGACGAGTCCCCAATTCTGCTCTATCTTCATGTAAGATCAAATAAGGGGTCTTGTGAGACAAGGCCGCCAATTCAGACACCCGCCTTGCGGATGCCAAGGCCAACAGCATGACCACTTTCCAAGTAAGAAATTTTAACTCTACCTTCTGCAGATGTTCAAACCACTAAGATTGAAGGAATTGCAACACCACGTTAAGATCCCATGGTGCCACAGGGGGCACAAAGGGAGGTTGGATGTGCAACACGCCTTTCACGAAGGTCTGAACTTCTGGAAGGGAGGCCAATTGTTTTTGGAAGAAAACCGATAAGGCTGAAATTTGAACTTTAATTGAGCCCAAATTTAGGCCCGCATCCACACCGGCTTGTAGAAAATGGAGAAAACGTCCTAACTGAAATTCTTCCGTAGGAGCCTTCCTGGATTCACACCCAGACACGTACTTTCTCCAAATACGGTCGTAATGTTTAGACTTTACTCCGTTCCTGGCCTGAATAGGAGTGGGGATAACTTCCTCGGGAATACCCTTCCGGCTAGGATCCGGCGTTCAACCTCCAAGCCATCAAACGAAGTCGCAGTAAGTCTTGGAACATGCACGGCCCCTGCTGTAACAGATCCTCCCTCAGAGGAAGAGGCAAGGTATCTCCTACGAGTAATTCCAGAAGATCCGGACACCAAGCCCTTCTTGGCCAGTCTGGAACAATGAGGATCGCTCGAACCTTTGTTCTTCTTATGATCTTTATCACTTTTGGAATGAGTGGAAGCGGAGGAAACACGTACACCGACTGAAACACCCACAGTGTCACTAGGGCATCCACTGCTATTGCTTGAGGGTCTCTTGACCTGGAACAATATCTCTGAAGTTTCTTGTTGAGGCGAGACGCCATCATGTCTATTTGAGGAATTCCCCAAAGACTTGTCACTTCTGCAAAGACCTCTTGATGAAGACCCCACTCTCCTGGATGGAGATCGTGTCTGCTGAGGAAGTCTGCTTCCCAGTTGTCCACTCCTGGAATATAGATCGCTGACAGAGCGCTTGTATGCCTTTCCGCCCGACGGAGCACCTTTGTGGCCTCTGCCATTACCGCTCTGCTCTTTGTTCCGCCCTAGCGGTTTATGTACGCTACTGCTGTTATGTTGTCCGACTGAATCAAGACGGGCTGATTGCGAAGATGTTCTGCTTGCAGAAGGCCGTTGTGAATGGCCCTTAACTCCAGAACGTTTATGTGTAGACACATTTCCTGGCTTGACCATCTTCCCTGGAAGCTTCCCCCCTGCGCGACTGCACCCCAGCCTCGGAGACTCGCATCTGTGGTCACTAAGATCCAGTCCTGGATCCCGAACCTGCGTCCCTCTAGGAGGTGAGAGCTGTGCAGCCACCACAGGAGTGAGATTCTGGTCTTGGAAGACAGGGTTATCCTTCGGTGCATGTGCAGATGGGACCCGGACCACTTGTCCAACAGGTCCCACTGAAACACTCTGGCATGGAATCTGCCAAACTGAATGGCCTCGTAGGCCGCCACCATCTTTCCCAGCAACCGAGTGCATTGATGGATCGATACTCTTGCTGGTTTCAGCAACTGTTTGACCAGGTTCTGAATTTCCAGCGCCTTTTCCACTGGAAGAAAGACTCTCTGTAATTCTGTGTCCAGAATCATTCCCAAAAACGACAGCCATCTCGTCGGAACCAACTGTGATTTTGGCAAGTTTAGGAGCCAACCATGTTGCTGCAGAATTGTCAGGGAGAGCATAATGTTCTGCATCAATTGATCCCTGGATCTCGCCTTTATCAGGAGATCGTCCAAGTACGGGATAATTGCGTAGGAGAACCATCATTTCGGCCATTACTTTGGTGAAAACCCTCGGAGCCGTGGATAGACCAAACGGCAACATCTGAAATTGGTAATGACAATCCCGAACTGCAAACCTCAGGTAAGCTTGATGTGGGGGATAAATGGCAACATGCAAGTAGGCATCCTTTATGTCTATCGACACCATAAAATCCCCCTCCTCCAGACTGGAGATCACTGCCCGGAGAGATTCCATCTTGAATTTGATTTTTTTTAGGTAGAAATTGAGGGATTTGAGGTTCAGGATTGGTCTGACTGAGCCGTATGGCTTCCGGACCATGAACAGGCTCGAATAAAAGCCTTCTCCCTATTGCGACGGGGGAACCCTGACAATGACTTGATTGTGACACAATTTTTGTATTGCGGTGCATACCACCTCCCTGTCTGGAAGAGAAGCTGGTAAGGCTGATATTAAAAATCAGTGAGGGGGGACATCTTGAAACTCCAGTTTGTACCCTTGGGACACTATTTCTAAAACCCATGGGTCCAGGGCTGAACGAGCCCAGAACTGACTGAAGAGCCTGAGACGTGCCCCCACCGGTGCGGACTCCCGCAGAGGAGTCCCAGCGTCATGCACTTGGCATAACCCGGGGAGGACTCCTGCTCCTGGGAACCGGCCATGGACGGTGATAGTTTACCTTTTCCCTTTCCTCTCGTAGCAAGGAAGGAAGACCCTCGGCCCCTTCTGTATTTATTGGTCCGAAAGGACTGCATCTCATAGTGGTGTGCTTTCTTTTGTGGTGCAGGCACATAAGATAAAAATTATGACTTACCCGTGGTAGCCGTAGATACCAAATCAGCGAGGCCGTCACCAAACACACCACCCTTATACGGTAAAGACTCCATAGCTTTCTTAGAGTCCGCATCAGCATTCCATTGATGAATCCACAGTGCTCTCCTAGCTGAGACTGCCATGGCATTGGCTCGTGATCCCAAGAGGCCAATATCTCTCGTAGCTTCCTTTAGGTAGACTAGTGTCAAAAGAATGCTATCCCTATCTAGGGTATCCATTTCAGATGACAAGTTATCTGCCCGGAGCAGAGGTGTCTCTGGAGAGCTCCTAGTAAAAGCCTCATATTCACCCCATTATAATCCAGCCATCTGGGTTTACTTAGCTCCTAGAGCACTGTTATATTGTCCCCGAGGCAGGGCAATCAGTGTGTAGGAGCTGCGGAGGCGGGGAACAGGTTTTTCCTGTTCCTGCAGGTTGCGGCCTTCCTCCTGTGCAGAAGCCGGAACCTAGATTTTACACTCCTTCCGGCCGAGCGACTCGGACCTGCGGGAGTCGTGCGGATCACAGCGGCCCTAGCTGACCATACTTCTCCCTCCCCCCCACCCCCCCCCCGCCGTGGACCCTTACCGAGGGCTGAAGAAGGCGCGCACGGGCCCCTGGAGCCGGGAGCCAAGCGCTGAACGGAGCCGCAAGGTGCCTGGGAACGTCCGGTGCCGGTGGCCATCTTGGAGGGGGCAAAGAGAGCCGCGCGGACGAAATGAGCGCCCGAGTGGCTCATACTGGCCGGGACTCTCCCGCTGCAAAAATCCCTCTGTGGGGCTGGTGGAGTGCTTCAGCTCAGAGGACTCCTGGGCTGACTTACCTGATATTGCAGACCAGCTGGAGCTCAGTGACGGCGGCCATCTTGGGGGTGGCATACGGGATCCATCTCCATATAAATACCAGACAAGTTATCTTCCCATTTTTCAATAGCACTACTCACCCACGCAGATGCAATGGCTGGTCTGAGTAGCGTACCCGTGGTGACATAAATGGATTTCAATGTATTTTCCTGCCTACGATCCGCAGGATCCTTTAGAGCTGCCGTGTCAGGGGACGGGAGTGCTACCTTTTTGGACAGCCGTGACAGAGCTTTGTCCACAATGGGGGGTGACTCCCATTTTTCCCTATCCCCAGAGGGAAACAGATACGCCATTACAATCCTTTTGGGAATCTGAAACTTTTTGTCAGGACTTTCCCAAACTTTTTCACAAAGCGTGTTCAGTTCATGAGAGGGAGGAAACGTTACCACAGGTTTCTTTCCTTTAAACATACTAGGGTCTGTATCAGGAACAGCAGGGTCCTCAGTGATATGTAATACATCTTTTATAGCCACAATCATGTACTGAATGCTCTTTGCCAGTTTTGGATCTAATCTGGCATCACTATAGTCGACACTTCAGAGTCCGTGTCCGTGCCGTTATCCATGTCTGTCAGCTGGGCAAATTAACGTTTTTGTGACCCCGAGGGGGTCTGGACTTGAAACAACACATCCTCTACGGATTTCTACCAAACCTGGTTCTGAGACTCAGATTTATCCAATCTTTTATTTATCAGAGCAACATTTGCATTCAAAGCACTCAAAACATTCACCCAATCCGGTGTCGGCGGTGCCGACAGTGTCACTCCCACAGCCTTTTGTGTCCCCAACAGAGTCTCCTCCTGGGAGGAGCACTCCGCTTCAGACATGCCGACACACGTGCACCTACCACACTGGGCCTATAGGGGACAGACCTACAGCAAAGCCTGTCAGAGAGACACAGAGGGAGATAGACAGCCCACACCCCAGCGCCCAAAACCCGGTCTGAACACTAAAGACAATGTCCCAGACCTGCAGCGGTTTTATAAGCTAGTATAATGCACCAAAATCGCTGTGCCCCCCCTCTCCCGTTTTCCACCCTGTTATTTGTTACAGAAGCGTGAGGAAGGACCAGCGTCTCTGCAGCCATGTGAAGAGAAATGGCGCCGGGCTGTGTGCTGTGAGGGCTAAGCCCCTCCCCCTTACTGGCGCGCTTCAGACCCGCTCATTTTTAACCTTTTTGACACTGGCGGGGGTCCAGACAGTGCCCAGGCACCTTGTCCGCTGTTGCCAGATAGATAAATGAGGTTTATATGCTGCCCAGGGCGACGCCGCCACCCCCCCCCCCGCAGTGCTGTTGTGTGTGGGAGCATGGTGCGCAGCGCGCCTGCTGTGCAGTACCTCAAAGCCGTCACTGAAGTCTTCTGAGCATCTTCAACTCACCTGTCTTCTGACTTCTGGCTCTGAAAGGGGGCTGACAGCGGGCTCCGGGAATGAACCCCTAGGCGTACCTAGTGTTCTAAACCCTCAGGAGCTAATGGTGTCCTGTAGCCAAAGAAGCAGATCCTTTAAACTCACAGAAGTAGGTCTGACTTCTCTCCCCTAAGTCCCACGAAGCAGGGAGACTGTTGCCAGCAGTGCTCCCTGAAAATAAAAAACCTAACAAAGTCTTTTCAGAGAAACTCAGTAGAGCTCCTCAGTGTGTATCCAGTCTGCCTGGGTACAGATTCTAAACTGGAGTCTGGAGGAGGGGCATAGAGTGAAGAGCCAGTTCACAGCCCTTTGAAAGTCTTAAAGTGCCCATGTCTCCTGTGGATCCCGTCTATACCCCATGGTTCTTGATGTGACCCCAGCATCCTCTAGGACAGTTGCTGGCCAAACCAGTCCTCGAGATCTACCAACAGGTCACATTTTCCAGACCTCCTAGCTGGTGCACAGGTGTAGTCATTAGTAATTAAGATGTGCTGCATTCATTCCTAACTGACAATTGTACAGATCTCCAGGAGGCCTGGAAAACACGAACTGTTGGCAGATCTCGAGGACCGGTTTGGCCAGCCCTGCTCTAGGACGTATGAGAAATAGATGAAAACTGACAAAGTTAATATTAATTTTCTGACATTTTCGGATCTCACCTAAAGCCCTTTGCCAGTAGACTGAACAGTGTTTTTATATTTATGCAAATTGATATGCGTATCTTAAACAGTATGATACTGAAATTATATCATCCCTGATCTATTTATTTATTTAAACTTATTATCATCCATTATTTATATGGCACCAAGAGGAGACCGCAGCACCTAACAAAGTACCTAAACAGAACAAACAGAACAAAAACATGCAAAAGACTTGGGACTAAATTCAACTAGCACCGTTAATTTAACAGGGATGTAAAAAGGAGGTAGTCTGGGGCTTTAAAGCCCAGGGGTATTCAATTGCAGACCTTTTTTCCCACCCATTAAATAAACCTGTTATTATGCATTAACACACAGAATATGGGAAAAGTTCTGGGGCCTGTGTGTCTAATAACAGGCTATATATAATGGGTATTTCTTTTTGGTCTGCTCAGACCCAAAAATCAATCCCAGTTAAGTGCAGCCTGCTGGCTTCCTTCGGGACTAATTTAGCCCCAGGGGATCTATTAGTCTGCGGTAAATTAACATGGCTAACTAGATCCTCTTAGAAAACATTGCAGAACATGAGATACAATCTATATAAACACTGCTGGAAATGCAGACATGATACACACAAAAGCAACTTTGGCTAATTTCAAAGCTTCGGTGCCATTGTTGGTGATGGGGAGGAGATGATGGCAAGAGTGAGGGAAGGAAATGCATATGAGGGAAGTGGGCCCTGCTTATGAGAGCTTACAATCTAAAGTGAAGTGTCAGACAGACAGGGGTGCCACAGACGAAAGATAGTACAGAGCAGTGAGTTAAGATGAGAGCTGGGTGTGGGATTTTTGAGAACTAATTAAAATAAACACTTCCTTGTTAAAGGAGATCTCCACCAACGTTTAGTTTGCCCATTATGTGTAACATGTAATCTTCCTTTTCTTTGTATAGGCTTATAGTTTAGTGTTCCTGCTTTGTGCCGATATTCATGGCACGTAAATGCTAGGACTGCTATTCTGAAGTGTCTTAGAGCAAAGCTGGCCAAACCAGTCCTCAAGATCTACCAACAGGTCACATTTTCCAGACCACCTAGCTGGTGCACAGGTGTAGTCATTACTAATTAAGATGTGCTGCATTCATTCCTAACTGACAATTCCACAGATCTCCAGGAGGCCTGGAAAACATGAACTGTTGGTAGATATCTTGAACCGGTTTGGCCAGCCCTGTCTTAGAGCATGATGGCTAGGGGACGTACCCCAAGACAATTCAGAATCCCTGCCCTGAAAACGGGGGTATGCACTTACATCCTAGCATACTCTGCAGTTCACTTTACAGCACAGCAACATGGACTGCAAATATGTCTCCAGCGCAACATGGCCTTCTTGATTTTATTGGGTTGCTACAACACTGCAGAATACAACATAATAGCAAATAATCACGGTGAGCCATGCAGAATGCACATTAAGTGCAATTATGAGAACTCACAACAGTGGATAAATCCAAGTAGGGAAGATTACACAGTATGTATAACAGTCACATTGTTATTTTTAGTATAAGATACTCTTTAACCACTTACCTGGAATGGTTGCACCAGATGCGACCATACCAGCAAGTGCTTTATCTGACCTGGTCGCACAGGATGCGACCAGTCAGATAAACAGTGTTAGCAGCAGCAGGGAAGAGAAACTTCCCTCCACTGCTGCTGTCAGAGGGACAGGAAGGTCCCTCTGCCTCCCTTCACTCTCCCCTACTGATTGCCGTGCTGCCGATCACTGCTGATTGGTCAGCACGGCAGGACCACCCCCTCTAGCAGCTACAGACAATAGCAGCCGCTGGGGAAGTGTAAATGAACCCCCCCCCCCCCCCCCATAGTACCTGGAGACTGTCCCGGCTTTCAAAATGAAAGATGCGATTGACGCGATGCTTCTGATGGCCGCAACCGAGGGGGGGATTTCAAATATCAAACCATTTTTTTTAAAATTTGAACTAGAATCATTTTAGATGAGGTTAAATACACATTCTTCACATGATTGACTAATAAAAACAAAAAGACAATTTCTGGGCGGTTTTTGGGGAAAAAAATAGTGGTTAAGAGATTTGAAGAATGACTCACTTTTCTCTTAGCTCAGCCTCTTTTGTAACAGTCTCCTGTAGCATCTTATTATGCCTTTCCAGAAGCATATCATGTTCAGACTGCAAAGCCTGTAGCTCCGCCACGTTCAACTGCAGACTGTGCTGAGTTTCTAGTAGTTTGGTTTTCAATTGATCCAACATTGTCTGTAGGTGCTCCCTGAAGTCAAAACAAATATCAACAGGTGAACAAGAACTGCTAGTACTACAGTACATACAGCAGCAAAGGTGTATGGTCTTACAGTTACCATATTTCATTACACATTTACTATGTAGCAGCTTTGTAGGGTCTTGTCACTTACAGTTGAAATAACAGGATTTTGATACTTCTTTTCATTGCTTTTTATTTTAATACATTCTGGGGACACTAGCATTTCCTTAAAAACGTTGGCACCTTTAATAGTGTTAACTGCTCCCTCTTCCATATCCCCATCCTGCTGGACACTCTCTTACTTTTCTAACTAAGCACTGGAGGAAGGGGGGAGAGGGCAAACCAACAAAAGTTAACTTTAAAACAGACAACCAGTACGTCAAAGGGATGGGGTGCGCACTGCCCTTACTAGATTCAGAGAAAAGGATTTAAGAATAAAAATTCTGTTTTCTCCACTATCCCAATGACGGACACGGCACCCTGGGGATGTCCCAAAGCTGCCCAATGGGAAAGCATGCACACAGAGCAGTGGAGGAGATTTATTGCCTAAAAAACACCTTCATGTCTTCAGGGTACGCTATTGCATACTCTATAACCTGGTGAAAGTACTGTGAGTGAGAAGGATGGCCATCTTGGCCACATCATATCATATTTAATCATTTATTAACAGTTTTATGTTCAGTTAAAAGTTTTGCCAAACTGTCTGTTTTACAAGCAAATTTGATTAACAATCCACCCATTTATTGGCAAATGGATAACAGCATACTAACTTTTATTCAAGACTAACTAAGCCATTTACCTTTTACTTAGCAAATGTGAATATCATCACAGCATATGTATTTCATACTAGTTACCAGCCCGTCAAAATGATGGAACATAAAAATAAATGTCAGCACGGGTTGCTGTGCGCGCCCAAACGGAGTAACAGTTGAATTGCTCTGTCTGGCGCCACCTAGTGGCTACCAGTACACAAAACACTTGAATCCCCCCCAAAGAGGAGAGGAGCAATGTTAGCCTTTTATTATATATAATGACTATATGAGTATCTAAGGTTCTCTTGACAAAGGTCCTAGACTAGATAAATATCAAGATATATCTACAAAACATGGCAAGTGCATCCCACATTTTTCTCAATTTTTAGGACCGCTTTTTGGATAGCTGTAGACAGATACAGACTTGCACAAAGTTTTTGGTACCAACTCCACGAAAAAGGAAGAACCCATAGGGCTAAAATACACTACCCGGCTTTTGCCGGCCGGGAAAAAGCCGGACGGCTTTTTCCCGTGCCGGCATTGTAATGAACAGTGTGAGGACTAGTGTCCTTACACACTGCACGGCCCCGGGTTGCAGCCGGGTCTCACCACTGAAAGGTCCGGCTGCCGGGCGGGCGCCTGGCCGTCTTTGCAGCCAGTAAACCGTGTGTGTGAAGGGGAGCTTTCACACACAACGGTTTTTTCCCAAGCCGTGTCTAATGCTGCGCATGCGCACAGCATCACACACGGCTCACAGCCGTCCTGTGTGACACTCTGCCGGTTTCTCCCGGATGGCAAAAAGCCGGACAAAGTTTGTCCGGCTTTTTGCCATCCGGGAGACACTGGCCAGTGTGTCACAGCCCATACTGTTCTCTGAAATAACTTGAAAGTGACAAAAGAAATTGGCATTCATCACTGTTTATTTCATACAAATATTTTTTCATGTTAGGTTTTCATTTATTTCCAAAGGAAACAGCAGGTAATGCTACAAATATAAAAACTGTATAACAAGATATCGATCAGGTCTTCACAAGGAACCCACAGGATGACTGTCGGCCATCTGCACAGCTTACAGGCCAAGCTTGGTCCTTCTCTTGGAGTTATACCTGATCTTATTGCCAGGATTCATTCTGATCCACTATGGGATTGGCCTGTTCTGCTTCTGTTTTGTGGCAAGAAACCTCTTAATTCTAGAGATCTTCTGGTATGACATGGTGAGCTGGAGTAACTCTGTCAGCACAATGGTGGCTGAGAAATGAGCCCATACAGAATATTTAAATTAATAAAAGAACTGAAAAAGGGCACTGACAAAAAGGAAGGGACTCTTAACCTAATATTTTGTTGCACAATTTTTAGATGCAATCAAGCAACTTCTGTACCTGTAATTTATTTATTTATTACCAGTTATTTATATAGCGCACACACATTCTGCAGTGCTTTACAGAAAATATTTGGAAATTTACATTAGTCCCTGTCCCAGTGGAGCTTACACTCTATATTCCCTATCACAAGTACACACAAACACATTCCTGCTAGGGTTCATTTTTGTTGGGAGCCAATTAACTCACTAGTGTATTTTTTGAATGTGGGAGGAAACCCACGTAGGTACAAAAAGAAATTGAACCCATGACCTACTGTGAGGCAGCAATGCCAACCATTACACCATCTACACTGCCCAGAAACAGATAGTTTGGCACACTGTTCCTGAGCAAACTGCTCCAGCTGTCTCAAGTTTAATGAGTGCCTTCTCCAGACTGCATGTTTCAGTTCTTTTCATAGAAAGTTTTCTTCCATTCCTCACAGTCCTTTAAAAAGCATTAGATGGTGTGATCAGACACCAACATACATTGACCTTGGAGTTCAGCTTGTATCTTGTAAGTTTCAAGATCTTTTCTGTCCAGGCCATTTAAAATAGCATTGGAGAATAACCAATAATTTATCTTTACCACGTAGCTGCCTTGCAGAGCTGCTCAGCCGAGGCTCCCATGCTAGCAGCCCAAGGACCAACAGAATAAGTGGAATGGGCAGTAACCCTGCACGGATCGGAAGACTGTCTGCCATATAGGCATGCTGGACAGTCAAACAGAGCCATTGAGCTATAGACTGCTTCGTAGCAGGCCAACCCCGCTTGTGAGAGTCACAGAGGTCAAATAAAGCGTCCGACCTCCGGAGGTTCTTAGTCCGGTCGACATAAATCCGGAGAGCCCGTACCACGTCAAGTGTAGCTCCAAAGCAGAGGAGGCAGAAAGAGTCGAAACCACAATTTCTTGATTGATGTGGAAACGGGAGACCACCCTAGGCAGGTGACCTAGACGGGTCCGCATGACCGCACGATCCGAATGTAACACCAGAAAAGGGGAGCGCCAGGAAAAGGCGCTGAGGTCAGAAACAAGTTGAGCAGACGAAATGGCCAGAAGAAATACCGTTTTCCACGTGAGCCATTTAAGCTCGACCCTGTCCAGCGGTACAAACGGGGCCGACTGAAGCATCCAAAGAACCAACGATAAGTCCCACGGAGCAACCTTAGGCACAAATGGAGGGCGTAGATGTAGTACACCCTGCAAATAGGACCTAACGTCCGGCAAGTGAGCCAGCAGACGTTGGAAGAGGACAGAAAGGGCAGAAACCTGGACCTTGAGGGAGGAAAGGCTAAGGCCCAGATCAAGCCCGACTGGAGAAATGCCAAAAGTCGTGAAAGGCGGAAAGACTGTGGACTCAACTGCCGCTGTGAACACCAAGAGAAGAAAGCCTTGCAGACTCATTGATAAACTCGGGATGAAGACGGTTTCCTAGCTCTTAGCATGGTCGAGGTAACATTCTGAGAAAAGCCCTTCTTTCTCAGGATGGATGTCTCAAGAGCCACGCCGCCAAAACCAATCTATCGAGATCCGGATGCAGACACGGGCCCTGGGACAGAAGATCCGGCTGCCGCGGAAGACTGAGTGTAGAGTCTCTGTAGATCCGCGTACCAACCGCGACGTGGCCAATCTGGAGCGATGAGAATCACTGTGCCCCCCTCCAGCTTGAACTTACCCGCAGCAGCATTGAGATCATAGGAAAGACATAAAGTGCATCCGGAAAGTATTAACAGAGCTTCACTTTTTCCACATATTGTTATGTTACAGCCTTATTCCAAAATGGAATAAATTAATTTTTTCCCTCAAAATTCTACACACAATACCCCATAGTGACGTGAAAAAAGTGCAAATTTATTAAAAATAAAAAACTTGCGCCGAGGCACGCGGCAAGGTTGCCCCTTGTCTCCCCTGCTGTTCAACTTGGCCATAGATCCCCTACATCGCTTGCTATTAAGTGATACTCAGTTTCATGGAATTCAGGTCGGTCGCAGAGACCTAAAACTTACTGCATTTGCCGATGATCTACTGCTTTATATTTCAGACCCGGAGGCTTCATTGACCCATATATTTAATTTACTGCAGGCTTATGGACATGTCTCGGGCTTCAATGTTAACTGGGCAAAATCGGTGGCACTCAGATTGGGGAATGGTTCATTTTTGAAGCATGGAGTGAGGAACTTACCATTGCAATGGAGTTCAGACCACGTAACTTATCTAGGGATTGGAGTATCGAGAAAGCCGGAGCGATTATATGCCCTAAATTTTACCTCGCCCATCCGAACAATTGAAACAGAACTTGAGACCTGGAAATCCATGCCTTTATCATATATGGGGAGGGCTAGCTTGATTAAGATGATATCATTCCCCCGTTTGATGTACTTTATTCAAGCCATGCCGCATGTACTTCTACCTAAAGACGTTCAACGTCTCAATTTTCTTTTTAGAAGATTTATCTGGCAGGGAGGGAGACCGCGCATAGCATTGATCAAACTCCAACAGACTGCAGGAAATGGGGGAATTAACTTCCCTAATATTCTCTGGTACTCACAGGCGGCCCAACTAAGATACCTCCATGACTGGATGCACAATGACAACACATACACAAACACAGACTTAGATAAGGAATTTTTACAAGAGGGGGATCTAATTACCTTTCTACAGCTGCACGCTGGAGAGGTGCCCGAGGAGCTGAGGGGAAACCCACTACTGTGGAATATTTAGAAGCTATGGACAGATATGCGACATAAACTTGATCTAAATGCCCACAAATCATTATATCGTCCATTCATGGCTAATCCTGACTTCCAAGATGGTCGGGCACAATATCCGTTTAATATATGGCGGTTGGGGGGGGGGGGGGGGGGGGGTCCAAGATAGGTGATTTGGTGGATATGCGGAGCTCGAGGCCACTCACGTTCCAGGAGGCCACTACTAGATATCCAACTTTGATGGCCTATCCTGTGGCCTTTCTTTTGGCTCAACACTATGTTTCATCCATTATTAGATGTTTTTCACCTGGGGACTGGGACAATCCGTTGGATAGAATGCTGAAACAAACCCCTAAGGTTCGTAAGGCAATATCGACTGCATATGGGTACTTTAGAAACGTCCTAGACTACTCGAGGGGACGGGGAGGTATTATGTCTTGGAAGGATTGTCTCCCAGACATTGAGACTACGGACTTACTTGCGGCACATGTTAAGGCCTGAAAACTATTTCCCTCTTCTAGGTATAAAAAATGTCTCTTAATATTTTGCATAGGACTTATTTATCGCCTCATAGACGACACATGATAGGACTTGCTGACACACATGCATGTTGGAAATGTGGCACTCTTCAGGCAGATCTATTTCACTGCCTGTGGACATGCCCTATAATCAGAAAGTTTTGGATATATATAAGAAACTACCTGACGGCCAATCTGGTTAACTACTGGAGGTTGTCTCCGGAGTGGGCGCTTTTCGGTATCCTACCACCGAATCAGCGCCTCTCTTTGGGCAGTAAAAAGCTGCTGCTGGCAGTTAGTATAGCGGCTAGGAAAGCCATTCTGCAAGTGTGGACAGCTAGAGATCCTCCTACTCTATCATTATTTAAAGCCAAACTATTCTACCTCTTTAGGATGGAATGGATAGGCGTCCTGCTGGAGAAAGATACTAAGATACAACATTTTTTTGAAGTGTGGGAGAGCTATATAACGACCTTGTCGACGACGGTTAGGAAACAGCTCCGTGACTCCGTGTCCAATTCAGAATGGTTTCTAACTAGAATGGCTGCGGGAGATCCGCCGATTGTGCTTTAAACTTGACTGTCACTCGAGGCTTCGTGGGCAGATAGGAGCGGAAATAAGGTACGGACACGGGATTTTTTTTTTTTTTTTCTCTTCTTCCTCTTATGTATAAGTCTGGGTCAATCGACTGAACTGGATTTGAGATCGGTGATCCCCGGGGACATGTTTCATGCAGATGTGATACTGTTGCTTGCTTATATTGGATATGTCTCTTGATTACGGACTCAAGTGTACTCTCCCTTGTATTGTTTTCATATGTTACCCATATACCAATGATTTGAATTACAGTGAATGTTTATGTATGTATTGCATATATTGCTTCAATAAAAAAAACTAAAAAAAAAAAAAAAACTAAGAAATCACATCTACATAAGTATTCATAGCCTTTGCCCTGAAGATCAAAATTGAGCTCAGGTGCATCCTGTTTCCACTGATTATCCTTGAGATGTTCCTACAGCTTAATTGGAGTCCACCTATGGTAAATTCAGTTGATTGGACATGATTTGGAAAGGCACACACCTGTTTATACAAGGTCTCACACTTGACAGTGCGTATCTGACCACAAACCCAGCCATGAAGTCAAAGGAACTGTCTGTAGACTTTCGAGATAAGATTGTCACGAGGCAAAAATCTGGGGAAGGGTACATAAAAATATCTGCTACTTTGAAGGTCCCAATGAGCACAGAGGCCTCCATCATCCATAAACGGAAGAAGTTCGGAACCACCAGAATTCTTCCTAGAGCTGTCCAGCCGTCTAAACTGAGCGATCGGGGTAGAAGGGCCCTAGTCAGGAAGGTGACCAAAAACCCGATGGTCACTCTGTCAGCGCTACATCATTCCTCTGTGGAGAGAGGAAAACCTTCCAGAAGGACAACCATCTCTGCAGCAATCCACCAATCAGGCCTGTAAAGTAGAGTGGCCAGACGGAAGCCACTCCTTAGTAAAAAGCACATGGCAGCCCGCCTGGAGTTTGCCAAAATGCACCTGAAGGACTCTCAGACTATGAGAAACAAATTCTTTGGTCTGATGAGACAAAGATTGAACTCTTTGGTGTGAATGCAGGCGTCATGTCTGGAGGAAACCAGGCACCACTCATCACCTGGCCAATACCATCCCTACAGTGAAGCATGGTGGTGGCACAATCATCCTGCGTTTTTCCAGACAGTCCCTAGAAACACCCAAAAACATCCTCTTCCTGTCACTCTTCTTGTGATTGCCAGTGCAATCGCTTTCGTCGTTAAATCCGTCGCTGTCCGGCGATCCAAGTCGCCGACGCGCCTGCGCTTTGCAGAGCATACGCAGTTCAGACCCGATAGCACCACTGAAAAAAAAGATAGCATGCGATCGGGTCTGAATGACCCCCTTATCCAACCTGGTTTTACCAGATCAGTGGCACTTCCTGCAGGTGCACACATTACTGTCCACCTCACAAATTGTGCACACAGTGTTCTCACTGGGGTTCATGCAGGGAAGGATGCGGATGTCATAAGAGAGCAGTTTTGCATGTGCGCAACCGGAAAAGGGGTGTGGAAGTTCAAGGAGGGGGTGAAGCCCCATGACACTTCCTGTACCCACTTGCGCGCAGCATCTATCAATCTGGCAGTGAGTTGTTGCAGGAGCACAACGGGAGGCAGTGGGGTTGCGGGTCCTGTCAGCAGGGCACCGTCACAAGGTCAAAGCGTATTTTTTGCGCTTTAAAATCGTGCAGGGTATGGTTCCCGGCTGAAACATCACAGCAGGAACACTATTCACACCAAACTGTCTACCCGGTAAGTTGGTGTGACATTTTACAAAATTGGTAAACACCACGGACTAAATGTAATACCCTTTGAGAAACCTGAAATGCAGTACTTTGTGCAAGTCTGACCGGATTTGTAAAGCGGCAATCATCTAATGCAATAACCAACCTAGTTATGCCGTGTAAATGATTGCTGCTTTAAAAATCCATTCAGACTCGCACAAAGGGCCTAATTCAGATCTGGTCGCAGCAGCAAATTTGTTAGCTAATGGGCAAAACCATGTGCACTGCAGGTGGGGCAGATGTAACATGTGCAGAAAGATAAAGATTTAGATTTGGGTGGTGTGTGTTCAAACTGAAATAGGATTTGAATTACCTACCGGTAAATTCTTTACTCGTAGTCCGCAGAGGATACTTGGGTCCACATTAGTACCATGGGGTATAGACAGGTCCACTTGGAGCCTTGGGCACTTTAAGAAATCAATAGTGTGCACTGGCTCCTCCCTCTATGCAGCTCCTACCAGACTCATTCTAGAAACTGTG
Source organism: Pseudophryne corroboree (assembly GCF_028390025.1). Classification (NCBI taxonomy): domain Eukaryota; kingdom Metazoa; phylum Chordata; class Amphibia; order Anura; family Myobatrachidae; genus Pseudophryne; species Pseudophryne corroboree. Next base: position 468,703,974 of record NC_086445.1, read on the forward strand.
CCCGAGGAGACGGACATACCTTGAGAGAAGGATAGGTAAGGATAATGGTGAGATTCCGAACCAGCACACACAACAAAAGGAAAGCCATGCTAACCAAACTTGAACAGGAACAGCAACAGCTGAATCAACAATACTTAACCAAGTAACAGTGCAAAAGCACCGGGAGGGCACCAAGTATCCCCTACGGACTACGAGAAAATTATTTACTGGTAGGTAATTAAAATCCTATTTTCTCTTACGTCCTAGAGGATACTGGGATCCCCATTAGTACCATGGGGATGTACCGAAATTCCCAAACCGGGTGGGAGAGTGCTGAGGTTCCTGCAGAACTGACTGACCAAACTGAAGGTAATCAGAGGCCAAAGTATCGAACTTGTAGAACTTTGCAAACATGTTCAAAGCAGAGCTGTAAGGCCGAGACACCCCGGGCAGCCGCCCAGGAAGAACCCACGACCTAGTCGAGTTGGCATGTACAAATCTAGGAATCAGCAAACCTGCCGTAGAGTAAGCATGCTGGATGGTAATCTAAAACAGGTGATCTCAGCTTGCGCTCACAATAGAACAATGACTGCCAGTAATGTCAATATAGAGCCTTCATCAAAAAGCCCGAAACATATACATAAACCGAAAGAATGATATCACACGGCGCTACTAATCAAGATATGCTTAAAATTATACAACCATTTATATAGATATAATCATATCTTTAAGGCCTCCAAAATCTGAAATTCAGAGGAAGAACAAATAATGGTGCAGTACAATAGGTAAAGTGAACAGGTAATACATTTTTATTGGTCCCACTCACAATTGAGCAAATAGGTTATTTGCATATCGTCCAACATGGATATGATGTCTTCAATCTTTAGGTCACCTTCTTTATCACTAAAACTTTGAATGAATATATATAGTGCAATACTGTTTTTTTTTTTAAAACACATTTTAATACCAAAAGGTGCTCACATAGATAAAAACAGAATAGGCATATCACCAATGGTAGATAACCTCCCCAGGGGACATCACACAGTCCAGACCGCCACTAGATGTTTTGTGGTCAAAAGAAAGTCCCTCCCAGGCTCCGGAAACCACGGAAAGAGAGTCTTTCAGGATACTGGATACTGCAGGATCTGCAGCTGGATAGGTCCAATGATGAAGTCCCCGTTGCTTGAACGCGTTTTCGGACATCACAGAAGCATTTGGTGACCTAAAGATTGAAGACATCATATCCATGTTGGACGATATGCTGGATGGTAAGCTTGATCCAGCGAACAATAGACTGCTTGGAAGAAGGACACCCAATTTTATTGGGATCATAGAGTACAAACAGCGAGTCCGATTTTCTGTGACGAGCTGTCCGTTTGACACAGATTTTCAAAGCCCGCACAACATCCAGGGACTTTGAAGTGGAACAAGTGTCAGTAAGCACCGGAACCACAATAGGCTGGTTGATACGAAACGCAGAGACCACCCTTGGAAGAAATTGCTGCCAAGTTCTGAGTTCAGCTAGGGGCTCTTGCGAGACAATGCCCCCAATTCCGACACACATCTTGCCGAAGCCAAGGCCAGCAATGTGACAGTCTTCCACGTAAGAAACTTTACATCAACTTCCTGTAAAGGCTCAAATCATTCAGATTGTAGAAACTGCAACACCACGTTGAGATCCCAAGGTGCCGTGGGAGGCACAAAGGGCGGTTGGATGTGCAGAACCCCTTTCAAGAACGTCTGAACCTCAGGGAGGGACGCCAACTGTCTTTGGAAGAAAATGGACAAGGCCGAGATCTGGACCTTTAAGGAACCCAGGCGTAGGCCCACATCCCCTCCTGTCTGCAGAGAAAGAACCAGCTGAAATTCCACCGTAGGAAATTTCCTATTTTCCCACCAAGACACATACGTCCTCCAAATCCGGTGGTAATGTTTAGACGTTACCCCTTTTCTGGCTTGGATCAGAGTAGGAATTACACTGTCCGGAATGCCTTTCCGGGCTAAAATTTGACGCTCAACTGCCATGCCGTCAAACGTAGCCGCGGTAAGTCTTGAAAGATGTTGCAGAAGATCCTCTCTAATAGGTAGAGGCCACGGATCCTCCAGCAGCATGTCCAGGAGTTCTGCGTACCAAGCCCTTCTTGGCCAACCGGAGCAATGAGAATTGCTTGAACCTTTTCCCTTTTTTTTTCTTTTGAGAATTTTTGGGATCAGTGGAAGTGGTGGAAACACATACACCATCTGGTAGACCCATGGAGTCACCAGAGCGTCCACCGCCACTGCCTGTGGATCTCTCGACCTGGAACAATACCGCCTGAGTTTCTTTTTGAGAAGAGAGGCCATCATGTCGATTTGTGGAATTCCCCACCGACGTGTCACGCACCCGAACATCTCCGAGTGAAGGCCCCACTCTCCTGGGTGGAGGTCGTGTCTGCTGAGAAAGTCTGCTTCCCAGTTGTCTACTCCTGGAATGAAGACCGCCGACAACACCACAGCATGTCTTTCTGCCCAGAGGAGAATCAGTGTTACCTCTGACATTGCTGCTCTGCTCTTCGTTCCGCCCTGTTGGTTTATGTACATTACTGCCGTTACATTGTCCGACTGAACATGGACTGCCTGATCTTGAAGAGGATGGGCTGCCTGCAGGGAAGGGCGTTATATATGGCCCTTAGTTTCAGACTGTTGATTGGAAGGATGGTTTCCTGATTTGACCATTTTCCTTGGAAGTGTGCCCCCTGGAAGACTGCTCCCCAACCTCTGAGGCTTACGTCTTTGGTTAGCAGAATCCAATTTTGAATCCCGAATCTTCTGCCCTCGGTCAGGTGAGAAGTCTGGAGCCATCACAGAAAAGAAATCCTGGCTTTTGGCGACAGACAAATTCTCTGGTGCATGTGTAAATGTGGTCCGGACCATTTGTCCAACAGGTCCAGCTGGAAGGATGTTGATGGGCATGCCGGCTTCCAGGCTTGACCACCGTCCTTGGAAGGTTACTCCTTGAGTGACTGCTCCCCAGCCCCGAAGGCTCGCATCCGTGGTTAGAAGGACCCAGTCCTGAATCCCGAACCTGCGGCCCTCCAGACGGTGAGGCAATTGGAGCCACCAGAGGAGTGAAATCCTGACCTTTGGCGACAGACTGAATCTCTGGTGCATGTGGAGAGGAAGGTCCAAGCGTGGAACCTCCCGTACTGGAGAGCCTCGTAAGAGGCCACCATCTTTCCCAATAGGCGAATGCATTGATGAACCGAAACCCAGGCTGGCTTCAGGACAACCCGGACCATAGCTTGTATCACCAACGCTTTTTCCTGTGGAAGAAACACCTTCTGCACTTCCGTATCCAGAATCATTCCCAGAAAGGACAACCTCTGGGTTGGTTCCAAATGTGACTTTGGAAGGTTCCGAATCCAACCATGACTCCTGAGGAGGTGTGTTGTGAGAACAATGGACTGCAGCAGCTTCTCCTTGGACGATGCCTTTATCAGCAGATAGTCCAGATATGGAATGATGTTCACACCCTGTTTGCGGAGGAGAACCATCATTTCTGCCATCACCTTGGTAAACACCCTTGGTGCTGAGGAGAGGCCGAATGGAAGGGCCTGGAACTGGAAATGACAGTCCAGCAATACGAAACGGAGATAAGCCTGATACGGCAGCCAGATCGGAATGTGGAGGTACGCATCCTTGATATCCAGGGATACCAGGAATTCCCCCTCTTCCAGACCTGATATCACCGCCCTGAGAGACTCCATCTTGCAGATGGTATTGAAGGGAAGATATGCCTTTTTGCAGATGATACAAAGATATGCAACAGGGTAGACACACCAGGAGGGGTCAAACAAATGATTGATGACCTAGGTAGGCTTGAGAAATGGTCAAGAACGTGGCAACTACAGTTTAATGCTAAAAAATGCAAAATCATGCACTTGGGTCTCAAAAACCCAAAGGCTAAGTATAGTATCAAGGGTACTATAATGGAAACTACTGAGGAGGAAAGAGATTTAGGAGTCACTATTTCAAGTGACTTGAAGGCAGGAAAGCAATGCAACAAAGCAATGAGAAAGGCAAGTCAGATGCTTGGTTGCATTGGGAGAGGAATCAGTAGCAGGAAAAAAGAAGTGATAATGCCACTGTATAGGTCATTGGTAAGGCCCCATCTGGAATACTGTGTCCAGTTCTGGAGACCCTATCTCCAGAAGGATATAAATACATTAGAGAGTGTACAAAGAAGGGCAACTAAAATGGTGCATGGCCTACATCACAAAACTTACCCGGAAAGGCTAAAAGATCTTAACATGTATAGTTTGGAGGAGAGAAGGGAAAGGGGAGACATGATAGAAACTTTCAAATATATAAAGGGTCTTAACAAAGTTCAGGAGGGAAACATTCTTCAAAGGAAAAGAAGTATTAGAACTCGAGGGCATACATTGAGACTGGAGGGGGGGAGGTTCAGGGGAAATTTAAGGAAAAATTACTTCACAGAAAGGGTAGTGGATAAGTGGAATAGCCTCCCATCAGAGGTGGTAGAGGCTAAGACTGTAGGGCAATTTAAACATGCTTGGGACAGGCATATGAATATCCTTACAAAGAATCAAGGTTAAAAAAGGGTTGAGATTGCCTAAAGGATAAAATAAAAAAGGGGCAGACTAGATGGGCCAAGTGGTTCTTATCTGCCGTCAAATTCTATGTTTCTATGTTTCTATGTAACTTGAACTCCTTTAGAAAGGGGTTCAATGATATTAGGTTCAGAATGGGCCTGACTGAACCATCCGGTTTCGGTACCACGAAAAGGTTCGAATAGTAATCTTTGTTCTGCATGTGAGGTGGTACTGGCACAATGACCTGTGCCTCCACCAGTTTTCGGACAGCGTCTTGTAGTAAGTGCTGTCTGCCAACAGAGTTGGTAAGCCTGATTTGAAAAAGCGATGAGGGAGACTTTGAAATTCCAGCCTGTATCCCTGGGATACAATATCTATCACCCAGGGATCTAGGCCGGACGATACCCAGATGTGACTGAAGTGTCTGAGTCTCGCTCCCACTGGCCCCACCTCCAGGCCGCGCGGTCCACCGTCATGCGGAGGACTTTGGCGTACCTGCAGCAGGCTTTTGTTCCTGGGAACCTGCAGCTGCAGGTTTCTTGGACTTAACTCAACCTCCCCTAAAGAAGGCATTGGACGTTCTGACCCTTCTAGGCTTGTTAGGACGAAAGGACTGCGTTGCAGATGAAGAGAAGGATTTCTTCGGAGCAGGTGTTGCTGAGGGAAGAAACGGAGACTTACCCGCTGTAGCCGTGGATATCCACGCGTCTAGAGCTTCCCCAAAGAGAGCCCGACCTGTATAGGGTAGGGACTCCACACTTTTTCTGGATTCCGCGTCGGCCGACCATTGGCGCAGCCACAGTCCCCGACGAGCTGAAACAGACATGGAAGATATTCCGGCAGCCATGGAACCCAGGTCTTTCATGGATTCTACCATAAAACCTGCTGAATCATGTATATTGCGTAAATATAATGCAACATCATCCCTATCCATCGTATCCAAATCCTCAAGTAAGGTAGCCAACCACTTTACTATTGCCTTTGCAATCCATGCGGTAGCAATGGTGGGACGTAATATGGCCCCTGAAGCAGTGTACATAGAAAAATTGATAACACGCTTAAATCTATCAGTCGGCTCCTTTAAGGCGGTAGATCCTGGAACAGGCAAAACCACCATCTTTGACAGTCTGGATACAGATGCGTCAACAATCAGCGGGTTTTCCCATTTTTTCCTATCCTCCTCAGGGAAAGGAAACGCCACCTGGACCCTTTTAGGGACCTGGAATTTTTTACAAATATAGCATTCAATTCCTTTGACGCAGGGAAGGTTAGCGAGGCTTTTTTATTTTCAGTGAAAAAATCCCCCTCAACCTGCTCAGGTGTGGTATCATTAACATTCAACACATCCCTGATAGCCTCTATCAACAATTGCACCCCCTTTGCAAGAGATGCGGACCCCCGCAACACATCCCCCCATCACCGTCTGAGGTATCAGAATCGGTGTCCGTGTGGTCTTGTGTGACATGCACAAGCGCTCGTTTGTGGAGGTATATAGCGGGGCGTCCTGAGGTACTAGAAACCGGCTATACTGCCATAGAGCTCTGTAATACCTGGGTTGCAGATTCATTACTTGCAACCCTGTCAGAAATCTGAGAAATCCAAGATTTGATAGAGGAAAACCACTCAGTATCCCTTGCTGGTATCTGTGCTAAACCAGTGCTATCCTGATTACATGGAATGGGATCATCCTGGGAGGATAAATCCTCTGCAGCATATGACACAGTGTCCCTGGACATAGCTAAAGGAGACCACCAAACACACACACACAGGTGAGGGCAGACAGAGTTTCCCCCCCAAGAATGGCAAGAGAGAGACAGAGATTGGAGCCAACCCACACACAGCGCTTTTAGCAAAGGGAGACCCCTTGTCAGCGCTGACTGTGCACCTTAATAGGACACACAGTCTTATTACAGCCTCACCTCCCTTCTACAATCCCCTGGTACCGTGTACAGATAGCTGTAGTTGCTGTGGAGGGACCTGTTCTTCCTCTCAGCGCTGTGCAGGCAGGAAAATGGCGCTGAAACACTGCTGGGTCCGCTCTGAGAAGCTCCGCCCCCATAATGGCGCTGTCTTCCCGCTCTTCATGGATTATACTGGTCTGAGGAATTAGTGCTGGCTGAGATCAGAGGACCCAGACAGGCTTCTGGACCAGTGTAGGGGGTAAGCGCTGGCTCAGGGCACCCCTCACAGCACTGCATCATGTACCGCTGAGCCTTCCCAGGAGCGCAGTTAATACTGCGCTCCCTCCGTGCTGCCATCTTCACACCGGCCCTCCGCTTGCTAGGGGGGTCGGTGTCTCACTCACCACTTCTTCAGCTCTGTAAGGGGTAGGCGGCATGCTGCTGGGGCGAGCGGTCCCCTGTGGCAGAGAACGATCAGACCCCTCTGGAGCTCAGTGTCTAGTCAGCAGGGACAGCGGACACTGCAACCCCCCTTAGTCCCACGCTGCAGGGAGGCTGTTGCCAGCAGCCTCCCTGTAAAATAAAAAACTAAGTTAAACTTTACTAGAAAAGCCCTGTAGAGCTCCCCTAGCTGTGACCAGCTCCTCCGGGCACATTTTCTAAACTGAGTCTGGATGGAGGGGCATAGAGGGAGGAGCCAGCCCACACACTCAAACTCTTAAAGTGCCAATGGCTCCTGGTGGACCAGTCTATACCCCATGGTACTAATGTGGATCCCAGCATCCTCTAGGACGTAAGAGAAAAAACTTTAACCAGTCATACATAAAAAGAACATTGAGCTGCATAATGTCCTGTGGGTACTTTAAACTGACTGTCCAGCAGGATGGAGAAACGTAAGACAGATGAGTTAACAGTTTACATATATTAAAGTGCCAATGTCCTGAAAGCAAATATGAACTTCTGAGTCCAGCACCCCCCCCCCCAATGGTATAACAGAGAAAACGCCACAATACTTATGCTTCAATATTTCACACGGTGTAGTTAAAAACAGTACAAAATAAGATTTTACTTACCGGTAAATCTATTTCTCGTAGTCCGTAGAGGATGCTGGGACTCTGTAAGGACCATGGGGAATAGACGGGCTCCGCAGGAGATAGGGCACTTTAAGAAAGCTTTGGACTCTGGGTGTGCACTGGCTCCTCCCTCTATGCCCCTCCTCCAGACCTCAGTTAGGGAAACTGTGCCTAGAGGAGATGGACAGTACGAGGAAGGATTTTTGTAAATCTAAGGGCGAGATCCATACCAGCCACACCAATCACACCGTATAACTTGTGATAAACTTACCCAGGTAACAGTATGAACAACAACATAGCCATGGTTCCACCGAAAAACTATAACATAACCCTTATGTAAGCAATAACTATATACAAGTCTTGAAGAAGAAGTCCGCACATGGGACGGGCGCCCAGCATCCTCTACGGACTACGAGAAATAGATTTACCGGTAAGTAAAATCTTATTTTCTCTAACGTCCTTGAGGATGATGGGACTCCGTAAGGACCATGGGGATTATACCAAAGCTCCCAAACGGGCGGGAGAGTGCGGATGACTATGCAGCACCGATTGAGCAAACAGGAGGTCCTCCTCAGCCAGGGTATCAAACTTATAGAACTTTGCAAAGGTGTTTGTCCCCGACCAAGTAGCTGCTCGGCACAACTGTAATGCCGAGACCCCTCGGGCAGCCGCCCAAGAAGAGCCCACTTTCCTAGTGGAGTGGGCCTTAACCGATTTCGGTAACGGCAATCCTGCCGTAGAATGCGCCTGCTGAATCGTGTTACAGATCCAGCGAGCAATAGTCTGCTTTGAAGCAGGAGCGCCAACCTTGTTGGCCGCATACAGAACGAACAAAGCTTCAGTCTCCCTGATTCTAGCCGTTCTGGTCACATAAATCTTCAAAGCCCTGACTACTTCCAGGGACTCGGAATTCTCCAAGTCCCGTGTAGCCACAGGCACGACAATAGGTTGGTTCACATGAAAAGATGAGACCACTTTTGGCAGAAAGTGAGGGCGAGTCCTCAACTCCGCCCTATCCACGTGAAAAACCAAGTATGGGCTTTTATGTGATAAAGCCGCCAATTCGGAAACACGTCTTGCCAAAGCTAACGCCAACAACATGACCACTTTCCACGTGAGGTATTTCAACTCCACAGTTTTGAGTGGTTCAAACCAAGGTGACTTGAGGAAACGTAACACCACGTTAAGATCCCAAGGCGCCACCGGAGGCACAAAGGGAGGCTGAATATGCAGCACTCCCTTCACAAAGGTCTGTACTTCAGGAATAGAGGCCAATTCTCTTTGAAAGAAAATGGATAAGGCCAAAATCTGGACCTTTATGGACCCTAATTTTAGGCCCAAAGTCACTCCTGTTTGAAGGAAGTGAAATAGACGGCCCAAATGGAACTCCTCCGTAGGAGCAGCTCTGGCCTCACACCAAGAAACATATTTCCGCCATATACGGTGATAATGTTTTAACGTCACATCTTTCCTAGCCTTGATCAGGGTAGGAATGACTTCCTCCGGAATCCCTTTTTCCGCTAGGATCCGGCGTTCAACCGCCATGCCGTCAAACGCAGCCGCGGTAAGTCTTGGAACAGACAGGGCCCCTGCCGCAGCAGGTCCTGCCTTAGAGGAAGAGGCCACGGATCCCCTGCGAGCAACTCTTGCAGCTCCGGATACCAAGCCCTCCGTGGCCAATCCGGAACAATGAGTATTGTTCTGACCCTGCTTCTTCGTATTATTCTCAACACCTTGGGTAGGAGAGGAAGAGGAGGAAACACATAGACCGACCTGAACACCCAAGGTGTCACCAGAGCGTCTACCGCTACCGCCTGAGGGTCCCTTGACCTGGCGCAATACCGCTTTAGCTTTTTGTTGAGACGGGATGCCATCATGTCGATTTGAGGCAGTCCCCAACGATCCGTGATCTGTGCGAAGACTTCTTGATGAAGTCCCCACTCTCCCGGATGCAGGTCGTGCCTGCTGAGGAAGTCCGCCTCCCAGTTGTCTACCCCCGGGATGAACACCGCTGACAGCGCGCTTACATGGCCTTCCGCCCAGCGTAGAATCCTGGTCGCTTCTGCCATGGCCATTCTGCTCCTTGTTCCGCCTTGGCGGTTTATATGAGCCACTGCCGTGACATTGTCTGACTGAATCAGAACCGGTTTTCTCGGAAGCAATTCCTCCACTTGACGCAGGGCGTTGTATATGGCCCTCAACTCCAGGACGTTGATGTGGAGACAAGACTCTAGGCTTGACCAGAGACCTTGGAAATTTCTTCCTAGTGTCACTGCTCCCCAGCCTCGGAGGCTTGCGTCCGTGGTCACCAGGACCCAGTCCTGAATGCCGAACTTGCGACCTTCTAGTAGGTGAGCACTGTTCAGCCACCACAGGAGAGATACCCTGGTCCTGGGAGACAGGGTGATCCTTTGATGCATTTGTAAATGGGACCAGGACCACTTGTCCAAGAGGTCCCATTGAAATGTCCTCGCATGGAACCTGCCGAAAGGGATGGCCTCGTAGGAAGCTACCATCTTCCCCAGGACCCGCGTGCAATGATGCACTGAAACCTTTTTTGGTTTTAATAGGTTCCTGACCATGGCTATGAGTTCCTGAACCTTTTCGATCGGAAGAAAAACTTTTTTCTGGTCTGTGTCTAGAATCAGCCCTAAAAAGGTCAGACGCGTTGTAGGGACTAGCTGGGACTTCGGTATATTGAGAATCCAGCCGTGTATCTGCAACGTCTTCATGGACAGAGACACGCTGTCCAGCAACCTCTCCCGAGATCTCGCCTTTATGAGGAGATCGTCCAAGTATGGGATAATTGTGACCCCCTGCGTGCGCAGGAGCACCACCATTTCCGCCATTACCTTGGTGAAAATTCTCGGGCCGTGGAAAACCCAAACGGCAACGTCTGAAATTGGTAGTGACAGTCCTGCACTGCAAATCTCAGGAACGCCTGATGCGGGGGGAATATCGGAACATGAAGGTAAGCATCCTTTATGTCCAGGGACACCATCCAATCCGTCCCCTTCAGGCTGGCGATGACCGCCCTGAGTGATTCCATTTTGAACTTGAACCTCTTCAAGTACAGGTTCAGAGATTTCAGGTTTAAAATGGGTCTGACCGAACCGTCCGGTTTCGGGACCACAAACAGGGTTGAGTAATATCCCTCTCCTTGCTGGAGATGAGGAACTGTGACAATCACCTGTTGAATATACAATTTTTGGATTGCTCCCTCTCTGGCGGGGAAGCCGGCAGAACCGATTTGAAAAATCGGCGAGGAGACAAGTCTTCGAATTCCAGCCTGTATCCCTGAGAAACAATCTCTAATGCCCAGGGATCCACCTGCGAGTGAACCCAGACGTGGCTGAAAAACCGAAGACGAGCCCCCACCAGATCTGCCTCCCCTCGGAAAGCCCCAGCGTCATGCGGCGGACTTTGCAGACGCAGGGGAGGACTTCTGCTCTTGGGAACTAGCTGTGTGCAGCTTTTTCCCCCTGCCTTTCCCTCTGGCAACAAAGGATGATCCACGTACCTTCTTGTTTTTATTGGAACGAAAGGACTGCATTTGATAATGAGGTGCCTTTTTTGTATGCTGCGGGGGGACATAAGGTAAGAAATTTGACTTACCAGCCGTAGCCGTAGAGACAAGATCTGAGAGGCCGTCTCCAAACAACTCCACCCCTTTGTAAGGCAAGGACTCCATATGCCTCTTTGAATCGGCATCTCCCGTCCACTGTCGGGTCCACAAGAGCCGCCTAGCAGAAATAGACATAGCATTTATTCTGGAGCTTAATAAACAAATGTCTCTCTGAGCATCCCTCATATACAAGGCAGCATCTCTGATATGCTCTATGGTCATTTGAATGGCGTCCCTATCTAAGGTGTCAATTTCCGTAGATAAGGAATCTGCCCATGCCACAACCGCACTACAAACCCAGGCCGACGCCATAGCCGGTCGAGCAATAGTACCGGAATGATTGTAAATGTGCTTTAAGGTAATTTCCTGTCTGCAATCAGCAGGTTCCTTGAGGGAAGCCGTATCCTGAGAAGGCAGTGCCACCTTTTTGGACAAACGTGTCAGCGCCTTGTCAACTTTTGGCGAAGATTCCCAGCGTATCCTATCAGTTTGTGGAAAAGGATACGCCATGAGAATCCTTTTGGGAACTTGTGGTCTCCTATCCGGAGATTCCCAAGCCTTTTCGCACAAGTCACTTAATTCAAATGAGGATGGAAAAGTGACTTCAGGATTTTTCCCTTTATACATGTGTACCCTCGTGTCAGGGACAGGGCGTTCCTCAGTAATATGCAAAACCTCTTTAATGGCAATAATCATGTACCGTATACCCTTTGCCACCTTCGGCTGTAATTTTGCATCTTCATAGTCGACACTAGAGTCAGTATCTGTGTCGGTATCTGTGTCATCGATCTGGGATACGGTGCGCTTCTGAGACCCCGAAGGACCTGGCGCCCCAGGGACAGGCATGGACTGGCTACCTGACTGATCCCTATCTTCTGCCTTGTCTAATCTTTTATGCAATAGATTGACATTTGCATTCAAGACATTCAGCATATCCACCCATTCCGGTGTCGACGGCGACCTGACATTCAAGCACTCCCCCTCCACATTACGCGAGCCTTCCTCGTCAAACATGTCGACACACGCGTACCGACACACTTCACACACACACAGGGAACCCCTTTCCTGAAGACAGTATCCCTGTCAAGGCCCTTTGGAGAGACCGAGAGAGAGTATGCCAGCACGCACCCCAGCGCAATAACCCTGGAGACCAACACAAAATGTTTTTCCCCAGCAGCGCTGTATAATATGTAAACCGCCAATTATGTGCCCCCCCCCTCTCTTTTAAGCACCCTTTCACCGTGTGTAAGCAGGGGAGAGTCCGGGGAGCTTCCTCTCAGCAGTGCTGAGGAGAGAAAATGGCGCTGGTGAGTGCTGAGGGAGAAGCCCCGCCCCCTCGGTGGCGGGCTTCTGTCCCGCTCAAACTTAGTAAAATATGGCGGGGGCTCTTTTATATACATGTACAGAGCCCACCTGTACATGTATATAGTCTTTTTGCCATGCAGAGGTTTATATTGCTGCCCAGGGCGCGCCCCCCGCCCCCTGTGCCCTGCACCCTTACAGTGACCGGAGTATGTGAGGTGTACGGGAGCAATGACGCACAGCTGCAGTGCTGTGCGTTACCTCAGTGAAGCTGAAGGCTTCTGCCACCTGACGACTTCTGTCTTCTGTACTTCTAGCTCTGTGAGGAGAACGGCGGCGCGGCTCCAGGGGTGGACGCCCAGTAAGAACCTGCGTTCACCCCCTCTGGAGCTAATGGTGTCCAGTAGCTGAGGAAGCAGTGCCTATCTTTGACAAGTAGGTCTGCTCCTCTCTCCTCAGTCCCTCGATGCAGGGAGCCTGTTGCCAGCAGTGCTCCCTGTGAAAAAGTAGTAAAAGGTAGAAAGAAAAAAAAATCTCAAACAAAAATGCTTCTAGGCAGAGAACTCTGGAGAGCTCTCTGCAGTGCACCCATCTTGATCTGGGCACAGTGTAAAACTGAGGTCTGGAGGAGGGGCATAGAGGGAGGAGCCAGTGCACACCCAGAGTCCAAAGCTTTCTTAAAGTGCCCTATCTCCTGCGGATCCCGTCTATTCCCCATGGTCCTTACGGAGTCCCAGCATCCTCAAGGACGTTAGAGAAAATAAAGAATCATTATGAAAGTAAAGAATCCTTTATTATACATTTGAGAAAGCAATCTATCCCAATTTCTACAAGGGATAATAAATTAGGTACCTTTCCTGTTTAAAGGCTTCTTGTTCAGCTTGAGATGCAGATTTATTCTTCTGTTGTTTTAACACATTATGGACACGGACTTTGTAGCTTTCAAATTCAGCTGTCACTGCAGCCTGTTCTGCCTATGACAAGCAAAATAACTATTGTTAAATTTATGCCCTTTAAATAGTCAATACAGCAACCATAATATACTGGTGTATAATATTAGGCTGGTATGGTTTGCCTAGTGAATTTTAAGAATCAATAGTAAAATGCGCCCCCCCAATTAACCCAAGATGCCATGCCCTAGGGATAAGGTCATGGTGCCATTCCAGGTAACTTGGGAGCCACATGCAAATACAGTGGGGCAGCAAAAGATCCACCCCCAGGGCACTGCGTAGCGGCACTGCTCTCACACCACTCGTTACAGCCCTGTCAGCAGGTATATTTGTGTTAGTGTGGAGTTGTTCTCACTTCCTCATAAATTACGGTTTTCCCAAGTTCCAAACACTAAAGCGTCTAATTTCTGGTTTGTATATTAAGCTTGTGGCTGCAGGATTCCTGCTTAATATACAAGGTAGTATCATAAAGTTTTAATTATCATCATAAAGTTATTGAAATATTCGGATGTCATTTGATCAACAATCGTTGATCCTTAAGTGCATGATGTTGTAAATTACAGCCACTCATGTCAACTTGTTTCCTTTGTTGAGCAGGTAGATGTCAGTAACCGGAAAGATGGACAAAATTGAAGCCCGCAGTGTTATTAAGTTTCTCTATTTGAGGGGCAACAGCGCCCAACAAATCCTTGATGAAATGGTGGATGTTTATGGTGATGAAAGTACTTCATATGAGACTATTGGGAAGTGGGAAAGGAACTTTTAAACTGGACACGTCCATCTCAGATGAGCCTTGATCCAGAAGACCCTCAATCACAGATGATCCTGACACAGTGAAGGAAGTGGAGGCTCTTGTCCTCGAAGACAGACTACAAACCAATGGAATGAATCTGAAAGAAGTTGACCTTTGTTATGGAAGAGTGTGGAAGATAATGCATCAGCAACTGCACATGTCTACAGTGTCATCACGATGGGTTCCCCATCTGCTGACCCCATTTCACAAGCAAACTCGACATGAACTTTCGCAGCGGAAGTTGACTCTGTTGGAGCAGGATGAAAAGAATTTCTTTGCACATCTCATAACTATTATTTATTTATCAACAGTTTCTTATATACAGAAGTGAAACATATTCCGCTGCACTTTACAATTGGAACAGTAGTAATAAACAAAACTGGGTAATAACAGACAGACATAGAGGTAAGAAAGCCCTGCTCGCAAAGTTTACAATCTATGAATGAATGCTGGATCTACCTGTACGATCTGGAGACCAAACAAATGAGCAAGGAATGGAAATCCTAACCTTCCAAAGGGTCAGACCATCACCAGCACTTTTGCTACGGCATCCTTCTGTGGAAATTGCGAGATGCCGTGATAGACAATTGGCGTGGTATGATCAGCAAAGGCATCAGTCTCCTAGCTGAACAAGCAACCGCTGTACAAGCTGACAGGTGTGACAATTAAATGTAACCCTATCGCCGCCCCTGTTCGCCGGATCTCGCACCTAACAACTTCTTTCTCTTCCCTGAGATGAAAAAGCCACTTCAGGGTAGGTGATTTGATTATACAAATTATGTCATTCTATAAGTGGAACAGTGGATCTAGAGCCAATCGCAATAGTTCAATGATGAGGGGAGGCGGAAGGTGAAGAAACGCTTTCAGGAATGTGTGGCTCTTCAAAGTGAGTACGTGGAGAAGTATTAAGTTCAACATATCACATTTCATTTTCTATCTCATTCTGTTCATGGTTATAATTGAAACTTTATGCTACCCCCTCGTGTATCTCTTTTCCCAAGGTGGTTTAAGTAAGGAGATATCTTAATATCCATGAAAATGTATATTATTTACTGCTGATTTGGTATGTTGATTTAAATTGCAGCAAACACCACACATTTAACAAGGAGTGTTATGGTAGACTTACCATGGTTAACACTCTCTACAAGGTACATTGGTTCTGCAAGAAAACATCGGGGTGTAGAGTGGATCTTGATCCAGAGGCACCAAAAGGCTAAAGCTTTAGGCTGTCCCAGGATGCAGCTGGGTCTCCTCTATAACCTCGCCTCCTTAGAGCTCAGTTTCGTTAACCAGTACAATGCAGGAGTTGGCAAGAGAGAAGGTAGATGTTAGTCATATAGAACCACATTCTCACGACAGGAGAAGGGACCAGCAGCTAATGTCATACAAACCCATAGAAGCTAGTTGCGTCAGGGTGGGCGCCCTGTGGAACCAATGTACCTCGCAGAAAGCGTGTTAACCATGGTAAGTCTACCGTAACACTACTTTTCTGCAGCAGGATACATTGGTTTCCACAGGAAAACATTGGGGATGTTCTAAAGCAGTTCCTCAAGGGAGGGGACGCGCCTTAGCGGGTATAAGAACCCGGCGTCCAAAGGAAGCATCCTGGGAGGCGGAAGTATCAAAGGCATAGAACCTAATAAACGCGTTCACTGAGGACCACGTAGCCGCTTTGCACAATTATTCTGCGGACGCGCCACGGCGAGCCGCCCAATGATGTTCAACAGACCGAGTAGAATGGGCTTTAATAGCAGCAGGAGCTGGGAGACCAGCCTGTGCATAAACTTGTGCAATCACCATTCTAATCCATCTAGCCAAAATTTGCTTATTTGCAGGCCACTCACGTTTGTGAAAACCAAACAAGACAAAAAGGGAATCAGACCGCCTGATAAAGACAGTCCTCTCCACATATATACAGAAAGACCTGACCACATCCAAAGACCGCTCTTTGGAGGACAAATCTGAAGAGATAAAGGCCGGAAACACAAACTCTTGGTTAAGGTGAAAAGATGACACTACCTTAGGTAAAATAACCCGGTCGAGTTCTAAGAACTGCTCGGTCACGGTGAAATATTAGAAAGGGTAGACAATAGGACAAAGCACCTAAGTCTGACACCCTTTTTGCAGAGGCAATAGCCAGCAAGAATAGGACCTTGGCCGTGAGCCACTTGAGGTCCACTGACTCAAGATGTTCAAATGGAGACTGTTGTAGGGCGTTCAGCACAATAGACAGATCCTACGGAGCCACAGGGAGTACATAGGGAAGCTGAATCCGAAGAACACCCTGAGTGAAAGTATGATCATCAGGTATAGATGTGAACCTTGAGGGAGGCCAGACGAAGACCTAGGTCAAGGCCTTGTTGCAGAAAAGCCAGGATTCTGGACGTTCTGAATCAATATGTATCATAATTCTTATCAGTACACCACATGAAATAAGAATTCCAGACCCTGTAATAAATCCGGGCAGATGCCGGTTTGCGGGCTTTCAACAGAGTCTGGATAACCATCTCGGAAAAACCTTTTGCCCTCAGGAGTGATGCTTCAAGAGCCACGCCGTCAAAGCCAAAGCCAGTCTGGCCAGGTCTGGGTATTGACAAGGGCCTTGTATGAGAAGGTCCGGGCGCTGAGGAAGTAGAAGGGGATTCTCTGTTGATAGACCCGGAAGGTCTAAGAATCAATGCCTTCGAGGCCATGCTGAAGCGACTAGAAGCAGTATTCCTCCTCCTTGTTTGAACTTTCGTAGTAACCTGGGCAGGAGTGACACTGGAGGAAACACGTAAGGCAGCCGAAAGTTCCATGGAACCGCCAGTGCGTCCACGAACGCTGCTTGAGGATCCCTGGACCTTGATCTGAAGACCGGAATCTTGTGATTGTGTCGAGATGCCATGAGGTCGGGTAGGCCCCATCTGTCCACTAGAAGTTGAAAAATTTCCGGATAAAAACTACACTCCCGGCGTGCACGTCCTGGCGACTGAGAAAGTCCGCTTCCCAGTTTAGGACACCTGGAATGAACACTGTCGATATGTCTGGCAGATGGCGTTCCGCCAAACAAAGACTCTTTTACACTTCCATCATTACCATGCGGCTTCGAGTGCCGCCCTGATGGTTTATGTATGCCACCGTGGTGGCGTTGTCTGACCGTACTTGAACAGGCCTGTTCTGTACCAGAGGAAGGACGCGAGATAATGCACTGAATACAGCCCGCAACTCCAGAACGTTTATTGGGAGGAGTTATTCCTCCTTGGTCCAGCGACCCTGAAACGAGTGTTGCTCCAACACCGCATCCCATCCCCTCAGACTGGCGTCCGTTGTCAGCAGGACCCAGTCGGGGATCCAGAAGGGACGGCCCTTGCTTAATCACTGGTCCTGCAGCCACCAAAGTCATCGACAGATGAACCTCCGGAGTTAAAGTGATCATCTAAGATATGATCCGATGAGGTTGGCAGTGCCATTTGGAAAGGATTAACCTCTGTAGTGGGTGGGAATGAAATTAAGTGTTCTCTACCATGTCGAATGCCGACACCATCAGGCCAAGTACTTGCATCGCCGAATGTAGACACTCTGGGGCGACAAAGGAAGCATCTTATCCTGTCCTGAAGGTTCAGGACCTGCTCTGAGCTGGGATCAGCGAGGACTTCTTCCAATTGATAAGCCACCCGTGGGCCTGCTGGAAGGTTACCGCTAGTTGCAGATGACTGAGGAGAACATCGTGGGAATTTGCCAGAATCAGCAGGTCGTCAAAATATGGCAGGATTCTGACCCCCTGGCGACAGAGATGGGCCGTCATCACGGCCATAACCTTGGTGAAGATCCGAGGAGCCGTGGCCAGTCCAAACGGTAGAGCCTGGAATTAATAATGTAGGTTGCCATTAGCAAACGGCAGAAACTGCTGGAGCGACATTGCAATGGGTATCTGCAGGTATGCATCCTGCATATCCAGGGATACCATATAGTTTCCGGGTTCCATGGCCAGTACAATTGAGCGCAGTGTTTCCATACGAAAGCTGGACACTCTTACAAACTTGTCCAGGGATTTGAGGTTGAGTATAGGCCGGAATGACACATTTGGTTTCGGAACTAGAAATAGGGTTGAGTAATAACCTCTGCCTCTCTGGGACTGAGGTACAGGCACAACTACTCCTGTACAATTGTTTGCAAAGTCTGCGCCTTTATCGGATCTGAAGGTAGAACCATGGTGCAAAAGTGGCGAGGGGGATGTCTCTTGAAAGAGACAGCATACCCGTGAGAGACAACTTCCAGCACCCATGCGTCTGAAGTGGTCTTTAACCAGACCTGCGCGAACTGAAGAAGTCGGCCTCCCACCCTGGGGTCCCCCAGGGGAGGCCCGCCCGGTCATGCAGCAGGCTTGTCTTGTAGAAGCAGGCTGACGGGCTGCACAGGATTGTTTGGCCTTGGGCTTTGTGGTTTTGAGAGCACGAGATTGTCTCGGGTATGCCTGACCTGTTGCTTTCCCTTGAGGCCGAAAAGAATGAAAAGTGGTACCTTTTGCCTCCTGTGCAGAAGGATTAGTATTTGGTAGAAAAGCAGTCTTAGCAGCTGCTAACTCAGACACAATTTTATTCTGGTCTTCTCCAAACAAAATGTACCCAGTGAAGGGGAGTTCCTCCAAGGTCTTTTTGTGGTCTAGGTCCACTTTCCATGACCTCAACCACAAAATATGGCGAGCCAGGACAGACGTAATCGACACCTTGGCCGCCAACACACCCGCCTCAGAAGACACCTCCTGAATGTAATAGGAGGCGGTGGTAATGTGAGACAGGTATTGTCTGGCATTGTCAGAAATATCCTTGGGCAGCTCTTCCTCTAATGCTTGAACCCACGCTTCAATACCTTTTGCAGCCAAACAGGCAGCAATAGTGGGTCTATGCACAGCTCCTGTAAGGGAGTAAATAGATTTCAGGCATCCCTCCACACGCTTATCTGTCTGTTCCTTCAGTGAGGTGACCGTGACAGACACAGTGGATGACACCACGAGTCGGGTGACGTGAGAATCCACCGGCGGTGAATTTTCCCACTTGCTACATAACCTTGCAGGGAGAGGTTAGCGAGCCAAGGCCTGTTTAGGCAGAGGGCATTTCTTCCCTGGAGTAGACCAGGGTTCCCTTCTGACGTGCTCTAAAATGGTCAGAACGGGGTAACGGAGTTTTAACCACTTTCTGCCGTTTAAACATATCAGTTTTCTTAGCCACAGTAGTGGAATCCTCATCATCAGAGATTTGTAAGATTTGTTTAATAGCAACCACTAAGGCAGGGACATCAATCTGCAAGGGAGAATCCTCATCAGTAAATACCAGATTCAGTGTCTGTCAGGACCGTATGCTCCCCCCTCCTCTTCAGATGAAGCATCAGAGAGGTATGTGGACTGTGAGGAGGAAGTAGCTTGCTTAGATGACCCAGAGACACGGGAGTGGATTTCTGTCTAACCAAAGACTGATGTAAATTGTTGCAGCTGGCTAGATAAATTTTCCGCCCAAAGCAGATTTACCATAGGGACAATACGTGGCTGTAGTATCACAGGTGGTCCCATAGGGGGCGTAAGGCGTTCTACCAGAGTACCCAGTAGGTTTGTGAACGCAGCCCAGGGTGGCTCCTGAGTAGACCCAGGAGCTGCGGACTGACTAGGAGGTGTAGTACATAGACCATCATCCAAAATTTTCCCATCTGGTAAATCCTTGGAGCATGCTCTGCATGATGCAGGAGCTTCCACTGATTTACTGCCCTTTCTGTTAGACATTATGTAAGACTGTAACAACAGAACGACTTAGTGCCTAAGTCAGACCTGATCGGTGCTGTGTGCGTTTTCGCACAGCAGCCGATCAGGTCTGAACTGCGCATGTGCCGAAGTACGCCAGCGCATGCCAGACAGCCGGCGGCCGTCTCAGCCCTGCGATCGCCTCTACCTGATTGACAGGCAGAGACGTTCGCTGGGCGGGAGGGAGCTGGACGGCGCTACATATATATATGTACTACTGGCTTTTCCCTGACGAAGGTGCTGCTGCACCGAAACAGCTGTTGAAGCTGCCATAATGCACTGAGCTGCTAAGTATCTGCTTTGTATAGCTATATGCACCAATGTTTGCACGCTGCACTTTAAAATGAAAATTCAGTAAACTGTTTGCTGCTACTAAGGTGTGCTGGTTTATGTGGACTATTTCACAATATCTGGATGTTACTTGTGACCGAGCACCCTACCAATACTGCTGAAGGTGTGTGCGTTACAATCTTGCATATATATATATATATATATATATATATATATATATATATATATATATATAAATAAATAAAACAGCGCGGTCCTAGAACGGAGGTATATATTACAATACTTGTACAATATATTCTATAACAGGTACACTCTTTCATAACTAACGCTGTCTGTATAAAGAAAAGTGTTTGTTAAGTCACAGCGCTATATACAGGTGACTTTTCAAAGGAGACCTTGCCCTGCAGTCCCAGAGACCAGCCGCAGCTGTGCTTAGAAGATGGCGCCCGGCGTCTCAGTGAGGGAGGGAGAGTGTGAGGGAAAATCTGCTCAGAGATGGCGCCCTGGGACGGGGGAGAGGTCAAGCGGCACCTCGCCTATGCTGGACTTCCGCCCCGGGTACTGCGAGTCTTATTAAATGGGGTGTTAGTACACCCGACCTGTACTCTTACGCCCCGGTGGTCTAGTGTGGTCCCTACTTGTTGACCGCGTACACGCCAGCGCCGTGACCCGTCTCCCTAGGTTGCAGAAGGAACGCTATTTAATGGCGGGTCTCGTCTGGCGAATCCCCTTACCTCCTCCCCATAGCAGCCACGCGAACTAGTAGCATCTGCGACCATGTGACTAAGCCGGAGCGTCTCCACCACAAGTACCCGGGAACTGAGCCGTGGGAGTATGCAACGCCGATTGGGAGGTGATGGAGCTGCAGCATTGAAGTGTCACCCTGACATACAGCACTGACAGCCCAGAGAAGAAATCTTCTTAGAAGCTTTTTTGGGGCCTGAACAGTGCAGCCCTCCTGTTAGGTGACCTGCTGCTGCAGGCACCAACTCAAAACTGAGCTCTCAATGCTTGGAGATGGGGGTTATAGAGGAGGCCCCTTTGCATGCTAGGACAGCCTAAAGCTTTAGCCTGTTGGTGCATCTGGATCAAGATCCACTCTACACCCCCAATGTTTTCCTGTGGAAACCAATGTATCCTGCTGCAGAAATATATGTTAGTTAAATTTACAATGTTATTTAGCACCCAAAAACTTGTTCTGTGTGTGTAATACTCCATGTCCTTAAAAATATGAAAAATTGATTTTGATGAAAACTCTGTCCCTGGTGCAGAATATCTGATAAAAGTTGCAGAAGCCAAGACTGTTCCAGAAGCATTCCAAAAGCCACTGCAAACAATGGATGGCGAAGCACAAACATGATCTTATGCAAAGGAAACATACCCTAGTTCAATGTTTCTCAAATCAAGTCCTCAAATGCCCTCAACAGGTTATGTTTTGTGGATTTCTTTAATCATGCACAGGTGAGATACTCTTTTTTGCTGTCAGTAATTATCCCACCTGCTTCCACAGATAGACATTTGTAAACACGAACTGGTAGAGAAACTTGAGTGTTAAGGGTGAAAATGTCCTAGCTGAAAGTTCCATGGCATTAACAGAGGTCTATTCCCTTTGCATCCACAGGGCAGCCAAGAAGAAGGTACTAATTACCTGGCCTTATTGGAAGGGAATGAAAAAACGAGTTTTATGGTAAGAACTTACCCTTGTTAAAACTCTTTCTGCGAGGTACACTGGGCTCCACAAGTCTGGACAATGGGGTGTAGAGTAGGATCTTGATGCGAGGCACCAACAGGCTCAAAGCTTTGACTGTTCCCAGAATGCACAGCGCCGCCTCCTCTATAACCCCGCCTTCCAGCACAGGAGCTCAGTTTAGTTAACCAGCCCAATGCAGTAGCAGGAAAAGAGACGACAACGGTTAGTAGCCACATACACCACACTCTCACGACAAGAGAAGTGACAGCGGCTAATGCCATATCAACCCAAAGAAGCTAAGTGCGTCAGGGTGGGCGCCTTGTGGAGCCCAGTGTACCTCGCAGAAAGTTTTAACAAGGGTAAGTTCTTACCATAAAACTAATTTTCTGCTGCGGGGTACACTGGGCTCCATAAGTCTGGACAATGGGGATGTCCTAAAGCAGTTCCTTATGGGAGGGGACGCACTGTATCGGGCATAATAACCCGGCGTCCAAAGGAAGCATCCTGGGAAGCGGCAGTATCGAAGGCATAGAACCTTATGAACGTGTTCCCGGAGCACCACGTAGCCGCCTTGCACAATTGGTCAAGGGTCGCACCACGTTGGGCCGCCTAAGAAGGTCCAACAGACCGAGTAGAATGGGCCGTAATGTGAACAGGAGCTGACAGACCAGCCTTCACATAAGCATGCGCAATCACCATTCTAATCCACCTGGCCAGGGTCTGCTTGTGAGCAGGCCAGCCACGTTTGTGAAATCCAAATAAAACAAAGAGAGAATCAAACTTTCGAATAGAAGCAGTTCTCTTCACATAGATACGGAGAGCCCGTACCACATCCAAAGAACGCTCTTTGGGAGACAAATCAGGAGAAACAAAAGCTGGAACCACAATCTCCTGATTAAGGTGGAAAGAAGAAACCACCTTAGGTAAATATCCGGGACGAGTCCTAAGAACCGCCCGGTCACGGTGAAAAATCAGATATGGGGAACTACAAGACAAGGCACCCAAATCCGACACTCTTCTAGCAGAGGCAATAGCCAGCAAGAAAACCACCTTAAGGGAAAGCCACTTAAGGTCAGCTTGAACCAAGAGGTTCAAATGGAGGCTCCTGCAACGCCTCCAAAACCACCGACAAGTCCCAAGGAGCCACAGGCGGGACATATGGAGGTTGGATACGCAACACACCCTGAGTGAAAGTATGAACATCAGGTAAAGTCGCAATTTTTCTCTGAAACCACACAGACAAGGCAGAAATATGAACCTTGAGGGAGGCCAGACGCAGGCCTAAATCTAGGCCCTGCTGTAGAAAAGCCAAAAGTTTGGCTGTACTAAACTTGGAAGCGTCATAATGGTTAGATGCGCACCAAACAAAGTAGGAATGCCAGACCCGATGGTAAATCCGAGCAGAGGCCGGTTTCCGGGACCGCAACATAGTTTTAATGACCTCTTCAGAAAAACCCTTTAGCCCTTAAGACGGAAGCTTCAAGAGCCACGCAGTCAAAGACAGCCGGGCTAGGTCCTGGTAGACAGAGGGGCCCTGAACGAGGAGGTCTGGGCGTTGTGGAAGTAGAAGTGGACGCTCTGACGATAGGCCTTGCAGGTCTGAGAACCAGTGCCGTCTGGGCCACGCCGGAGCTATGAGAAGCAGATTTCCTTTTTCTTGCTTAAACTTCCGAATTACCCTGGGCAGGAGTGACACCGGAGGGAACACGTACGGCAGCCGAAACCTCCACGGCACTGCCAGCGCATCCACGAATGCTGCTTGAGGATCCCTTGTCCTTGCTCCAAAGACCGGAACCTTGTGATTGTGTCGAGAAGCCATCAGATCCACATCTGGAGGACCCCACCTTTCCACGAGGAGTTGAAACACTTCTGGATGGAGGCCCCACTCGCCGGCATGCACGTCCTGACGACTGAGAAAGTCCGCTTCCCAATTCAGGACTCCCAGGACTTCAGGAATGAATATTGCCGGTAGATGGCGTTCTGCCCAACGTAGAATCCGTGAGGCTTCCTTCATTGCCAAACGGCTTCGAGTGCCGCCTTGATGATTTATGTAAGCCACTGTGGTGGCGTTGTCTGACTGTACTTGAACAGGACGGTTCTGAGTCAAATGCTGGGCTAGGTTCAAGGCATTGAAGACCGCCCGCAATTCCAGAATGTTGATCGAGAGGAGAGATTCCTCCTTGGTCCACCGACCCTGCAAGGAGTGCTGCTCCAGCATCGCTCCCCAACCTCTTAGACTGGCATCTGTCGTCAACAGGACCCAGTTGGATATCCAGAAGGGACGGCCTCTGCACAATTGTCGGTCCAGGAGCCACCAGAGCAGCGACAGACGGACCTCCGGAGTCAAAGAGATCATGTGAGACCTGATCTGGTGAGGCAGGCCGTCCCACTTGGCTAGAATCAGCTTCTGGAGGGGGCGAGAATGGAATTGAGCATACTCCACCATGTCGAATGCTGACACCATGAGGCCCAGCACCTGCATTGCCGAATGTATCGACACTTGCGGACGAGAAAGGAAGCAACGAATCCTGTCCTGAAGTTTCAGGACTTTCTTCTGAGACAGGAACAACCTCTGGTTGTGAGTGTCCAACAGCGCTCCCAGATGCACCATGCTCTGAGCAGGGACCAGGGAGGATATCTTCCAGTTGATGAGCCACCCGTGGGCTTGTAGAAACCGGACCGTCATATCCAGATGACGCAGGAGAAGATCTGGGGAATTTGCCAGGATTAACAAGTCATCCAGATACGGCAGTATCCTGACCCCTTGACGGCGGAGTACCACTGTCATCACCGCCATAACTTTGGTGAAGACTCGCGGAGCCGTTGTTAAACCAAAAGGTAACGCCCGAAACTGGTAATGGAGGTTGCCAATAGCGAACCTCAGGTATTGTTGATGTGACACTGCTATAGGAATATGCAGGTAAGCATCCTGTATGTCCAGGGAGACCATGTAGTACCCAGGTTCCAAGGCCAGAACTATACAGCGAAGGGTTTCCATATGGAACTTGGAAACCTTCACAAATTTGTTCAGTGCCTTGGGGTTGAGAATGGACCGGGAGGACCCATTCGGTTTCGGGACTAGAAACAGTGGAGAATAGTGCCCCCAGCCCCTCTGAGCAAGAGGCACCTGTACTACGACTCCTGTATCCAGGAGGGCCTGTACCACCGAATGCAGAGTGTTTGCCTTTGTCTGGTCCGACGGGACGTCTGTCTAGCAAAATCGATGAGGGGGTCGGTTTTTTAAGGCTATGGCGTAACCTCGAGTGACGACTTTCCGTACCCAGGCATCTGAAGTGGTCTTCAACCATTCCTGGGTATACCCTAGAAGCCGGCCCCCCACCCTGGGATCCCCCAGGGGGAGGCCTGCCCCGTCATGCGGCAGGCTTATCGGTCTTGGCTGCTGGCTGACGGGCAGCCCAGGCTCTTTTGGGCTTCGGCTTACCAGGTTTGGAAGTGCGGGCCTGCTTATGGTACGCCTGACCTTTTGCTTTACCTGAAGGACGAAAGGGGCGAAAGGACGTGCCTTTGGCCTTCGACACAGAAGGAGCTGTATTAGGCAGACAGGCAGTTTTGGCAGTAGCCAAGTCAGCCACTATCTTATTTAAGTCCTCCCCAAACAGAATATCCCCCTTGAAAGGGAGTACCTCCAGGGTTTTTCTAGAGTCCAGATCCACAGACCAGGATCTCAGCCACAATATCCTGCGAGCCAGGACTGACGTAGTGGAGGCCTTGGCTGCTAGGATACCGGCATCAGAAGCCGCCTCTTTAATATAGCGAGAAGCTGTGACAATATATGACAAGCATTGTCTAGCATGGTCAGAGGAGATTTCAGCCTCTAACTCCAAGGTCCATGCTTCAATAGCCTCTGCTTCGCCCATGTAGCTGCAATAGTGGGCCTTTGTGCAGCACCGTGAGGGTGTAAATCGCTTTTAGACAACCCTCGACACGTTTATCCGTAGGCTCTTTGAGAGATGTGACGGTAGTGACAGGTAGAGCTGAGGAAACCACCATCCTAGCCACATGTAAGTCTACTGGAGGAGGCGTTTCCCAATTCTTAGACAGCTCTGGCGCGAGGGCACTAGCAGAGATAAAGGAGAGATATGGTGACTAAATCACAGAGAAAAATACGTAATACAGTATATCTTTGTGAAAATCCTCCTATATTAAATAACACCTGACGCACCAAGCCCCCTCAGGTTATAGAATATAGGGATAGCAAGTTGAGTGAAAGACACGAGATGGACACCACTCAGCTATCAATGCACACACAAATAGTCACAGTTTGTACAATGCAGAGGTTATTACAGACAATAATACTGCACTGGACTAGCTTACACAGCTATATAGTCAATAGATATAACAGTACACAGTAAGAAACTGGATGTATATCACAGGGTTATTGTACTAGGAAACCCTGACTAAGTGCACTCTTTTTTACTAACACTGACTAAAAAGGCAGGTAGAATACTTAAGTGTCATGTAAAGGCACAGCGCTGACAACCAGGCGGCTTTACATAGGAGGATTTGCCCAAGCAGTCCCAGTAATAGTGAGCTGAGGGATAATGGCGCCGCAGACACTGACAGGGAGTGAGGAAAGACAGAGATGCAGCTCCAGGGCGGGAACACTTGCTGGAAATGGCGCCCTGGGGCTGGGGGAGGGGCTTCAGGTCTAAGCCTTATCCCCCTTGTTGGCAACAGTTTGTGCAGTTGCAGAGTAGCTCTGAACCTACTCAGCGCTTGTGATCACTTCAGCCTATTCGTGTCCGGATTTGACGTCATACACCCGCCCAGCGAACACCCAGCCACGCCTGCGTTTTTTCTGACACACCTGCGTTTTTACAAACACTCCCTGAAAACAGTCAGTTGACACCCAGAAGCGCCCCCTCATGTCATTCTTCTTGCGGCCGTCAGTGCGAAGGAAAACTTCGCTAGAACCTGTGCACCACAACGGCCTTTGTACCCATACGACGCGCTTTGCGGCTCATACGCATGCGCAGAAATGCCGCTTTTTAGCCTGATCGCTGCGCTGCGAACAACGGCAGCTAGCGATCAACTCGGAATGACCCCCAACATGCGCTAATACCACTTCCCCCTCATATAGCCTCTTCATACATCTACCCATGAGTTGTTTGCAGACAGGAAGACTGGGTTAACTAGTAAAAATAACTTGTCAAATCACACCTACCAATTTCCCTCTTTCTGGACACCTAACTTAATCCACAGTCATCCTAGTTAAAGCATGAAGAAAATTAGACTAATGGGCAGTACGGATGGTGTAATGGTTAGTATTACTGCCTCACAGCACTGAGGTCATGGGTTCGATTCCCACCATGGCCCTAACTGTGCAGAGTTTGTATATTCTCCCCGTACTTGAGTGGGTTTCCTCCGGGTACTCCGGTTTCCTCCCACAATCCAAAAATATACTGGTAGGTTAATTGGCTCCCAACAAAATAAACCCTAGCGTGAATGTGTCAGTGTGTACATGTGGTAAGGAATATAGATTGTAAGCTCCACTGGGGCAGAGACTGATGCGAACGGGCAGATATTCTCTGTAAAGCGCTGCGGAATATGTGTGCGCTATATAAATAACTGGTAATAAATAAATAAATAATGACTGTTTTTGGAATTGTGACACTCAGATGCTAATAGGGTGTCCCTAAACTTAGGCAAGTCCTTGGAAATTAATTAGCATTCCGTCGACTCCTGGCTTGCTGGCATGCAGCTATAACATGACCTGAAATTTGGTCAAATGGTTGACATTTACCATGTCAACATTCATAATAATAAGAATTTACTTACCGATAATTCTATTTCTCATAGTCCGTAGTGGATGCTGGGGACTCCGTCAGGACCATGGGGAATAGCGGGCTCCGCAGGAGACAGGGCACATCTAAAAAAGCTTTTAGGTCACATGGTGCGTACTGGCTCCTCCCCCTATGACCCTCCTCCAAGCCTCAGTTAGGTACTGTGCCCGGACGAGCGTACACAATAAGGAAGGATCTTGAATCCCGGGTAAGACTCATACCAGCCACACCAATCACACCATACAACTTGTGATCTGAACCCAGTTAACAGTATGATAACAAAACGAAGTAGCCTCTAAAAAGATGGCTCACAACAATAATAACCCGATTTTTGTAACAATAACTATGTACAAGTATTGCAGACAATCCGCACTTGGGATGGGCGCCCAGCATCCACTACGGACTATGAGAAATAGAATTATCGGTAAGTAAATTCTTATTTTCTCTAACGTCCTAGTGGATGCTGGGGACTCCGTCAGGACCATGGGGATTATACCAAAGCTCCCAAACGGGCGGGAGAGTGCGGATGACTCTGCAGCACCGAATGAGAAAACTCCAGGTCCTCTGTAGCCAGAGTATCAAATTTGTAAAATTTTACAAACGTGTTCTCCCCTGACCACGTAGCTGCTCGGCAAAGTTGTAATGCCGAGACTCCTCGGGCAGCCGCCCAAGATGAGCCCACCTTCCTTGTGGAGTGGGCCTTTACAGATTTAGGCTGTGGCACGCCTGCCACAGAATGTGCAAGTTGGATTGTGCTACAGATCCAACGTGCAATCGTCTGTTTAGACGCAGGAGCACCCATCTTGTTGGGTGCATACAATGTAAACAACGAGTCAGTTTTTCTGACTCCAGCTGTCCTTGAAATATATATTTTTAATGCTCTGACAACGTCCAGTAACTTGGAGTCCTCCAAGTCGCTAGTAGCCGCAGGCACCACAATAGGCTGGTTTAAGTGAAATGCCGAAACCACCTTAGGGAGAAATTGAGGACGCGTCCTCAATTCTGCCCTGTCCCAATGGAATATCAGATATGGGCTCTTGTATGACAAAGCTGCCAACTCTGAAACTCTCCTGGCAGAAGCCAGGGCCAACAGCATGGTTACCTTCCATGTAAGGTATTTTAATTCTACCGATTTTAACGGCTCAAACCAATGAGATTTGAGAAAATTTAGAACCACGTTCAAATCCCACGGTGCCACTGGAGGCACTATTGGGGGTTGTATATGTAGTACACCTTTGACAAAAGTTTGTACTTCAGGCACTGACGCCAATTCCTTCTGGAAGAAAATTGATAAGGCCGAAATTTGAACTTTAATAGACCCCAATTTTAGGCCCATAGACAATCCTGCTTGCAGGAAATGTAAGAATCGACCCAATTGAAATTCTTCCGTTGGAGCCTTCTTGGCCTCACACCACGCAACATATTTTCGCCAAATGCGGTGATAATGTTGTACAGTCACTTCCTTCCTAGCCTTAATCAAGGTAGGAATAACTTCCTCTGGAATGCCCTTTTCTTTTAGAATCCGGCGTTCAACCGCCATGCCGTCAAACGCAGACGCGGTAAGTCTTGGAACATACAAGGTCCCTGCTGAAGCAGATCCCTTCTCAGAGGTAGAGGCCACGGATCCTCCGTGAGCATCTCTTGAAGTTCCGGATACCAAGTTCTCCTTGGCCAGTCCGGAGCCACCAGTATCGTTCTTACTCCTCTTTTCCGTATAATTCTCAGCACCTTTGGTATGAGAGGCAGAGGAGGGAACACATACACTGATTGGTACACCCACGGTGTTACCAGAGCGTCCACAGCTATTGCCTGAGGGTCTCTTGACCTGGCGCAATACCTGTCCAATTTTTTGTTGAGGCGAGACGCCATCATGTCTACCTTTGGTTTTTCCCAACGGTTCACAATCATGTGGAAAACTTCTGGATGAAGTCCCCACTCTCCCGGGTGAAGGTCGTGTCTGCTGAGGAAATCTGCTTCCCAGTTGTCCACTCCCGGGATGAACACTGCTGACAGTGCTATGACATGATTCTCCGCCCAGCGCAGAATCCTTGCCGCTTCTGCCATTGCACTCCTGCTTCTCGTGCCGCCTTGTCGGTTTACGTGGGCGACTGCCGTGATGTTGTCGGACTGGATCAACACCGGCTGACCCTGAAGCAGCGGTTTTGCCAGACTTAGAGCATTGTAGATCGCTCTTAGCTCCAGTATATTTATGTGAAGAGACGTCTCCAGGCTTGACCACACGCCCTGGAAATTTCTTCCCTTTGTGACTGCTCCCCAACCTCGTAGGCTGGCATCCGTAGTCACCAGGACCCAGTCCTGTATGCCGAATCTGCGGCCCACTAACAGATGGGCAGTCTGCAGCCACCACAGGAGAGACAACCTTGTTCTTGGTGACAGTGCTATCCGCTGATGCATGTGCAGATGCGATCCGGACCATTTGTCCAGCAGATCCCACTGAAATGTCCGTGCATGGAATCTGCCGAATGGAATCGCTTCGTACGAAGCCACCATCTTTCCCAGGACTCTTGTGCATTGATGTACTGACACCGTTCCTGGTTTTAGGAGGTTCCTGACAAGTTCGGATAACTCCCTTGCTTTTTCCTCCGGGAGAAACACCTTTTTCTGAACCGTGTCCAGAATCATTCCCAGGAACAGCAGACGAGTTGTCGGGGTCAATTGAGATTTTGGAAGATTCAGAATCCACCCGTGTTGCTGGAGCACTACCTGGGTTAGTGCTACACCGACTTCCAGCTGTTCTCTGGACTTTGCCCTTATCAGGAGATCGTCCAAGTAAGGGATAATTAATACGCCTTTTCTTCGTAGAAGAACCATCATTTCGGTCATTACCTTGGTAAAGACCCGAGGGGCCGTAGACAAACCAAACGGCATCGTTTGAAACTGATAATGACAGTCTTGTATCACGAACCTGAGATACCCTTGGTGTGAGGGGTAAATTGGGACATGCAGATAAGCATCCTTTATGTCCAGGGACACCATGAAGTCCCCGTCTTCCAGATTCGCTATCACTGCTCTGAGTGACTCCATTTTGAACTTGAATTTCTGTATGTACAGGTTCAAGGATTTCAGATTTAGAATAGGTCTTACCGAACCGTCCGGCTTCGGTACCACAAATAGTGTGGAATAATACCCCTTTCCCTGTTGTAGGAGGGGTACCTTGACTATCACCTGCTGAGAATACAGCTTGTGAATGGCTTCCAAAACCGACGTCCTTTCTGAGGGAGACGTTGGTAAAGCAGACTTTAGGAACCGGCGAGGGGGAAACCTTTCGAACTCCAGCATGTAACCCTGAGATATTATCTGCAGGACCCACGGGTCCACTTGTGAGTGAGCCCATTGATTGCTGAAAATCTTGAGTCGACCCCCCACCGTTCCTGAGTCCGCTTGTAACGCCCCAGCGTCATGCTGATGGCTTTGTAGAAGCCGGGGCGGGCTTCTGTTCCTGGGCAGGGGCTGCGTGCTGCCCTTTCTTACCCTTTCCTCTGCCTCTCGGCAGATAAGACTGTCCTTTTGGTCGCTTTTTATAGGAGCGAAAGGACTGCGGCTGAAAAGACGGTGTCTTTTTCTGTTGTGAAGGGGTCTGAGGTAAAAAGGTGGATTTGCCGGCAGTTGCCGTGGTCACCAGGTCCGAAAGACCGACCCCAAACAATTCCTCTCCTTTATATGGCAATACTTCCATATGCCTCTTGGAATCCGCATCACCTGACCACTGTCGCGTCCATAAACTTCTTCTAGCAGATATGGACATCGCGCTTACTCTTGATGCTAGAGTACAAACATCCCTCTGAGCATCTCGCATATAAAGAAAAGCATCCTTTAATTGCTCTAGAGTCAATAAAATACTGTCCCTATCCAGGGTCTCAATATTTTCAGTCAGAGAATCCAACCACACTACCCCAGCACTGCACATCCAGGCTGAGGCTATTGCCGGTCGCAGTATAACACCCGTATGTGTGTATATACTCTTCAGTGTAGTTTCCAGCCTCCTATCTGCTGGATCCTTGAGGGCGGCCGTATCAGGAGACGGCAACGCCACTTGCTTTGATAAACGTGTGAGCGCCTTATCCACCTTAGGGGGTGATTCCCAGCGCGCCCTAACCTCTGGTGGGAAAGGGTATAATGCCAACAACTTCTTTGAAATTAGCATTTTTCTATCGGGGGTAACCCACGCTTCATCACACACATCATTCAATTCCTCTGATTCTGGGAAAAATACAGGTAGTTTTTTCACCCCCCACATAATACCCCTTTTTGAGGTACCAGTAGTATCAGAGAGCTGCAAAGCCTCCTTCATTGCCGTGATCATATAACGTGTGGCCCTATTGGAAAATACGTTTACTTCCTCACCGTCGACACTAGATTCATCTGTGTCGGTACCCGTGTCGACTGACTGAGGTAAGGGACGTTTTACAGCCCCTGACGGTGTCTGAGATGCCTGAACCGGTACTAACTGGTTTGCCGGGCGTCTCATTTCGTCAACTGACTTTTGTAATGTGCTGACATTATCACGTAATTCCATAACCAAAGCCATCCATTCCGGTGTCGACTCCCTAGGGGGTGACATTACCATCATCGGCAATTGCTCTGCCTCCACACCAACTTCGTCCTCATACATGTCGACACACACGTACCGACACACACAGCAGCCACACAGTGAATGCTCTATTGAAGACAGGACCCTCCTAGCCCTTTGGGGAGACAGAGGGAGAGTTTGCCAGCACACACCAAAAGCGCTATACAGTATATAACAACCCTAGAAGGTGTTGTTTTTATATATGCGCTCTCAATATATATTTATATCGCCAATTTATGCCCCCCCTCTCTTTGTTACCCTGTTTCTGTAGTGCAGTGCAGGGGAG
Source organism: Pseudophryne corroboree (assembly GCF_028390025.1). NCBI lineage: Eukaryota > Metazoa > Chordata > Amphibia > Anura > Myobatrachidae > Pseudophryne > Pseudophryne corroboree. Next base: position 468,736,624 of record NC_086445.1, read on the forward strand.
AGTCGTGGGAGCCTTCCTCACCAGCGGAGCCGTGCAGGAAAATGGCGCCGAGTGCTGAGGAGAATAAGCTCCGCCCCTTTTCCGGCGGGCTTTTCTCCCGGTTTTTCTAATAAACTGGCCTGGGTTAAATACACACATATAGCCTTAATGGCTATATGTGATGTATTTATTTGCCTCTAAGGTACTCTATATTGCTGCCCAGGGCGCCCCCAGCAGCGCCCTGCACCCTCCGTGACCGAGATCCGTGAGCCGTGTAGCAACAATGGCGCACAGCTGCAGTGCTGTGCGCTACCTCTATGAAGACTGAAGTCTTCTGCCGCCTGTTTCCGGACCTCCGTTCTGCCGTTCTTCAGCGTCTGTAAGGGGGATCGGCGGCGCGGCTCCGGGACGAACCCCAGGCTGACCTGTGTTCCGACTCCCTCTGGAGCTCAGTGTCCAGTAGCCTAAGACTTCAATCCTCCTGCAGGCAGGTGAGTTGCAAGTCTCTCCCCTAAGTCCCTCGTTGCAGTGCTCCTGTCGCCAGCAGGAGACACTGATTAGAAACCTAAAAAAAACTTTTCTAACTAGCTCTTTAAGAGAGCCACCTAGATTGCACCCTCTCGGACGGGCACAAAAACCTAACTGAGGCTTGGAGGAGGGTCATAGGGGGAGGAGCCAGTACGCACCATGTGACCTAAAAGCTTTTTTAGATGTGCCCTGTCTCCTGCGGAGCCCGCTATTCCCCATGGTCCTGACGGAGTCCCCAGCATCCACTAGGACGTTAGAGAAATCAACACAATAATATCAACATTAGAACACATACATGGGTCAACATGTTGACAGGCACCATGTCAACATCCTCAGAATGTCGACACGTATACAATGGTTAGGCACTGCCAAAAGGTGTAGGCTTGGGCTGCGAGGGGAGAGAGATTAGGGGGTTAAGCACAAGGGGGAGGGTTACGGTTAGGGATTAGTGGGTAAAATACTCAACCAAACTACTGCTCTATCAGACATCTCCGCCGGAAGTGCAGGTCACATGGCAGCTGGGACCCGGAAAATGACGCTGCCACTTGGACCAGGTATGTGACCACTAGGCCACCAGGGACTTTAGGTCGACTTTCTATCATGTCAACATGTCGTCCTAGACAAAATGTATATTGACATTTCTTCATTCTCATGTTGACCTGATGTATCTCGACATGAGAACTGCTGACATAACATGCCACACCCCATCACCTATAAGAGGGAAATCTATACTGATAGACCTGTCTGCAGGGAAGGAATCATTTATTGCTGTGCATATTTTGAAAATGAATTCTTAATTGGACTTCTTGACACAAAATACTATGACAATGTTACTTGTTAATAGGTTACCAAGAGAGTATTCCACCCATCACTTAAACTTTCAGATACATGTACCCATGATCCAGATTTACTTTAGGATCTACTATTTCCACTGGGATATTTGTAGCAAAACAAAATATACTTAGATTCTTGGAGCAAGGCAACATCATGTAGTCTTGCCAGTTACAGCAAAGAGTGCACTTCTAGCCAACATCCTGTGGAAGCTCTGCATTCAGTCTATTGTTATCCTCTCATAGGCAAAACCACAGTTCACACGTGTCTCCATGCTGAAACATGTTTAAAGGTGACATGGTGCACAATGGCAGGCAAGCATTTACCAGGAGTAGCACAACAGAAATAAACATGCAGAGACATTGTGGTTTGCAGTCTACAATGAAAGAAACTTGAAAGAGTTGGCTCTATCACTTCTCTCCATGTCTATTAGCTGTGTCTATGTGGAACAAACATTCTCTTATATGAACGAGTCAAGTCCAAGCTTAGGAACTGTACGCACATACAAGTTCTGGTGTTCTAGTCTGCATGTCCACAAGATGCTTTGTTCTATGCTGCAGTGACTATAACCGGGATGCGGTCAAGATCTCGCCGGGCGGAATCCCGGCGGTAGAAATACCTACACCGGGATCCCGTCCGGCACAATCCCAACATATTCTCCCTCTGTGGGTGTCCACGACACCCATAGAGGGAGAATAAATTAATATGCCGAGCGTAGCGAGGCACCGTGCCCGCAGCGTGGCGAGCGCAACGAGCCTGCGTTGCGCTCGCCCCCCTATCGGGATTGTGCCAGTCGGGATCCCGGTATCGGGATTCCGACCGCCGGGATCCCGTCCGGCGGGATTTCGTACTGATCCCCTATAACCAAGCCATGGTATTCTTCAATGGTTTAAAACAGGGGTGTCATTTATTTTCAATCGTTGCCTTATTTAATGGAATGAGAAAAGTCTTGTTATATTCAATTCTTTTAGCTACAGTTAATATTGTAAGTTCAATGTTTTATACTGTCTTTTACTATACTTAGTATAGCAAATAAAACAGTCCTATATTTTCTATTTTTGCATCTGTTTCCACGGATGAGAAAAGCAGCCTAAGATAACAGACTACTCCATCTCCCCTATAGCCAAAACTATGGGCTGGGCTACACTATTTAATATATACTTGCAGCTCCAGCACTTTCATGTGACCTCTGTAAATCAGGCTGGAAGATTTGGTTCATCCAGCCAGGGGCCTCTAGGGGTGATGCAATGTAATCTGATGATAAACATCAAAGCATGAAATGTCCCATCCCTATATGCCAACATATTTAAGTGTATACTTAGCAGAACAGGATGTGATGTGATGCTGCTTGAGTAACTCAGTTAATGGTGATTCTGAGTCAAATGCATCTCCACTTGTGGCTGAATGGGAGTGACTGGTTGGCAACGGGGCATTTGCACGTAGCTTAAGTTTAGTGAGAGCCTTTTAAAGAATTAAGAGATATGCAATTTCTATGGGTATAGAAAGAACCATTTGTTATCACATATCTATTTGCAGAAAGACAGGGCTGGTGCAAGTGCGCAGTGCTAATGATGATGGCCATGAAACCAAGCATACATCAATGTGTAGTGCTGTTGCGTAGAAGCATACCACTTAAGATATGGTTGAAAATCCAGCTTACGTGCCAGTCAGCATTGGCCCATTAATGTTCCCAGCAACATCGGTTGAACTGATTATAGATGGAAACTGGAATGGTTTTAGGTTACAGCAGTTCTCAGACTCGTTCCTTAAGGCACCCTAACAGTCTAGGTTTTAAGGCTATCGTGCTTAAGCACTGGTGACTTAATTAGTACCACGGTCAGCTTGATTACACCATCTGTGCACAAAAACAGAAATCATTAAAACCCAGACTGCTAGGGTGCCTTAGAACAGAGTTTTGGAAACACTAACAGGTAAACTAAAATGCAGACATTTTTATTTCCAAGGTGCTGGAAATAAAATCCATCTGCCAAATCCTAGAGAAATCATGTATACATTTCCCAGGGTGCATCAACTCAGAAGTTTAAGGTGCTGAATTTTACTTCCTGGAAAAGTTAATTGCTGTTATACACTGGTGTACACAATCTGCAGCACAGAAGAGATATGATACCTTAGCAGCAGTACACTCCTCCTGAAGAGCTAGCAGTTTCTGTTGGTATGCGTTTCCTGCTCGCTGATGCTGTTCTGTTAGTGTTCTGAGCTGCTCTTGTACTTTGTGTTTCTCTGATGTCAGTTCTGCAACTTGAATCTAAGACAGTAAAATATAAATCAGACAAACATTTGAGACAGTTGTCAAAGAAACAGCACCTAAATAGTTACTAAAGAGATGATGCATACTGTATATAGATTCCTGCTCTTTGCCTGGTGAACCCTGCTCTATCTCCATTTGTCATCTTCCCACCTCCTTAATGTATGATGCAAGGGTGTAACTACCATAGGTGCAGTGAGTGCAGCTGCTATGGGGCCCAGAGCTGAGAGGGGCCCGCTTTCCCTGTCAAAGATACGTGTTATTTAAGTTTTTCCCTACTGGGTGATGTATAGAGGCACTAACAAACTTTTACCTTGGGGCCTACAATATATTTAGATATGCCTCCTGACCTGCTCATTGTAATGTGGTATAAAATAAACAGGAGGGCATTATAATGTCACATAATATGAACTAGGGGCACTGTAATGTGGCACAATATTAACTGAAGACACTGTATGTCATAATATGAATTGCGGATACTGTGTGACATAATGTGAACTGGCAGCCCTACAACGTGAACTAGGACACTACTATGGGTCCTAAAATAAACTAGGGCACTACTATTAGGCATAATATTAACAACTGCTGCAGAGAGGTGTCTCTCTAGAAGAATTGGGACGGGGCCCTTCAAAATGTTGCTATGGGGCCCACAAAGTTCTGGCTACGCCCCTGGTATGGTGTACAATATTTTAGCTGCCACCAGACATAAAATGCCTATATAACATGTAAGTCTTCCACTTAAATTACGAAAGTTGTACAAGTGCTGCCAATTATGCAGGTCAGATAAGTGCTACCAATTATGCAGGTCAGATAATATATATATATTTTTTTTTATAAACTGGAATTACTTTATTTTCACCCCCAAGATTGTCTAACATGCAAGACATACAATCACCAACACCCCTTTCTCTATCGTCCTAGTGGATGCTGGGGTTCCTGAAAGGACCATGGGGAATAGCGGCTCCGCAGGAGACAGGGCACAAAAAGTAAAGCTTTAGGATCAGGTGGTGTGCACTGGCTCCTCCCCCTATGACCCTCCTCCAAGCCTCAGTTAGATTTTTGTGCCCGGCCGAGAAGGGTGCAATCTAGGTGGCTCTCCTAAAGAGCTGCTTAGAAAAGTTTAGCTTAGGTTTTTTATTTTACAGTGAGTCCTGCTGGCAACAGGATCACTGCAACGAGGGACTTAGGGGAGAAGAAGTGAACTCACCTGCGTGCAGGATGGATTGGCTTCTTTGGCTACTGGACATTAGCTCCAGAGGGACGATCACAGGTACAGCCTGGATGGTCACCGGAGCCTCGCCGCCGGCCCCCTTGCAGATGCTGAAACAAGAAGAAGGTCCAGAATCGGCGGCATGAAGACTCCTCAGTCTTCTTAAGGTAGCGCACAGCACTGCAGCTGTGCGCCATTTCCTCTCAGCACACTTCACACGGCAGTCACTGAGGGTGCAGGGCGCTGGAAGGGGGGCGCCCTGGGAGGCAATGAAAACCTATTTTTGGCTAAAAATACCTCACATATAGCCTCCGGGGGCTATATGGAGATATTTAACCCCTGCCAGAATCCGTTAAGAGCGGGAGACGAGGCCGCCGGAAAAGGGGCGGGGCCTATCTCCTCAGCACACAGCGCCATTTTCCCTCACAGAAAGGCTGGAGGGAAGGCTCCCAGGCTCTCCCCTGCACTGCACTACAGAAACAGGGTTAAAACAGAGAGGGGGGGCACTAATTTGGCGTTAGAAATATATAAAAAAGATGCTATAAGGGAAAACACTTATATAAGGTTGTCCCTATATAATTATAGCGTTTTTGGTGTGTGCTGGCAAACTCTCCCTCTGTCTCTCCAAAGGGCTAGTAGGTCCTGTCCTCTATCAGAACATTCCCTGTGTGTGTGCTGTGTGTCGGTACGTGTGTGTCGACATGTATGAGGACGATGTTGGTGAGGAGGCGGAGCAATTGCCTGTAATGGTGATGTCACTCTCTAGGGAGTCGACACCGGAATGGATGGCTTATTTAGGGAATTACGTGATAATGTCAACACGCGGCAAGGTCGGTTGACGACATGAGACGGCCGACAAACAATTAGTACCGGTCCAGACGTCTCAGAAACACCGTCAGGGGTTTTAAAACGCCCGTTTACTTTAGTCGGTCGACACAGACACAGACAGGGACACTGAATCCAGTGTCGACGGTGAATAAACAAACGTATTCCTTATTAGGGCCACACGTTAAGGGCAATGAAGGAGGTGTTACATATTTCTGATACTACAAGTACCACAAAAGAGGGTATTATGTGGGATGTGAAAAAACTACCGTAGTTTTTCCTGAATCAGATAAATTAAATGAAGTGTGTGATGATGCGTGGGTTCCCCCCGATAGAAAATATGGGCGGTATACCCTTTCCCGCCAGAAGTTAGGGCGCGTTGGGAAACACCCCTTAGGGTGGATAAGGCGCTCACACGCTTATCAGAACAAGTGGAGGTACCGTCTATAGATAGGGCCGTCCTCAAGGAGCCAGCTGACAGGAGGCTGGAAAATATCATAAAAAGTATATACACACATACTGGTGTTATACTGCGACCAGCGATCGCCTCAGCCTGGATGTGCAGAGCTGGGGTGGCTTGGTCGGATTCCCTGACTAAAAATATTGATACCCTTGACAGGGACAGTATTTTATTGACTATAGAGCATTTAAAGGATGCATTTCTATATATGCGAGATGCACAGAGGGATATTTGCACTCTGGCATCAAGAGTAAGTGCGATGTCCATATCTGCCAGAAGATGTTTATGGACACGACAGTGGTCAGGTGATGCAGATTCCAAACGGCACAAAGGTGTATTGCCGTATAAAGGAAGAGGAGTTATTTGGGGTCGGTCCATCGGACCTGGTGGCCACGGCAACTGCTGGAAAATCCACCGTTTTTTACCCTAAGTCACATCTCTGCAGAAAAAGACACCGTCTTTTCAGCTTCAGTCCTTTCGTCCCTATAAGAGTCATATCTGCCCAGGGATAGAGGAAAGGGAAGAAGACTGCAGCAGGCAGCCCATTCCCAGGAACAGAAGCGTTCCACCGCGTCTGACAAGCTCTCAGCATGACGCTGAGACCGTACAGGACCCCTGGATCCTACAAGTAGTATCCCAGGGGTACAGATTGGAATGTCGAGACGTTTCCCCTGCGCAGGCTCCTGAAGTCTGCTTTACCAAGGTCTCCCTCCGACAAGGAGGCAGTATGGGAAACAATTCACGAGCTGTATTCCCAGCAGGTGATAATTAAATTACCCCTCCTACAACAAGAAAAGGGGTATTATTCCACACTATATTGTGGTACTGAAGCCAGAAGGCTAGGTGAGACCTATTCTAAATCTAAAAAAATTTGAACACTTACAAAGGTTCAAGTCAAGATGGAGTCACTCAGAGCAGTGATAACGAACCGGGAAGAAGGGGACTATATTGGTGTCCCGAGACATCAGGGATGCTTACCTCCATGTCCCAAATTTGCCCTTATCACTAAGGGTACCTCAGGTTCGTGGTACAGAACTGTCACTATCAGTTTCAGACGCTGCCGTTTGGATTGTCCACGGCACCCCGGGTCTTTACCAAGGTAATGGCCGAAATGATGGTTCTTCTTCGAAGAAAAGGCGTCTTAATTATCCCTTACTTGGACGATCTCCTGATAAGGGCAAAGTCCAGGGAACAGTTGGAGGTCGGAGTAGCACTATCTCGGATACTGTTACAACAGCAGGGGTGGATTCTAAATATTCCAAAATCGCAGCTGATCCCGACAACAAGTCTCCTGTGCTTAGGGATGATTCTGGACACAGTCCAGAAAAAGGTGTTTCTCCCGGAAGAGAAAGCCAGGGAGTTATCCGAGCTAGTCAGGAACCTCCTAAAATCAGTGCATCATTGCACAAGGGCCATGGTAAAAAAATGGTGACTTCCTTCGTAGCAATTCCAGTCGGCAGATTTCATGCAAGAACTTTTCAGTGGGATCTGCTGGACAAATGGTCCGGATCGCATCTTCAGATGCATCAGCGGATAACCCTATATCCAAGGACAAGGGTGTCTCTCCTGTGGTGGTTACAGAGTGCTCATCTTCTAGAGGGCCGCAGATTCGGCATTCAGTTTTGGATGTTGGTGACCACGGAGGCCAGCCCGAGAGGCTGGGGAGCAGTCACACAAGGAAAAAATTTCCAGGGAGTGTGATCAAGTCTGGAGACTTTTCTCCACATAAATATAGCTAAGGGTAAATTTATAATGCTCTAAGCTTAGCAAGACCTCTGCTTCAAGGTCAGCCGGTATTGATCCAGTGGGATAAAACATCACGGCAGTCGCCCACGTAAATAGACAGGGCGGCACAAGAAGCAGGAGGGCAGTGGCAAAAACTGCAAGGACTTTTCGCTGGGCGGAAAATCATGTGATAGCACTGTCAGCAGTGTTTCATTCCGGGAATGGAAACTGGGAAGCAGACTTCCTCAGTAGGCACGACCTCCACCCGGCAGAGTGGGAACTTCATGGGGAAGTTTTCCACATGATTGTAAACCGTTGGGAATTACCAAAGGTGGACATGATGGCATCCCGTCTGAACAAAAAACGGGACAGGTATTGCGCCAGGTTAAGAGACCCTCAGGCAATAGCTGTGGACGTTCTGGTAACACCGTGGGTGTACCAGTCGGTGTATGTGTTCCATCCTCTGCTTTTCATACCTAAGGTACTGAGAATTATAAGACGTAGAGGAGTAAGAACTATACTCATGGCTCCGGATTGGCCAAGATGGACTTGGTACCCGGAACTTCAAGAGATGCTCACAGAGGACTTATGGCCTCTGCCGCTAAGAAGGGACTTGTTTCAGCAAGTACCATGTCTGTTCCAAGACTTACCGCAGCTGCGTTTGACGGCATGGCGGTGGAACGCCGGATCCTAAGGGAAAAGGCATTCAGGAAGAGGTCATTCCTACCCTGGTCAAAGCCAGAAAGGAGGTGACCGCACAACATTATCACCACATGTGGCGAAAATATGTTGCGTGGTGTGAGGCCAGGAAGGCCCCACGAAGAAATTTCAACTGAGTCGATTCCTGCATTTCCTGCAAACAGGAGTGTCTATGGGCCTCAAATTGGGGTCCATTAAGGTTCAAATTTCGGCCCTGTCGATTTTTCTTCCAGAAAGAATTGGCTTCAGTTCCTGAAGTCCAGAAGTTTGTCAAGGGAGTATTGCATATACAACCCCCTTTTGTGCCTCCAGTGGCACTGTGGGATCTCAACGTAGTTCTGGGATTCCTCAAAACACATTGGTTTAAAACCAGTCAAATCTGTGGATTTGAAGCATCTCACATGAAAAGTGAACATGCTCTTGGACCTGGCCTGGACCAGGCGAGTGTCAAATTGGTGGTTTTTTTCTCAAAAAAGCCCATATCTGTTTGTCCATTCGGACAGGGCAGAGCTGCGGACTCGTCCCCAGTTCTCTCCCTAAGGTGGTGTCAGTGTTTCACCTGAACCAGCTTATTGTGGTGTCTTGCGCCTACTAGGGACTTGGAGGACTCCAAGTTGCTAGATGTGGTCAGGGCCCTGAAAATATAGGTTCCAGGACGGCTGGAGTCAGGAAAACTGACTTGCTGTTATCCTGTATGCACCCAACTAACTGGGTGCTCTTGCTTCTAAGCAGACTTTTGCTAGTTGGATGTGTAATACAATTCAGCTTGCACATTCTGTGGCAGGCCTGCCACAGCCAAAATATGTAAATGGCCATTCCACAAGGAAGGTGGGCTCATCTTGGGCGGCTGCCCGAGGGGTCTCGGCTTTACAACTTTGCCGAGCGGCTATTTAGTCAGGGGCAAACACGTTTGTAAAATCCTACAAATTTGATAACCTGGCTAAGGAGGACCTGGAGTTCTCTCATTCGGTGCTGCAGAGTCATCCGCACTCTCCCGCCCGTTTGGGAGCTTTGGTATAATCCCCATGGTCCTTTCAGGAACCCCAGCATCCACTAGGACGATAGAGAAAATAAGAATTTACTTACCGATAATTCTATTTCTCGGAGTCCGTAGTGGATGCTGGGCGCCCATCCCAAGTGCGGATTATCTGCAATACTTGTACATAGTTACAAAAATCGGGTTATTATTGTTGTGAGCCATCTTTCAGAGGCTCCGCTGTTATCATACTGTTAACTGGGTTCAGATCACAGGTTGTACAGTGTGATTGGTGTGGCTGGTATGAGTCTTACCCGGGATTCAATATCCTTCCTTATTGTGTACGCTCGTCCGGGCACAGTATCCTAACTGAGGCTTGGAGGAGGGTCATAGGGGGAGGAGCCAGTGCACACCACCTGATCCTAAAGCTTTACTTTTTGTGCCCTGTCTCCTGCGGAGCCGCTATTCCCCATGGTCCTTTCAGGAACCCCAGCATCCACTACGGACTCCGAGAAATAGAATTATCGGTAAGTAAATTCTTATTTTCACACATACAGTACATCACGGGAAATTGCCAGGTCTAAGCACGACCCTAGCAAAGAGTACTGTAGTTTTGTTTCACACATACCAAAAACCTGTGTCGATGCGCGTTACCGTGCACAAACCTGGGCTTTAGATGTATGTGTGAAAGGGTTATAACAGTAATAAAGCAAATTAGATCTACAAAAAATAAACAAAAACCAAAAAAGTAATAGTCAGGTGTAGCTTTATACCTTATAAGCTTCCACATGTTGCTGGCTTGCCTCCAATTCCCCTTTCAATGAGGCCTGGAGAATTAAATGATCCGATTCCTAAGAAGAACAGCAAACATGTATATCAGTAAGGTGAATACGGAGAAAAGAAAAGAAGGGTTTCACAACTCAGTGCACTTACAGCTTGCTTGGAATCAGCCAGCTCTTTCTTGGTCTTAATCAGCAGTTGCTTCATTTTTCTGCTGCGCTCCTCATGCTGCTCCACTGTTGTCTGTAGTAATGCTAGACAGAGCATTATAAGACAAGTCAAGTTTTAATATACTGTATGTGTATAAACAGAGCACAAATAATGAGATATGAGTACAAGGCATGCTGCTCCTAAAAAAGTGATCTCACAGAGCAGAAAGCAAACCTGAATAAAACAAAATCACACACAATTGTGGTGGTTTGAGAAAGTAATGATCAACAGCATACTAATACGTGGTACAGATCGAGTATCCCTTATCCAAAATGCTTGGGACCAGAAGTATTTTGGATAACGGATGTTTCCGTATTTTGGAATAATTGCATAACATAATGAGATATCATGGTGATGGGACCTAAGTCTAAGCACAGAATGCATTTATGTTTCATATACACCTTATACAAACAGCCTGAAGGTAATTTAATACAATATTTTTAATAACTTTGTGTATTAAACAAAGTTTGTGTACATTGAGCCGTCAGAAAAAAAAATCTTTCACTACCTCTCTCAAAAAATTCTGTATTTCGGAATATTTGGATAAGGGATATGCAACCTGTACTAAACTGGTTCCTCTACAAGTAACTTCTTGGTTTATAACTGCACGTGATTAACTAATCCATCGTTATGTGAAGATCAGTGCATTATTGTCATTTCTATGTCTCTTTTGTCCCTTGCTTACTGTTTTATTTTTCTTTTAATAAAAATCATTAAAATCTACTAGGTATAAAACAAACAAAAAAACAAAAAACACCATTATATTCGACTTTCATATTATATGCAAATAATAATCAAGGTTAAAAATATACAAAATTAAACCCAAACAAATATCAGTGACTTTTTTTTTTAGTTGTGTGTGCCTCAGCATACAACGTCTTTCCGCTGAACAGTTAAGATACATGAAATGTAGGTCGCTGACCGTGCTCATCAATCATTATGTGGACTTTATTTTATTTTTTTAAGAACTTGGAAGTAAACCATGATCTGTGAGTCATGTGATCACGAAGAAGTTCCTCCTTCAGTGAGTGTATCAAGAGTGCCCTTTATTATTATTAATAGTGCAGAGTGCTATCATAATCAATAGGAGAAAATGTTGGCAAAAATGAATGGGAACAATGCTGGCATAAACAAAGTGCCTATGGAATGAATATTCAGTGTAGACCAAAATGTGTTTAGCAGCGCCGCATGGAGGAAGAATATAAAAACTATTGACATAATAATAATAATCTTATTTATACAGTGCTCTTTCTTCAACAGGACTCAAGGTGCTTCATCATAAGAAAGGGACAGCCGTCCAAAGAAACAATAACAAATCAGGGAGGGATTGCAGTATCCCCCAGATGGACTATGAGAAAGGGATTTAATATTAAAGTACAAATAACTATTTCCTCTTGCATACATCTTGGGGGCACTGCTTTAGAACTTACACATGGCATTTCCCAAAGCAAGCTGCAAGTGAGGGATATCATCCGGCAAAACCACACTTCGCACTTTATGCCCAAAACTGGGCCAAAGCTATGGAAATGGTAACATTTAGTGACTGTGGCCCTCATTCCGAGTTGTTCGCTCGCAAGCTGCTTTTAGCAGCATTGCACACGCTAAGCCGCCGCTTACTGGGAGTGAATCTTAGCTTATCAAAATTGCGAACGATAGGTTCTCAAATTTGCGAATAGAAATTACTTTGCAGTTTCTGAGTAGCTGGAGACTTACTCTTCCAGTGCGATCAGTTCAGTGCTGGTCGTTCCTGGTTTGACGTCACAAACACACCCAGCGTTCGCCCAGACACTCCTCCGTTTCTCCAGCCACTCCCGCGTTTTTCCCAGAAACTGTAGCGTTTTTTCACACACTCCCATAAAACGGCCTGTTTCCGCCCAGAAACACCCACTTCCTGTCAATCACACTACGATCACCAGAACGAAGAAAAATAAGAATTTACTTACCGATAATTCTATTTCTCATAGTCCGTAGTGGATGCTGGGGACTCCGTAAGGACCATGGGGAATAGCGGCTCCGCAGGAGACTGGGCACATCTAAAGAAAGCTTTAGGACTAACTGGTGTGCACTGGCTCCTCCCCCTATGACCCTCCTCCAAGCCTCAGTTAGGATACTGTGCCCGGACGAGCGTACACAATAAGGAAGGATTTTGAATCCCGGGTAAGACTCATACCAGCCACACCAATCACACCGTATAACTTGTGATCTGAACCCAGTTAACAGTATGATAACAGAGGAGCCTCTGAAAAGATGACTCCCAACAATAATAACCCGATTTTTGTAACAATAACTATGTACAAGTATTGCAGACAATCCGCACTTGGGATGGGCGCCCAGCATCCACTACGGACTATGAGAAATAGAATTATCGGTAAGTAAATTCTTATTTTCTCTAACGTCCTAAGTGGATGCTGGGGACTCCGTAAGGACCATGGGGATTATACCAAAGCTCCCAAACGGGCGGGAGAGTGCGGATGACTCTGCAGCACCGAATGAGAGAACTCCAGGTCCTCCTCAGCCAGGGTATCAAACTTGTAGAATTTAGCAAACGTGTTTGCCCCTGACCAAGTAGCTGCTCGGCAAAGTTGAAAAGCCGAGACCCCTCGGGCAGCCGCCCAAGATGAGCCCACTTTCCTTGTGGAACGGGCTTTTACAGATTTTAGCTGTGGCAGGCCTGCCACAGAATGTGCAAGCTGAATTGTACTACAAATCCAACGAGCAATAGTCTGCTTAGAAGCAGGAGCACCCAGCTTGTTGGGTGCATACAGGATAAACAGCGAGTCAGATTTCCTGACTCCAGCCGTCCTGGAAATATTTTCAGGGCCCTGACAACATCCAGCAACTTGGATTCCTCCAAGTCCCTAGTAGCCGCAGGCACCACAATAGGTTGGTTCAGGTGAAAACGCTGGAACCACCTTAGGGAGAAACTGAGGACGAGTCCTCAATTCCGCCCTGTCCGAATGGAAAATCAGATAAGGGCTTTTACAGGATAAAGCCGCCAATTCTGACACGCGCCTGGCCCAGGCCAGGGCCAACAGCATGACCACTTTCCATGTGAGATATTTTAACTCCACAGATTTAAGTGGTTCAAACCAATGTGACTTTTGGAACCCAAACTACATTGAAATCCCAACTTGCCACTGGAGGCACAAAAGGAGGCTGTATATGCAGTACCCCTTTTACAAACGTCTAAACTTCAGGGACTGAAGCTAGTTCTTTTTTGGAAGAAAATTGACAGGGCCGAAATCTGAACCTTAATGGACCCCAATTTCAGGTCCATAGACACTCCTGTTTGCAGGAAATGTAGGAATCGACCCAGTTGAATTTCCTCCGTCGGGCCTTACTGGCCTCGCACTACGCAACATATTTTCGCCAGTTGCGGTGATAATGTTTTTGCGGTTACATCCTTCCTGGCTTTAGATCAGGATATGGATGACTTCATCCGGAATGCCTTTTTTCCTTCAGGATCCGGTGTTCAACCGGCATGCCGTCAAACGCAGCCGCGGTAAGTCTTGGAACAGACAGGGTCCTTGCTGGAGCAGGTCCCTTCTTAGAGGTAGAGGCCACGGATCCTCCGTGAGCATCTCTTGAAGTTCCGGTTACCAAGTCCTTCTTGGCCAATCCGGAGCCACGAATATAGTGCTTTCTCCTCTCCATCTTATCAATCTCAGTACCTTGGGTATGAGAGGCAGAGGAGGGAACACATACACTGACTGGTACACCCACGGTGTTACCAGAGCGTCTACAACTATTGCCTGAGGGTCTCTTGACCTGGCGCAATACCTGTCGAGTTTTTTAATCATGTGGACGACTTCTGGGTGAAGTCCCCACTCTCCCGGGTGGAGGTCGTGCTGAGGAAGTCTGCTTCCCAGTTGTCCACTCCCGGAATGAATACTGTTGACAGTGCTATCACATGATTTTCCGCCCAGCGAAGAATCCCTGCAGCTTCTGCCATTGCCCTCCTGCTTCTTGTGCCACCCTGTCTGTTTACGTGGGTGACTGCCATGATGTTGTCCGACTGGATCAACACCGGCTGACCTTGAAGCAGAGGTCTTGCTAAGCTTAGAGCATTGTAAATGGCCCTTAGCTTCAGGATATTTATGTGAAGTGATGTATCCAGGCTTGACCCTAAGCCCTGGATATTCCTTCCCTGTGTGACTGCTCCCCAGCCTCGCAGGCTGGCATCCGTGGTCACCAGGACCCAGTCCTGAATGCCGAATCTGCGGCCCTCTAGAAGATGAGCACTCTGCAACCACCACAGGATGGATACCCTTGTCCTTGGTGACAGGGTTATCCGCTGATGCATCTGAAAATGCGACCCGGACCATTTGTCCAGTAGGTTCCACTGGGAAGTTCTTGCGTGGAATCTAACGAATGGGATTGCTTCGTAGGAAGCCACCATTTTTACCCAGAACCCTTGTGCATTGATGCACTGAGACTTGGTTCGGGTTTAGGAGGTTCCTGACTAGCTTGGATAACTCCCTGGCTTTCTCTTCCGGGAGAAACACCTTTTTTCTGGACTGTGTCCAGGAACATCCCTAGGAAACAGAAGACAAGTCGTCGGAACCAGCTGCGATTTTGGAATATTGAGAATCCAATCGTGCTGCCTCAACACTACCTGAGATAGTGCTACACCGACTTCCAACTGTTCCCTGGATCTTACCCTTATCAGGGAATCGTCCAAGTAAGGGATAACTAAAATTTTCTTCCTTCGAAGGGATATCATTTCGGCCATTACCTTGGTAAAGACCCGGGGTGCCGTGGACCATCCCTACGGCAGCGTCTGAACTGATAGTGACAGTTCTGTATCATAACCTGAGGTACCCTTGGTGAGAAGGGTAAATTTTGACATGAAGGTAAGCATCCTTGATGTCCCGAGACATCATGTAGTCCCCTTCTTCCAGGTTCGCAATCACTGCTCTGAGTGACTCAATCTTGAATTTGAACCTCTGTATGTAAGTGTTCAAAGATTTTAGATTTTAGATTTAGAATCGGTCTCACCGAGCCGTCTGGCTTCGGTACCACAATAGTGTGGAATAATACCCCGTTCCCTGTTGCAGGAGGGGTACCTTGAGTATCACCTGCTGGGAATACAGCTTGTGAATGGCTTCCAAAACTGCCTCCCTGTCAGAGGGGGACGTCGGTAAAGCCGACTTTTTGAAACGGCGAGGGGGAGACGTCTCGAATTCCAATATGTACCCTTGAGATATTACCTGAAGGATCCAGGGGTCTACTTGCGAGTGAGCCCACTGCGCACTGAAATTCATTGAGAACGGGCCCCCACCGTGCCTGAGCTTGTAAGGCCCTAGCGTCATACTGAGGGCTTGGCAGAGGCGGGAAAGGGTTTCTGTTCCTGGGAACTGGCTAATCTCTTCAGCCTTTTTCCTCTCCCTCTGTCACGAGCAGAAAAGAGGAACCTTTTGTCCGCTTGCCAACAAAGGACTGCGCCTGATAATACGGCGTCTTATTTTGAGAGGCGACCTGGGGTACAAACGTGGATTTTGGCCACCAGGTCTAAAAGACCGACCCCAAATGTCCCTTTTCAAAGGCAATACTTCCAAATGCCGTTTGGAATCCGCATCACCTGACCATTTTACTGGTAGAATTGGACAAACGCACTTATACTTGATGCCAGTCGGCAAATAATAAGAATTTACTTACCGATAATTCTATTTCTCGGAGTCCGTAGTGGATGCTGGGGTTCCTGAAAGGACCATGGGGAATAGCGGCTCCGCAGGAGACAGGGCACAAAAAGTAAAGCTTTAGGATCAGGTGGTGTGCACTGGCTCCTCCCCCTATGACCCTCCTCCAAGCCAGTTAGGTACTGTGCCCGGACGAGCGTACACAATAAGGGAGGAATTATGAATCCCGGGTAAGACTCATACCAGCCACACCAATCACACCGTACAACTTGTGATCTAAACCCAGTTAACAGTATGATAACAGCGGAGCCTCTGAAAAGATGGCTCACAACAATAATAACCCGATTTTTGTAACTATGTACAAGTATTGCAGATAATCCGCACTTGGGATGGGCGCCCAGCATCCACTACGGACTCCGAGAAATAGAATTATCGGTAAGTAAATTCTTATTTTCTCTATCGTCCTAGTGGATGCTGGGGTTCCTGAAAGGACCATAGGGATTATACCAAAGCTCCCAAACGGGCGGGAGAGTGCGGATGACTCTGCAGCACCGAATGAGAGAACTCCAGGTCCTCTTTTGCCAGGATATCAAATTTGTAGAATTTTACAAACGTGTTCTCCCCTGACCACGTAGCTGCTCGGCAGAGTTGTAATGCCGAGACCTCTCGGGCAGCCGCCCAAGATGAGCCCACCTTCCTTGTGGAATGGGCCTTAACCGATTTAGACTGTGGCAGGCCTGCCTCAGAATGTGCAAGTTGAATTGTGTTACAAATCCAACGAGCAATCGCCTGCTT
Organism: Pseudophryne corroboree; assembly: GCF_028390025.1. Lineage (NCBI taxonomy): Eukaryota > Metazoa > Chordata > Amphibia > Anura > Myobatrachidae > Pseudophryne > Pseudophryne corroboree. The sequence goes on from NC_086445.1 coordinate 468,753,547, forward strand.
AGAAGCAGGCGCACCCAACTTGTTGGGTGCATACAGTATAAACAGCGAGTCAGATTTTCTGACTCCAGCTGTCCTGGAACATATTTTCAGGGCCCTGACAACTCCTAGCAACTTGGAGTCCTCCAAGTCCCTAGTAGGTGCAAGGCACCACAATAAGCTGGTTCAGGTGAAACACTGACACCACCTTAGGGAGAGAACTGGGGACGAGTCCGCAGCTCTGCCCTGTCCGAATGGACAAACAGATATGGGCTTTTTTGAGAAAAAACCACCAATTTGACACTCGCCTGGTCCAGGCCAGGGCCAAGAGCATGGTCACTTTTTATGTGAGATGCTTCAAATCCACATATTTGACTGGTTTTAAACCAATGTGATTTGAGGAATCCCAGAACTACGTTGAGATCCCACAGTGCCACTGGAGGCACAAAAAAGGGGTTTGTATATGCAATACTCCCTTGACAAACTTCTGGACTTCAGGAACTGAAGCCAATTCTTTCTGGAAGAAAATTTACAGGGCCGAATTTGAACCTTAATGGACCCCAATTTGAGGCCCATAGACACTCCTGTTTGCAGGAAATGCAGGAAACGACCGAGTTGAAATTTCTTTGTGGGGCCTTCCTGGCCTCACACCACGCAACATATTTTCGCCACACGTGGTGATAATGTTGTGCGGTCACCTCCTTTCTGGCTTTGACCAGGGTAGGAATGACCTCTTCCGGAATGCCTTTTTTCCCTTAGGATCCGGCTTTCCATCGCCATGCCGACAAACGCAGCTGCGGTAAGTCTTGGAACAGACATGGTACTTGCTGAAGCAAGTCCCTTCTTAGCGGCAGAGGCCATAAGACCTCTGTAAGCATCTCTTGAAGTTCCGGGTACCAAGTCCTTCTTGGCCAATCCGGAGCCATGAGTATAGTTCTTACTCCTCTACGTCTTATAATTCTCAGCACCTTAGGTATGAGAAGCAGAGGAGGGAACACATACACCGACTGGTACACCCACGGTGTTACCAGAACGTCCACATCTATTGCCTGAGGGTCTCTTGACCTGGCGCAATACCTGTCCCGTTTTTTGTTCAGACGGGACGCCATCATGTCCACCTTTGGTATTTCCCAACGGTTTACAATCATGTGGAAAAAACTTCTCAATGAAGTTTCCACTCTCCCGGGTGGAGGTCGTGCTGAGGAAGTCTGCTTCCCAGTTTCCATTCCCGGGATGAAAAACTGCTGACAGTGTTATCACATGATTTTCCGCCCAGCGAAAAGTCCTTGCAGTTTCTGCCATTGCCCTCCTGCTTCTTGTGTCGCCCTGTCTGTTTACGTGGGCGACTGCCGTGATGTTTTTCCCACTGGATCAATACCGGCTGACCTTGAAGCAGAGGTCTTGCTAAGCTTAGAGCATTATAAATTTACCCTTAGCTCCAGTATATTTATGTGGAGAAAAGTCTCCATACTTGATCACACTCCCTGGAAATTTTTTCCTTGTGTGACTGCTCCCCAGCCTCTCAGGCTGGGCTCCGTGGTTACCAGCATCCAATCCTGAATGCCGAATCTGCTGCCCTCTAGAAGATGAGCACTCTATAACCACCACAGGAGAGACACCCTTGTCCTTGGATATTGGGTTATCCGCTGATGCATCTGAAGATGCGATCCGGACCATTTGTCCAGCAGATCCCACTGAAAAGTTCTTACGTGAAATCTGCCGAATGGAATTGCTTCGTAGGAAGCCACCATTTTTACCAGGACCCTTGTGCAATCATGCACTGTTTTTAGGAGGTTCCTGACTTGCTCGGATAACTCCCTGGCTTTCTCTTCCGGGAGAAACACCTTTTTCTGGACTGTGTCCAGAATCATCCCTAGGCACAGCAGACGTGTCGTCGGGATCAGCTGCGATTTTGGAATATTTAGAATCCACCCGTGCTGATTGTAGCAGTATCCGAGATAGTGCTACTCCGACCTCCAACTGTTCCCTGGACTATGCCCCTATCAGGAGATCGTCCAAGTAAGGGATAATTAAGACGCCTTTTCTTCGAAGAAGAATCATCAATTCGGCCATTACCTTGGTAAAGACCCCAGGGTGCCGTGGACAATCCAAACGGCAGCGTCTGAAACTGATAGTGACAGTTCTGCACCACGAACCTGAGGTACCCTTAGTGAGAAGGGCAAATTTGGGACATAGAGGTAAGCATCCCTGATGTCCCGGGACACTATATAGTCCCCTTATTCCTGGTTCGTTATCACTGCTCTGAGTGACTTCATCTTAATTTGAACCTTTGTAAGTGTTCAAAAACAAATTTTTAGAATAAGTCTCACCTAGCCTTCTGGCTTCAGTACCACAATATAGTGTGGAATAATACCCCTTTTCTGTAGTAGGAGGGGTAATTTAATTATCACCTGCTGGGAATACAGCTTGTGAATTTTTTCCCATACTACCTCCTTGTCGGAGGGAGACTTGGTAAAGCAGACTTCAGGAGCCTGCGAAGGGGAAACGTCTCGACATTCCCATCTGTACCCCCGGGATACTACTTGTAGGATCCAGGGGTCCTGTACGGTCTCAGCGCCATGCTGAGAACTTGTCAGACGCGGTGGAACGCTTCTGTTCCTGGGAATGGGCTGCCTGCTGCAGTCTTCTTCCCTTTCCTCTATCCCTGGGCAGATATGATCTTATAGGGACGAGAGGACTGAGGCTGAAAAGACGGTGTCTTTTTCTGCAGAGATGTGACTTAGGGTAAAAAACGGTGGATTTTCCAGCAGTTGCCGTGACCACCAGGTCCGATGGACCGACCCCAAACAAGTCCTCTTCCTGTATACGGCCATACTGTGCCGTTTGGAATCTGCATCACCTGACCACTGTCGTGTCCATAACATCTTCTGGCAGTTATGGACATCGCGTTTATTCATGATGCCAGAGTGCAAATATCCCTCTGTGCATCTCGCATATATAGAAATGCTCTATAGTCAATAAAATACTGTCCCTGTCAAGGGTATCAATATTTTTAGTCAGGGAATCCGACCAAGCCACCCTAGCTCTGCACATCCAGGCTGAGGCGATCGCTGGCCGCAGTATAACACCAGTATGTGTGTATATACTTTTTATTATATTTTCCAGCCTTGTCAGCTGGTCCTTGAGGACGGCCCTATCTATAGACGGTACCGCCACTTGTTTTGATAAGCGTGTGAGCGCCTTATCCACCTTAAAGGGTGTTTCCCAACGCGCCCTAACTTCTGGCGGGAAAGGGTATACCGCCCATAATTTTCTATCGGGGGGAACCCACGCATCATCACACACTTTATTTAATTTATCTGATTCAGGAAAAACTATGGTAGTTTTTTCACATCCCACATAATACCCTCTTTTGTGGTACTTGTAGTATCAGAAATACGTAACACCTCCTTCATTGCCTTTAACGTGTGGCCCTAATAAGGAATACGTTTGTTTATTCACCGTCGACACTGGATTCAGTGTCCCTGTCTGTGTCGGTGTCGACCGACTAAAGTAAACGGGCGTTTTAAAACCCTTGACGGTGTTTTTGAGACGTCTGGACCGTACTAATTGTTTGTCGGCCGTCTCATGTCGTCAACCGACCTTGCAGCGTGTTGACATTATCACGTAATTTCCTAAATAAGCCATCCATTCCGGTGTCGACTCCCTAGAGAGTGACATCACCATTACAGGCAATTGCTCCGCCTCCTCACCAACATCGTCCTCCTACCTGTCGACACACACGTACCGACACACAGCACACACACAGGGAATGCTCTGATAGAGGACAGGACCCACTAGCCCTTTGGAGAGACAGAGGGAGAGTTTGCCAGCACACACCAAAAACGCTATAATTATATAGGGACAACCTTATATAAGTGTTTTCCCTTATAGCATCTTAATATATATATAAGCATATCGCCAAATTAGTGCCCCCCCTCTCTGTTTTAACCCTGTTTCTGTAGTGCAGTGCAGGGGAGAGCCTGGGAGCCTTCCCTCCAGCCTTTCTGTGAGGGAAAATGGCGCTGTGTGCTGAGGAGATAGGCCCCGCCCCTTTTTCGGCGGCCTCGTCTCCCGCTCTTAACGGATTCTGGCAGGGGTTAAATATCTCCATATAGCCTCCGGAGGCTATATGTGAGGTATTTTTAGCCAAAATAGGTATTCATTTGCCTCCCAGGGCGCCCCCCTCCCAGCGCCCTGCACCCTCAGTGACTGCCGTGTGAAGTGTGCTGAGAGGAAAATGGCGCACAGCTGCAGTGCTGTGCGCTACCTTTAGAAGACTGAGGAGTCTTCTGCCGCCGATTCTGGACCTCTTCTTACTTCAGCATCTGCAAGGGGGCCGGCGGCAAGGCTCCGGTGACCATCCAGGCTGTACCTGTGATCGTCCCTCTGGAGCTGATGTCCAGTAGCCAAGAAGCCAATCCATCCTGCACGCAGGTGAGTTCACTTCTTCTCCCCTAAGTCCCTCGTTGCAGTGATCCTGTTGCCAGCAGGACTCACTGTAAAATAAAAAACCTAAGCTAAACTTTCCTAAGCAGCTCTTTAGGAGAGCCACCTAGATTGCACCCTTCTCGGCCGGGCACAAAAATCTAACAGGCTTGGAGGAGGGTCATAGGGGGAGGAGCCAGTGCACACCACCTGATCCTAAAGCTTTACTTTTTGTGCCCTGTCTCCTGCGGAGCCGCTATTCCCCATGGTCCTTTCAGGAACCCCAGCATCCACTAGGACGATAGAGAAATTCCGCTGTGCATCATGCATATATAGAAATGCATCTTTTAAATGCTCTATAGGCAATAATATACTATCCTTATCTAGGATATCAATATTTCCAGTCAGGGAATCCGACCATGCCAACCCAGCACTGCACCTCCAGGCTGAGGCGATTGCTGGTCGCAGTATAACACCAGTATGTGTGTGAATACATTTTTGGATACCCTCCTGCTTTCTATCAGCAGGATCCTTAAGGGCGGCCATCTCATGAGAGGGTAGAGCCCTTGTTCTTACAAGCGTGTGAGCGCCTTATCCCCCCTAGGGGGTGTTTCCCAACGCACCCTAACCTCTGGCGGGAAAGGGTATACAGCCAATACTTTTTAAGAAATTATCAATTGTTATCGGGGGGAAACCCACGCATCATCACACACCTCATTTAATTTCTCAGATTCAGGAAAACTACAGGTAGTTTATCCCTCACCGAACGTAATACCCCTTTTTGGTGGTACTCGTATTATCAGACATGTATAAAACATTTTCCATTGTCTCAATCATGTAACGTGTGGCCCTACTGGAAATCACGGTTGTCTCTTCACCGTCGACACAGGAGTCAGTATCCGTGTCGGCGTCTGTATCTGCCATCTGAGGTAACGGGCGCTTTAGAGCCCCTGACGGCCTATGAGACGTCTGGACAGGCACAAGCTGAGTAGCCGGCTGTCTCATGTCAACCACTGTTTTTTTTATACAGAGCTGACACTGTCACGTAATTTTCAACAGTACATCCACTCAGGTGTCGACCCCCTAGGGGGTGACATCACTATTACAGGCAATCTGCTCCGTCTCCACATCATTTTTCTCCTCATACATGTCGACACAAACGTACCGACATACAGCACACACACAGGGAATGCTCTGATAGAGGACAGGACCCCACTAGCCCTTTGGGGAGACAGAGGGAGAGTATGCCAGCACACACCAGAGCGCTATATATATATATACAGGGATAACCTTATATAAGTGTTTTTCCCCTTATAGCTGCTGTATGTTTTAATACTGCGCCTAATTAGTGCCCCCCTCTCTTTTTTTTTTAACCCTTTCTGTAGTGTAGTGACTGCAGGGAAGAGACCGGGAGCTTCCCTCCAACTGAGCTGTGAGGGAAAATGGCGCCAGTGTGCTGAGGAGATAGGCTCCGCCCCCTTTTCGGCGGCCTTATCACCCGTTTTTCTGTATATTCTGGCAGGGGTTAAATGCATCCATATAGCCCAGGAGCTATATGTGATGCATTTTTTGCCATGTAAGGTATTTTTGTCCTGTTTTATTGCGTCTCAGGGCGCCCCCCCCAGCGCCCTGCACCCTCAGTGACCGGAGTATGAAGTGTGCTGAGAGCAATGGCGCACAGCTGCAGTGCTGTGCGCTACCTTATTGAAGACAGGAACGTCTTCTGCCGCCGATTTTTCCGGACCTCTTCGCTCTTCTGGCTCTGTAAGGGGGCCGGCGGCGCGGCTCCGGGACCCATCCAGGCTGGGCCTGTGATCGTCCCTCTGGAGCTAATGTCCAGTAGCCAAGAAGCCCAATCCACTCTGCACTCAGGTGAGTTCGCTTCTTCTCCCCTTAGTCCCTCGATGCAGTGAGCCTGTTGCCAGCAGGTCTCACTGAAAATAACAAACCTAAACTAAAACTTTCACTAAGAAGCTCAGGAGAGCCCCTAGTGTGCACCCTTCTCGTCGGGCACAGAAATCTAACTGGAGGAGGGTCATAGGGGGAGGAGCCAGTGCACACCAGTTAGTCCTAAAGCTTTCTTTAGATGTGCCCAGTCTCCTGCGGAGCCGCTATTCCCCATGGTCCTTACGGAGTCCCCAGCATCCACTTAGGACGTTAGAGAAAAACCTCGTAATGCCGTGAGTAAAATACCTAACTGCATAGCAAATTTACTTGGCGCAGTCGCAGTGCGAACATTGCGCATGCGCAGTTAGCGGAAAATCGCTGCGATGAGAAGAAAATTACCGAGCGAACAACTCGGAATGAGCACCTGTGTGCACACAGGACCAAGTTGCTGATCTGCACAGCTGCTCCACGGTGCACCACCCAAGAAGCCACAACAGCACAAGTAGAAGGAGCACGAATAGACGCTGGAACCGGCACTCCTGTAGACAAATATGCATGACGGATGGTAGCTGTGATACACTGAGCAATGGTCCTCTTAGGTGTCAGCCAACCTCATTTTGAGGCATCAACCAACACCAACAAACAGAAGACTTACGGTCCATGCATATCTGTTGAGCACAAACCACATCCAACAACCCCAAAGAGGCTTGAGGAAAAGTCGGAAGAAAAATAGACGTTACGGTAAGAACTTACCGTTGATAACGTGATTTCTCCTATGTCCACAGGTATCTACAGGATAACATTGGGATATGCCGGAGCGACAGCGGAAATGGCACAAAACAGTCACGAGCTTTCTGGCCTCCCAGGATGCATCGGGGCTTCTCCAAATAATCCCGCCCACTGACTCAGTCAAATCAGTTATTTCCACAGCAATTTAGGCAGGAGCATCGGGTAGAAACCTATTCAGGCGAAAAGAACACACATGCACACCCTTCCATGCAAGAGGGAAGAGGTTTAGTGATTGTAAAGATCCTCAAATCAGGTGCGTCAGGGTGGGACCCCTGTGGATATGAGAAATCACGTTATCAATGGTAAGTTCTTACCATAACGTCTATTTCTCCGGCTGGGTCCACAGGTTATCCACATGATAACATTGGGATTCCCAAAGCCAGTTTTAGTGGTGGGGACGCTCCTGATTAGACAGGAGAACCTTTCGCCCGAATTCAGCGTCATGAGAGGCAAAAGTATCCATGGCATAATGTCTAATGAAAGTGTTAATGGAAGACCATGTGGCTGCCTTACAAATCTGTTCTGCTGAAGCACCATGTTGTGCAGCCCTTGAAGGACCTACCTTACGTGTAGAGTGAGCAGAGACATTAGCCGGAGTAGGGAGATCAGCACGAGAATAAGCTTCTGAAATTACCATTCGGAGCCATCTTGCCAGCGTCTGTTTACTAGCAGGCCATCCTCTTCTATGAAATCCGTAGAGGATGAAGAGAGAATCTATTTTTCTGATGGCACTAGTACGATCTACGTAGATTCTTAACGCCCGGACCACGTCCAGCGACGATTCTCCCGCAGAAAAGCTGGGACTACAATCTTCTCGTTAAGGTGAAACTTTGAAACCACCTTCGGAAGATAACCAGATCTAGTTCTGAGAACTGCCTTATCTGGAAAAAAATATTAGAAAAGGAGACTTACACGATAGTGCTCCTAAATCTGACACTCTTCTAGCTAACGCCATTGCCAGTAGAAAGGGCACTTTAGCCGTCAACCATTTAAGATCTGCTCTCTTAAGTGGTTCAAACGGAGGTCTCTGAAGGATTTTAAGAACTAGATTCAAATCCCAGGGAGCTGCAGGAGGAACAAACGGAGGTTGACTGTGTAAAACTCCCTGAAAGAGAGTACGCACATCCTGTAAATCAGCAATCTTTCTCTGAAACCATACAGTTAAGGCTAATACTTGTACTCTCAAGGAAGCTACTTTCAACCCCTTATCCAATCCTGCTTGAAGGAAATCAAAAATCCTGGATACTATAAAAGATCTTGGATTCAAACTTTTTTCACTACACCAATGAATATAGGCTTGCCATATGCGATGATAAACACGAGCTGAAGAAGGCTTTCTTGCTCTAAGCATAGTTTGAATTACTTGTTTTGAAAATCCTCTAGCTTCTAGGATAGAGGTCTCAATAGCCACGCCGTCAAAGACAGACGATCCAGATGGCTGTGATAACAAGGACCCTGCATTAGTAGATCTGGACGTTGAGGGAGCAGTATTGGAGCTTCCACAGAAATCCTTAGTAGATCTGTGTACCAATGCCTTCTGGGCCAAGCTGGAGCTATTAGAATTATGGCTCCCCATGCTTGCTTTATTTTTCTCACTACCCTGGGTAACAGGGAGATTGGAGAAAACAGATATGCCAGATGAAACTTCCAATTCACTGACAGTGCGTCTACAAGGAGTGCTCCAGGATCCTTTGTTCTTGATCCGTATAATGGTACTTTGTTGTTCAGACGAGATGCCATGAGATCTATCTCTGGCAGACCCCCATCTGTTTACTATGGTCTGAAGCATTTCTGGATGTACTGCCCATTCGGTTTCCTGAATGGTGTGTCGACTGAGAAACTGCTTCCCAGTTTAGTACTCCTGGAACAAACACTGCTGACAATGCTGGAAGATGGAGCTCTGCCCACCTTAGTAAGTGAGTTACTTCCTCCACCAGTTTTTTGCTGTGAGTTCCTCCCTGATGATTGAGGTACGCTACTGCTGTTGCAGTGTCTGAGCGGATTTGGACTGGAATTCCTTGCAAACTGTCCTTTGCCTGAACTAGAGTCATATATATATGGCCCTTATTTCCAACAGATTTATTGGCAGGCGACTTTCCTTTATGGTCCATTTTCCCTGGAACCAAAGGCTTTCGAGCACCGCTCCCCAGCCCTGAAGACTAGCATCTGTTGTCAGGACTTGCCATTCCTTTATCCAAAAGGGTCTCCCCTTGTTTAACTGGTTCGTCTGTAGCCACCAAGCTAGAGACCTTTTTATGTTTACCAGGAGATTTATCATCTGTGGTTTTTTTTGGTTTTTTTTATTATTGTCTGATAATTTCCGTTCCATTTGGTCAGAATAAGGTGATGTAGAGGCCTGGAGTGGAATTGTGCATATTCCACCATGTCGAAGGTTGACACCATCAGATCCAACAGTCGCATTGCTGCATGGACTGACATTGTCTGACTGTGCAACGACTCCTGAGACATTACCTGCACCTTGGATATCTTTTTCTCTAGTAAGAAAATTCTCTTTAGACCTGAGTCCAATATGGCCCCCAAATGAACCATCTGTTGTGACGGATTCAGAGACAACCTTTCGCAGTTTATGAGCCACCCGTGTCTTTGTAGACAAACTATTGTCTGTTGAAGATGTGTCAATAGTAATTCCTGCGATTGTGCTAGGATAAAAAGATCGTCAAGGTATGGAAAAATTCTTATCCCCTACTTACGGAGATAAGCTGCCATAACCACCATAATTTTGGTAAACACCCTGGGTGCTGTTGCTTGCCAGAAGGGCAAAGCTTGGAACTGAAAATGTTGCTGAAGGATAGCAAACCTGAGGTAACATTGATGCGACCGTGCTATGGGCACATGTAGGTAAGCATCCTGTATATTTAGAGATACCATGTAATCTCCCGGTTCCATGGCCAAAACTATGGAGCGTAACGTCTCCATGTGGAACCCTGGAACCCAAATGTATTTGTTTAACATTCTGAGATTGAGGATTGGTCGGAACGACCCATTTGGTTTCTGAATCAAGAAAATATTGGCGTAAAAACCCTGTCCCAGTTGTGTCAGGGTACTGGGACAATTACACCAGACTGAAGCAATTTCTGAACTGCTTCTTGCAAGGCCCTGGCTTTCGATTCTATTCGAGACGGGCTGGTGCAAAAAAACTTCTGAGGAGGCTGCCTCCTGAAGGGGAAACCATAACCGAGAGATACCACCTTCTGCACCCAAGCATCTGTCGTCAACTGCTGCCATATGTGTGCAAATTGAAGGAGTCGGCCCCCAACCCTGGAATCCTCCAGACGGAGGCCCGTACCCGTACCCTACTGTCAAGGCTGATGCTTTAGAAGCAATCGTACCCATATCAATTGCTGCTTCTTCAAATATTGTGCAGCTTGTCTTATACGGCCTAGATAAGACTCCTGCTCCCTGGTATGAGGGGAGAAGCCATTCTCTAGTTCCTCCCCCATTCTACCATTGCACTTGCCATCCAGGCTAAAGCCATAGCATGCCTTGTCACTGCCCCTGAGAAAGAAAATATATATATATTTTTTTTTTAAGAAACTATCTACTCTTATCTGTGACATCATTTAGTGAAGTAGACGGCAATGGTAAAATAGATTTACGCACAAGTCGAACAACATGTGCATCTACTCTAGGAGCAACTTCTCTTTTTGAACAGTCCTCAGCTGGAAAGGGGTAGTAAGAATCCCTAAAACAGTTAACAAAGCTGCTCCAGGCCATGCTTGAACTCACAACCTTTAGCATTGCTCAACAGATACGGTCTTATAAGTACCACGCACTGCCATTGCATCACTGGAGCACTGTTTAAATACAGTGCCTTAGATTTTGACACTGTTTTGGCTGATTCTTCCAGAGACAGAATAGCCTTCATGCATCAATAAGGTCAGATATCTCTGATCATCATATGGGGTATTTGAATTCATCTTGTGTAGTCTGTAACATGGATGTAACTACCCTGGTTTTAATAGCCTGGCTATTTGTAAAAGCTGCTGAAAGCAAACCATAAGGATGGAGCTGCATGTATGGGTTAATAGTGTAACCTATTCCCGAGGGTGGAACTGCAGGTGCTAATCTGCCAGCAATTGCAGACAAGGTCTGTGCGACCACACCCCTCTTGCAGGGCATTGCCCCTCATAAGTAAGATACTGGGCTATTCCATGCAAAATCACTATACCAGATAAGCATGTTAAGGGTGTAGGGCCCTGATAAAGTATCCTTGTCACTTTTGCCGCTCACAGACAAGGTAAATAATAAGATTTTACTTACCGATAAATCTATTTCTCGTAGTCCGTAGTGGATGCTGGGGACTCCGTCAGGACCATGGGGATTAGCGGCTCCGCAGGAGACAGGGCACAAAAATAAAGCTTTAGGATCAGGTGGTGTGCACTGGCTCCTCCCCCTATGACCCTCCTCCAAGCCTCAGTTAGGATACTGTGCCCGGACGAGCGTACACAATAAGGAAGGATTTTGAATCCCGGGTAAGACTCATACCAGCCACACCAATCACACCGTACAACTTGTGATCTGAACCCAGTTAACAGTATGACAACGTAGGAGCCTCTGAACAGACGGCTCACAACAATAACAACCCGATTTTTTTGTAACAATAACTATGTACAAGTATTGCAGACAATCCGCACTTGGGATGGGCGCCCAGCATCCACTACGGACTACGAGAAATAGATTTATCGGTAAGTAAAATCTTATTTTCTCTAACGTCCTTGTGGATGCTGGGGACTCCGTCAGGACCATGGGGATTATACCAAAGCTCCCAAACGGGCGGGAGAGTGCGGATGACTCTGCAGCACCGAATGAGAGAACTCCAGGTCCTCTTTAGCCAGGGTATCAAATTTGTAGAATTTTACAAACGTGTTCTCCCCCGACCACGTAGCTGCTCGGCAGAGTTGTAATGCCGAGACCCCTCGGGCAGCCGCCCAGGATGAGCCCACCTTCCTTGTGGAATGGGCCTTGACAGATTTAGGCTGTGGCAGGCCTGCCACAGAATGTGCAAGTTGAATTGTGCTACAAATCCAACGAGCAATCGTCTGCTTAGAAGCAGGAGCACCCAGCTTGTTGGGTGCATACAGTATAAACAGCGAGTCAGATTTTCTGACTCCAGCCGTCCTTGAAATATATATTTTCAATGCCCTGACAACGTCCAGCAACTTGGAATCCTCCAAATCGCTAGTAGCCGCAGGCACCACAATAGGCTGGTTCAGGTGAAACGCTGACACCACCTTAGGCAGAAAATGAGGACGCGTCCGCAGTTCTGCCCTGTCCGAATGGAAAATCAGATATGGGCTTTTATACGATAAAGCCGCCAATTCTGACACTCTCCTGGCTGAAGCCAGGGCCAGTAGCATGGTTACTTTCCATGTAAGATATTTCAAATCCGCCGATTTGAGTGGCTCAAACCAATGGGATTTGAGAAAATCCAAAACTACATTAAGGTCCCACGGAGCCACTGGGGGCACAACCGGGGGCTGTATATGTAGTACTCCTTTTACAAAAGTCTGGACTTCAGGAACTGAAGCCAATTCTTTCTGGAAGAAAATCGACAGGGCCGAAATTTGAACCTTAATGGACCCCAACTTGAGGCCCATAGACAATCCTGTTTGCAGGAAATGTAGGAATCGACCCAATTGAAATTCCTCCGTGGGGGCCTTCCTGGCCTCACACCACGCAACATATTTTCTCCAAATGCGGTGATAATGTTGTGCAGTCACCTCCTTCCTGGCTTTTACCAATGTAGGAATGACCTCTTCCGGAATGCCTTTTTCCCTTAGAATTCGGCGCTCAACCGCCATGCCGTCAAACGCAGCCGCGGTAAGTCTTGGAATAGACACGGTCCCTGCTGAAGCAGGTCCCGTCATAGAGGTAGAGGCCACGGATTTTCCGTGAGCATCTCCTGAAGTTCCGGGTACCAAGTTCTTCTTGGCCAATCCGGAGCCACGAGTATCGTTCTTACTCCCCTTTGCCGTATAATTCTCAGTACTTTTGGTATGAGAGGCAGAGGAGGAAACACATACACTGACTGGAACACCCACGGCGTTACCAGAGCGTCCACAGCTATTGCCTGAGGGTCTCTTGACCTGGTGCAATACCTGTCCAGTTTTTTGTTGAGGCGAGACGCCATCATGTCCACCTTTGGTTTTTCCCAACGGTTCACAATCATGTGGAAGACTTCTGGATGAAGTCCCCACTCTCCCGGGTGTAGATCGTGTCTGCTGAGGAAGTCTGCTTCCCAGTTGTCCACTCCCGGAATGAACACTGCTGACAGTGCTATCACATGATCTTCCGCCCAGCGAAGAATCCTTGCAGCTTCTGCCATTGCTCTCCTGCTTCTTGTGCCGCCCTGTCTGTTTACGTGGGCGACTGCCGTGATGTTGTCCGACTGGATCAACACCGGCTGACCCTGAAGCAGGGGTTTTGCCAGGCTTAGAGCATTGTAAATCGCTCTTAGCTCCAGTATATTTATGTGAAGAGATATCTCCAGGTTTGACCATACTCCCTGGAAGTTTCTTCCCTGTGTGACCGCTCCCCAGCCTCTCAGACTGGCATCCGTGGTCACCAGGACCCAGTCCTGTATGCCGAATCTGCGGCCCTCTAACAGATGAGCACTCTGCAACCACCACAGAAGAGACACCCTTGTCCGTGGCGATAAGGTTATCCGCTGATGCATCTGCAGATGCGATCCGGACCATTTGTCCAGCAGATCCCACTGAAAAGTTCGTGCGTGGAATCTGCCGAATGGAATCGCTTCGTAAGAAGCCACCATCTTTCCCAGGACTCTTGTGCATTGATGCACAGACACTTTCCCTGGTTTTAGGAGGTTCCTGACAAGTTCGGATAACTCCTTGGCTTTCTCCTCCGGAAGAAACACCTTTTTCTGAACCGTGTCCAGAATCATTCCCAGGAACAGCAGACGTGTCGTCGGGGTCAATTGAGATTTTGGAAAATTCAGAATCCACCCGTGCTGTTGCAGCACTATTTGGGTTAGTGCTACTACGTCCCCCAGCTGTTCCCTGGACCTTGCCCTTATCAGGAGATCGTCCAAGTAAGGGATAATTAATACGCCTTTTCTTCGTAGAAGAAACATCATTTCGGCCATTACCTTGGTAAAGACCCGAGGTGCCGTGGACAATCCAAACGGCAGCGTCTTAAACTGATAATGACAGTTTTGCACCACGAACCTGAGGTACCCTTGATGTGAAGGGCAAATTGGGACATGCAGGTAAGCATCCTTTATGTCCAGAGACACCATAAAGTCCCCTTCTTCCAGATTCGCTATCACTGCTCTGAGTGACTCCATCTTGAACTTGAATTTTTGTATGTACAGGTTCAAAGATTTCAGATTTAGAATAGGTCTTACCGAGCCGTCCGGCTTCGGTACCACAAATAGTGTGGAATAATACCCCTTCCCTTGTTGTAGGAGGGGTACCTTGACTATCACCTGCTGAGAATACAGCTTGTGAATGGCTTCCAATACCGTCGCCCTGTCTGAGGGAGACGTTGGCAAAGCAGACTTTAGGAACCGGCGCGGGGGAGACTTCTCGAATTCCAACCTGTAACCCTGAGATATTATCTGCAGGATCCAGGGGTCCACCTGTGAGTGAGCCCACTGTGCGCTGAAATTCTTGAGTCGACCCCCCACCGCCCCTGAGTCCGCTTGTAAAGCCCCAACGTCATGCTGAGGGCTTTGCAGAAGCCGGGGGGGGCTTCTGCTCCTGGGAAGAAGCTGCTTGGTGCACTCTCTTACCCTTTCCTTTGCCTCGGGGCAAATATGACTGTCCTTTCGCCCGCTTGTTCCTATAGGAACGAAAGGACTGCGGCTGAAAAGACGGTGTCTTTTTCTGTTGGGAGGGGACCTGAGGTAAAAAGGTGGATTTCCCGGCTGTTGCCGTGGCCACCAAATCCGATAGACCGACCCCAAATAATTCCTCCCCCTTATACGGCAATACTTCCATATGCCGTTTGGAATCCGCATCACCTGACCATTGTCGCGTCCATAAACTTCTTCTGGCAGATATGGACATCGCACTTACTCTCGATGCCAGAGTGCAAATATCCCTCTGTGCATCTCGCATATATAGAAATGCATCCTTTAAATGCTCTATAGTCAGTAAAATACTGTCCCTATCCAGGGTATCAATATTTTCAGTCAGGGAATCCGACCAAACCACCCCAGCACTGCACATCCATGCAGAGGCGATGGCTGGTCGCAGTATAACACCAGTATGAGTGTATATACTTTTCAGGGTAGTTTCCAGCCTCCTATCTGCTGGATCCTTGAGGGCGGCCGTTTCAGGAGACGGTAACGCCACTTGTTTTGATAAGCGTGTGAGCGCCTTATCCACCCTAGGGGGTGTTTCCCAGCGCGCCCTAACCTCTGGCGGGAAAGGATATAATGCCAATAACTTCTTTGAAATTAGCAGTTTTCTATCGGGGTTAACCCACGCTTCATCACACACTTCATTCAATTCGTCTGATTCAGGAAAAACTACAGGTAGCTTTTTCAGACCCCACATAATACCCCTTTTTGTGGTACATGCAGTATCAGAGATATGTAAAGCCTCCTTCATTGCCGTGATCATATAACGTGTGGCCCTACTGGAAAATACGTTTGTTTCTTCACCGTCGACACTAGATTCGGTGTCCGTGTCTGGGTCTGTGTCGACCGACTGAGGTAAAGGGCGTTTTACAGCCCCTGACGGTGTCTGAGACGCCTGTACAGGTACTAACTGGTTTTCCGGCCGTCTCATGTCGTCAACTGATTTTTGTAATGTGCTGACATTATCACGTAATTCCATAAATAAAGCCATCCATTCCGGTGTCGACTCCCTAGGGGGTGACATCACCATTACCGGCAATTGCTCCGCCTCCACACCAACATCGTCCTCATACATGTCGACACACACGTACCGACACACAGCAGACACACAGGGAATGCTCTTATCGAAGACAGGACCCCACTAGCCCTTTGGGGAGACAGAGGGAGAGTTTGCCAGCACACACCCAAGCGCTATAAATATATATAGGAACAACCCTATAGAAGTGTTGTCTCCCTTATAGCAGCTTAATATATATCAAAAACGCCAAAAAAAGTGCCCCCCCCTCTCTTTTTTACCCTGTTTCTGTAGTGCAGTGCAGGGGAGAGTCCTGGGAGCCTTCCTCGCAGCGGAGCTGAGCAGGAAAATGGCGCTGTGTGCTGAGGAGATAGGCCCCGCCCCCTATTTCGGCGGGCTCTTCTCCGGAGTTTGTGAGACCTGGCAGGGGTTAAATACATCCATATAGCCCCAAGGGCTATATGTGATGTATTTTTTAGCCAGAACAAGGTATTCTCATTGCTGCCCAGGGCGCCCCCTGCAGCGCCCTGCACCCTCCGTGACCGCTGGTGTGAAGTGTGTGACAACAATGGCGCACAGCTGCAGTGCTGTGCGCTACCTCATGAAGACTGAAAAGTCTTCTGCCGCCGGTTTCTGGACCTCTTCACTTTTCGGCATCTGCAAGGGGGTCGGCGGCGCGGCTCCGGGACCGGACTCCATGGCTGGGCCTGTGTTCGATCCCTCTGGAGCTAATGGTGTCCAGTAGCCTAAGAAGCCAATCCATCCTGCACGCAGGTGAGTTCACTTCTTCTCCCCTAAGTCCCTCGTTGCAGTGAGCCTGTTGCCAGCAGGACTCACTGAAAATAAAAAACCTAAAAACTTTTTCTAAGCAGCTCTTTAGGAGAGCCACCTAGATTGCACCCTGCTCGGACGGGCACAAAAACCTAACTGAGGCTTGGAGGAGGGTCATAGGGGGAGGAGCCAGTGCACACCACCTGATCCTAAAGCTTTATTTTTGTGCCCTGTCTCCTGCGAAGCCGCTAATCCCCATGGTCCTGACGGAGTCCCCAGCATCCACTAGGACGTTAGAGAAAATACATTTTTACAAACACTACACTCTTTTGTGACTGAAAATCACTTATATAGATACAGAAGTGATATCAATCTGACCACAATCCGTGTACCTGATTTGAGGTTCAGAAACAATACTGACAGACATATAAAAAGTCAGCCATCACACTAGCAGTCAGTCACATTTTAAATATTAGACATTGTCATATGAGAATATAAGCAATCACAAACATTACTTTACAAGTAAGTAGGAGTACTATTACTGTATTTGTGTTTTTATAACAGCTCTTATAACAAGTATTTCAGACATTATTATGCAGAAAACAACAGTACTGTACAGGCCTCATATGCAATGTGTACCAAAATTAACAATGCATACTAACAAGTAGAAAGAATTTTAGTACTGTATAACCCTTTCTCAGTTGAGTGGGATACAGGGAGACTCACCACACTTCCATGATTGCTCAATACGCTCGAAAGAAGCTGAGTGGATTCAGCCGCTACTAGTGTACACTGCTTCTCTGATAACTGATGAGAGACACAGACGCTCACTAACGGACACAGACGTTCAGTGAACGATAAGTGTATGCAGACGCTACGGTCTGCAACTCGGTCTAGGCGGCAACTCTAGTGTACACAACCGCAGCGTCTAAGCTGTGACCGAGTACCCTCGTGGTAGCGTCTGAGACGGAAGTGAGGTCATTAGTTCATGGACGGGAGAGGCGCGGAAACTAGTCATGAACTTGGGGGAGGGGCGACCAGGAGAGCGTCTAACTGCCTCCGTTGACAAACTCTAAGGATCGCGGCCTCAACCTTGTCCTGGCGCCTATGATCCCTAAAGCATAGCACTGTTGCACTTAAGAGTGGCGGCGCATCAACCACTGTTTGTAGTCTCCTCCAATACAGTGAAGCTGTGTCCGGAACCCCCTAGTAAGAGGAAACAGATGACTTACCTTCTCCCCATGCTCCGGCCACAGCCTGGTAACGTCTGCTGGACCTGCTAGAATCATCCGACACAGACGCCCGCCGAGACAGCACTGTGCCACGAAGGTAAGCGTTGTTGCGACCCGGTGGAGAGTTGTTGGAGCGACTCTTTCTAGCATGTGTTTAAGACGCTGTTAAGAAAAGTCACTCAAAAAAACATAGTAAGACTATAAAAATAAAATAATAAAAGCTTCAGGCTGCTATTAACTGCAGCCCTGTGACCATGGCCCGGCTCCTGCCGCACCAAACAAAAAACTGATATGACTGAGTCAGTGGGCGGGATTATATGGAGAAGCCCCGATGCATCCTGGGAGGCCAGAAAGCTCGTGACTGTTTGGTGCCATTTCCGCTGTCGCGCCGGCATATCCCAATGTTATCCTGTGGATAACCTGTGGACCCAGCCGGAGAAATGGTCGAGGTGGAATTTGGACACCACCCGATCCAAACTTCTAAGGGAAGCTTGCATGACAGGGCAGCCGTCTCAGAGAAACGTCTGGCAGAAAAAATAGCCAGAAGAAACACAATCCCACGAATTCAAGAGGTTCAAAAGGCACCTTCTGGAGGGCACTCCAACACCAAGTTCAGATCCCATGGAGGGACAGGTGGGATATACAGTGGCTGAATATGTAGGACACCATAAAAGGTTTGAACCTCTGGACCAGGCATTCCCAACCACGGTCCTCAAGGCACACTAACAGAGCAGGTTTTAGTGATATCCAGGCTTCAGCACAGGTGACTTAATTAGTAGCTCAGTTATTTTGATTTAACCATCTGTGCTGCAGCCTGGATATCACTAAAACCTGCACTGTTGGTGTGCCTTGAGGACCGTGGTCGGGAATGCCTGCTCTGGACTGTGGGCCAAGAACATCTTGAACTGGATAGAAAGGGACAAAATCTGACCCTTGAGGGTCGAAAAGGCAAATGCCCTGGTTCAACAGATCCTGAAGTAGTAGTAAAATAAAAGGCAGCACCTGGGAGACCCTAAAGCTCGCACCAAGAGATGTACAACTTCCAGACTCGATGACAAATTCTCACAGTAACCGGCTTGCAAGCCTGAATCATGCCAGGAGAACCCCCGAGCCTTCAATAGGCAGACTGTAAGGATCTTCGGCCAACATGCTGTGAAGGAGAGTATACCACTGCTGATGAGGCAAGTCCACAACTATTAGGATGACTGGAAAAGCTGCTCAATGAACATGCTGATGAACCATAGGCATCATGGACAGAGATTGAAAAAGACACTTAAGGTAAAAAAATAAATAAAGGTGCAGTCATTGTGTCTTCAAAGGCTGCTTGAGGGTCCCATGAGAGATGTATGTGAGACGTATGAAAGACATCTCGATCATGGACTGAACACTCAGAGTACCTTGTTGTTTGTTTATGTAGGCCACAGCCATGACACTGTCAAACTGCATTCAAATCGGCAGGCCCTGCGGGGACCGTTGAACAAGGACCAGAGCATTCCTGATCACCCTCAACTTTAGGAAGTTGAAGACGAGAGTGGATTCCATGAAAGTCTCTGAAAATGCTGGTCCAGCATGACTGCTCCCCACCCCGTCAAGCTGGTATTAGTCGCGATGAGTGCCCAGGTCCAAATTGAAAAGGGAGAGACCCAGGACAGATTTTGAGTGTGAAGCCACCACAGGAGGGACTGGTATGTCCAAAGAGACAGCCGGAAAAGCTGCCTGCCCAAACCATCGGTTTAGGATCCGGAGCATCCAGGCACAAAATATTGAGAATGAAGCCACCTTGAAGGCGACAACCATTTTTTTTTTCCAGTAGTTGCATGCACCTCAGAATTGACACGAGGCAAGTGGAGAGAAACCAGGTGAGGGTAGCCAGGGATATCATTTTGGTAAATTCTGACTCAAAAGAAACTCCTCCACAAAGTGGACCTCCTCCAAGGAATGATTGGATTCTGGGTCAGCATTCCAATACTGAAGCCAAATCGACCACTCAGCAGAATCTGCCAAAGTGGAAATTCGAGACTGCACAGAGACCTTTAGGCACTTTCTTACCACAAGTAGAACATGAAAAATGTATAGCAGTGCTTTGCTTGAATTGTCTGGTCTCTCTGACATATTGTTATACTATCACAGAATTAAACAGAAAAACAACAAGCTACCTACCCAAGGACCTTATTCAGCATCAGTTGCCGTTTTGCTAAATTAGCAAAACTGCAAACTGCTTGCAATCGCATGTTGGGGCCCGCTCTGCATGCACATGCCCGCCTGCGATGCAACTGAATTGCGATCACATCGCTGAACTAGGGATGCCCCCTGCCTGCCCAGCCTGGCTGCGGCCATGTTGTCCGTCGCAGCGGCCGCATGGCGAAAATATGCCCCGCCACACCCCTGCTGTCAATCAGGCAGAGGCAATCAAATTAGTGAGATGCAATAAAATCATCAGTATGCAATAAGGCCCTAAATCCTTAATTTGCAGGAAGAGTGCAGTATAACAGCCTGCCTAAATCCTTAAAACCGGAGGAGCAGGGCAAGGTGACTGTTAGATAATAACGTTCCTGCCCAGAATACTGAACAGCCTTTTTAAGAAAAAAAAACATTATACATAGTCTAACAAGTGTCTAAATGTGCATAATAATCACATGTAATTATGCCAATGTCACAGAAAAAAAAACTGCATTTTAAACAATAAGGGCACTTTTTAATCCCACACATTGTCTGTTCCCTGCCACCACAGCTTCCCCACAGTCTGCTGAACCAGTCTAAAATGGCACTGAGGAGACTTCCAAAAGCCTGACAAGGAGGGATGTGGGGTTGGAGCTAAGCGCAATGCAGCTCTGGGAGTGGGTCTAGAGTATAATGAAGCTTCTTTTACCTGCCATAGCACTCTCCCACCCAAAATCACAGCCCCACAGCAGAGCAGCAGCAGAATCAGCAGGGTGATGCAGCAGAGACACCTGGTCACAGACCTATGAGGTGTTTTGTACCAGATCCAGCAATGAAAGGGTTGTAGCAGGACTGAGGTTTACACGTGCCCCCAAATGCTATCTCTCGCTCTACCAGTACACAGAGGGGGAGATGCATGAAGGGTCGGTAGGGGCAAAACTGGTAACTGTGCACGTTATGTGCAGCAGTTACCACAGCTCTGCATATAATAATGCAGGGAAGTGATCAGAATGACAGCTAAGCTATGCATTCCCAGTCTTAATCAGCACTCCTATAAAGATAGTGCAGGTAAATGTATAAACGGTCAGTGGCACTGACCACTCCGACAACTGCGGCTATTGATTTCAACAGCTGCAGCTGTCGTTCCTGCACCACACAGCACTGTGTATGGCTTACGGGTCTGACAGCCAGGTATGTTTTTATTTATTCATTAAGCCATAGATGACGCTGGAAGAAGAAGGCCGGCGCATGCACAAAACCTCCACAAGTGCTGGGCACAAGCTGACAGAGGGAGAGTGGAATTCAATCAGCAGGTGACTTAAAACTCTCCCTCTTCAGCAGAAGACTGCTTCATGCATGCAGGCGGTATCTGGACCTGCTTCACCCTGATCCAGCGGCCAGGAGTATATGTACCTCTGAGTCGTCTGCCAACACTAACCTATGTGTAAGTACTACTGCAGTGCTTATTGCTTTTACACAGCATAAAGCCTGATTCAAAGAAGTCTTTGTAATTGTAATGCCATCATCGGATGTGTCTCTAATCCGCCGCATGTATACAAAGATCAAAGTTCTTAGTATCCATAGATGGTTCAGAATGTCCATCAGAAATAAGTCGCTGGGGACAGAGCAACTGCATACTAAGGAGGAATTCAATTAGAGGCAATAAAGTGTCTTTCACCCAATAATTCTTACTGGTTTACCAAGTGTTAAGTATAGGTGAAAATAGGGAAATCTGACTGTAACCTACCCAAATAAAGACAAACAAATACTGGACAACAAAATAGAAGTTTATTAGTGGCCAATATACTGTAAAAGTATGTGTTCTAATCTGTGTCAAATGGCTGGTATGAGCATTTTTCTAAAACTGTGAAAATATGATAGATGATAGAAAGCAAGTGTGCTACTGCAAAATAAGCTCTCTACTTAAATGAGGCCTAAACATGCTTCCAAGTTTATACTGGTGGCATTTTAAACCACTTTTAAAAAACCTTTAAACACCTGTAACATCCACCTACAGTCTTAAAAACATCTGTCCCATGCATACAGCACCCCCATATAAGCACTTCATTATTGGCCAAATTAAGATAATTAAAAAATTCTAAGGGGGAGATTCAAATGTTTGAAAAGTCAGTTGGGAGTCTGTTTTTTTCCTATCTAATAGACAGGAAAAATCAGACACCCAACCGACTTTTCAAACATTTGAATCTCCCCCTAAGTGTCTAATTACTTAGGGAGGGTGTCCCAGTGGCTCTGAAACAGGTCCTGACATTTTTACCTTAAAATAGGAATTTTCCCCAACTTTTCACTTACTCATGTGTTAAATCCTACGAATGAGCACGTTACACTTTACCTGCAATTGAATCGGGGGGATTATTACTTTACAAGAAAAGTAAAAATAAGAATTTACTTACCGATAATTCTATTTCTCGGAGTCCGTAGTGGATGCTGGGGTTCCTGAAAGGACCATGGGGAATAGCGGCTCCGCAGGAGACAGGGCACAAAAAGTAAAGCTTTAAGATCAGGTGGTGTGCACTGGCTCCTCCCCCTATGACCCTCCTCCAAGCCTCAGTTAGGATACTGTGCCCGGACGAGCGTACACAATAAGGAAGGATTTTGAATCCCGGGTAAGACTCATACCAGCCACACCAATCACACTGTACAACCTGTGATCTGAACCCAGTTAACAGTATGATAACAGCGGAGCCTCTGAAAAGATGGCTCACAACAATAATAACCCGATTTTTGTAACTATGTACAAGTATTGCAGATAATCCGCACTTGGGATGGGCGCCCAGCATCCACTACGGACTCCGAGAAATAGAATTATCGGTAAGTAAATTCTTATTTTCTCTATCGTCCTAGTGGATGCTGGGGTTCCTGAAAGGACCATGGGGATAATACCAAAGCTCCCAAACGGGCGGGAGAGTGCGGATGACTCTGCAGCACCGAATGAGAGAACTCCAGGTCCTCCTTAGCCAGGGTATCAAATTTGTAGGATTTTACAAACGTGTTTGCCCCTGACTAAATAGCCGCTCGGCAAAGTTGTAAAGCCGAGACCCCTCGGGCAGCCGCCCAAGATGAGCCCACCTTCCTTGTGGAATGGGCATTTACATATTTTGGCTGTGGCAGGCCTGCCACAGAATGTGCAAGCTGAATTGTATTACACATCCAACTAGCAATAGTCTGCTTAGAAGCAAGAGCACCCAGTTTGTTGGGTGCATACAGGATAACAGCAAGTCAGTTTTCCTGACTCCAGCCGTCCTGGAACCTATACTTTCAGGGCCCTGACAACATCCAGCAACTTGGAGTCCTCCAAGTCCCTAGTAGGCGCAAGGCACCACAATAAGCTGGTTCAGGTGAAACACTGACACCACCTTAGGGAGAGAACTGGGGACGAGTCCGCAGCTCTGCCCTGTCCGAATGGACAAATAGATATGGGCTTTTTTGAGAAAAAACCCACCAATTTGACACTCGCCTGGCCCAGGCCAGAGCCAAGAGCATGGTCACTTTTCATGTGAGATGCTTCAAATCCACAGATTTGACTGGTTTTAAACCAATGTGATTTGAGGAATCCCAGAACTACGTTGAGATCCCACAGTGCCACTGGAGGCACAAAAGGGGGTTGTATATGCAATACTCCCTTGACAAACTTCTGGACTTCAGGAACTGAAGCCACTTCTTTCTGGAAGAAAATCGACAGGGCCGAAATTTGAACCTTAATGGACCCCAATTTGAGGCCCATAGACACTCCTGTTTGCAGGAAATGCAGGAATCGACCGAGTTGAAATTTCTTCGTGGGGCCTTTCTGGCCTCACACCACGCAACATATTTTTGCCACATGTGGTGATAATGTTGTGCGGTCACCTCCTTTCTGGCTTTGACCAGGGTAGGAATGACCTCTTCCGGAATGCCTTTTTCCCTTAGGATCCGGCGTTCCACCGCCATGCCGTCAAACGCAGCTGCGGTAAGTCTTGGAACAGACATGGTACTTGTCCCTTCTTAGCGGCAGAGGCCATAAGTCCTCTGTGAGCATCTCTTGAAGTTCCGGGTACCAAGTCCTTCTTGGCCAATCCGGAGCCATGAGTATAGTTCTTACTCCTCTACGTCTTATAAGTCTCAGTACCTTAGGTATGAGAAGCAGAAGCAGAGGATGGAACACATACACCGACTGGTACATCCATGGTGTTACCAGAACGTCCACAGCTATTGCCTGAGGGTCTCTTAACCTGGCGCAATACCTGTCCCGTTTTTTGTTCAGACGGGACGCCATCATGTCCACCTTTGGTATTTCCCAACGGTTTACAATCATGTGGAAAACTTCCCGATGAAGTTTCCACTCTGCCGGGTGGAGGTCGTGCCTGCTGAGGAAGTCTGCTTCCCAGTTTCCATTCCCGGAATGAAACACTGCTGACAGTGCTATCACATGATTTTCCGCCCAGCGAAAAGTCCTTGCAGTTTTTGCCATTGCCCTCCTGCTTCTTGTGCCGCCCTGTCTATTTACGTGGGCGACTGCCGTGATGTTTTTCCCACTGGATCAATACCGGCTGACCTTGAAGCAGAGGTCTTGCTAAGCTTAGAGTATTATAAATTTACCCTTAGCTCCAGTATATTTATGTGGAGAAAAGTCTCCAGACTTGATCACACTCCCTGGAAATTTTTTCCTTGTGTGACTGCTCCCCAGCCTCTCGGGCTGGCCTCCGTGGTCACCAGCATCCAATCCTGAATGCCGAATCTGCGGCCCTCTAGAAGATGAGCACTCTGTAACCACCACAGGAGAGACACCCTTGTCCTTGGATATAGGGTTATCCGCTGATGCATCTGAAGATGCGATCCGGACCATTTGTCCAGCAGATCCCACTGAAAAATTCTTGCGTGAAATCTGCCGAATGGAATTGCTTCGTAGGAAGTCACCATCTTTACCAGGACCCTTGTGCAATGATGCACTGATTTTAGGAGGTTCCTGACTAGCTCGGATAACTCCCTGGCTTTCTCTTCCGGGAGAAACACCTTTTTCTGGACTGTGTCCAGAATCATCCCTAGGCACAGCAGACTTGTCGTCGGGATCAGCTGCGATTTTGGAATATTTAGAATCCACCCGTGCTGTTGTAGCAGTATCCGAGATAGTGCTACTCCGACCTCCAACTGTTCCCTGGACTTTGCCCTTATCAGGAGATCGTCCAAGTAAGGGATAATTAAGACGCCTTTTCTTCGAAGAAGAATCATCATTTCGGCCATTACCTTGGTAAAGACCCGGGGTGCCGTGGACAATCCAAACGGCAGCGTCTGAAACTGATAGTGACAGTTCTGTACCACGAACCTGAGGTACCCTTAGTGAGAAGGGCAAATTTTGGACATGGAGGTAAGCATCCCTGATGTCTCGGGACACTATATAGTCCCCTTCTTCCTGGTTCGTTATCACTGCTCTGAGTGACTCCATCTTGATTTGAACCTTTGTAAGTGTTCAAATTTTTTTTTTTTTTTTTTTAGATTTAGAATAGGTCTCACCTAGCCTTCTGGCTTCAGTACCACAATATAATGTGGAATAATACCCCTTTTCTTGTTGTAGGAGGGGTAATTTGATTATCACCTGCTGGGAATACAGCTTGTGAATTGTTTCCCATACTGCCTCCTTGTCGGAGGGAGACCTTGGTAAACCAGACTTCAGGAGCCTGCGAAGGGGAAACGTCTCGACATTCCAATCTGTACCCCTGGGATACTACATGTAGGATCCAGGGGTCCTGACTCTTATAGGGACGAAAGGACTGAGGCTGAAAAGACGGTGTCTTTTTCTGCAGAGATGTGACTTAGGGTAAAAACGGTGGATTTTCCAGCAGTTGCCGTGGCCACCAGGTCCGATGGACCGACCCCAAATAACTCCTCTTCCTTTATACGGCAATACACCTTTGTGCCGTTTGGAATCTGCATCACCTGACCACTGTCGTGTCCATAAACATCTTCTGGCAGATATGGACATCGCACTTACTCTTGATGCCAGAGTGCAAATATCCCTCTGTGCATCTCGCATATATAGAAAATGCATCCTTTAAATGCTCTATAGTCAATAAAATACTGTCCCTGTCAAGGGTATCAATATTTTTAGTCAGGGAATCCGACCAAGCCACCCCAGCTCTGCACATCCAGGCTGAGGCGATCGCTGGTCGCAGTATAACACCAGTATGTGTGTATATACTTTTTATGATATTTTCCAGCCTCCTGTCAGCTGGCTCCTTGAGGACGGCCCTATCTATAGACGGTACCGCCACTTGTTTTGATAAGCGTGTGAGCGCCTTATCCACCCTAAGGGGTGTTTCCCAACGCGCCCTAACTTCTGGCGGGAAAGGGTATACCGCCCATAATTTTCTATCGGGGGGAACCCACGCATCATCACACACTTCATTTAATTTATCTGATTCAGGAAAAACTACGGTAGTTTTTTCACATCCCACATAATACCCTCTTTTGTGGTACTTGTAGTATCAGAAATATGTAACACCTCCTTCATTGCCCTTAACGTGTGGCCCTAATAAGGAATACGTTTGTTTATTCACCGTCAACACTGGATTCAGTGTCCGTGTCTGTGTCTGTGTCGACCGACTAAAGTAAACGGGCGTTTTAAAACCCCTGACGGTGTTTCTGAGACGTCTGGACCGGTACTAATTGTTTGTCGGCCGTCTCATGTCGTCAACCGACCTTGCAGCGTGTTGACATTATCACGTAATTCCCTAAATAAGCCATCCATTCCGGTGTCGACTCCCTAGAGAGTGACATCACCATTACAGGCAATTGCTCCGCCTCCTCACCAACATCGTCCTCATACATGTCGACACACACGTACCGACACACAGCACACACACAGGGAATGCTCTGATAGAGGACAGGACCCACTAGCCCTTTGGAGAGACAGAGGGAGAGTTTGCCAGCACACACCAAAAACGCTATAATTATATAGGGACAACCTTATATAAGTGTTTTCCCTTATAGCATCTTTTATATATTTCTAACGCCAAATTAGTGCCCCCCCTCTCTGTTTTAACCCTGTTTCTGTAGTGCAGTGCAGGGGAGAGCCTGGGAGCCTTCCCTCCAGCCTTTCTGTGAGGGAAAATGGCGCTGTGTGCTGAGGAGATAGGCCCCGCCCCTTTTTCGGCGTGCTCGTCTCCCGCTCTTTAATGGATTCTGGCAGGGGTTAAATATCTCCATATAGCCCCCGGAGGCTATATGTGAGGTATTTTTAGCCAAAAAAGGTTTTCATTTGCCTCCCAGGGCGCCCCCCTCCCAGCGCCCTGCACCCTCAGTGACTGCCGTGTGAAGTGTGCTGAGAGGAAATGGCGCACAGCTGCAGTGCTGTGCGCTACCTTAAGAAGACTGAGGAGTCTTCTGCCGCCGATTCTGGACCTCTTCTCGTTTCAGCATCTGCAAGGGGGCCGGCGGCGAGGCTCCGGTGACCATCCAGGCTGTACCTGTGATCGTCCCTCTGGAGCTAATGTCCAGTAGCCAAAGAAGCCAATCCATCCTGCACGCAGGTGAGTTCACTTCTTCTCCCCTAAGTCCCTCGTTGCAGTGATCCTGTTGCCAGCAGGACTCACTGTAAAATAAAAAACCTAAGCTAAACTTTTCTAAGCAGCTCTTTAGGAGAGCCACCTAGATTGCACCCTTCTCGGCCGGGCACAAAAATCTAACTGAGGCTTGGAGGAGGGTCATAGGGGGAGGAGCCAGTGCACACCACCTGATCCTAAAGCTTTACTTTTTGTGCCCTGTCTCCTGCGGAGCCGCTATTCCCCATGGTCCTTTCAGGAACCCCAGCATCCACTAGGACGATAGAGAAAACGGGTTATCACCCGCAACTGAATTCCCCCTTTAGACTTAGTTGCGGGCTGCGATGTGCCCGCATTTGACTAGCCATCACCCATCACCTTGCATAAAACACACATGGGCTGTCAATTATTGCGTTCACATTCTCACTGCAGCCGTGGGCTTGCTAACCCAAACTGGCGGGCCTGGGGCTAGGGGGCGAGGTATAGGGGGACAGGAGCCCTGAGGGCTGCTGGGTTGGAAAAGTTAACCCATTGGTGCCCGGAACGCCTCCCATCCAGCCTATAACCAGTGTAATGATCCTGTGACCCCTAGTGGACGATAAAGAAACACTGACATATGGCCTGATGTGGTTGGAGTTGCTATCGCTGCTGCTTACATGGAAACAGCAGCAACAGTACTTACAGTATATGGGAATACCGCAGACGCATTACTGATCCAAGCTGCATCCTAGGACGCAGTATCGATCATCTGCGAAGCCATTGGCCGGGCTGCATGATGAGGTCATGCAAACCAGCCACCACAACAATAACAAAGAGGCCAGGAAATATCTGTCCAAGGACAGAGAGCCTGGCCTCGTCTCTCCCCCGCCATAAAAGCCTCCATTTTGAGTAACCAAGGTTGTCGCGGCAACCTCCCCCAAATGGCATCAAACTGTCAATCACTGACAGAAATAGGTAAGTATATATCACTTGGCCCTGAAGTGTTTCTGATTAAATGAATTATTTAATGGAAATACAACAATATGTAAAACATTTGATATGTAGAAAACATTCAATGTATGATATGATATTTAGGACAGAATCACAATGAAAAAAAGATAAAAATCACGTTCAATAATAGTTCCTCCATGAGATATCATGCAGGGTATAGTCATTATTATTAAACATGATTTTGATCTTTTTAGCTTTTTTTCATTCTGATTCCATCCTAAATATCATATTATTGAATGTTTTCTACATATCAAATGTTTTTTATATATTGTTGTTTTTCCATTAAATAATTCATTTAATCAGAAACACTCTAGTGCCAAGTGGTATATACTTACCTATTTCTACCAATATCCCTTCGGTCTCGGGGGGACCACAGTATTTTTCCACAGGCTGCATAGGAGGGTTGCGCTATTGAGCCATCTATTGTATCTTTTCTGTCAATCACTGACAGTCTGATGCTGTAGTTCCAACCGATATCGCAGACCCGTACTGCACATGGACAGTACAGGTCTGCCCCAAGCACAGAGTCCCAAACATCAGTGCATTAAAGCATGCGCCGCGACTACAACTCAACCTGAATCAGGCCCACAGCCTATAATACCAACGGAGAGCTGGGGCTAAAGTAGAAATCAATATCTTGTTGCATTTATTACACTACACACACATTTATAGATTGCATATAATTATCACTATATAATAATTAAGATCTAGAAACTTGCTAGCCAGAAAATGAAAAAAATAAATAAATACCCATTAAAAAAAAATGCTGCAGCCCAGTGCATAAAGGGCAGGATGTACTAAGGGAAAATGCGATGAAACCCGCATTTTCGTTTTACTAACCCCCGTCCGCTGCGTTTTCGCCCCTGAGGTTATCACATAGAAGCCTTTGGGATTCTTAATGCTGGCCGCCGCTTCCGCAAACACCGACCCCCCTCCTCCCTGCATACCTTCTTCCTGGAAGCCCTGGTCCCGGAAGCTAAACTCCTCCTCTCTCTAGCAACACAGCCGGAGGTCCTTCCGGCTGCAGGGAGCAGGAGGCGGCGCCCGGGACAACCTGCTGCCTGCTTCCCGGCAGGTGAGCAGGTTGAGACCCCAGGGAAGTGACGGAGACCCCCCCGGATATCACCACACAGGTATCGCGCGGGGCCTCCATCAATGCATTGCGATGTTAATCGCATACGTTAGTACATATGCGATTAACATTGCTGCAAGGGGTGGCGATGTATGTTAATACATCCTGCCCAAAGGCTGAATAAGATTCGCCTTTAAGAACATGATTGGATAATGCACAATGTAAATAATAGAGGAATATTTTCACTAGTCAACATACATAATATTTAACAAGGTTCCCTTACATATTTCTTCTTGCATTACTTCCAGTTTCTGGTTCTGCACATGGATCTCCTGCTCCAAGTCCTCCAGCTGACTGTTCTTATGGATAATGCTTTTGTTGAGCTCTTTCACCAAGCGATCATAATCATCAATTTCCATATCCATCATCGTGCTCTTCTGAGCATCCTGAATTAAAAAGCTTTGTCAAGACAGACCATAGACTTATATGCTAAGGAACTTTCTAATGCTTCCAATTGTGAAGTAAATAACGTGTAAGCAGAAAAGTCCTACGTATACTGTGCATAACTGAACAGGAAACAGAATCAGCACCCTCCATACCTGCAAACCATGTCATGAAAGCACCTTGTCAATTTAACAATGCCTATCAGCATTCCTAGTTAGGCATTTTCTAAAGATTTACCTTCCTGACAAGTCCAAGCTCTTCTGTGGTTTTCTGAAGATGTTTTTTTTCTTTTTGAAGTTGTTCTTGAAGTTCTTCAATCTGTTTTATTGCACAGTTGAGATCCTAAGAGTAAAAAAGATGCCAGTAAGGACAGCACAACTTGTGATAAACCTCGGTACCGCTTTATATTAGTGATCTCCAATTTTCTGTTTCCACCCTCAATTTGTTTCCTGGCTGGTGTGCTCTAGGCTGTGAATCCATCAAGGCCATATGTATGACAGAGTAAACCGAAGGGTAAATTTGCACACATCTCATTCGTGGTCTAAAAGAGTAAAACACTAAACACAGTGATGATTTCAATCAGGTTATCTTTAGTGATAACTGCTTATAAGCCAGATATTGTCTGATAAACAGGAACCACATACAGGGTAAAACTATTAGTGCTGGTAGTTTTGTCTGCTACTCTCATATATGCAGCCGACTATGAAAATAGTAGCGGATTTCTGCCTGTATTCAAGCACGCAATGCAGCTACTTTGAGTACGACACCTGAATCAGTCCCTATGGGGGAATAAAACAAGCCGCAGGGTTTAACCCACAGTTAATTTATTGCGCTACGCAGGGAAAAGATATTCAATTAGCCTTTTTGCCACGCGGACGGAACATAAACTGCGGACTCCGATGTGTTTCCTTGCGGATTTAATGTGGATAGCTGCCTCCCAGGGATTAGCACACTGGATTCCCACAGCTACTGCTAATTAAAACAGCAGCGCGATCAATAGGCTGCGGGGCAAACTCTGCAGCTAACTGAATTTTACATTGTTTAAAGAAGGATATTGTAAGCAGTTATTTTATACTAGACTTATTTATTATTATTTATTAGTTCATACAACAGAGAACAGATACAAGAGTTTGTTGGTCAGCAGTTACTGTATATACTCGAGTATAAGCCGACTTTTTCAGCACTTTTTTTTGTGCTGAAAAAGCCACCTCGGCTTATACTCGAGTCAGTGGCAGTGCAGTGTGACAGGCAGAGCAGTGTGAAGGAGGGACACGGAGCGCACAGCGCGCGCCTCTCCCGTGTCCCTCCTGCATCTCCGGCGGCAGCGGTGGGTCTATTAAAGGAAGTACCCGTTCGTGACCTCTGATCACGAACCGGCACTTCCTTTAATAGACCCGCCGCGGCCGCCGGAGATTCAGGAGGGACTCAGGAGAGGTGCGCTCTGTGTCCCTCCTTCAGAAGACAGCGCGGGATCGACGGAGGGGTAAGTAACAGGCACTGGGGGAGCATATTTGGCACTTGGGGAGGGGGCATATGTGGCAGCATGAGGGGCATATGTGGCAGCATGAGGGGCATAGCTGGCAGCATGAGGGGCATAGCTGGCAGCATGAGGGCATATCTGGCAGCATGAGGGCATATCTGGCAGCATGAGGGCATATCTGGCAGCATGAGGGCACATCTGGCACTGTGGGGCATATGTGGCAGCATGAGGGGCATATCTGGCAGCATGAGGGCATATCTGGCACATCTGGCACTGTGGGGCATATGTGGCAGCATGAGGGCATATCTGGCAGCATGAGGGCATATCTGGCAGCATGAGGGCATATCTGGCACATCTGGCACTGTGGGGCATATTTGGCAGCATGAGGGCATATCTGGCACTGTGGGGCATATTTGGCAGCATGAGGGCATATCTGGCACATCAGGCACTGCGGGGCATATCTGGCAGTATGAGGGCATATCTGGCACTGTGGGGGCATATCTGGCAGTATGAGGGCATATCTGGCACTGTGGGGGCATACCTGGCAGTATGAGGGCATATCTGGCAGTATGAGGGCTGTGTACGGCTAGAGCTGCATTTCCCACCCTAGGCTTATACTCGAGTCAATAAGTTTTCCCAGGTTTTTGTGGTAGAATTAGGTGCCTCGGCTTATATTCGGGTCGACTTATACTCGAGTATATACGGTATTTAAAATCCTTATACAATAGTTTCCATATGCTCCAATACATGGTGATATGTAAGCCTAAGCATAATATTATCCCATTATGTGAACGGTAACGTTTTGGGAATAACTGTACCCACAAAATTCATTTGTACAGTTCGTTATATTTACCTTGATTTTCTGCTCTTTTATCAACTTTTCAGCCTCCAAGTCTTTTTCTAATGAAACTTTAGCTCGCTGAAGTTCCAGCAACTGGGCTTCAATTAGCTTGTTATTGGACTGCAATGTTTCCATGTGGGTTACCAGGTCTTCATTGGCAGAGTTCATTCTTTCTTGCTGAAATATAAAGCACATTGCTAAATGACCAAAGATACACATTGTTTTTACAAGACTACTAAACTGTTATAGTTTTTTTTTTTTTTTTTAATTGTGTATCCAAATGTTTGGGGGGGGGGGGAAAGCTAAATCTAACCAGAATGTAATTCTTTTTATGAATGGAGGCTGCACGTTATATACATTTGCCTATTTCTCTGGAGTAGAGGGTACTGAATAGAATGTTCGACATGGGTATAAGCTCCAGCACAACTCTGGTCTCGGTCTCAATTAAACACAAAAAAGTAGGACACAAGTCTCCTTTATGTGTTCAACGTTTCATGACCTTTATGCCATTTTGTCATGAAACATTGATCACATAAAGGAGACTTGTGTCCCACTTTTTTGTGTTTAAATTTTAAATGAGACCAGAGTGCCATGCACCGCTGTGCTCCTTATACACTGAATACCAGGAGAGGCACCCGGACCAGCTGTTAAGGTGTGTGTGTGTGTGTGTGTGTGTGTGTGTGTGTGTGTATATATATATATATACACACACACACACATATATATATATATACACACACACACATATATACACACACACACACACACACACACACACACACACACATACACACACAACCATACGGGACCAAGACATTTTTTAAATGAGGAGTCCCTGCTCAGATAATCAGACTCCAAATTCCTGGCACATTGCTGCTACTGTTTTGCCCACCACATGATCCGGCTAGGTTCCTTCATCTCAAGGAAACCCTAAACAGTTTACATATGCCACTATGGTGGTGTGGTCAGAGTGAACGCTGATGGACTTTCTCTTTAAAAGAGGTTAAGACCACAGAAATTTAATACTGGAATGGACTGATACCTGTCTGTCACTTTACCTATACTGCCCTGAAGAAGAAGAGAGGATTTTTCGTTATTTATCGTTGGCTCATTTTCTCAGGCTGTAAGACATAGGACAATGGGAGTTGCCGGCGCTGTAGGAACTGGCTCTTAAACTAAAAAAAATTCTCTTTAAGCCTAAGTTCCTCCCCTCTGCAACTCCCAACAGGCCAGTGAAACAGAAAAGGAGCCAGGTAAGGAGATATAGTAACCCAGTGAAATGGTTCTGTTTTCTTGTGGTTACAACTATGTAGAAAAGACGGACAAGTACTAAACACACTGAGGGTGGGAACGCACTATGACTCAGACAACAATAGGTAACCTAAACTCCTCTTTTCTCTTTTACGTCGCTGCTGAGGGACACTGCACAATGGGACGTTCAACAGTCGTCCCGAGGGGAGGGAACGCCTCAAAGTGGGCATCAAAAGTGGCCATAAACGGTGGCAAAAAAACAAAAATGGTAAAATGTGGACAGAGGATCAAGTCGCAGCTCGGTAGACATGCGCAGCAAAAGCCCCATGCCGTGCCACCCAGGAGGTCACTGCTGCCCTAGTAGAATGCACAGCTAGTCGCCCCGCACTAGAATAGGCTAAAGAGATGACGGAGTGGATCAAATGCTAAATGGTCTGTTTTGAAGAGTGAAACCATGTTTTTAAGGTTCATAAAGCTACAGGAGTGAATCGGTGTGGTAGATGGAGGAAGTCCTGTCCAAATAGATCCACAAGGCCCAGCCGAAATCCAACAGAGCCATATCGATCCAAACCTGACAAGTCACCAGAAAGACTATGTCCTTATTCAAGTGGAAAGTCGAAACAACCTTCGGCTGGGACGTAAGAACTGTCCAGTGAACTGCCGTACCACCATGGAATATAAGAAAATATAAGAAAAGGCGGCCTGCAAGACACAGCATCCAACTCAGAGATGCCGAGCTGAGGCAAAGGCCACAAGAAAAACCAGTTTCCAAGTAACGAACTTAAGGTTCACTAAATCCAAAGACTCAAAAGGTAGGCCGCTTTAAAGCAGAGTGGACAAGGTTAAATTCCCATGGAGCCACTAGTGGAGAATATGAAGGCTCACCCCACAATATACCCTGTAAAAATGTCCAAACCTTAGATAGCAGGGCCAGAAGCCTCTGAAAATAAAAAAAAGCAGAACTGAAATATACCCTTTCAAAGAATGCAGCAGTAAACCAGCGTCCAAGACCCCTGAAAGAAAGCTATGAAACGGAAAAGGAGAAATCCGTAACATATAAACCTTGAGCTGTAGATTCTCCAGACCCTATGGTAATTACACAATATAATATGAACAACCAACAGAGAAAAACCCTGGGACCTTAAAAGCCCGGCCTCAAAAGCCAGGCCGTTAAAGCCAACAGAAGAAGTTAATCATGCAGAAACGAAACCTGCGTTAGCAGATCCGTTCGCAGTGGAAGATACCACCCAGGACCGGATGCCAGTTTGAGAACATCAGTGTACCAGGACCAGCAAGAGGAGTCTGGAGCCACTAAGAATACTGGTACCAGTTGATCCTTGACCAGCTTTTGTGCATCAGAAGTAACATGGGAATCGGGGGGGGGGGGGAATATGCCAGACAGAAGTTCCATGGAACCAGCATAGGATCCACCACGTACACCAGGTCTCTGAACCTCGCACAAAACTGGGGTACCTTGAAGGTGTGAAGAGAAGCCATGAGGTCCACCTCCGAAGGACACCACCTCCGAACTAGCTGCAAGAAGACTTCCAGATGGCGTAACCACTGCCCTGGGACAAACGTGGTTCTGCTAAGGAAGTCCGTCTCCCAATATTCCACACCCAGTATGAACACTGATGAGATCGGCGGAACAAAGTACGCCAGCCAGGGAAGGATACGGGCCGCCTCTGTCATTGCAACCAAGCTCTTGGTGACGCCTTGATGATTGACATATGCCACCGCTGTGGCATTGTCTGACTGAATCCCCATTGGCCTGTTGGCATGCCAGGACAGACTTGGCCCCCAACAGACCTAGATAGATGGCTAGGAACTTGGCCGCAGTGATCGGGAGGGTCACCTCCAAAGAGGACCAAAAACCCTGGAGGTGCATATGTAACATCACAGCACCCCAACCAAGGAAACTGGCGCCCATGGTCACTATGACCCAAGCCAGACAAACAGAGGATCAGCACTGGAGCAGATTATTGGAAACCAGCCACCAAAGGAGAGTTTGTCAAGTGCCGGCGGACAGCACAAAAAGCTGAGACGAGAGGGATTCTGTGCACCACGGCCAGTGCCATAGAATCTCCCAATGGAATTCCAGCAAATGGAATCTGGCGTACTGAATGGTTTATAAGGTGGAGACCATCGAGCCAAACAGCTTAATGCACAGCACCGTCCCAACTAAATCCTGGAGGTCCCGGGCCCTAGATTCTGTCAGGAAAGGTGTCAAAGATCACCCTGAGAAAAAGAAGACCCTGACAAGGCACCAAGTGAGACTTCTCGAAATGCACATGCAACTATAAAGCCGTATCGGCCTACACGAGCAGATTGACTAAATAAGGTATAACTGAATACCTTCCCTGGTAGGCTTGCCATTACCACCATGATCTTTGTGAATACTCATGGGGCCGTGGCCAAATCACGTCAGGGCCTGGAACTGATAACTGCTGCAGACCACTGCCGACTGTGAATCGCAGGAGAGAGTGTTGACCCACTAAAGTATGTGAAGGTGTGTGTAACGGACATACAGTGAGGAAACACCCTCTGCACTTCTGTGTCGAGGATCATCCCCAGAAAAGACAACCTCTGGGTCGGTTCCAAATGTGACTTTGGGAGATTCAGAATCCAACCGTGGACTCTGAGTAGGTGCGTTGTGAAAACAATGGACTGCAACAGCTTCTCCTTGGATGAAGCCTTTATCAGCAGATCGTCCAGATATGGAATGATGTAACTCTTGTTTGCGGAGGAGAACCATCATCTCTGCCATCACCTTGGTGAACACACCCTCGGTGCTGTTGAAAGGCCGAATGGCAGGGCCTGGAACTGGAAATGACAGTCCAATAATGCGAAATGGAGATAAGCCTGATGCGGCAGCCAAATCGGAATGTGGAGGTACGCATTTTTGATATCCAGGGATACCAGGAATTCTCTCTCTTCCAGACCTGATATCACCGCCCTGAGAGACTTTATCTTGAACTCCTTTAGAAAGGGGTTCAGTGATTTTAGGTCCAGAATGGGCCTGACTGAACCATCCAGTTTCGGTACAACGAAAAGGTTCGAATAGTGACCTGTGGTTTGTAATTGAGGAAGAACTGGTACAATGACTTGTGCCTCCACCAACTTCTGGACAGCTTCCTGTAGTACAGTTCTGCCTGCCAGTAGAACTGGCAAGCCTGATTTGAAAAATCGGTGAGGAGGGAGATTTTGAAATTCCAGCCTGTATCCCTGGGACACAATATCTATCACCCTGGGATCCAGGCCGGACGATACCCACACGTGACTGAACTGTCTGAGTCTCGGCCCCACCTCCAGGCCGCGTGGTCCACCGTCATGCAGCGGACTTTGGCGTACCCGAAGCAGGCTTTTGTTACTGGGAACTGGCAGCAGCAGGTTTCTTGGATTTAACTCGACCTCCCCTAAAGAAGGTATTGGACGGTTTGGTCTTTCTAGGCTTGTTAGGCCGAAGGGACTGAGATGCTGATGAAGAGAAGTATTTCTTCGATGTAAGAGCAGCTGAGGGAAGAAACGTAGACTTACCCGCTGTAGCCGTGGATATCCACGCATCCAAAGCTTCCCCCAAGGAGAGGCTGACCTGTATAGGGTAGGGACTACACACTTTTCCTGGATTCCGCATTGGCAGACCACTGGCGCAGCCACAGTCCCAGACGAGCTGAAACAGACATGGAAGAGATCCCCGCAGCTAAGGAACCCAGGTCTTTCATGGATTCTACCATAAAACCTGTTGAATCATGAATGTTACGCAAAAATCAATTCAACATACCCTCTATCCCTCGTATCCAAATCCTCTAGTAAGGTAGCCGACCACTTTACTATAGCCCTTGCAATACATGCACTAGCAATAGTGGGACGTAATATGGCCCCTGAATCAGTGTACATTGATTTAAGTGTATTATCAATTTTTCTATCAGCTGGCTCCTTTAAGGCAGTAGATCCTGGAACAGGTAAAACCACCTTTTTTGAGAGTCTGGACACAGATGCGTCAACAATAGGCTGGTTTTCCCATTTTTTCCTATCCTCCGCAGGGAAAGGAAGCGCCACCTGGACCATTTTAGGGATCTGGATTTTTTTCTCCAGGTTTTCCCATGCTTTCTCAAATATAGCATTCAATTCCTTTGACGCAGGGAAGGTTAGCGAGGCTTTCTTATTTTCAGTGAAAAAAGCCTCCTCAACCTGTTCAGGTGTGGTATCATTTATATTTAATACATCCCTGATAGCCTCTATCATTAATTGCACCCCCTTTGCAAGAGAGTCAGACCCCGCAACACATCCCCATTACCATCTGTGATCTCAGAATCGGTACCCGTGTCATCTTGCATGATGTTAACAAGCACACGTTTTTGGGGGGTATATAGCGGGGCGTCCTGAAGAACCAGAATCGGGCCATACTGCCACGGAGTTCTGTAATACCTGGGTTGCAGACTCATTACTCGCAACCTTGTCAGAAATCTGAGTAATCCAAGATTTGATAAAGGAAAACCATTCAGGTTCCCTTGCTGGAATCTGTGCTAAACCGGTGCTATCCTGATTACATGGAATGGGATCATCCTGTGAGAACATATCGTCCGCAGTATATGACACAGCGTCCCTAGACATAGCTAAAGGAGACCACCAAACACTACACACACACACACACACACACACACACAGGTGAGGGGCAGACAGAGTTTCCCCCCCAAGAATGGCAAGAGAGACACAGAGATTGGAGCCAACCCACACACAGTGCTATTACCAAAGGGAGACCCCTTGTCAGCGCTGACTGTGCACCTTAATAGGACACACAGTCGTATTGAAGCCTCCCCTCCCCCTTCTACAACCCTCTGGTACCGTTTACAGGTAGCTGGAGTTGCTGTGGAGAGACCTTTTTTCCTGGTCAGCGCTGTGCAGGCAGGAAAAATAAGATTTTACTCACCGGTAAATCTATTTCTCGTAGTCCGTAGTGGATGCTGGGGACTCCGTAAGGACCATGGGGAATAGACGGGCTCCGCAGGAGACTGGGCACTCTAAGAAAGAATTAGGACTACTGGTGTGCACTGGCTCCTCCCTCTATGCCCCTCCTCCAGACCTCAGTTAAGGAAACTGTGCCCGGAAGAGCTGACATTACAAGGAAAGGATTTTGGAATCCAGGGTAAGACTCATACCAGCCACACCAATCACACCGTATAACTTGTGATAACATACCCAGCTAACAGTATGAACAACAACAGAGCATCAGCCAACCTGATGCCATCATAACATAACCCTTTATTAAGTAATAACCATATACAAGTATTGCAGAAGAAGTCCGCACTTGGGACGGGCGCCCAGCATCCACTACGGACTACGAGAAATAGATTTACCGGTGAGTAAAATCTTATTTTCTCGAACGTCCTAGTGGATGCTGGGGACTCCGTAAGGACCATGGGGATTATACCAAAGCTCCCAAACGGGCGGGAGAGTGCGGATGACTCTGCAGCACCGAATGAGCAAACACAAGGTCCTCCTCAGCTAGGGTATCAAACTTGTAGAATTTTGCAAAAGTGTTTGAACCCGACCAAGTTGCTGCTCGGCAAAGCTGTAATGCCGAGACCCCTCGGGCAGCCGCCCAAGAAGAACCCACCTTCCTTGTGGAATGGGCTTTTACTGATTTTGGATGTGGCAATCCAGCCGCAGAATGAGCCTGCTGAATCGTGTTACAGATCCAGCGAGCATTGGTTTGCTTTGAAGCAGGAGCACCCAGCTTGTTGGATGCATACAGAATAAACAGCGAGTCAGTTTCCCTGACTCCAGCTGTTCTGGCTACATAAATCTTCAAAGCCCTGACTACATCTAGTAACTTGGAATCCTCCAAGTCACGAGTAGCCGCAGGCACCACAATAGGTTGGTTCAAATGAAAAGATGACACCACCTTTGGCAGAAAACGCGGACGAGTCCGTAATTCTGCCCTGTCCATATGGAAAACCAGATAGGGGCTTTTACATGACAAAGCCGCCAATTCTGACACACGCCTAGCCGAAGCTAAGGCCAATAGCAAGACCACTTTCCACGTGAGATATTTTAACTCCACGGTCTTAAGTGGCTCAAACCAGTGAGATTTCAGGAAACTCAACACCACATTAAGATCCCAAGGTGCCACTGGTGGCACAAAAGGGGGCTAAATATGCAGCACTCCCTTTACAAAGGTCTGAACTTCAGGAAGAGAAGCCAGTTCCCTTTGAAAGAAAATGGATAGGGCCGAAATCTGGACCTTGATGGACCCTAATTTAAGCCCATAGTCACTCCCGACTGTAGGAAGTGAAAGAAACGGCCCAGCTGGAATTCCTCTGTAGGGGCCTTCCTGGCCTCACACCAAGCAACATATTTTCGCCATATACGGTGATAATGTTTTGCTGTCACGTCTTTCCTAGCATGTATCAGCGTAGGAATAACTTCATCCGGAATGCCTTTCCCCGCTAGGATCCAGCGTTCACCGCCATGCCGTCAAACGCAGCCGCGGTAAGTCTTGGAACAAACAGGGCCCCTGTTGCAACAGATCCTGTCTGAGAGGCAGAGGCCATGGGTCCTCTGTGAGCATTTCTTGCAGTTACGGATACCAAGTCCTTCTTGGCCAATCTGGAACAATGAGTATTGTTCTCACTCCTCTTTTTCTTATGATTCTCAGCACCCTGGGTATGAGAGGAAGAGGAGGAAACACATAAACCGACTGGAACACCCACGGTGTCACTAGAGCGTCCACAGCTATCGCCTGAGGGTCTCTTGACCTGGCGCAATACCTCTGTAGCTTTTTGTTGAGGCGGGATGCCATCATGTCCACCTGTGGCAGTTCCCACCGACCTGCAATCTGCGCGAAGACTTCTTGATGAAGTCCCCACTCTCCCGAGTGGAGGTCGTGCCTGCTGAGGAAGTCTGCTTCCCAGTTGTCCACTCCTGGAATGAACACTGCTGACAGTGCTCGTACGTGATTCTCCGCCCATCAAAGAATTCTGGTGGTTTCCGCCATCGCCACCCTGCTCCTTGTGCCGCCTTGGCGGTTTACATGAGCCACTGCGGTGATGTTGTCTGATTGAATCAGCACCGATTGGTTGCGAAGCAGGGTCTCCGCTTGACTTAGGGCGTTGTATATGGCGCTTAGTTCCAGGATATTGATGTGAAGGCAAGTCTCCTGACTTGACCACAGACCCTGGAAATTTCTTCCCTGTGTGACTTCCCCACCCTCGGAGGCTTGCATCCGTGGTCACCAGAACCCAGTCCTGAATGCCGAATCTGCGGCCCTCGAGAAGGTGAGCACTCTGCAGCCACCACAGAAGAGACACCCTGGCCCTGGGGGATAGGGTGATCAGGCGATGCATCTGTAGATGCGATCCGGATCACTTGTCCAACAGATCCCATTGAAAGGTCCTCGCATGGAACCTGCCGAAGGGAATGGCCTCGTAAGATGCCACCCTCTTTTCCCAGGACTCGCGTGCAGTGATGCACCGACACCCGTTTTGGTTTAAGAGGTCTCTGACCAGTGTCATGAGTTCCTGAGCCTTCTCCGTCGGGAGAAAAACCTTCTTCTGGTCTGTGTCCAGAATCATGCCCAGAAAGGGCAGACGCGTCGTAGGAATCAGCTGCGACTTTGGAATATTCAGAATCCAGCCGTGTTGTTGTAACACTTCCCGAGAGCGTGCTACGCTGATCAGCAACTGCTCTCTGGACCTCGCCTTTATGAGGAGATTGTCCAAGTATGGGATAATTGTGACTCCCTGCTTTCCGCAGGAGCACCATCATTTCCGCTATTACCTTGGTAAATATTCTCGGTGCCGTGGAGAGACCAAACTGCAACGTCTGGAAATGGTAATGACAATCCTGTACCACAAATCTGAGGTACTCCTGATGAGGTGGATAAATGGGGACATGCCGGTAAGCATCCTTTATGTCCAGACACACCATAAAATCCCCCTCTTCCAGGCTTGCAATGACCGCTCTGAGCGATTCCATCTTGAACTTGAACCTTTTCAGGTAAATGTTCAGGGATTTTAAATTCAAATGGGTCTGACCGAACCGTCCGGTTTCGGTACCACAAACATTGTGAAATAGTAACCCCTTCCCTGTAGAAGGAGGGTAACCTGCACCACCACCTGCTGGAGATATAATTTGTGAATTGCCTGTAACACTAATTCCCTCTCTAAGGGGGAAGCTGGCAGGGCCGCCGGTGAGGGGGCATCTCCTCAAAGTCCAGCTTGCATCCCTGAGACACAATATCTATTGCCCAGGGATCTAACAGGGAGTGAACCCACTTGTGGCTGAACTTACGCAGGCGTGCGCCCACCGGGCCTAGCTCCTCCTGTGGAGCCCCAGCAACATGCGGTGGATTTTTGTAGAGGCCGGGGAGGACTTCTGTTCCTGGGACCTAGCTGTGTTGTGCAGCTTCCTTCCTCTGCCCCCGCCTCTGGCAAGAAAGGACGCACCTCAGACTTTCCTGTTTCTTTGTTCGAAAGGCTGCATTTGATAATGTCGTGCTTTCCTAGGCTGTGCAGGAATATACGGCAACATATCAAAATTACCAGCTATAGCTGTGGAGACCAGGTCCGAGAACCCTTCTCCACACAATCCTCAGCCTTACATATGCCTCTTTAAGTCGGCATCATCTGTCCATTGCATATTCTACAGGACACGTCAAGCAGAAATCGACATAGCTTTGTCTCTAGGACCCAGTATACTCATGTCTCTTTGGGCATGTTTTTTTTTTATTTTTATATATATATATATATATATATATATATATATATATATATATATATATATATATATATATATATATCTCTTAAGACAGCATCTTTAATATATATATATATATATATATATATATATATATATATATAGCATATTCGTTTTTTCTGGCACTCCTCGCCTTCCAACCATTAAACGACCCGGTGCCCTCCGAATAATGTATATAAAGTTCCAATATCTGAACGGCGGCACTCCACGGGTACTTAAAAAATCAAACGTACTAATCCATAGTTCTATGGATTAGTACGTTTGATTTTTTAAGTACCCTTGGAGTGCCGCCGTTCAAATATTGGAACTATATATATATATATATATATATATATATATATATATCTACATACTAGGGTCTCAATCTCTGTTGATGAGGTAACTGTCCACGCTGCCACAGCGCTATAACCCCATTCCGACACAATCGCCGGTCTGAGTAGTGTACCAGAATGTGCACGCTATCTGCAGGATCCCTGAGAATAGCTGTTACGACAGGGCTACCTTTTGTGACACCCTAGGGGAAGATTCCCATCGTATCCTGGCCCTAGTGGGGAAAGGATACTGCCTGAGAATTCTTTGTGGGAAACTGCAGTCTCTTGTCTGGAGATTCCCGCTCTTTTTCATCATGAGAGGAGGGAAATTTACCTCAGCTTTCTTCCCCTTAAACGTGTACCCTTGTGTCAGGGACAGATGAGTCATAAGTGATATGCAAATAATCTTTTATTACAATAATCATATTGAATACTTTCCTGCCATTTTGGCTGTAACTTTGCATTATCGTAGTCGACACTGGAGTCAACCTCCGTGTCGATATCAGTGTTTATTATTTTGGATAGTGAGCATTGAGAGACTCTGAAGGTCTCTGCGACAGAGGGACAGACATGGCTAGATTTCCTGTCTGTTCTCTAATCTTTTGTGCCATAAATTCACCTTAGCACTTACACATATCCAAACAGGTGTCGGCGTTGTCGACGGAGACACCCTTCTCACACACATATTAGCTCCATCTCCTCCTTAGGGGAGCCTTTTACCTCAGACATGTCGACACACACGTACCGACACACCACACACACACAGGGGATGCTCTATTTGAAGTCAGTTCCCCCACAAGGCCCTTTGGAGAGACAGAGAGAGAGTATGCCAGCACACACCCCAGCGCTATATGACCCAGGAATCACACAGTAACGTAGTGTTAACCCAGTAGCTGCTGGATATATTGTTTTTACGCCAAATTTATGTGCCCCCCCTCTCTTTTCACCCCATTCTATCGTGCTTCTGCAGGGGAGAGCCTGGGGAGCTTCCTCTCAGCGGAGCTGTGGAGAGAAAATGGCGCTGGTGAGTGCTGAGGAAGAAGCCCCGCCCCCTCAGCGGCGGGCTTCTGTCCCGCGATTTTGTGTAAAAATAATGGCGGGGGCTCATGCATATTACAGTGCCCAGCTGTATATATGCCCTATTTGCCAGGAGGTACTCAATTGCTGCCCAGGGCACCCCCACCCACCCCCCCCCCCCCCCCCCACTGCACCCTACAGTGACCGGAGTGTGTGGCTTAGTGTGGGAGCAATGGCGCACAGCTGCAGTGCTGTGCGCTACCTCATATGAAGACAGGAGTCTTCTGCCGCCGATTTTGACGTCTTCTTGCTTCACCCGCTGGCTTCTGTCTTCTGGCTCTGCGAGGGGGACGGCGGCGCGGCTCCGGGAACGGACGACCAAGGTTAAGTTCCTGTGTTCGATCCCTCTGGAGCTAATGGTGTCCAGTAGCCTAAGAAGCGCAACCTAGCCGCAGTTAGTAGGTTTGCTTCTCTCCCCTCAGTCCCACGTAGCAGAGAGTCTGTTGCCAGCAGA
The DNA here is from genome assembly GCF_028390025.1 of Pseudophryne corroboree. NCBI lineage: Eukaryota > Metazoa > Chordata > Amphibia > Anura > Myobatrachidae > Pseudophryne > Pseudophryne corroboree. The sequence goes on from NC_086445.1 coordinate 468,797,860, forward strand.
AGCTCTCTGAAAATAAAAAACCTAACAAAATACTTTCTTATTAGCAAGCTCAGGAGAGCTCACTAAAATGCACCCAGCTCCGTCTGGGCACAGATTCTAACAGAGGTCTGGAGGAGGGGCATAGAGGGAGGAGCCAGTGCACACCAGTAGTCCTAATTCTTTCTTAGAGTGCCCAGTCTCCTGCGGAGCCCGTCTATTCCCCATGGTCCTTACGGAGTCCCCAGCATCCACTAGGACGTTAGAGAAATGGCGCTGAAACGCTGCTGGGTCCACTCTCAGGAGAAGCTCCGCCCCCAAAATGGCGCTGTCTTCCCGCTCTTCTTCTGCTTATACTGGCCTGAGGATTTAGTGCTGGCTGAGATCCTGGGACCCCGACAGGCTTCCGGACCAGTGTAGGGTGTAGCGCTGGCTCAGGGCGCCCCTCACAGCGCTGCACCATGTAGCGCTGAGCCATCCCCGGAGCGCAGTTAATACTGCGTTCCTACCCTGTTGCCGCCATCTTCACACCGACCCCCCCGCTTGCTAGGGGGGGTCGGTGTCTCACTCGCCACCGATTCTTCAGCTCTGCAAGGGGGTGGCGGCATGCTGCTGAGGCGAGCGGTCCCCTGTGGTGAAGAATGATCAGGCCCCTCTGGAGCTCAGTGTCTGACAGTGGCTTAGACCCCGCAGGGTGGACACTGCTCTCCCCCCCCCCCCCCCAGTCCCTCGCTGCAGGGAGGCTGTTGCCAGCAGCCTCCCTGTAAAACAAAAAACTCTAAAACAACATTTCACTAGGAAAACTCAGGAGAGCTCCCCTAGCTGTGACCGGCTCCTCCAGGCACATTTTCTAAACTGAGTCTGGTAGGAGGGGCATAGAGGGAGGAGCCAGCCCACACTCTCAAACTCTTAAAGTACCAATGGCTCCTAGTGGACCCGTCTATACCCCATGGTACTAATGTGGACCCCAGCATCCTCTAGGACGTAAGAGAAATCCCTGTTTGTGTTCTAGCGCAAGGACAGGAGCGACAACAGCCTTTTAAAGCAGAGATGTTACAGCCTAGGCCAATGCCGCCGTCTTCTCTGCCTCCTTGGGAATAGCGGTGGCGAAAAAACGCTGTGGCAGAGGACCCCTGTGGTCGATTATGTAACCCCTGGAAACGATACCCAAAACCCAAGTTTCTGAAGACAACTCCACCTACTAGTCTCAGAACTGGAGTAGGCAGCTGCACATCTGCAACTCGACTGGGTGGGGTGAGAAAGGACCCAGTCAGGAGCTAGGCTTCTCAAGAGACTCAACAGAAAATTGGCCCTTTGAAGCAGATCCCCAGCCATAGAAAAACCTGCCCCTGGCGGATTGTTCTCTAGTGAGATCTGCCCCCGAAAGGATGAGTAAAATACCTGAAAATGCAGATTCAGCTGCTATGGTACAACCACGGGAAAAAAGGTGCTTTTCAAAACTGGGCAATGATAGTATCTATTTCAGGGCCAAAGAGAACTTCCTCCACCAAACAAACACTTCCAAAGAACGCTTACGGATGTGTCTTCATACATATGCTACACAGTGGGAGATGCCTGGCATAAGTTAGCTGACAGATCAAATGCAACTCTGTTAGCGCTGGGTGTCACTCTTTGCCGCAAATGCATCTTATTTTCCTCATTATGCGGTGAAGACACACAAGCATACTTTGCTGATTAAAAGGATATGTGGCATGCCTTATTCTGTGGGCGACTACAGCTGTATCTGCATATGAAATGACATTTTGTATGCAGATATAGCCACAGTCGCACACAGAATATAGGAATGCTGCATATAACTTTAATCAGCATTTAACTTTAATCAGCACTGTTTCTGGAGCAGTCAAGTACACTGTTTTGATCAAGTGAATGTCCATGTAAGATGATTATCACACCCTTTTTATCTCAACAGATGAGGAATAACCTATCATTACCTTTGGTGAAGTTCCCAAAGGCAGACTGAACAAATAGCAATATTTTATGTTTCACAGGATTTACCTCAAGAGTAGAAGCCTGAAGCTGTTGTGACAGCTCTTCCAACTGGCGCCCTGTAGATCGAACAAGCTCCTTCTCCACCTCCAGAAATTCCACTTGTTTGTCATATTCTAGCAAGAGATTCTGCAATAGCAAATCCAGCAATTAACAGTAACATATGCTATGGGGAACCAGTCATTGAGAATAAATGTGAGTGAATAAAGCAGTATACAGAAACTATAGATTGGAAATAAATGTGGATCCTGAAGGAAAGTATGCCATTGAGATTGTACAGACAACATAAGGACAGCACAAACGTTACCACACAAAAAAAAAAGTATAGCAAAGGAGTATTCAAAAAAGGAGGATTTTGGTACTTACCGATAAATCCCTTTTTCGGAAGCCATAGGGGACACTGGCAGAACTTCAAGACTATGGGGGTTGACGATGGTGGTTTACAGGGAGCTGGCACTTTAAATAATCTAAGAAGTGAAACAGGCTCCTCCCCCTCTATCCCCCATCATCCCTCAGTTATGAATTAGCCGAGAGGAGACGGGAACAAGAGAACAGAAACTATACGAGGGAAGAGAGCATATAACAATTAAACACAACAGGGAAGGCAAGAGAACAGCGACGGGCGGGCGGACGGCCAGTGTCCACTATGGCTTCCGAAAATGGGATTTATCGGTAAGTACCAAAATCCTCCTTTTTCTGCCAGCCACTAGGGGAGGACCTTGCAAAACAAGATGGTCAAACCATGAAGATGAAGTCGCAAAAGTATCAAACTTGTAGAATGTAGCAAATATGTGAATACTGGGCAAGTGGCTGCACGACAGAGTTGAGAGGTGGTAGCCCCCCCTGCTAGTGGCCCACAAAGACCCAACTGAAGGCATAGAGTGGGCAGCAATGGATACTGGCAGTCGCCTAGACTGCTGGAGATAAGCCTGACGAACAGACAACTTAATCCAGCGGGCTAGGGTCTGCTTACTAGCAGGCCACCCGCGACAAGGGACATCATAAAGAACGAATAAAGCATTAGACTTCCTGAAAGGCGTAGTCCACTCTACATAAATCTTTTAAGGTTCTCGCTACATCCAGAGAAGAAGGTGTACCAGAATCGTCCTGCAAAGATGGAACCACAATAGGCTGATTGATGTGAAAAAGCAGACACAACCTTTAAAGAAGCACGTGTTCTCAACTCCGCACGATCAGGATGAAAAATCAAAAAGGGGGGTCTGCAAGACAAGGCACTTAATTCAGAAACCCTCTGGACTGAAGCTATGGCTACTAGAAAAGCAGTCTTCCAAGTAAGATATCAAAGGTCAACTACTTCAAAAGGTTCAAAACAGGTTGACTGTAGAAAATCCAGCACCAGATTTAAATCCCAAGGAGCTGTAGGTGGAACAAACGGAGGTTGTACCTGTTGAACCCCATGTAGCAAGGTTTGCACATCCACCAGGAGAGCTAGACGTTTCGGAAACAAAAAAAATTGATAAAGCAGATACCTGAACCTTCAGGGATCCTAAACGAAGTCCGGAATCCAATCCTGTTTGAAGAAACACTAAGAACCGTGAGATACGAAAAGAATCCAATGGAAATCCTCATCTATCACACCAAGCTATTTAGGATCGCGAAATGCGATGGTAATGGGTTGCAGTAACCGGTTTTCGTGCCCGCAACATTGTGGGGATCACACATTCCGGAATTCCTTTTCAGGATGTCTGCTTCAATAGTCATCCCGTTAAACGTAGCTGTGGTAAATCTGGATGCATGAAAGGCCCTTGTTGGAGTAGATCCAGACAAAGAAGAAGAGGTCAAGGATCGTTTACTAGAAGAAAGCGCAGGTCTGAATACCAAGCCCTCCGAGGCCAATCTGCTGCCACCAGGATCACCATGATTGATTCCCGTTTGATTCTCTTGAGAATTCGAGACAATAGAGGGAACGGAGGAAACACGTAAACTACGTCGCAAAGCCAAGGCACGGCCAGAGCGTCCACAGCTTTCGCTTGAGGATCCCGGGATCTGGAGATGTATCTTGGAAGCTGATGATTGAGACGGGATGCCATGAGATTCACGTCTGGACACCCCCCAGCATTGTATCAGATCGTTGAACACCTCCGGGTGAAGTGTCCATTCTCCAGGAGGATGAGGATCCTGATGGCTGAGGTAGTCTGCTTCCCAATTGTCCACTCCTGCAATGAATACTGCAGAGAGAATTACTGCGTTGCGTTCTGCCCATTGGAGAACGTGTGACACCTCTCACATTGCCTGGCGACTGAGATCCGCCTTGTTTGTTTACGTACGCTACAGCAGTCGCGTTGTCCGATTGAACTTTCCCTGCCTTGGATCGAAAAATGTGGGCAGCTTTTACCAGCGCATTGTAGATCGCTCTCAGTTCCAACACATTTATTGGCAACAGCGATTCTTGTGGCGACCGAAGATGGGAGTCCAACACAACCGCGTCCCATCCCCTGAGGCTGGCATCCGTCGCGAGGAGCGTCTAGTCCCACACACTGGACCGCCTGCCCGCAGTGAGATTGTGCAACTGGAGCCACCAAAGAAGTGAAAGCCGTGTCTCTGGAGTTAGACGAACTAACTGATGAACATGTAGATGCGACTCAGACCATTGATGTAACCGGTCCAGCTGGAAAGGACGTGAATGAAAACGTCCGAACTCCAGAGTTTCGAAAGCAGCTACTGTCTTCCCAAGCAGACGAATGCATAAATGGACTGATACCCGTTGTGGCTTGAGAACAGCCCGGATCAGTTTCTGTATACTCAGAGCGTTGTCTTGTGGCAGAAAAACTCTCTCTCTGTACATTGGTGTCCAGGATCACATCGAGAAACTGGAGACGCTGTGACGGCTGAAGGTTGGATTTCCGAAAATTGATTATCCATCCATGTTCTACTAACACATTGTATGTTAATAGAGCATGCTCCTGGAGAATGAGATCGGATGGAGCCTTGAGGAGGAGGTCATCTAGGTATGGTATTATTGTGTTTCCCAATGATCTGAGGTGAGCAATCACCGACATGACCTTGGTGAACACTCTGGGTGCTGTGGACCGTCCGAATGGTAAGGCTATGAACTGAAAATGATCCTGTTGAATCGCAAACCTGAGAAACGCTTGGTGAGGTTCCCAGATCGGAATGTGGAGATATACATCCTTGATGTCTAGAGATATCATGAATTCCTTGGGTTCCAGGCTTGAAATCACTGAGTTGAACGACTCCATCTTCAACCGGTAATAAGACAGAAACTGATTTAATGATTTCAGGTTTAGGATTGGTCTTAACGTACCATCTGGTTTTGGAACTACGAAAAGAATGGAATAGTGACCCTTTTTCTGTTGACTAGTGGTACCGGCATTAGCATCGGCATTAGCACAGCTGATTCTACTAAGGTCCGTATTGCACCTTAAAGAACTAAACGTTTGTCCGGAAGGATGGGAAGACGTTGTAAAATATTTCTTTGGCGGTAAAATTTCTAAATCTAACCTTGGGAGATGATGTTGCGAATCCACGCATTGTCGGATATTTTGAACCATGCATCCTGAAAATTTTGAAGCCACACTCCCACCGTACCTGGGCCCCGATGGGAAGGGAGACCGTCATGCCACGGTCTTTTCTGTAGGCTTTGGGTCTTGATGACAAGCAGCACCTGGTTGCTTGTCGAGACCTCTACCTCGCAAGGGTGTAGCTCTTCGCGTCCTCTAAAAGGTTAAGCGGAACGAAAGGAGGTTCCAGTATAAGAGCGTTTAGACGGTGGTGGAAATGTAGAATTAAAGTGTCTAGTTCTTTTCCAAAAAGAATGTCACCTGTGAACTGAAGTGCATTCGCCGCTCTTTTTGACTCCGCGTTTACTTGCCATGACCTCAGCCTAAGGTCTGGCTGCAATAGTTGCTGCCGAGATCCTCGAATTAACTTGTCCAATATCTCTAGCCGCTTCTCCTAAGTATATAACGGATTCTTTAATGTGTTCCGCTAGGATAACTAGGTCTTCTAACAGAACTCCCTCTTGTGAATCTTTAATCAGCTTAGTGGCCCAATGCTCCACTGCCTTGTTTACCCAGGAACTCACCAAGGTTGGTCTAAGTGCAACCCCAGCGGCCGAATAGACTTCAACATGGTGTCCAACTTCCAGTCAGAAGGGACTTTCAAAGAAGTTGCTCCCGGAACAGGTAATGCCGTTTTTTTTGACAACCTGGAAAGAGAGGAGTCCACTCGAGGGGACTAATCCCGTTTATCCATCATAGCCGCTGGAAACCGATAAATACTAAGGAATCTTTTGGGCATCTGAAATCTCTTGTCCGGGTTTTTCCAAGGCTCCATCAGCTGATCATCCAGCTTCTTTCAAAAAGGATACCTGACTGAAGAACGGTGTTTTCTACCAAATAACGCAGTATCTGGCGACTCCGGTGTTGAAGTCTCGGAAATGTTCAAAACTTGTCTTATAGCTAAAATAAGAGGTTCAACCCCAGGAGAAAGTTCTGGTAGAACTTCGTCATCTGCGTCTGTAATTTTGCCCAACTCACGATCGTCCTCCTCAGCTTCGTCCTGAGAGAGAAGTTCTTCTCCGGATTCATCGGACTGAAGAATTAAGGGCACTGGACGTTTCTGAGCCGTCGACACTCTGCGGCTGTTTACTGGACGAGTCCAAGTGTTTTGTGAGACCTTCTATTGACCTGGGTAATCCTGACACCCAAGGTGGTTCTGTAGCAATAGAAGGTACATCACGAGGAATCTACCTAACCGTCTCACGAGTCTTCCGTAAAGCAGCCACCTCAGTATGTAATTGTGAGATGGTTCCTGTTAGCGCTACCGTCCAGGGGGTGAAATTAGCGTCTTGGGATAGGTTAACTAACGTAACCTCCAAAGCACATGCCTCACACAGGGAGGTATCGTCCATGTGAGCTTGTTTGTTACACTTCGCACAGACGAACAATTTTTGTGACACCTTATTCGCTGGTCTGTTGCCTGCTATTGTAAAGACACATACAATTTTCCACCAGCACTCTCAATAATATAGAGAAAGAGAGAGAGAGGAAAGTCAGAAGGATAGAGGGAGGAATTTGACTGACTGCAGAGGCACTAATCTCACCAGGTCCCCGCCATTTTGAGTGGGTGCCTCAATTAAACAATAAGCTCATGTCCTCCTCCCCCTCTAGAAATTAGACTTTAGCCTTACTGCTCTGGAGTGCTGGACTATCTCTCCAGTTCCAGATTAAGTTTGTGTTTAATGCTGATAAACACTGCTGCGCTGTGTAATGTCAGGACGGCAGTGCAGGGAGATGGCTACTACATACATGATACCGGCGCTGCGCGGGTCGCAACCACTCCACAATGTACAGAGGAACCACTCATTCCCCCCACACCGCTGCGCCATGTCGCGGACCAGACACAACAGGGAGAGGAGGACAAACTGGAAGTAGGCGCACTGTGTACTGTCACTCTTCCCCCACAATGCAGCACTGTGTACTGTGGCAGTGCAAGAAGACCTCAACGCCGTCACTGGAGAGATAGCAGGCGCGCACTATGTCCCTACGCTGCCGCGCTTTGTCTGTCAGCGCAACAGTGCAGTGGGAGTCTCGCCGCTATCGCAGCCAGTGTGACCAGGCATAGGGGGGGATGGAGGCCAGCCGCTATGCCTACAAAGAGGCTCACTCACCAAACCGGAGCCTCAGGATACGGCTATGTTGGGAGGAGGGAACAGTACTTCTCTGGTTAAGCGCTGTTCTCCTGTGCAGCTTGCTGCTGATGTGTGACCCGGACCCCACTTCTCTGGATAAGTGGAGACAGGTTCATGAGGCTAAGAGAACTAAGTCCCAAGAAAGAAGATTTAAAAAAATAAATAAAGTAATATAACTGAGCAGGAGCTCAGTCAGCACTAACCGGCTCCCTAGTCACAAATTCAAAACTGGGGGATGACGGGGGAAGAGCCTGTTTCACTTCTTAGATTATTTAAAGTGCCAGCTCCCTGTTAGCCACCATCATCACCCCCCATAGTCTTGAAGTTGTGCCAGTGTCCCCTAGTGGCTGACAGAATAAAAATAAGTCAATAATCTGGTTAAATCAAGGTCAGTTTCTTCCTTCTGAATTCACCAAAATAATGTCAATGCAGTGAAGGTCAATATCATTAACGTTAAATACACATTTCTGGTAGATTAAATAAAATAATATTACTGTAAAATAACAAACTAAGAGGTGAATTCAATTAGCTGCGCTAAATTACTGCAGCTAATTGTCTGCCGTGGGCTAATTCAAATAGTCCTGACAGCCGGTAGCTTTGTGGATGTCCTTTCTTCTGCCGAAGGCAGGAGAAATGAAAAACCCCGAAAACTAACCCGTTTTCGCAGGAGCAAAAACACATGGATACGGGAACTTGTTCTGTATCCAAGTGTTTTTCGCATGAAAATGGGTTTATGCACTTGTGAAAAAAAGAGGCTGGAATTGAATAGCCCGATGCCACCGGTAAAGTTTCAGGTTTTTTTGCGGGTGTGCTTACTGCATGTAATTGTATTTCACCCGAACACATTTCAGAGTATTCAAAAGAATAAGTATTACAATCTTCAGAAAAGTCTGTAGAACACACAACTTCACAATAATCTGCTTTCTACGAAGAGGAGAAACCAAAAAGTGGACATTATAGTAACTTGCTCCTGAAAAATATATTGTGTACCTGATAGCTTTCTGCACCTTGGACAAGGTCCTTAGTGGAAGACATCAGCTGGTCCTTTTCTGCTTTTACCCGCTCCAATTCCTCTCTCACTGACTGAACCTGATCAGAAAACAGCAATGACAATTAATGAAACAATAGGGCAATTGGGGGTTATTCAGGTTTGTTAGCAAACCAAAACAAGGTAGCAATTGGGCAAAATGTATCACGTGGGAGATTTAGATTTGGGTGGGTTATAGTTTCTGTGCTGGGTAAATACTGGCTGCTTTATTTTTACACTGCAATTTAGATTTCAGTTTGGAAACACCCAACCCAATTCTAACTCTCTCTGCACATGTTACATCTGCCCAACCTGCAGTGCACATGGTTTTGCCCAATTGCTAACTTGAGGATTGATCAGAAATGTTTCTAGCATTTTATGGAAGGGGTATAAGGCTTGCATAGAAATACCCTGCTTCAATGAGCCAGGCAATTTGACTACACAACCTTCACTCTCGGGCCAATCTGACTTAGTACCAAAGCTTTTATAGCAGTCTCATCTGAAAAGCCACCTCCCAGTCACCGCCAGGAACATTTCTCTGTGTGTGAGTCTCAAAAGTGGGCAACCGCCACTCTGTACAAACACGATCAGGATATATGCGCGCTGCGACTTTAATGCATGAGCAGTAAAATAAATTGCACAACTATGTCCAACTCAGAATCAGGCTCAATAAATTTCACTAGCAAATATAGATCAACGCAGAAAAGAATCCTACAAAGCAACATAAATGTTTTACATTTACTAGAGTACTAGAGTCCAATTTTATAAATTTCTGGTGACTCATTGCAAATAATTTCCAATCTGTACTTTGAATTATATTACGTTTGCCTTTAAAAAAAATTGCAGCTTTAAATCTACAGGCTAAATTGCTGACATCTCGCAACTGCTTACAACAGACAGGCTATTACATACACCTCATGTTGGGATTCCATAAAATATTAAGGAGATCCAATTAAAGCTGCCTATAGGCATTAACTGAAATTTATGCACAAACAAACTGATGAAGAATGACTGACCAAAGAGGTTATATCAAAATCTGATCACACTAAGAATGTGACCAAACTTAATTTATAAGACCATTTTTTCTTTTAGAAGAGAATGCAATTTAATATAATTAAACCCAATGCTTATGTTTTAGAATCAAAGGCAAGATTCACTTTATATACAAATCCTAAAGGAATTCATTCATATTTCTGTGTAGTGCTACAGATGAATTTATGAACTTGCCACATTACGGGGGATATTCAAGTAGCTGCGAGTTTTGAACCTGTAACTGAATCTCCCCCTAGAATGTGCAACACAGTGCAAATAATTGAATGGTTGATGCATATACATTTTTGTTTATGGACTTCTATTAACCACAATGATTCACAGAGGGGTAGATCAAGAGAGATGTGGGCCTATGTTCAGCCTCCGCATGCTGCCCCAGTATGCCCCCCAATTGCCAGTGAATTCCCCAGTAGACTCTGGGTGCCATTTTCTAAGTTATTTCTGTAGTACGCATGCGCAGATCTCGAGAAACATGGTGTCTTCCCCCTATGTTCCTGGTGATATCTGCGCCGCTGGTGGTGATTTAAGTATTGTGAATGATTGCAGGGCATGCGATGTGGGCCAACCTGTTGTACCGCACAGTCTGCACCCGTCATAGATACGCCCATTGATTTACACATACCACAGTTATACATGCTGCCATAATAAGAGCAAAATAAGGGCATTTTAAAGAAAGTTTTACCTGCTTTTTATTAGCATCCAATTCTTTCTTTGCTTTAACAGCAACTCCTTTAATCTTGTTACTTTTTTCTTCTTTTTCCTTACATTCTCTTTCTAGGTTTTCTGTTGTGGAAAAATAAGAACATAAACTGCTAATCTATTAAACATGAGAAACACAACTTAAGTATCCTGTTCAAATAAAAAAAAACAACCAAAAAACGGGATATTGGTACTTACCGGTTAATCCATTTCTCCAATTCCACAGGGGACACTGGAGGATCTTTACGGTGGGGTATAGATGGTGGTCCAGTGGGATCCTGGCACTTTAATATGTTTAGAATTGTGACTGGCTCCTCCCCTCTATGCCCCCCCTACAGACCAGTTTGAAAACTGAGCCAGAGAGATGGCTCGACATACTCGAAGGAGGTGAAAACACAGAACAGTAAAAATAAGATTTTAAACCTACCGGTAAATCTATTTCTCCTAGTCCGTAGAGGATGCTGGGGACTCCGTAAGGATCATGGGGTATAGACGGGCTCCGCAGGAGATAGGGCACCTAAAAAGAACTTTGACTATGGGTGTGCACTGGCTCCTCCCTCTATGCCCCTCCTCCAGACCTCAGTTAGAGAACTGTGCACAGAGGAGATGGACAATACAAGGCAGGATTTAGAAATCCAAGGGCAAGATTCATACCAGCCCACACCAATCATACCATGTAACCTGGATCATACATAACCAGTTTACCGTATGAACAACAACAGTAACGGTCCAAGACCGAATTCAACTGTAACATAACCCTTCTGTAAGCAACAACTATATACAAGTCTTGCAGAATTTCCGCACTGGGACGGGCGCCCAGCATCCTCTACGGACTAGGAGAAATAGATTTACCGGTAGGTTTAAAATCTTATTTTCTCTAACGTCCTAGAGGATGCTGGGGACTCCGTAAGGACCATGGGGTTTATACCAAAGCATCCAATCGGGCGGGAGAGTGCGTATGACTCTGCAGCACCGACTGAGCAAACGCTAGGTCCTCATCAGCCAGGGTATCAAACTTGTAAAATTTAGCAAAAGTGTTTGACCCCGACCAAGTCGCCGCTCGGCAAAGTTGTAATGCCGAGACGCCTCGGGCAGCCGCCCAAGAAGAGCCCACCTTCCTAGTGGAATGGGCCTTAACTGATTTAGGCAGCGGCAACCCAGCCGCAGAATGAGCCTGCTGAATTGTGTTACAGATCCAGCGAGCAATAGTTGTTGGAAGCATACAGGATAAACAAAGATTCTGTTTTCCTGACCTTAGCCATTCTGGCTACACAAACCTTCAAAGCCTTGACCACATCCAATGACTCGGAATCCTCCAAGTCAGTAGTAGCCACAGGCACCACAATAGGTTGGTTTATATGAAAGGATGAAACCACTTTCGGCAGAAATTGTGGGCGGGTCCGCAATTCTGCTCTATCCTCATGGAAAACCAGATAAGATCTTTGATGTGACAAAGCCGCCAATTCTGACACACGCCTAGCCGAAGCCAAGGCTAATAGCATGACCACCTTCCACATGAGATATTTCAACTCCACCGTTTTGAGTGGTTCAAACCAGTGGGATTTCAGGAAACTCAACACCACGTTAAGGTCCCAAGGTGCCACTGGAGGCACAAAAGGGGGCTGAATATGCAGCACTCCCTTTACAAACGTCTGAACTTCAGGCAGAGAAGCCAGTTCTTTTTGAAAGAAAATGGATAAGGCCGAAATCTGAACCTTAATGGAACCCAATTTAAGGCCCAAATTCACTCCCAACTGTAGGAAGTGAAGGAAACGGCCCAGCTGGAATTCCTCCGTAGGGGCATTCCTGGCCTCACACCAAGCCACATATTTTCGCCATATATGGTGATAATGTTGAGCCGTCACATCCTTCCTAGCCTTTATCAGCGTAGGAATAACTTCATCCGGAATGCCTTTTTCTGCTAGGATCCGGCGTTCAACCGCCATGCCGTCAAACGCACCCGCGGTAAGTCTTGGAACAGACAGGGCCCCTGTTGCAACAAGTTCTGTCTTAGAGGCAGAGGCCACGGGTCCTCTGTGAGCATTTCTTGCAGTTCTGGATACCAAGTCCTTCTTGGCCAATCCGGAACAATGAGTATTGTTCTCACTCCTCTTTTTCTTATGATTCTCAGCACCTTGGGTATGAGAGGAAGAGGAGGGAATACATAGACCGACTGGAACACCCACGGTGTCACCAGTGCGTCCACAGCTATCGCCTGAGGATCTCTTGACCTGGCGCAATACCTCTGTAGCTTTTTGTTGAGGCGGGATGCCATCATGTCCACCTGTGGCAGTTCCCACCGACTTGCAATCTGCGTGAAGACTTCTTGATGAAGTCCCCACTCTCCCGGGTGGAGGTCGTGCCTGCTGAGGAAGTCTGCTTCCCAGTTGTTCACTCCCGGAATGAACACTGCTGACAGTGCGCTTACGTGATTCTCCGCCCAGCGAAGAATTCTGGTGGCTTCTACCATCGCCACCCTGCTCCTTGTGCCGCCTTGGCGGTTTACATGAGCCACTGCGGTGATGTTGTCTGACTGAATCAGAACCGGTTGGTCGCGAAGCAGGGACTCCGCTTGACGTAGGGCGTTGTATATGGCCCTTAGTTCCAGGATGTTGATGTGAAGGCAAGTCTCCTGACTTGACCACAGCCCCTGGAAATTTCTTCCCTGTGTGACTGCCCGCCACCCTCGGAGGCTTGCATCCAGGACCCAGTCCTGAATGCCGAATCTGCAACCTTCGAGAAGGTGAGCACTCTGCAGCCACCACAGAAGAGACACCCTGGCCCTGGGGGATAGGGTGATTAACCGATGCATCTGAAGATGTGATCCGGACCACTTATCCAACAGATCCCATTGAAAGGTCCTCGCATGGAACCTGCCGCCGAAGGGAATGGCCTCGTATGATGCCACCATCTTTCCCAGGACTTGCGTGCAGTGATGCACCGACACCTGTTTTGGTTTTAATAGGTCTCTGACCAGTGTAATGAGCTCCTGAGCCTTCTCCATCGGGAGATAAACCCTCTTCTGGTCTGTGTCCAGAATCATGCCCAGGAAAGGCAGACGAGTCGTAGGGATCAACTGCGACTTTGGAATATTTAGAATCCATCTGTGTTGTTGTAACACTTCCAGAGAGCGTGCTATGCTGATCAGCAACTGCTCCCTTGACCTCGCTTTTATGAGATCGTCCAAGTATGGGATAATTGTGACCCCTTGCTTCCGCAGGAGTACCATCATTTCCGCCATTACCTTGGTAAATATTCTCGGTGCCGTGGAGAGACCAAACGGCAACGTCTGGAATTGGTAATGACAATCCTGTACCACAAATCTGAGGTACGCCTGATGAGGTGGATAAATGGGGACATGAAGATATGCATCCTTTATGTCCAGAGACACCATAAAATCCCCCCCTTCCAGGCTTGCGATGACCGCTCTGAGCGATTCCATCTTGAACTTGAACCTTTTCAGGTATATGTTCAGGGATTTTAAATTCAATATGGGTCTGACCGAACCGTCCGGTTTCGGTACCACAAACATGGTCGAATAATAACCCTTCCCTTGTTGAAGGAGGGGAACCTTGACCACCACCTGTTGAAGATACAATTTGTGAATTGCAGCTAAACACTATATCCCTCTCCAAAGGGGAAGCTGGCAGGGCCGATTTGAGGTAACGGTGAAGGGGCATCTCTTCGAATTCCAGCTTGTATCCCTGAGACACCATCTCTATTGCCCAGGGATCCAACTGGGAGTGCACCCACTTGTGGCTGAAATTTCGGAGACGCGCCCCCACCGGGCCTAGCTCCGCCTGTGGAGCCCCAGCGTCATGCGGTGGATTTAGTGGAAGCCGGGGAGGACTTCTGTTCCTGGGAACTAGCTGCATTGTGCAGCTTCCATCCTCTGCCAAGAAAGGACGCACCTCGGACTTTCTTGCCTTTTTGTGATCGAAAGGACTGCATTTGGTAATACGGTGCTTTCTTAGGTTGTGAGGAAACATATGGCAAAAAATTTGACTTTCCAGCAGTAGCTGTGGAGACCAGGTCCGAGAGACCCTCCCCAAACAATTGCTCACCCTTGTAAGGTAAAACCTCCATGTGCCTTTTTGAGTCGGCATCACCTGTCCATTGTCGAGTCCACAGGACCCTTCTGGCAGAAATCGACATAGCATTTATCCTAGAGCCCAGTAGACTAATGTCTCTTTGAGCATCTCTCATATATAGGACAGCGTCTTTTATACTATTAATATAGTATCCTTGCCTAAGGTATCAAGTTCCTCAGATAAGGTATCCGTCCATGCTGCTACAGCACTACACACCAAGGCCGACGCAATTGCCAGCCTTAGTAAGTTACCTGAATGTGTATAAATGGACTTCAGGGTACCCTCTTGCTTTCTATCCACAGCATCTTTTAGGGTGGCCGTATCCTGTGACGGCAGGGCTACCCTCTTTGATAAGCGTGTTAAAGCTTTGTCCACCCTAGGGGAGGATTTCCAGCGTAACCTGTCCGTTAGCGGGAAAGGATACGCCATAAGCATCCGTTTAGAAATCTGCAGTTTTTTATCTGGAGATTCCAAAGCCTTTTCACATAACTCATTTAGCTCGTGTGAAGGGGGAAAGGTAACCACCTGCCTTTTTTCCCCATACATATGAACCCTCTTGTCAGGGACTGGGGTTTCCTCAGTGATGTGCAACACATCCTTAATTGCTATAATCATATAACGGATGGATTTAGCCAATTTAGGCTGTAACTTTGCATCATCGTAATCGACACTGGAGTCAGAATCCATATCGGTATCAGTGTCAACAATTTGGGATAGTGGGCGCTTCTGAGACCCTGACGGCCTCTGCGACATAGGATCAGGCACGGGTTGAGACCCTGACTGTCCTAAGGCTTCAGCTTTATCTAACCTTTTATGCAAGGAATCAACAATATCATTTAAAACCTTCCACATATCCATCCAATCAGGTGTCGGCGCCGTCGGCGGAGACACCACATTCATTTGCTCCCGCTCTGTTTCCACATAGCCTTCCTCGTCAAACATGTCGACACAAGCGTACCGACACACCACACACACAGGGGATGCTCTTTTTTAAGACAGTTCCCCCACAAGGCCCTTTGGAGAGACAGAGAGAGAGTATGCCAGCACACACCCCAGCGCTATATAACCCAAGAATCACACAGTAACTTAGTGTTAACCCAGTAGCCGCTGTAATAATGATTTTTGTGCCTAATTATGTGCCCCCACCTCTCTTTTTTACCCTCTTCTACCATGTATCTGCAGGGGAGAGCCTGGGGAGCTTCCTCTCAGCGGAGCTGTGGAGAAAAAATGGCGCTGGTGAGTGCTGAGGAAGAAGCCCCGCCCCCTCAGCGGTGGGCTTCTGTCCCGCGCTTATGTACAATATTATGGCGGGGGCTCATACATATATACAGTGCCCAACTGTATATATGTCAAACTTTTGCCAAGAGGTCCTAATTGCTGCCCAGGGCACCCCCCCCCCCCTGCACCCTTACAGTGACTGGAGTATGTGGGTGTAGTGTGGGAGCAATGGCGCACAGCTGCAGTGCTGTGCGCTACCTCAGTGAAGACTGGAGCCTTCTGCCGCCGATTTCGAAGTCTTCTTGCTTCTTTCACCCGGCTTCTGTCTTCCGGCTCTGCGAGGGGGACTGCGGCGCGGCTCCGGGATCGGACGACGAGGGTGAGATCCTGTGTACAATCCCTCTGGAGCTAATGGTGTCCAGTAGCCTAAGAAGCAGGACCTATCTGCAGAAAGTAGGGCTGCTTCTCTCCCCTCAGTCCCACGATGCAGGGAGTCTGTTGCCAGCAGAGCTCACTGAAAATAAAAAAACCTAACAAAATACTTTCTTACAGCAAGCTCAGGAGAGCTCACTGAACAGCACCCAGCTCGTCCGGGCACAGATTCAAACTGAGGTCTGGAGGAGGGACATAGAGGGAGGAGCCAGAGCACACCAGAATCTAAATTCTTTCTTAAAGTGCCCATGTCTCCTGCAGAGCCCGTCTATTCCCCATGGTCCTTACGGAGTCCCCAGCATCCACTAGGGCGTTAGAGAAATATTCTGCCGCAGAGTGTCCGTGATCATTCCTAGGAATTAAATCCACTGTGTCGGTTGTGAGACTTTTGTACATTTATGATCTAGCCGTGTCTTACGAGAAAAGTCTGGGCTATTCTCATGTCGTTTACCAACTTTCCTTCTGACTGGGCCTTTAGGAGTAGATCAGCCAAGTAGGGAACAACATTCACCCCTTAAGATCGTAATTGTGCCATCATCACTGCCATTACCTTTGTAAAAACTCGAGGTGCTGAAGAAAGACCGAAAGGCAAGGCTTGGAACTGAAAATTTAAATCTTTTACCGCAAACATGAAAAAACTCTGATGCAGAGGTCAAATTGGTATATGAGGTAAGCATCCTTGATGTCTATTGACACTACAAAGTCCCCCGCTTCTAGACCAGTTATAACAGAGCGCAGGGACTCCATTTTGAAATTGAATACTCTCAAAAAGGGATTGAGATCTTTTAAATTCAGGATGGGTCTCACCGAGCCGTCTGGCTTCGGTACCACGAATAGACTGGAATAAAATCCCAGTTTTTGCTGGTGGAGAGGTACTGGAACTATGACTTCTATCTCCAGGAGTCTTTGTATTGCCTGGAGAAGGGAATCTTGATGTTCCTGTAAAAAATCTCAGAAGAGGTTTAAACTGAAAAACTAGTGTGTAACCATGGATATCTCTTACCCAAGCATCTGTGCAGGTATCCAACCAAACTTGTTTTGAAATTCAGCAAACGAGCTTCCACCCTGGGATCCCCCAGGAGGGAGGGTAGCCAGTCATGTTGCGGGCTTAGTGACAGGTTTAGGGCCCTGTTGCAAGGCAGCTGTGGTTGCAGCACGACCTCGGCCTTGGTTACCTCTAAAAGAGGTGGTTCCGTCTCTGCCACGTCCTGTGAATTTTGATGGGACTTCAAAGGACTGGAAGGATGGTCCAGAATAAGTCTTCCTGGGAGTTGGAGCTGCAGAGGGAAGATAGGTTGACTTGCCTCCAGTGGCTTTGGAGATCAAGGTATCCAGTTCTTGACCAAACAGGAACTCACCATTAAACGGTATTGCCTCTACTGCCTTCTTGGATTCTGGATCTGCTTGCCATTGTCTAAGCCAGAGTGCTCGACGTGCAGATCTAGATAAAAATGGGTCTACGAGGGGGGGGATTTAAAAATTTTGCTCTACTGTCCTCTGGAAAAGGATAGGCAAGCAAAAGCCTGTAGGTAACCTGAAATTTCTTATCAGGATGCTTCCATGCTAAAACAAAATGGTTATCTATTTCAGCAGAGACAGGAAAAGTAATTGCACTCCTTTGTTTTTTTGTAAAAAAGCAAGGTTGCGGTGGAGTCAGATCAGAATACGTAATCTGTAAAACCTGACGCACTGCTCGTATGAGTGTGTCTAACCTCTCAGACTCAATCTCCGTGTCTTCCTGAATTAATTCAGTGTGAGTCCACTTCAACCTCCCCTCCTCTAAAGGAGGCAAATCTTCAGTGGCTGATTTATCAGACTGCAATACTGCTGGTAATTGTTTCTTTTTGAGACCGTTTGTGTAGAAAGAGAAGTGGGGAATTTAGACGCTCCCACAGTTTTCCTCAGCCCCTCTACTGATTTGGCTAAACTTTACGCCCAATCTGGTTTGGGTAGTGAAGCCTGGGACATGGATGCTTCTCTATCCTTATGAGAAGCAGCCAGTTCCGCGGCGAGATCAGACATGAACCCAACCAGTTGAGCTAACCAAGTAGGAGTGGGGTCCTGCATAATGGCAGTTTGCTGACTCAGAAGGTATCACAATACAAGGAACCTTCAGTTTGTTGTGTGAACTTGGCCGAGCACTTTTTACAGGCATTTAGCTTCTGTGAAGCCTTTGAAGAAGTGCCCCTACCCGTCCTTTTGTCAAAGTCAGTACCTACCACACACACACACACACACACACACACACACACACACACACACACACACACACACACACACACACACACACCCCCACACACCCCCACACACCCAGATAAGCATGAAAGTTTTGTAGAGAAGAGTAAGCATACAGGAGAGGGCCAGTCACAGCAGCCCTATAATAATAGCTACAGAACACGGCAACTACAACAGGCGTTTCTGTATGTATGTGACTAAATTTACTTCCCTTCTCTATATCCCCCGTAACTCACGCTACCAGATGTCCGTTTTGAGTGCTGAGTTATAAGATGTCCGTTGCCTCGTGGCCAGGATGCTAGCCCCGCTGCAAGTATGACGCTGTAAGCAGCCACGTGTAATGGCGCTGCAAATGCCGGGAAGGAGAAGCCGCCCAGAGCGATTCAAAAGTGCTCAGTAAGAATTTACAGTGCAGCGTTGTGCGCCTGGGGAAAGTGCCCTCTAGGAAGTGCTTGTTTCGGAGACTCTGCTAGTCAGAGCTCTGGGGTATACTCACCCTCTGCCAAGCTGACTGGCTGGGCACAGGCTCTGGGGACCTTACAGGATGTTGCATGCAGATCCTAAGGAATTACCTCCGGGACTGATGTCCCTTAGCCAGAGTCCCACAGGTAGCTCCCACGGTGCAGACAGACAGGGGCAGTATGCTGCCTCTCTGTCCTCAGTTTCTTAAAAAGAAAATCTCTGGAGAAGCCCAGAGAGAGGACCGGCTCCCTATGGCACATTTTTCAAACTGGTCTGTAAGGGGGGCATAGAGGGGAGGAGCCAGGCTCCCACTGGACCACCATCTATACCCCACAGTAAAGATCCTCCAGTGTCCCCTAGTGGATGAAGGAGAAAATAAATATAGTGTAGGGATAGGTGCTCTCAAAATCACACAAAAAGATATGCATAACATTGTGACAACAATAAATATGTACACTAGATACTCAAATAATGGCCAAGACAAGTGGAAAGCGTGTACAGCCCTCCTACGAAAAAAAAATAAAAAAAAATCATTTATCTATCTAGGTTTTTTCTATATTATTTACATCCCATAGTAAATGGACTTCGTAAAACACCTAAGTAATAGCACAAAAACTTGTGCTAATGTTTCCTTTTTACACCAAGCTCAAAGAACCTCCAGTGATGGGTTATTCCGGAGGACCTGTATTATAAAAATAAATAAATATATACATACCTAAAAACAATTTTTTTAAATAATAATAATAATAATAATAATAATAATAATAATAATAATAATAAGTCACATCCCCCTTCATACAAAAAATGCAAACTTTTCATTCAGTGAATTTCTTAAGGAAAGACTGTATTCCTCCCACTTTAAAGTGAATAAAAAATAGGATTTTAATTACCTACCAGTAAATCCTTTTCACGTAGTGCGTAGAGGATACTGGGGTTCCATTTAGTACCATGGGGTATAGACGGGTCTACTAGGAGCCATGGGCAATTTAAGAATTTAATAGTGTGGGCTGGCTCCTCCCTCTATGCCCCTCCTACCAGACTCAGTCTACGAAACTGTGCCTGAGGAAACATACTTTGAGAGCAGGATAGATAAGGGTAGTGGTGAGATTCCGAACCAGCACACACAACAAGAGGAAAGATATGCTAACTAAACTTGGAACAGCAACAGCTGAACTAAACAACAAAACTTAACCAAGTAACAGTGCAGGAATAACGAAGCACCGGTCGGGCGCCCAGTATCCTCTACGGCAGGCATTCCCAACCACGGTCCTCAAGGCACACTAACAGTGCAGGTTTTTGTGATATCCAGGCTTCAGTGCAGGTGACTTAATTAGTAGCTCAGTTATTTTGACTTAACCATCTGTGCTGCAGCCTGGATATCACTAAAACAGGCACTGTTGGTGTGCCTTGAGGACCGTGGTTGGGAATGCCTGCTCTACGGACTACGAGAAAAGTATTTACTGGTAGGTAATTAAAATCCTATTTTCTCTTACTTCCTAGAGGACACTGGGGTTCCATTTAGTACCTTGGGGAAGTACCAAAGCTCCCAAACCGCGTGGGAGAGTGCTGAGGTTCCTTCAGAACTGACTGACCAAACTGAAGGTCCTCAGAGGCCAAGGTATCGAACTTGAAAAACTTAGCAAACGTGTTCGAACCTGACCAAGTAGCTGTTCGGCAGAGCTGTAAAGCCGAGACACCCCGGGCAGCCGCTCAAGAAGAACCCACCAACCAAGTCGAGTGGGCGTGAACGGATTTCGGAACCGGCGAGCCTGCTGTGAAATAAGCATGCTGGATAGTGAGCCTGATCCAGCATGCAATGGACTGATTAGAAGCAGGACACCCAATCTTATTGGGAATATAGAGAACAAACAGCGAGTCGGATTTCCTGTGACGAGCTGTCCTCTTTACATACGCCTTCAAAGCCCTCACAATATCCAAAGACTTTGAAGTAGCAGAGGTGTCCGTAACAGCCGGAACCACAATAGGTTGGTTGATGTGAAACGCGGACACCACCTTCGGAAGGAATTGCTGACGAGTTCTGAGTTCAGCTCTGTCCTCGTGGAAGATTAGATAGGAGCTCTTGTGATACAACGCCCCTAGCTCTGACACACATCTCGCTGAGGCCAAGGCCAACAGTGTGACAGTCTTCCACGTAAGGTACTTTACGACTACCTACTGTAACGGTTCAAACCAATCCGATTGGAGGAAATGCAGCACCAAATTGATACCCCAAGGTGCCGTAGGAGGCACAAAGGGAGGTTGGATGTGCAGAACACCTTTCAAGAATGTCTGGACCTCAAGAGAGGCCAATTGTTTCTGAAAGAAAACAGACAAAGCCAAAATCTGGACTTTTATGGAGCCCAGATGTAGGCCCACATCCACACCCGACTGCAGAAAAAGCAGGAAAAGTCCCAGATGAAATTCCACTGCAGAATATTTTCTGTTCTCACACCAAAAGACGTATTTCTTCCAAATTCGGTGGTAATGTTTAGACATTACCCCCTTCCTGGCTTGGATCATAGTCAAGATGACTTTGTCAGGGATGCCTCTCCTGGAAAGAATCAGCCGTTCAACTTCCATGCCGTCAAACGTAGCCGTGGTAAGTCTTGATAGACGAAAGGGCCCTGTTGCAGAAGATCCTCGCGAAGAGGTAGAGGCCACGGATCTTCGAGGAGCATCTCCAAGAGGTCTGCGTACCAGGCCCTTTTTGCCCAGTCCAGAGCAATGAGAATTGCCTGAACCTTTTCTCTTTTTATTCTTTTCAGAATCCTTCGGATTAGAGGAAGTGGAGGAAACACGTACACCATCTGATAGACCCATGGAGTCGTCAGAGCGTCCACTGCCTGTGGGTCTCTCGACCTGGAACAATCCCGCTTGAGCTTCTTGTTGAGACGAGAGGCCATCATGTCAATCTGTGGACATCCCCATCGAATTGTCAAGCACCTGAACACCTCCGGGTGAAGGCTCCACTCCCCCGGGTGCAGGTCGTGTCTGCTGAGGAAGTCTGCTTCGCAGTTGTCTAGTTTACCGGAATGAAGACCGCTGACAACGCCATAGCATGTTTTTCTGTCCAGAGAAGAATTCTTGACACCTCTGACATTGCTGCTCTGCTTTTTCGTTCCGCCCTGTCGGTTTATGTACGTCACTGCCGTCACATTGTCCGACTGGACCTGAATGGTCCGATCATGAAGATATGAGGCCTGCAGAAGGGCACTGTATATGGCCCTGAGTTCCAGGATGTTGACTGGAAGGACGGCTTCCTGACCTGACCATCTTCCTTGAAACTGCACCCCATGGGTGACTGCTCACCAACCTCTGAGGCTTGCGTCCGTGGTTAGCAGAATCCAATTTTGAATACTGAACAGTCAGCTTTCGAGCAGCTGAGAAGTCTGTAGCACCCACAGAAGGGAGATCCTGGCCTTTGGCGACAGATGGATCCTCTGGTGCATGTGAATATGCGATCCGGACCATTTGTCCAACAGATCGAGTTGGAAGGGTCGTGCATGAAACCTTCCGTACTGAAGAGCCTCTTAAGAGGCCACCATTTTCCCCAGAAGGCAAATGCACAGGTGCACCGAAATCCGGGTTGGCTTCAGGACATTCCGGACCATCGACTGGATTACCACTGCTTTTTCCAGCAGAAGAAAAACCTTCTGCGACTGTGTGTCCAGCATCATTCCCAGAAATGGGAGCCTCCGAGCTGGCTCTAAGTGAGATCTCAGAAGATTTAGAATCCAGCCGTGATCCCTGAGTAGTTTAGTTGTGAGGCCAATGCTGTTCAACAACCTCTCCCTGGTACGGAATTATGTTCACTCCCTGCCTGCGAAGAAGAAACATCATCTCTACCATCAGCTTGCTGAACACCATCGGTGCCGTGGAGAGACCAAAAGGTAGGGCCTGGAACTGGCAGTGACAGTCCTGTACTGAAAACCGTAGATAAGCCTGTTGAGGCGGCCAGATCGGAATGTGAAGGTATGCATCCTTGATGTCCAGAGATACTAGGAATTCCCCTTCCTCCAAACCAGAGATCACCGCTCTCAGAGACTCCATCTTGAAATTGAACACCCGTAAGTACGGGTTCAATGATTTTAGATTCAGAATCGGCCTTACTGAACCGTCCGGTTTCGGTACCACAAACAAGTTGGAATAAAATCCCTTCTTTTAGAGATGAGGTGGAACTGGAACAATTACCTGCGTTTGTATCAGTTTTTGAATGGCATCCTGTAAGGTTATATTTGCCTCCTGCGAAACTGGTAAGCCTGATTTGAAGAATCTGTGAGGTGGGAATTCCTGAAACTCCAGTCTGTAACCCTGGGAAATAAGATCTATTACCCTGGGATCCTGGTATAATATCGTCCAGATGTGACTGAAATTTTTTAGTCAGGCTCCCACCTGCCAGTCTTCCAGGCATCGCGGTTCACCGTCATGCTGAAGGCTTTGGGGAAGCAAGCAGAGCTGGAGCTCTGTTCCCGAGAACCAGCAGTTGCTGGTTTCCGTGGTTTACCTCTAGTGCCTATGGTGGCTGTAGAAGATCCTCTGGCTTTGCCCTTAAACTTGGCAGTCCGAAAGGACTGTAGAGTAGGTCCTGAGTAGGTCTTCCTGGTTGGGGGAGCTGCAGAAGGAAAATATGTGGAGTTACCCGCAGTAGCTTTGGAGATCCATTTGTCTAGTTCGTCTCCAAATAAGGCCTCTCCTGTGAAGGGTAGGCCTTCCACGCCTTTACTGGAGTCCGAGTCCGAAGTCCACTGGCGTAACCATAAGCCCCTGCGTGCTGACACTGCCATAGCCGTGGCGTGTGCATAAAGCAAACCCACTTCTTTTATGGCTTCCACCATAAAGTTCGCAGAGTCCTGTATATGTTGCAGCAGTAAAACAATCTCACCCCTAGGTGAGGAATCCAACCTCTCAATTAGGTTACCTGACCATCTAGCAATGGATTTAGTAATCCACGCACAGGCTATAGTGGGTCTCTGGGCCACCCCAGCAGCTGTGTACAAGGATTTGAGTGTAGTCTCAATTTTACGATCAGCCGTGTCTTTCAGGGAGGCTGCACCAGGGACAAGTACTATTTTCCGTGACAACCTGGACACTGATGCATCCACTATCGGTGGATTTTCCTATTTTTTCCTATCCTCAGGAGGAAAAGGAAAAGATGAGAGCAACCTTTTAGGGATTTGAAATTTCTTATCAGGATTAACCCACGGTTCTTCGAACAGGGTATTCAATTCCTTTGACACAGGAAAAGTGACTGAGGATTTCTTCTTTACATTAAAATAAGAATTTACTCACCGGTAATTCTATTTCTCGTAGTCCGTAGTGGATGCTGGGAACTCCGTAAGGACCATGGGGAATAGACGGGCTCCGCAGGAGACTGGGCACTCTAAGAAAGAATAAGGACTACTGGTGTGCACTGGCTCCTCCATCTATGCCCCTCCTCCAGACCTCAGTTAGGGAAACTGTGCCCGGAAGAGCTGACACAATAAGGAAAGGATTTGGAATCCCGGGTAAGACTCATACCAGCCACACCAATCACACCGTACAACTCGTGATACTATACCCAGTTAACAGTATGAATAATAACTGAGCCTCACGAACAGATGGCTCATAACAATAACCCTTTAGTTAGGCAATAACTATATACAAGTATTGCAGACAATCCGCACTTGGGATGGGCGCCCAGCATCCACTACGGACTACGAGAAATAGAATTACCGGTGAGTAAATTCTTATTTTCTCTGACGTCCTAGTGGATGCTGGGAACTCCGTAAGGACCATGGGGATTATACCAAAGCTCCCAAACGGGCGGAAGAGTGCGGATGACTCTGCAGCACCGAATGAGCAAACTCAAGGTCCTCCTCAGCCAGGGTATCAAACTTGTAGACTTTTGCAAACGTTTTTGATCCCGACCAGGTAGCAGCTCGGCAAAGTTGTAAAGCCGAGACCCCTCGAGCAGCCGCCCAAGAAGAGCCCATCTTCCTCGTGGAATGGGCCTTGACTGATTTAGGATGCGGCAGTCCAGCCGCAGAATGTGCAAGTTGAATCGTGGAGCAGATCCAGCGAGCAATAGTCTGCTTAGAAGCAGGAGCACCCAGCTTGTTGGGTGCATGCAGGATAAACAGCGAGTCAGTCTTTCTGACTCTAGCCGTCCTGGAAACATAGATTTTCAGGGCCCGGACTACGTCCAGCAACTTGGAGGCCTCCAAGTCCCGAGTAGCCGCAGGCACCACAATAGGTTGGTTCAAATGAAACGCTGATACCATCTTAGGGAGGAATTGGGGACGCGTCCTCAATTCTGCTCTATCCATATGGAAGATCAGATAGGGGCTTTTACAGGACAAAGCCGCCAATTCTGACACCCGCCTAGCCGAAGCCAAGGCCAAAAGCATGACCACTTTCCACGTGAGATATTTTAATTCCACGGTCTGAAGTGGCTCAAACCAATGTGATTTTAGGAAATCCAACACAACGTTGAGATCCCAAGGTGCCACTGGGGGCACAAAAGGGGGCTGAATATACAGCACTCCCTTAACAAACGTCTGAACTTCAGGCAGTGAAGCCAGTTCTTTTTTAAAGAAAATAGACAGGGCCGAAATCTGGACTTTAATGGATCCCAATTTTAGGCCCATAGTCACTCCTGACTGTAGGAAGTGCAGAAAGCGACCCAGCTGAAATTCTTCCGTGGGGGCCTTCATAGCCTCACACCAAGCAACATATTTTCGCCATATGCGGTGATAATGCTTTGCTGTCACATCTTTCCTAACTTTTATCAGCGTAGGAATGACTTCAACCGGAATGCCCTTTTCCATCAGGATCCGGCGTTCAACCGCCATGCCGTCAAACGCAGCCGCGGTAAGTCTTGGAACAGACAGGGCCCCTGCTGCAGCAGGTCCAGTCTGAGAGGCAGAGGCCAAGGGTACTCTGAGATCATTTCTTGTAGTTCCGGGTACCAAGTCCTTCTTGGTCAATCCGGAACGATGAGTATAGTTCTTACTCCTCTCTTCTTCTTATCCTCAGCACCTTTGGTATGAGAGGAAGAGGAGGGAACACATAAACCGACTGGTACACCCACGGTGTCACTAGTGCGTCCACAGCTATCGCCTGAGGGTCCCTTGACCTGGCGCAATATCTTTTTAGCTTTTTGTTTAGGCGGGACGCCATCATGTCCACCTGTGGCCTTTCCCAACGGTTTACAATCTGTTGGAAGACTTCTGGATGAAGTCCCCACTCTCCCGGGTGGAGGTCGTGCCTGCTGAGGAAGTCTGCTTCCCAGTTGTCCACTCCCGGAATGAACTTTGTCTAACAGATCCCACTGAAAGATCCTTGCATGGAACCTGCCGAATGGAATTGCTTCGTAAGAAGCTACCATCTTTCCCAGGACTCGCGTGCAGTGATGCACCGACACCTGTTTTGGTTTCAGGAGGTCTCTGACCAGAGAGGACAACTCCTTGGCCTTCTCCTCCGGGAGAAACACCTTCTTCTGTTCTGTGTCCAGAACCATCCCCAGGAACAGCAGGCGTGTGGTAGGAACCAGCTGCGACTTTGGAATATTCAGAATCCAGCCGTGCTGTTGTAGCACTTCCTGAGATAGTGCTACTCCGACCAACAACTGCTCCCTTGACCTCGCCTTTATAAGGAGATCGTCCAAGTATGGGATAATTATAACTCCCTTCTTTCGAAGGAGTATCATCATTTCGGCCATTACCTTGGTAAATACCCTCGGTGCCGTGGACAGACCAAACGGCAACGTCTGGAATTGGTAATGGCAGTCTTGTACCACAAAACGGAGGTACACCTGCTGAGGTGGGTAAATGGGGACATGCAGGTACGCATCCTTGATGTCCAGTGATACCATGTAATCCCCTTCTTCCAGGCTTGCAATAACCGCCCTGAGCGATTCCATTTTGAACTTGAACCTTCTTATATAAGTGTTCAAGGATTTTAAATTTAGAATGGGTCTCACCGAACCGTCTGGTTTCGGTAGCACAAACATTGTGGAATAGTAACCCCGTCCCTGTTGAAGGAGGGGAACTTTTATTATCACCTGCTGGAGGAACAGCTTGTGAATTGCCGCCAGCACTACCTCAGTGTCCGGGGGAGTAGCTGGCAAGGCTGATTTGAGGTAACGGCGAGGGGGAGACGTCTCGAATTCCAGTTTGTATCCCTGAGATACCACTTGTAGAACCCAGGGATCCACCTGTGAGCGAACCCACCGGTCGCTGAAGTTCCGGAGACGGGCCCTCACCGCACCTGGCTCCACCAGTGGAGCCCCAGCGTCATGCGGTGGATTTAGTGGAAGCAGGGGAGGATTTCTGTTCTTGGGAACTGGCTGTATGGTGCAGCTTTTTCCCTCTACCCCTGCCTCTGGGCAGAAAGGACGCGCCTTTAACCCGCTTGCCTTTCTGGGGCCGAAAGGACTGTACCTGATAATAAGGTGCTTTCTTTGGCTGTGAGGGAACCTGGGGTAAAAATGTCGACTTCCCAGCTGTCGCTGTGGAAACAAGGTCCGAGAGACCATCCCCAAACAATTCCTCACCCTTGTAAGGCAAAACCTCCATGTGCCTTTTAGAATCCGCATCACCTGTCCACTGCCAAGTCCATAATACTCTCCTGGCAGAAATCGACATTGCATTTATTCTAGATGCCAGCCGGCAAATATCCCTCTGTGCATCTCTCATGTATAAGACTATGTCTTTAATATGGTTAGCAATATAGCGTCCCTGTCCAGGGAATCAATATTATCAGATAGGGAATCAGACCACGCTGCTGCAGCACTGCACATCCATGCTGAAGCAATAGCAGGTCTCAGTATAGTACCTGAGTGTGTATATACAGACCTCAGGATAGCCTCCTGCTTCCTATCCGCAGGCTCCTTTAAGGCGGCCGTATCCTGAGACGGTAGTGCCACCTTTTTTGACAAGCGTGTGAGCTCTTTATCCACCCTCGGGGATGTCTCCCAACGTACCCTGTCCTCTGGCGGGAAAGGGTACGCCATTAGTAACTTTTTAGAAATCACTAGTTTTTTATCAGGGGAAGCCCACGCTTCTTCACACACTTCATTTAACTCATCTGAAGGGGGAAAAACCACTGGTTGCTTTTTCTCCCCAAACATAATACCCTTTTTAGTGGTACTTGGGTTAATGTCAGAAATGTGCAACACATTTTTCATTGCCGTAATCATGCAACGGATAGCCCTAGTGGAATGTACATTAGTCTCGTCGTCGTCGACACTGGAGTCAGACTCCGTGTCGACATCTGTGTCAGCCATCTGAGGTAGCGGGCGTTTTTGAGCCCCTGATGGCCTTTGAGACGCCTGGGCAGGCACGGGCTGAGAAACCGGCTGTCCCACGGCTGTTACGTCATCCAGCCTTTTATGTAAGGAGTTGACACTGTCGGTTAATACCTTCCACATATCCATCCACTCTGGTGTCGACCCCGCAGGGGGTGACATCACATTTATCGGCACCTGCTCCGCCTCCACATAAGCCTCCTCATCAAACATGTCGGCACAGCCGTACCGACACACCGCACACACACAGGGAATGCTCTGACTGAGGACAGGACCCCACAAAGTCCTGTGGGGAGACAGAGAGAGAGTATGCCAGCACACACCACAGCGCTATATAAACAGGGATTTACACTACACAAGGTGATTTTCCCTATAGCAGCTATAAATAAGATTTTACTTACCGATAAATCTATTTCTCGTAGTCCGTAGTGGATGCTGGGACTCCGTAAGGACCATGGGGAATAGCGGCTCCGCAGGAGACAGGGCACAAAATAAAAGCTTGAGATATCAGGTGGTGTGCACTGGCTCCTCCCCCTATGACCCTCCTCCAAGCCAGTTAGGATACTGTGCCCGGACGAGCGTACATAATAAGGAAGGATATTGAATCCCGGGTAAGACTCATACCAGCCACACCAATCACACCGTACAACTCGTGATCTGAACCCAGTTAACAGTATGATAAATTTAAAGGAGCCTCTGAAAGGATGGCTCAACAATAATAACCCGAATTTTTTGTAACAATAACTATATACAAGTATTGCAGACAATCCGCACTAGGGATGGGCGCCCAGCATCCACTACGGACTACGAGAAATAGATTTATCGGTAAGTAAAATCTTATTTTCTCTAACGTCCTAAGTGGATGCTGGGACTCCGTAAGGACCATGGGGATTATACCAAAGCTCCCAAACGGGCGGGAGAGTGCGGATGACTCTGCAGCACCGAATGAGAGAACTCCAGGTCCTCCTCAGCCAGGGTATCAAATTTGTAGAATTTAGCAAACGTGTTTGCCCCTGACCAAGTAGCTGCTCGGCAAAGTTGTAAAGCCTAGACCCCTCGGGCAGCCGCCCAAGATGAGCCCACTTTCCTTGTGGAATGGGCTTTTACTGATTTTGGCTGTGGCAATCCTGCCACGGAATGTGCAAGCTGAATTGTACTACAAATCCAACGAGCAATCGTCTGCTTTGAAGCAGGAGCACCCAGCTTGTTGGGTGCATACAGGATAAACAGCGAGTCAGTTTTCCTGACTCCAGCCGTCCTGGAAACATATATTTTCAAGGCCCTGACAACGTCCAGCAACTTAGAGTCCTCTAAGTCCCTAGTAGCCGCAGGTACCACAATAGGTTGGTTCATGTGAAATGCAGAAACCACCTTAGGTAGAAATTGAGGACGAGTCCTCAATTCCGCCCTGTCAGAATGAAAATTTAGGTAAGGGCTTTTACATGATAAAGCCGCCAATTCTGACACACGCCTAGCTGAAGCCAAGGCCAACAGCATCGACACCTTCCACGTGAGATATTTTAAATCTACCGTAGACAATGGTTCAAACCAGTGTGATTTTAGAAATCTCAACACAACATTGAGATCCCAAGGTGCCACTGGAGGCACAAAAGGAGGCTGTATGTGCAGCACCCCTTTCACAAATGTCTGAACTTCAGGTACTGAAGCCAGTTCTTTCTGGAAGAATATCGACAGGGCCGAAATTTGAACCTTAATGGACCCTAATTTTAGGCCCATAGACAGTCCTGTTTGCAGGAAATGCAAGAAACGACCCAGTTGAAATTCCTGTGTAGGGGCCTTCTTGGCCTCACACCACGCAACATATTTACGCCAAATGCGGTGATAATGTTTTGCGGTTACTTCCTTTCTGGCTTTTACCAGAGTAGGGATGACTTCTTCTGGAATGCCCTTGTCCTTCAGGATCCGGCGTTCAACCGCCATGCCGTCAAACGCGGCAAGTCTTGGAACAGACAAGGCCCCTGCAGTAGCAGGTCCTGTCTTAGAGGTAGAGGCCACGGTTCGTCCGTGAGCATCTCTTGAAGTTCCGGGTACCAAGACCTTCTTGGCCAATCCGGAACCACGAGTATAGTTCTTACTCCTCTCCTTCTTATGATTCTCAATACTTTCGGTATGAGGGGCAGAGGAGGGAATACATACACTGACTGGTACACCCACGGCGTTACCAGAGCGTCCACTGCTATTGCCTGAGGGTCCCTTGACCTGGCGCAATATCTGTCCAGTTTTTTGTTTAGACGTGACGCCATCATGTCCACCTTTGGTCTTTCCCAACAGTTTACAATTTGGTGGAAGACTTCTGGGTGAAGTCCCCACTCTCCCGGGTGAAGGTCGTGTCTGCTGAGGAAGTCTGCTTCCCAGTTGTCCACTCCCGGAATGAACACTGCTGACAGTGCTATCACATGATTTTCCGCCCAGCAAAGAATCCTTGCAGTTTCTGCCATTGCCCTCCTGCTTCTCGTGCCGCCCTGTCTGTTTATGTGGGCGACTGACGTGATGTTGTCCGACTGGATCAACACCGCCTGACCCTGAAGCAGAGGTTTTGCTTGAATTAAGGCATTGTAAATGGCCCTTAGTTCTAGAATGTTTATATGAAGAGATGTTTCCATGCTTGACCACAAGCCCTGGAAATTCCTTCCCTGTGTGACTGCTCCCCAGCCTCTCAGGCTGGCATCCGTGGTTACCAGGATCCAATCCTGAATGCCAAATCTGCGGCCCTCTAGTAGATGAGCCCTCTGAAGCCACCACAGGAGAGACACCCTTGTCCTTGGCGACAGGGTTATCCGTTGATGCATCTGAAGATGCGATCCGGACCATTTTCCCAGTAGATCCCACTGAAAAGTTCTTGCATGGAATCTTCCGAATGGAATCGCTTCGTAAGAAGCCACCATTTTTCCCAGGACCCTTGTGCACTGATGCACTGAGACCTGTCCTGGTTTTAGGAGGTTCCTGACTAGCTCGGATAACTCCCTGGCCTTCTCCTCCGGGAGAAACACCTTCTTCTGGACTGTGTCCAGAATCATTCCTAAGAACAGTAGACGTGTCGTTGGAATCAGCTGCGATTTTGGAATATTTAGAATCCATCCGTGCTGACTTAGCACTACCTGAGATAGTGCCACTCCGACTTCTAACTGTTCCTTGGTTCTTGCCCTTATCAGGAGATCGTCCAAGTAAGGGATAATTAAGATGCCTTTTCTTCGTAGAAGAATCATCATTTCGGCCATTACCTTGGTAAAGACCCGAGGCGCCGTGGACAATCCAAACGGCAGCGTCTGAAACTGATAATGACAGTTTTGTACTACAAACCTGAGGTACCCTTGGTGAGAAGGATATATTGGGACGTGGAGATAAGCATCCTTGATGTCCAGCGACACCATATAGTCCCCCTCTTCCAGGTTCGCTATCACCGCTCTGAGTGACTCCATCTTGAATTTGAACCTTTTTATGTAAGTGTTCAAAGATTTTAGATTTAATATTGGTCTCACCGAGCCGTCCGGCTTCGGTACCACAAATAGTGTGGAATAATACCCCTTCCCCTGTTGTAAGAGGGGTACCTTGATTATCACCTGCTGGGAGTACAGCTTGTGAATGGCTTCCAGAACTGCCTCCCTGTCGGAGGGAGACTTTGGTAAAGCAGACTTCAGGAACCGATGAGGAGGAAACGCCTCGAATTCCAGTTTGTACCCCTGTGATACTACCTGTAGAATCCAGGGATCCACTTGCGAGTGAGCCCACTGCGCGTTGAAATACTTGAGACGGGCCCCCACCGTGTCTGAGTCTGCTTGTAAAGCCCCAGCGTCATGCTGAAGACTTGGCAGAAGCAGGGGAGGGCTTCTGCTCCTGGGAAGCGGCTGCATGGTGCTGCCTTTTTCCTCTTCCTCTGCCCTTGGGCAGAA
The DNA here is from genome assembly GCF_028390025.1 of Pseudophryne corroboree. Classification (NCBI taxonomy): domain Eukaryota; kingdom Metazoa; phylum Chordata; class Amphibia; order Anura; family Myobatrachidae; genus Pseudophryne; species Pseudophryne corroboree. Next base: position 468,829,928 of record NC_086445.1, read on the forward strand.
AAGAGTGACCTTTTGCTCGCTTGTACTTATGGGAACGAAAGGACTGAGTTTGAAAAGACTGTGTCTTTTTCTGTTGATGTGAAGTAACCTGGGGTAAAAAGGTGGATTTTCCAGCCGTTGCCGTGGCCACCAGGTCTGTTAGACCAGCCCCAAATAACTCCTCCCCCTTATACGGCAATACTTCCATGTGCCGTTTGGAATCTGCGTCCCCTGACCACTGTCTGGTCCATAATGCTCTTCTGGCAGAGATGGACATTGCGCTTACTCTTGATGCCAGGGTACAAATATCCCTCTGCGCATCACGCATATATAGCAATGCATCCTTTAAATGTTCTATAGTTAACAGAATATTGTCCCTATCCAGGGTATCAATATTCTCAGTCAGGGAATCCGCCCATGCGACTCCAGCACTGCACATCCAGGCTGATGCGATTGCTGGTCGCAGTATAACACCAGTATGTGTGTATATACTTTTCAGGATATTTTCCAGCCTCCTATCAGCTGGTTCTTTTAGGGTGGCCGTATCAGGGGACGGCAACGCTACTTGTTTAGATAAACGTGTGAGCGCCTTATCTACCCTAGGGGGTGTTTCCCACCGTGCCCTAACCTCTGGCGGGAAAGGGTATAGTGCTAATAACTTATTAGAAATTAGCTGTTTTTTATCGGGGGAAACCCACGCTTTATCACACACCTCATTTATTTCCTCAGACTCAGGAAAAACTATTGGCAGTTTTTTCACACCCCACATAATACCCGCCTTTGAGGTATTTGTAGTGTCAGAAAGGTTCAATGCCTCTTTCATTGCCGTGATCATGTAACGTGTGGCCCTACTGGACATTACGTTTGTCTCGTCACCGTCGACACTAGATTCAGTATCTGTATCTGGATCCGTGTCGACCCACTGAGGTAGCGGCCGTTTTAGGGCCCCTGAGGGTGTCTGAGACGCCTGAACAGGCACTAATTGATTTGCCGGCTTTCTCATGTCGTCAACAGTTTTTTGTAAATTGCTGACATTATCACTTAATTGCTTAAACACAATCATCCAGTCAGGTGTCGACTCCCTAGGGGGTGACATCACTAACACAGGCAACTGCTCCGCCTCCACCTCATTTTCCTCCTCATACATGTCGACACACGCGTACCGACACACAGCACACACACCGGGAATGCTCTGATAGAGGACAGGACCCCACTTAGCCCTTTGGAGAGACAGAGGGAGAGTCTGCCAGCACACACCCAGCGCTATATATATACAGGGATAACCTTATATAAGTGTTAATCCCTTATAGCTGCTGTTAATCTAGTTATTTGCTGCCAAAATGCCCCCCCTTCTCTTTTTTACCCTGAATCAGATGCAGTACTGCAGGGGAGAATCAGGGAGCCGTCCTTCCAGCGGAGCTGTGAGGGAATAATGGCGCCAGTGTGCTGAGGAGATAGGCCCCGCCCCTTCACGACGTCCTTAACTCCCGCTTTTTTGTGTAAAATGGCAGGGGGAAAAATACATCCATATAGCCCTGGAGCTATATGTGATGTATTCCTTTTGCCAGCTAAGGTATATGTGTGTTATATTGCGTCTCAGGGCGCTCCCCCCCAGCGCCCTGCACCCTCAGTGACCGGAGTGTGAAGTGTGCTGAGAGCAATGGCGCACAGCTGCGGTGCTGTGCGCTACCTTAGTCTTGAAGACAGGATGTCTTCTGCCGCCGCTTTCACCGGACCTTCGTCTCTTCTGGCTCTGTAAGGGGGACGGCGGCGCGGCTCCGGTGACCCATCCAGGCTGAACCTGTGATCGTCCCTCTGGAGCTAACGTCCAGTAGCCTAAGAAGCCCAATCCACTCTGCACTCAGGTGAGTTCGCTTCTTCTCCCCTTAGTCCCACGATGCAGTGAGCCTGTTGCCAGCAGGACTCACTGAAAATAAAAAAACCTAACTAAACTTTTATTCTAAGCAGCTCTGGAGAGCTACCTAGTTTGCACCCTTCTCGGCCGGGCACAAAAATCTAACTGGCTTGGAGGAGGGTCATAGGGGGAGGAGCCAGTGCACACCACCTGATATCTCAAGCTTTTATTTTGTGCCCTGTCTCCTGCGGAGCCGCTATTCCCCATGGTCCTTACGGAGTCCCAGCATCCACTTAGGACGTTAGAGAAATACACAGTATTGCGCCTAAATTTAGTGCCCCCCCTCTCTTTTTTACCCTATTGAGCCTGGAAACTGCAGGGGAGAGCCTGGGGAGCGTCCTTCCAGCGGAGCTGTGAAGAGAAAATGGCGCCAGTGTGCTGAGGGAGATAGCCCCGCCCCTTTTTCGGCAGGCTTCTCCCGCTCTTTTTATTAATATTATGGCAGGGGATTTTTACACATATATAGTTTATTAGACTATATTATGTGTTTTTTGCCATTTTTAAGGTAATCTAATTGCAGCCCAGGGCGCCCCCCCCCCCCCCAGCACCCTGCACCCATCAGTGACCGGAGTATGTGGTGTGCATGAGGAGCAATGGCGCACAGCTGCAGTGCTGTGCGCTACCTTAATGAAGACCGGAGTCTTCAGCCGCCGATTTTCTCCTCGGAATCTTCCGTCTCCTGGCTCTGCAAGGGGAACGGCGGCGCGGCTCCGGGACCGGACGACTGAGGCTGGGCCTGTGTTCGATCCCTCTGGAGCTAATGGTGTCCAGTAGCCTAGAAGCCCAAGCTAGCTGCAAGCAGGTAGGTTCGCTTCTCTCCCCTAAGTCCCTCGTAGCAGTGAGTCTGTTGCCAGCAGATCTCACTGAAAATAAAAAACCTAATAAATACTTTCTTTACTAAGAGCTCAGGAGAGCCCCTAGTGTGCAACCAGCTCGAGCCGGGCACAGACTCTAACTGAGGTCTGGAGGAGGGGCATAGAGGGAGGAGCCAGTGCACACCAGTAGTCCTAATTCTTTCTTAGAGTGCCCAGTCTCCTGCGGAGCCCGTCTATTCCCCATGGTCCTTACTGATTTCCCAGCGTCCACTAGGACGTCAGAGAAAATAAGATTCCTCACACTCCTCTGCCACTTTATCAGGAATTTACAGAACATCTCTGATAGCTTCTATAAGAGCCTCTATTTCTTGTGACAGAGCAGAGTCCCCCCATTCTGAATCCACCTCCCCCTCCTCCATGTCTGACCCCTCAGTGTCAGAGTCAGACTGCATGATATGTGCCAGAGTTAGTTTTTGTGGACAAATGGCAGGGGACTGAGAAGCTTGTTTGGGGACGGAGTCTCTATTCATAATCTCATCCACAGACTGTCTTAAGTATTGCGTCTCTTTCTCATTGCAGGACAATTGATTATTAGATTAGATATATTGGAAATAATTCCTTTAATGGAGTACTGAGACGCAGTTGTGTACAGAGTCTAAAAACGCAATCCGCCCGGGTTAGAAGCTGTGCGTCTCCGTACCCTCATGCCGCCATAATAGCCGTCGACCCGCTAACCGGGATGCCGGCTTAGTACTCGCCACTCTTCTTTCTTCTGGCTCTGTTAGGGGTGGCGGAGTGCTGTGGGAATGTACGCTCGCCGTGGTGGGGCTTGCGAAAAGTTCCCTCAGGCGCTAGTGTCCTGTCAGCGGGGAACAGGACCATTAACCCTTCAAGAGGTTGGGCTGTTACCCCCCTAAGTCCCATGAGGGACAAGAGAAAAATAAATGCAGAAAACTCTTCAGGAGCTTCCATAAACGTGACCAGCTCCTCCGGGCACATTTTTTAAACGGAGTCTGGTAAGAGGGGCATAGAGGGAGGAGCCAGCCCACACTATCAAATTCTTAAAGTACCCATGGCTCCTAGTGGACCCGTCTATAACCCATGGTACCAAATAGAAACCCCAGTATTCTCTAGGACGTAAGAGAAACCAAAGTTGCAATAGCTCTTTTGCTCATGTATATTGTTCACCCCTCATAATGGATTGGGTATGTGCGACCGGTGGTCAGGAGACCCCTGTTCACAATACCGCCAGCGGGATCCCAGCTGCTGGATGGCCAGCAGGGGAACTAGTGCAACGTAGCCCCTTGCGGGCTCACTGCGCTCACCACGCAGCAGGCTCGGTGGCTCGCCACAGGTTCTATTCCGACCCCATAAGTGTCGTGGACACCCACAAGTGGGAATAGTCCCTTTTGATTGGCATGACAACCAGCGGGATTTTCAGATGCCGGGATCCCGGCGTCAGTATTGTGACAGGCGGTCTCCTGACCGCCGGTCACATAAACGCAACCCCTCATAATATATCTACCTACACATACAGTATAGGTATAGTTCCCTGGTCAGACTTGAATCCATAGCCCTAGTGTGTCTTACCTATTATTTTCTGGGTTTCACATTGATAAACACACATCAAAGAACCACCACATAAATGACCCCCTCGTAACAACCTTCCTTTTATAGACTTCACAGAAGCTTAGTTAAGAATGTCCCTTTGATGCTGGCTGCAATTCCCCATGGTGCAAACCTACCAAGCACTTTCACAAATCACAGTAACCCTGATATTAGATATATTGCGGTATCATTTCATGAACAGGCCCAATCTAAAAAAGACATGTAAATAAATTAAGCTATGTAATATTTAAAATGCAAAAATCATAATGAATATACAGTTTGCATATACATTACTGTACCTATTTTCTTTTGAAGGTCTGATATAAGATTTTGCTGCTCAAGTTCCAATGTTTTTGATTTTGAAAGCAAATCCTATAATGAAAAAAATATAAAATACAATCTCGATAAGCGTTTCAAGATACACAACCAGGTGTTAATGTGTGTAGATTTCTATAGCCTTTCACAACATAAAACCCATCAACATTCAGAATTTGCTACATTCTGTAAACATTTAACCAAAAGCTCTAAATTATTGAGAAAGCATTAAGTATTTTAATATTAAGTGGATATGTAAAGGATTTATAGTTGTAGTAATGGCAGTGCAATACATCTATAATAGAAAAGCGTACTTGTAGAAAGGATATATTCCAAGTGTGCTCGTTACTCAAGCTCTTTTCCTTCTAGATGCAATCATTAGCGTGTCCCAGCATAATATAAATCAGTACGAATTGATCTTCAGGTGACAGGAATGTACTGCTGAAGGCTAGTCACAATTAACAATCTACTAGACTGATTATGCAGATAACACAAGACTACTGACAGGTGATGTGAATAATATGAACTCTCTCATTACAATGGCACCCGTCAAAGTGTGGGATATACAGTATTAAGCAGCAGTGCATACTCCGTTCTTGAAGTTGATGAGTTGGAAACAGGAAAAATGGGCATGAGCAAGAATCTAAGCGACAAAAGCAGAACAGTTGGGAGGTATGTAAGAGCTGTGTGGTGACTTATTATTCCACCACCCCACATGCCCCATCAACGTCCCTCAGACCATCCATAGTGTTCACTCTAGGAATCCTTAGTGTTCACTCTAGGGGACAAGGGTGACATTTAACACTGCAGAGAAGGCTGAACAGGACACAGTTCACTGTACACACAACCCACCCTACCATACACACAGCCAGCAGTTGCACATGGTACAGAAGGAGGCATTCCCTGTAGTGAAGAAGAGTGAAGCTTTTAAAAGGTACAGGTAATGCTTGCCTGATGAAGTCCATTTCAGCCATGCTACTGATGATAGCCTTGCAAAGCATAAAATCTTCACACTTCAGAAACACATCAATACTGAGATTAATATCTGGATTTAATTTCAATTTCCCATAGCATATGCTCCTTTCAGTTAGTTAATGAGCCAGGTGAACATAAATGACTCATGTTGAAAACTTATATAATTAACGGGAGCGGGACTCAAAAACATTGCTTTACAGATGCATCCTCAAACATCTAGCTTCAATACGCCATGCAGAGCGAGGTGCCTGCCGTGAGTGAGCTCCCAGGTCCCATGCAACTCTGCTAACATTGGGGCAGATGTATTAACCTGGTGAAGGCATAAAGAAGTGATAAACCAGTGATATGTGCGAGGTGATAAAGGCACCAGCCAATCAGTTCCAAAATTAACAGTTAGGATCTGATTGGCTGGTGCCTTTATCACCTTGCACATATCACTGGTTTATCACTTCCTTATGCATTCTCCAGGTTAATACATCTGCCCCATTGAGTGGCTTTTGCCTAAAATGCGTCACAATGCAATGATGAGGAGACCGTGCAGATTAATTTGATATATTATTATTACATTATATTTCTAAGGCACCACTAGTGGTCCACCGTACATATGTCAATTGTATATAGTGTGTGACCGAGTCTGTATACGGAGCACAACAGAACGTGTATTGGAAAAAAGCTGCTGCTGCTACATTGTAGCACTTGTGTACAGATTCAAGTCGCACACAGATTTACACGTGTCATATCAAATTAATCAGCACACTTTCCTCATGTCTAAGTCGCATTGCGTGCAACCAAGACACATTTTCAGCAAAGATGACACCCAGCGTTAGAAGATTCTCTCGCAACCTGGCATGCCAAGAGGGGCTGTTTAGCATGACTGCAGCAAAGATGTACGAGGACATATCTGTAGGTCTCGTCTCTGCAAATGACATTCACGAAAAGTACAGGTCAAATCTATGATTGTTTACTATTACACACAATGGGGTCATGCATATTTCTTTGGCGCTCTTATGAAACCTCCTATTACAATAAAATATTTGTAGCAAATTAATTATGCTTGATCACACAAAAGTGGTTAAAATTCATACGATTTGTGAAATGCTCCGTCAACTGAGACCTACAGAAAGGGTAGTGGGCAAGTGGTACGACCTCCCTTCAGAGGTGGTAGAGGCTAACACAGCACAGCAATTTCAACATGCTTGGGACAGACATAAGGATATCCTTACAATTAACTAAGGATTAAATAATGTTTGAGGTTACCATAAAGTTAAAAAAGGGACAGACTAGATGGGCCAAGGTTCTTAACTGCTGCCAAATACTATGGGGGTAATTCCAAGTTGATTGCAGCAGGAAATTTTTTAGCAGTTGAGCAAAACCATGTGCACCTCAGGGGAGGCAGATATAACATGTGCAGAGAGAGTTAGATTTGGGTGGGTTATTTTATTTCTGTGCAGGGTAATACTGGCTGCTTTATTTTTACACTGCAAATTAGATTGCAGATTTTACACACCACACCCAAATCTAAAGTCCCATACACACTTGACGATAAAATGAGCAACGTCGTTCATTTCAGCCCTCATCAACGACGTCGCTCATTATATCGTCAAGTGTGTATGCATCCGACGACCACCGATGCGCGGCCCCGCGGGACGTTAACGACCCTCGCTTATCTGTGAAGCATGTATGCTCAATTTCCACTATGGTCGTTACCGACCAGAATGTGTATGGTGTGAACGACCAACGACCATGCCTCTCCCATTATTTTAATAAACTGTTCAGCTTGGATGCTTCAGCGATGAATGATCTTTGCTCGTTGGTGGTGTGTATGTTCATGTCGTTTGCTCAGCTGTTCAAGGGAAGTCATTAACGACGTGTGCATCGTCAAGTGTGTATGGGCCTTGACTCTCTCTGCACATGTTATATCTGCCTCCCCTGCAGTGCACTTGGTTTTGCCCAACTGCTAATAAAATTCCTGCTGCGATCAACTTGGAATTACCCCCTATGTTTCTATGTTACCAGTAAGCTTTAGCATAACTACAATATTACTGTTTAAAATGAAAACAGTGATGGGGGCAGGTTATTTATTCTAGAGCCCTGGCAAGTGTCTCTTGTTGCCACAATTAAGATCATATTGCACATTTGTGGAGGTGTCTCAAATCATATTCCGAAAGATTTTTTTTTATCATGAAGTGTTCTTGCAAGCTCCAGCTGTAGGTTACATCATATGGTCAAATTTGTGGGAAAACATCGCTATGCACTCACAAACTAATCTTTTACTGTGTGCAAGGTTTCATTAACAAATACAATTTGGAAGAACTTTCAATTTTATAATTTGTCAACAAAATATTAGCACAGTATTGCTCTTTAAAACTAAGGTTTTTCATGTTAGCCAGCATGTAGTACGGCTGGTGTAATGGTTAGCATTACTGCCTCACAGCACTGAGGTGGTCATGGGTTCGATTCCCACCATGGCCCTAACTGTGCGGAGTTTGTATATTCTCCCCGTACTTGCGTGGGTTTCCTCCGGGTACTCCGGTTTCCTCCCACAATCCAAAAATATACTGGTAAGTTAATTGGCCCCCAACAAAATTTAACCCTAGTGTGAATGTGTGTGTGTGTACATGTGATAGGGAATCTAGATTATAAGCTCCACTGGGGCAAGGACTGATGTGAATGGGCAAATATTCTCTGTACAGTGCTGCGGAATATGTGTGCGCTATATAAATAATTTGTAATAAATAAATGTAGTATTCCATTTACTATGAACTTTAAAAAAAAAAGTCTGCATTACATCCTTGCTGCAGTCACGCTAAACAGCCCTTCAAGTTGCACCATGCCGTGGCGGGAGTCGGTAGCGCCGAGCGCCTTTTTTTATTCATCTTTTGACGCAAAAAGGAGTCTTAGACGCAATGTAATGCAATAGGACACACAAGCAGCTTCTGCTGATTAAAATGATATGCAGCATCTAATCTGCAGCATGCTTATATTCTGGTGTGACTGTATTTACATACAAAATGCTATGCTACAGTGTATTCCTGGAAAAAACTAACGTTTCATTTCGGATGCAGATAGTGCCACTATTACACACAGAATATAGGCATGCTGCATATCATGTCTAAGACACATTTTCGCAGCAAAAGAGACGCTTGGCACTACAGAGTCACACGGCACTCACGCGTTATGAGTAACGTGACTTGTAGTGCATGAAGCAAAGTTGTAAGAGGACACATCTGTATATGTAGGTTTTGAAGAATTTAGAGTTCTATGCATTTTTTTTTACAAGCATCCCAGTTACATTCGATTAAAGACATGCTTATTAAAAAGTACCATTAAATACAACATACAGCAAAGAAAAAAAACAACTGCAACAGTCCCTGGTTAAAATGCAATTTGGATTATACATTTCCTTTTCCATGCTGTCCATGCATGCCTCAAGCATTCACTTAATTCATAATCTTAATGCCACAATATACATGTATTCAAACAGTGGGTTAAGCAGCTGTCTCACCTGCGCAGACTGAAGTTCTAGTGTTACAGCATCGAAAGCCAAAGCCTTGTTTTCGGTCACACTTTGTAAACCTTCTTGTGCTTGCTTGTTAGATTCTATAACATTTGTTTTTTCTACCTGTAATGCATTCAGTTCTAAAGTTACATTTTCAATACGAGAAAGTAAGTCCTGATTATCCAGCTTAGATTTTTCAAGTGTGTTTTTCATCTCTAGCAGATCACTTTGCAGAGCTTCTTTGTCTCTAAGTGTTTCCTCCAGTTCTTCTTTCAAAAGCGACTTTTCCTTTGAGTAGTCGCTCAGGAGAGCTCTCAGTTCTGAGCACTGTATTTCAAACTCTTCCTGTAGCCCCTCAAGCTCTACAGATGTCTCCTCTCGCTGTAACATCACATTTTGCTTTTCTTCCTTCAGCTGGAGTACTGCTTTGTTAATGTCTTGTAGGACAGTAATGAGATCTTGGCCCGTGCACTGTACCGCCAATATGTCTAGGAGAACATAGAGCTGGATTTTTAATTCCTCTATGTTGCGCTCTTTAGTCTCGAGTAGACTAGCTACTTCATCTTTCCCTTCTGCTACCAGTTGTAATTTCATTCTTAGTTCACTTAGCTCCTCCTTAGCAGCTAGGCAACCATTGTGCTCAGACACAAGTCTATCAAAATCTCTAGAAAGTATATCCTTTTCTTCATGAACTCTTGACACCTCATCGTGCCACTTTCTGGAGTCATTCTGCAAATTTTGCTTGTCAAGAATTAGCATGTCTACTTGTTGTTGGAGATTTTTCACTTCGTTCAGGCTCTGGTCCCTAATGGTTACAGATTCTTCCAGGTTATGTGTCAGATCCATGATGGTTTGCTCCAGCTGCACGATAAACTTTGCATGGCCTTCAGATTCAGTCCTACATAATTCCTGTACTTTTTGCATTTCTTCACTTGAACGCTCTAAGCTACAGGATATTTCAGCATTTTCCATGGTTGTGTCTGCTATTTTCACCTGAAGAACTGTTAAAAATGCCTCTTTCTCATGTAAAGCGATGAGAACTTCTTCATTTTTCTGTTGCAATTCCTTAATTTTAAATTGAAGTGCTTCATGCTCGCTCTGTTTGGATAGTTCTATGGAATCTTGCAGTTTTTGTGTCAGTACCTCAATGGTTTGCTTCAGCTGAGCATTATGCATAACCTGGCCGTCAGCTTCATGCTGTAATGTCAATACCCTGGCTTGCTCTGTTTTGCACATTTCTTGCAGCTCCTGGATCTCCTCGCTGACAGTAGAAGATTTCTCAGTGGCCACTTTCAACTGCATATCATTTATCAGCTCGTCTTTCTGATGCAAAGACACCTTAAGTTCTTTGTTTTTCTGTTGTAATTGAATAATCTTAAGATTTAGTTCTTCATATTCATTTTGTTTAGAAGATAACAACTCAATTTCTCCTTGGAGTAGATTCACAGTTTCAAGAACGTCATTCTTGTCTTTGTATGCAGTTCTCAATTTCTGCTGCAGTTCATGGACATCGGTGGCCTGTTGTTGCTTCATCATTTCAAATTCCCGGCTGATCTTGCCAGCAGACTCTCCAAGTTCCACCTGAAGGCTGACAAACGTTTCCCGCAAACCCTCATAACTGCTCACAGCTTCCTCTCTTTCTTGCTGGGCCTTATCACACTGCTCTTTTAAAAGTTCTATTTCATGCACAAAGGACAATCTCTCCTTTTCAAAGCGTGATACAATTGCTTGTTCCAGTTCAAACATTTCTTTCTTCTGCTGATCTCTAATAGCTTGAATATCTTCATTTTTTTTTCTTGCCAACTGATCATAGTCCATTTTTGAATACTGAAGCTCTGTCTTTAATTTTTCTATCAGACCATTATACTCCTCTATGCCAAGCTGAAGTTCATTTATCTTAAATTCTAATTCTTCTCGCTCATGGAAATAGTCACTTTTTAGATGTTGAACTTCCTTTTCTAGACTGATCTTTAAATGGTTTATATACGTGAGTTCATCTCTTAAGAGGCTTTGCTGAGATTCTAACTCTGCTACAAGACTTTTTAACTGTTCAACTTTGCCATTATCACTTTGCAGTGAGCTATTTTGTACATCTTGCACATTACAGTATTCGGCCAGCTTTTTTTGAAGAATTTCCACTTCTTGCTTATTTTTATTATTTTCACTCATTTCTTCTTGCCACCTCTTCTCTTTTTCCACATACTGGTTGATGAGGTCTTGCAATAATAGTTTCTCTTGCTCCCACCCTATCATAGAAGTTTCAAGTTGATGCTTTAGACGCAATTCAGCATCTTTATGCTCATTTTGTAATTTCAGAATTCTCTGATGAAGATCCTGGATCTCATAACTATACTGCTCTGAAGCTGCCTGCGTTTCCCTAAGCTTGGTTATTTCATGGTTTTTCTCTTCAGTAGCAGCTTCTAATGCTTTCTGCAAACTAGATATCTTGTCCTCATAAACTTGAGGGATAAGCTGAAGCTGTTCCTTCAGTCTTTTCATTTCTGCATCTTGGTTTTCTTGCACGCCCAGTCTATCTGTCAACTCTTTCTGTTTAACAAGTGCATCTTGTAGTTCTATCTTTATAGTATCCACATCTTCTTTATGACTATTCCCAGTCTGAACCAGTTCATTCTTTAAAACATCTATTTCTTTTAAGAAACTATCACTTGACTGCTGTAAATCTTGTTGCAATTCAGCAGCTTTCTTGGTAGCATCCTACAAAACACAATGGAAACCACAAAGTTTAATAACGTGTACTTATTTTAAATTACAGCAAAAGTTAGGAAGAAAACATTAGGCTACTATAGTCTAATATGTACTACTAATGCGGATCCAAAAAAAGACCATCCAAAATTCCAGCAAAGCAAGGGTTTGGTGGGGAGGGTTGGGTTTAGCCTGCAGGAAGGGAGGATTAGGGCAGCACTGGGAAAGGTAAGTATACTTAGTCTTGCCAAGTTTTAAAGGTTTAAAAAAAAATTAAGAAACAAATAATAATTGTTTAACAGATTCTGGTGTATATTCAATTGGTGTCAAAAACTGCCGTCTGTTGAAAAGACGGCAGTTTTCGACTTTTTAAGGTCGAATCGTGATTCGACCTATTCAGTCCTATTCGACAAGTCGTGGAATTCGACTTGTCGAAAAGCACGTGGATCGGCGGAATAGCTGCCGATCCACGTGCTTGTGGTTTTGGCCCCCTTTTCGACCATCTCAGATTGACTTTAAAAAAAGTCGAACTGAGATGGGGACTGCAGCGCCAGAGATGGGGAGAGCCGAGGCGGGGACGTGGTGAGCAGCGCTGGAGGACAGCCGCCGCTCACAGCAGCGTCCACCCGGCTCCAACAAGCGAGACCTCGCTTGCTGGAGCGGGTGGACGCTGCCGTGAGTGGCGGCTGTGAGAGAGGGGGAGACGGGGAGCGGCGGCGGCTGTGAGAGAGGGGGAGACGGGGAACGACGGCAGCTGTGAGAGAGGGGGAATGGCGGCAGCTGTGAGAGAGGGGGAACGGCGGCAGCTGTGAGAGAGGGGGAACGGCGGCAGCTGTGAGAGAGGGGGAACGGCGGCAGCTGTGAGAGAGGGGGAACGGCGGCAGCTGTGAGAGAGGGGGAACGGCGGCAGCTGTGAGAGAGGGGAAGACGGGGACGGAGCGGCGGCTGTGACAGGGGACGGAGCGGCGGCTGTGACAGGGGACGGAGCGGCGGTTGTGACAGGGGACGGAGCGGCGGCTGTCAGACAGGAGAGACGGGGGAGAGCCGCAGGCAGACGGGGGAGAGCAGCGCTACAGCAGCGGCTATATAGCCGCTGCTGTAGTGCTGCTCTCCCCCGTCTCCCCCCTCGCATCTCAATTCGACTTTTGTAAAAGTTGAATTGAGATGTCCATTGAATAGGCCAGGTTGGATCAATTCCGACAAATGAATGTCGGAATGGATCCGACTTCAATTGAATATACCCCTAAAACATTGTTGTACATGTCCTCATTTACTTACAGCCCACTGTATTCATTCATTTTAAAATGCAATACTTACTGAACTGAAACTAACTTTGGAGAATAAGTATTTTAGTACATTAGTACAAGCCATTCAAAATGTTAATAAGACAAAATGTCATTAAAAAAACCCCCAGAGGAAAGCACTTTAATAAACATAATAGCATACTGACATTTAATTGCATTTAGACTGTACTACAAGTGAGACTCTACTCTGTTTTTACCTTCTATTTTAGAATATATTTTGTGGCCACAAACCAATTAAATTATCACTGCACATGAAGGGAGAGCCACAACATGGCCAAGCCTGTGTTGGTGTGAAACCGTGTAAATGCCAGAAATGGCATTGAAATTTGCGACCGAATTCATCGTGGATATTTGTACACAGCTCTTTGGCGTTGCCAACATAAACCTGTGAATCTGGCGTTACCGTAAATGATGAGTAGATCACGGCTAACTGGATTGATCCAAAAGGTTTTGTCTGTTCTTATGTTTCAATCTTTAAATGCATATATGCTATTATGTTTATTGAAGTGTTTCAGTTTCTAAATTATATTTGGTCATATTTGAATAAGTCTGACAGTGAATTTAGTTACAACATTATCAGAATCGAAAATGTTTTACTCTTAATTTCCCTATATTAATTATTAGCTGAGTCTTATAAATTCCCAGAAGAATCCCATTCCGTTATGAGAAATCGTCCATATATATTCTTATCTGGTGTTTGCCACTTTTTACTTATTTACTAACTAGCACAGAGATTCTCCTTAGTAATTAAGGATTTCTTCATTACGCAATTGAAAAACTTTCAGGTCTACACAAAAAGGCAGAAGACTGGCATTCCCAAGAAGCCCGAGTGGTTTCTGGTTTACATTACTGAAAGGAAAGTTGCTGGAATCCAAAACCTATCTAGAGACAGGAAAAGGCAAAGGGAGAGAGAGGAGGTTTATTGTATACAGGCTGGACCAAATGCATCTATCCTGTTTACTACTGTAATGGCTGCAACTGAGGATCATTACTCGGAGCAATATTACTTTTTAGTTTAGCTTTTGGATATAACACTGTTTTTTGATTTATTTCTAGAATTTAGCGTATAGGTCAGGAAGCTTCACATACTGCGCAGGCTGAGTGGGAAGATGTTAGAGCAGTGATTTTCAACCTTTTTCAGTTCGCGGCACACCAAAAAGATTTAAAAATTGCCAAGGCACACCATCGGTACCCCACGGAAAAATAAAACACACACAGGGAAATTAAACAAACATATTTGTCCCCAAGGCTAAAAACACACACACATTGTCCCCAACAGTTATTAAAATAATGCACAGTACTTGAACACACTGTCTGCCACAGTAATTCCACACATTGACCCTCATAGTAATGCCATCACACTGTCCCCCATAGTAATTGCACACATTGCCCCCCATAGTAATACCACCACACACACCGACCCCCACAGTAATGCCACCAGACACACTGACCCCCATAGTAATGCCACCAAATATACTGACCCCCATAGTAATGCCACCAAATACACTGACCCCCATAGTAATGCCACGAAACACACTGACACCCACAGTAATGCCACCAGAGACACTGACCCCCATAGTAATGCCACCAAACACACTGACACCCACAGTAATGCCACCAAATACACTGACCCCCATAGTAATGCCACCAAACACACTGACACCCACAGTAATGCCACCAAATACACTGACCCCCATAGTAATGCCACGAAACACACTGACACCCACAGTAATGCCACCAGAGACACTGACCCCCATAGTAATGCCACCAAACACACTGACACCCACAGTAATGCCACCAGAGACACTGACCCCCATAGTAATGCCACCAAACACACTGACACCCACAATAATGCCACCAAATACACTGACCCCCATAGTAATGCCACCAAACACACTGACACCCACAGTAATGCCACCACACACACACTGACCCCCATAGTAATGCCACCACACACATAGTAATGGCACTGCACACACATCATAAAGCACTGGCCCAAACCTTTTTTGTTTTCCCCCTTAGCGGCAGGAGCATTGAGGAGCAGAACACAGCAGCACGGGCCACGAAGGGAAACTAGTCGCTGCCTAGGCGGGATGGTGATGTGTACGTGACCTATGAGTCACGCCACGTCGTAGGGGTCACGGGCGGGCCCGCAGGAGAGCTGCCGTCTTCACTATACAGTGACCGCAGAAGAGCTGCCTGTGCTGCCCGATAGTGATGCTGTAAATCAGTATCACTATCGGGCAGCGCAGGCAGCTCTTACGCGGTCATTGTATAGTGAAGACGGCAGCAGACGGGGACTGGCAGCAGGGATCTCTGGCGGCGGCACACTTGACAACCGCTGGCGGCACACCAGTGTGCCGCGGCACAGCGGTTGAAAATCACTGTGTTAGAGAGTAAAGGGGATAATGTAGGACTGTTACATGCTGAGGGGAGACAGTCACACGTAGGGGAGGGATAGACAGTGGAAGAGGCTGTCACATGCTGATGGGAGGGAGAGGCTCTGAAGAGTAAGAGACAGACCGCTGACATCAAGACCTGAGGAATTGCTGTGGCTTGATGGGGTGGGCTGCAGGGCTCTTTGAGCGGAGCATGCCACACCGCCTTAATGACCGACAGGCAGCTGGTTAAGGGGGGTGCGGTGCTGTTCTATACAAGTTCCTCTGAAATTCTCTTTTGGTCATTGGGAAGAGTGCTTCTAAGTATACAGCCCCCACCCCAATCCTCTCAGTAGGAACTGCACGTTTGTCAGTTCATATGCAACTGAATTTATGCATTTAGATTTGTTAATGTTACTAGTACCTTTATTGTGATGACCAATTTTATATTTAGGTTTAGTGTTGTTTTGGACAAAATAAATTGTTTACCTCTGTTAAAGTTGAATATTACTACCTGGCTCTAAAACTCTTGAAATCCCTGAACATGCTATTTCTGTAGGTGAAGGAAGCAATGATTACCTTAGCATCTTCTTTTGTTTTAGCATATTCTTTCTTCAGAGAGACCAACTGCTGTTGAGTTTCTGCCTTTTCTAGAAGGACAGCGTCCAGTCTTTCAGTGAGTGCCTAAAAGAAGATGAACAGGTTGTGGCTTTAGTAGGGGAACACAAAATGACATCAGCATTGTGCATCTAGACCTCACTCAGCTTCATGTTCCAGAACTTCACCTTTACTAATGGCAGCAGGCTTACCAAACTGCAGACCAAAATGCCTAGCGCACTGTGCCCATAGACGTGCCCCTGCTAAACAGTAAATCATACAAAAGCAGGTCACATCTGTAATGATCACCTAACAACTACGAGTACTACTACAACACAAACATTCTTACTATTTGTACAAGAAAAGCTGTGAATTAGTGAATAGCTTGAAAGACAACAGAAAATGAGGTATTACC
The DNA here is from genome assembly GCF_028390025.1 of Pseudophryne corroboree. Classification (NCBI taxonomy): domain Eukaryota; kingdom Metazoa; phylum Chordata; class Amphibia; order Anura; family Myobatrachidae; genus Pseudophryne; species Pseudophryne corroboree. The sequence continues at coordinate 468,846,431 of NC_086445.1, forward strand.
TGGACAACATCTGTATCCTCGCTAGCTGGTCTTGATTTCAAGGTTTCTATTTCTTTCTCTAAATCTGCAAATTAGGTGAAATAAAGGTAGTGGGTGCAGACAACACAGGATTATGCCATTTAAAGAAATAAGTGGTTTAAGCCTCTGGAACTAACATATATGTAAAAGTACAAGCCATACCACTTACAGCAATTACCTACTTGTAGGCAGCTGTTGCTGAATAAAGTTGTGATCATACATAATCTGTTTATACTTTTCTGATTTGGGTAAAGCTCGTCTTACACCAGTTTAAAGTGATGTTAGGATGCCCTCCTACAGCTCAATATCCGTTTAAAAAAAATCTCTGTGTGCGAGGGCCGCTAGGCCTCTTTGTACACGTGTCAGCATTCAGGTTTGCTATCACGAAAAGGATCTGCTGATGACCAAGCCCATACTCCTCCACATACTTGACGGCTAGTGGTGCAGAGAATGAGCATGCTTCTTGCTCACCACATCCTGTCATGTGACTGTTACTGTGGTAGTAGAATGATATTTGGAAGCCCTAAAAAGCAGCAAAAAAAAAAAAAAAACAAGCACAGTACACCACCTTGTATCTTCATATGGAAAGCCTAGTAGAGTGGTTTATGAAAGCAAAAAAAATCAAAATATAAAAAGAAGGAAATTCCTTCCTGTTATCAGAGACAATGGGGACGAGCTAAACCATCCATATTTCTAAAAGCTTCAATAAAACTCTACTGAAGAACAACTATATACATACTGTAGTACTTGCAACTTTTTTTAAGTTACATTCAATTAAACGTACTTCATTCTTTTTTCCTTTCAATATGTTATATCTCTAAGACTCCAATACATTTTCTACAAATGGTTCTATAAAATAATAAAAAAAGTTAAGTGAACAGATCTGCTTGCTGTGACATCTGTGACAATTGTGCTGTGTATGAATCCACCAATCTGTACATAAGGACTAGCCAACTAATCACGGACTCTGCTAGTACAATACCCTAGACTAGAGTGATTAAATATTGATAGATCTCCCTTTACCAAAACATTGAGCATTAACATATGAAACAACAAGATCTATGCCCAGAAATATTTTTTGGGTAAGTGCAAGACAAAAAAAATAAAATAAAAGTAAATATATATATATATATATATATATATACACATACATACACACACATATATATATACATATATATATATATATATATATATATATACACACACACACACACACACACACATTTAGTGGAATCATAAAATTATTCTTAAAGGGTTTTGCCGTCCTATTAATCTAAAGTCTGATTGCTATAGATGGATGGAGGAAGATAACTCTATTTGAATCTCTTCTCTCATTTCTAGTACTAATACAGCCTTGTTCTAGGCTAGCCCTTCACAACAAAACTGCAGACCTATAGATAAAGTACACCACTACTCCAGGCATCCATCTACAGGACATGCAGGGACTTCAGACAGCACTTAAACATGAGGAACAGATTAGAGTATTTCTAGGTGGTGGACATTGTATAGTAGTACAAGTACGCACTGCCTTATAGCAGAGAAAAGAGTATTAATATAAAGTTTTCAAACATTGACACGCAGATTTAAAAGTAGGGCATGCATTCTTGTGGAAAAGGTGTCATGTATGGCTTCTAACACAATCACTCGAAAGGAAAATAAAAATAAAAGGAGGAGATGAAAAAAAATAAAAGTAAGCTAAATTTATACAAGGGAGCATTCAAGTCCAGTAGCTTCAGATGCTACAAAATAACTGTTTATAGCCTCAACAAGTATTTGTTGTTTCAGATGGACACTATAATTTGACTAAACCAAAACGAATACAGTATGTTTATTAACAATATTCTATGAAAACGCAATTGCTTTCCAGGCAAAGAAGACACGTTTAAAGATGTTATGGGTGATGGGTGTTTCTAACGGGTATGGGACTCAGGGTCGACAGGGTCTAGGTTGACAGTGAGTAGGTCGACACAGGACACGGCCATTAGGTCAACATGAAAAAGGTCGACATGGTAAAAATAAGAATTTACTCACCGGTAATTCTATTTCTCGTAGTCCGTAGTGGATGCTGGGTACTCCGTAAGGACCATGGGGAATAGCGGGCTCCGAAGGAGACTGGGCACTCTAAGAAAGAATTAGGACTACCTGGTGTGCACTGGCTCCTCCCTCTATGCCCCTCCTCCAGACCTCAGTTAGGGAAACTGTGCCCGGAAGAGCTGATACAATAAGGAAGGGATTTGGAATCCCGGGTAAGACTCATACCAGCCACACCAATCACACCGTACAACTCATGATACTATATCCAGTTAACAGTATGAACAACAACTGAGCCTCACGAACAGATGGCTCAGAACAATAACCCTTTAGTTAGGCAATAACTATATACAAGTATTGCAGACAATCCGCACTTGGGATGGGCGCCCAGCATCCACTACGGACTACGAGAAATAGAATTACCGGTGAGTAAATTCTTATTTTCTCTGACGTCCTAGTGGATGCTGGGAACTCCGTAAGGACCATGGGGATTATACCAAAGCTCCCAAACGGGCGGGAGAGTGCGGATGACTCTGCAGCACCGAATGAGCAAACTCAAGGTCCTCCTCAGTCAAGGTATCAAACTTGTAGAATTTTGCAAATGTGTTTGAACCCGACCAAGTAGCAGCTCGGCAAAGTTGTAAAGCCGAGACCTCTCGGGCAGCCGCCCAAGAAGAGCCCACTTTCCTCGTGGAATGGGCTTTTACAGATTTAGGATGCGGCAGTCCAGCCGCAGAATGTGCAAGTTGAATCGTGCTACAGATCCAGCGAGCAATAGTCTGCTTAGAAGCAGGAGCACCCAGCTTGTTGGGTGCATACAGGATAAATAGCGAGTCAGTTTTCCTGACTCCAGCCGTCCTGGAAACATATATTTTCAGGGCCCTGACTACGTCCAGAAACTTGGAATCCTCCAAGTCCCGAGTAGCCGCAGGCACCACAATAGGTTGGTTCACATGAAAAGCTGAAACCACCTTAGGAAGGAATTGGGAACGAGTCCTCAATTCCGCCCTATCCATATGAAAAATCAGATAAGGGCTTTTACATGACAAAGCCGCCAATTCTGATACACGCCCGGCCGACGCCAAGGCCAACAGCATGACCACTTTCCACGTGAGGTATTTTAGCTCCACGGTATTAAGTGGCTCAAACCAATGCGACTTTAGGAAATCCAACACCACGTTGAGATCCCACGGTGCCACTGGAGGCACAAAAGGGGGCTTAATATGAAGCACTCCCTTAACAAAAGTCTGAACTTCAGGTAGAGAAGCCAGTTCTCTCTGGAAGAAAATCGATAGAGCCGAAATCTGGACCTTAATGCAACCCAATTTTAGGCCCGTAGTCACCCCTGATTGTAGGAAGTGCAGAAAACGGCCCAGCTGAAATTCCTCCGTTGGGGCCTTCCTGGCCTCACACCACGCAACATATTTTCGCCAAATGCGGTGATAATGGTTTGCGGTCACTTCTTTCCTAGCTTTAATCAGCGTAGGAATGACTTCCTCCGGAATGCCCTTTTCCTCAGGATCCGGTGTTCAACCGCCATGCCGTCAAACGCAGCCGCGGTAAGTCTTGGAACAGACAGGGCCCCTGCTGCAGCAGGTCCTGTCTGAGCGGCAGAGGCCATGGGTCCTCTGAGATAATTTCTTGAAGTTCCGGGTACCAAGCTCTTCTTGGCCAATCCGGAACAATGAGTATAGTTCTTACTCCTCTTCTCCTTATTATCCTCAGTACCTTGGGTATGAGAGGAAAAGGAGGGAACACATAAACCGACCGGTACACCCACGGTGTTACTAGAGCGTCCACAGCTATCGCCTGAGGGTCTCTTGACCTGGCGCAATATCTTTCTAGCTTTTTGTTTAGGCGGGACGCCATCATGTCCACCTGTGGCCTTTCCCAACGGTTTACAATCAGTTGGAAGACTTCTGGATGAAGTCCCCACTCTCCCGGGTGGAGGTCGTGCCTGCTGAGGAAGTCTGCTTCCCAGTTGTCCCCTCCCGGAATGAACACTGCTGACAGTGATAACACGTGATTTTCCGCCCATCGGAGAATCCTTGTGGCTTCTGCCATCGCCGTCCTGCTTCTTGTGCCGCCCTGTCGGTTTACATGGGCGACTGCCGTGATGTTGTCTGACTGGATCAGTACTGGCTGGTTTTGAAGCAGGGGTTTTGCCTGACTTAGGGCATTGTAAATGGCCCTCAGTTCCAGAATATTTATGTGTAGGGAAGTCTCCTGACTTGACCATAGTCCTTGGAAGTTTCTTCCCTGTGTGACTGCCCCCCAGCCTCGAAGGCTGGCATCCGTGGTCACCAGGACCCAGTCCTGTATGCCGAATCTGCGGCCCTCTTGAAGATGAGCACTTTGCAGCCACCACAGCAGAGACACCCTGGTCCTTGGAGACAGGGTTATCAGCCGATGCATCTGAAGATGCGATCCGGACCACTTGTCCAACAGATCCCACTGAAAGATCCTTGCATGGAACCTGCCGAATGGAATTGCTCCGTAGGAAGCTACCATTTTTCCCAGGACTCGCGTGCAGTGATGCACCGACACCTGTTTTGGTTTCAGGAGGCCTCTGACTAGAGATGACAGCTCCTTGGCTTTCTCCTCCGGGAGAAACACTTTTTTCTGTTCTGTGTCCAGAACCATCCCCAGGAACAGTAGACGTGTCGTAGGGACCAGCTGTGACTTTGGAATATTTAGAATCCAACCGTGCTGTTGTAGCACCTCCCGAGATAGTACTACCCCGACCAACAACTGCTCCCTGGACCTCGCCTTTATCAGGAGATCGTCCAAGTATGGGATAATTAAAACTCCCTTTTTTCGAAGGAGTATCATCATTTCGGCCATTACCTTGGTAAATACCCTCGGTGCCGTGGACAGACCAAACGGTAACGTCTGGAATTGGTAATGACAATCCTGTACCACAAATCTGAGGTACTCCTGGTGATGATGGTAAATGGGGACATGCAGGTAAGCATCCTTGATGTCCAGTGATACCATGTAATCCCCCTTGTCCAGGCTTGAAATAACCGCCCTGAGCGATTCCATCTTGAACTTGAATTTTTTTATATATGTGTTCAAGGATTTCAAATTTAAAATGGGTCTCACCGAACCGTCCGGTTTCGGTACCACAAACATTGTGGAATAGTAACCCCGTCCTTGTTGAAGGAGGGGCACCTTGACTATCACCTGCTGGGAATACAGCTTGTGAATTGCCTCTAGCACTGCCTCCCTGCCTGAGGGAGTTGTTGGCAAGGCAGATTTGAGGAAACGGCGGGGGGGGGGGGGGGGGAGAGACGTCTCGAATTCCAGCTTGTACCCCTGAGATACTACTTGAAGGATCCAGGGATCCACCCGTGAGCGAGCCCACTGATTGCTGAAGTTTTTGAGACGGGCCCCCACCGTACCTGGCTCCGCCTGTGGAGCCCCAGCGTCATGCGGTGGACTTGGAGGAAGCGGGGGAGGACTTTTGCTCCTGGGAACTGGCTGTATGCTGCAGCTTTTTCCCTCTACCTCTGCCTCTGGGCAGAAAGGACGCGCCTTTAACCCGCTTGCCTTTCTGTGGCCGAAAGGACTGTACCCGATTATACGGTGCTTTCTTTGGCTGTGAGGGAACATGGGGTAAAAAATGCTGACTTCCCAGTTGTTGCTGTGGAAACGAGGTCTGAGAGACCATCCCCAAACAACTCCTCACCCTTATAAGGCAAAACTTCCATGTGCCTTTTAGAATCTGCATCACCCGTCCACTGCCAAGTCCATAATCCTCTCCTGGCAGAAATGGACATTGCACTTATTATAGATGCCAGCCGGCAAATATCCCTCTGTGCATCTCTCATGTATAAGACTGCGTCTTTAATATGCTCTATGGTTAGCAATATAGTGTCCCTGTCTAGGGTATCAATATTTTCCGACAGGGAATCTGACCACGCAGCTGCAGCACTGCACATCCATGCTGAAGCAATAGCTGGTCTCAGTATAATACCTGTGTGAGTATATACAGACTTCAGGATAGCCTCCTGCTTTCTATCAGCAGGCTCCTTTAGGGCGGCCGTATCCGGAGACGGTAGTGCCACCTTCTTTGACAGGCGTGTGAGCGCTTTATCCACCCTAGGGGATGTTTCCCAACGTGACCTATCCTCTGGCGGGAAAGGGTACGTCATTAGTAACCTTTTAGAAATTACCAGTTTCTTATCGGGGGAAGCCCACGCTTCTTCACACACTTCATTTAATTCCTCAGATGGGGGAAAAACCACTGGTAGTTATTTCTCCCCAAACATAATACCCTTTTTTGTGGTACCTGGGGTAACATCAGAAATGTGCAACACATTTTTCATTGCCTCAATCATGTAACATGTGGACCTATTGGAAGTTACATTAGTCTCATCGTCGTCGACACTGGATTCAGTATCCGTGTCGACATCTGTGTCTGCCGTCTGAGGTAGCGGGCGTTTTAGAGCCCCTGATGGCTTCTGAGACAGCTGGGCAGGCACGAGCTGAGAAGCCGGCTGTCCCACATCTGCTATGTCGTCAAACCTTTTATATAAGGAGTTGACACTTTCACGTAATTCCTTCCACAAGTCCATCCACTCAGGTGTCGGCCCCGCAGGGGGTGACATCACATTTATCGGCATCTGCTCCGCCTCCACATAAGCCTCCTCATCAAACATGTCGACACAGCCGTACCGACACACCGCACACACACAGGGAATGCTCTGACTGAGGACAGGACCCCACAAAGTCCTTTGGGGAGACAGAGAGAGAGTATGCCAGCACACACAAGAGCGCTATATATACACAGGGATTAACACTATAACTGAGTGATATTCCCTTATAGCTGCTTATATGTATACTACTGCGCCTAAATTTAGTGCCCCCCCTCTCTTTTTTACCCTTTGTAGTCTTGAAACTGCAGGGGAGAGCCTGGGAGCGATGCTTCCAGCGGAGCTGTGAGGGAAAAATGGCGCCAGTGTGCTGAGGGAGATAGCTCCGCCCCTTTTCCGGCGGACTTCTCCCGCTTTTTTATAGATATCTGGCAGGGGTATTTTTCACATATATAGCCTCTAGGACTATATTATGTGATTTTTATGCCAGCAAGGTGTTTAATATTGCTGCTCAGGGCGCCCACCCCCCCAGCGCCCTGCACCCATCAGGGACCGGAGTGTGAGGTGTGCATGAGGAGCAATGGCGCACAGCTGCAGTGCTGTGCGCTACCTTGTTGAAGACCGAAGTCTTCTGCCGCCGATTTCCAGGACCATCTTCTTGTTTCTGGCTCTGTAAGGGGGACGGCGGCGCGGCTCCGGGACCGGACGATCGAGGTCGGGCCCTGTGTTCGATCCCTCTGGAGCTAATGGTGTCCAGTAGCCTAAGAAGCCCAAGCTAGCTGCAAGCAGGTAGGTTCGCTTCTTCTCCCCTTAGTCCCTCGTAGCAGTGTGTCTGTTGCCAGCAGATCTCACTGAAAATAAAAAAACCTAAAATTATACTTTCTTTTCTAGGAGCTCAGGAGAGCCCCTAGTGTGCATCCAGCTCAGCCGGGCACACGATTCTAACTGAGGTCTGGAGGAGGGTCATAGAGGGAGGAGCCAGTGCACACCAGGTAGTCCTAAAGCTTTCTTTCTCTAACGTCCTAGTGGATGCTGGGGACTCCGTCAGGACCATGGGGAATAGCGGGCTCCGCAGGAGACAGGGCACATCTAAAAAAGCTTTTAGGTCACATGGTGCGTACTGGCTCCTCCCCCTATGACCCTCCTCCAAGCCTCAGTTAGGTTTTTGTGCCCGTCCGAGAGGGTGCAATCTAGGTGGCTCTCTTAAAGAGCTGTTTAGAAAAGTTTTTTTTTTAGGTTTCAATCTCAGTGATTCCTGCTGGCAACAGGATCACTGCATCGAGGGACTTAGGGGAGAGATTTCCAACTCACCTGCGTGCAGGATGGATTGGAGTCTTAGGCTACTGGACACTTAGCTCCAGAGGGAGTCGGAACACAGGTCAGCCTGGGGTTCGTCCCGGAGCCGCGCCGCCGATCCCCCTTACAGACGCTGAAGAGACGGCAGAACGGAGGTCCGGAAAACAGGCGGCAGAAGACTCCACAGTCTTCATGAAGGTAGCGCACAGCACTGCAGCTGTGCGCCATTGTTGTCACACGGCTCACTGACTCAGTCACGGAGGGTGCAGGGCGCTGCTGGGGGCGCCCTGGGCAGCAATATAATTACCTTTAGTGGCAAAAGAAATACATCACATATACCCATTAAGGCTATATGTATGTATTTTGACCCAGGCCAGTTTCTTAAAAACCGGGAGAAAAATCCCGCCGAAAAAGGGGCGGAGCTTATTCTCCTCAGCACTCAGCGCCATTTTCCTGCTCAGCTCCGCTGGTGAGGAAGGCTCCCAGGACTCTCCCCTGCACTGCACTACAGAAACAGGGTAACAAAGAGAAGGGGGGCATAAATTGGCGATATTTATATATTAAGAGCGCATATATAGTAAACAACACCTTCTAGGGTTGTTTATATACATTTATAGCGCTTTTGGTGTGTGCTGGCAAACTCTCCCTCTGTCTCCCCAAAGGGCTAAGGGGTCCTGTCTTCGATTAGAGCATTCCCTGTGTGGCTGCTGTGTGTCGGTACGGGTGTGTCGACATGTATGAGGACGATGTTGGTGTGGAGGCAGAGCAATTGCCGATGATGGTAATGTCACCCCCTAGGGAGTCGACAGCGGAATGGATGGCTTTAGTTATGGAATTACGTGATAATGTCAGCACACTACAAAAGTCAGTTGACGAAATAAGACGCCCGGCAAACCAGTTAGTACCGGTTCAGGCGTCTCAGACACCGTCAGGGGCTGTAAAACGTCCTTTACCTCAGTCAGTCGACACGGGTACCGACACAGATGAATCTAGTGTCGACGGTGAAGAAACAAACGTATTTTCCAATAGGGCCACACGTTATATGATCACGGCAATGAAGGAGGCGTTACAGATCTCTGATACTGCTGGTACCTCAAAAAGGGGTATTATGTGGGGGGTGAAAAAACTACCTGTATTTTTCCCAGAATCAGAGGAATTGAATGATGTGTGTGATGAAGCGTGGGTTACCCCCGATAGAAAATTGCTAATTTCAAAGAAGTTGTTGGCATTATACCCTTTCCCACCAGAGGTTAGGGCGCGCTGGGAAACACCCCCTAAGGTGGATAAGGCGCTCACACGTTTATCAAAGCAAGTGGCGTTGCCGTCTCCTGATACGGCCGCCCTCAAGGATCCAGCAGATAGGAGGCTGGAAACTACACTGAAAAGTATATACACACATACTGGTGTTATACTGCGACCGGCAATAGCCTCAGCCTGGATGTGCAGTGCTGGGGTAGTGTGGTTGGATTCTCTGACTGAAAATATTGAGACCCTGGATAGGGACAGTATTTTATTGACTCTAGAGCAATTAAAGGATGCTTTTCTTTATATGCGAGATGCTCAGAGGGATGTTTGTACTCTAGCATCAAGAGTAAGCGCGATGTCCATATCTGCCAGAAGAAGTTTATGGACGCGACAGTGGTCAGGTGATGCGGATTCCAAGAGGCATATGGAAGTATTGCCATATAAAGGAGAGGAATTGTTTGGGGTCGGTCTTTCGGACCTGGTGACCACGGCAACTGCCGGCAAGTCCACCTTTTTACCTCAGACCCCTTCACAACAGAAAAAGACACCGTCTTTTCAGCCGCAGTCCTTTCGCTCCTATAAAAAGCGACCAAAAGGACAGTCTTATCTGCCGAGAGGCAGAGGAAAGGGTAAGAAAGGGCAGCACGCAGCCCCTGCCCAGGAACAGAAGCCCGCCCCGGCTTCTACAAAGCCATCAGCATGACGCTGGGGCTTTACAAGCGGACCCAGGAACGGTGGGGGGTCGACTCAAGATTTTCAGCAATCAATGGGCTCACTCACAAGTGGACCCGTGGGTCCTGCAGATAATATCTCAGGGTTACATGCTGGAGTTCGAAAGGTTTCCCCCTCGCCGGTTCCTAAAGTCTGCTTTACCAACGTCTCCCTCAGAAAGGACGTCGGTTTTGGAAGCCATTCACAAGCTGTATTCTCAGCAGGTGATAGTCAAGGTACCCCTCCTACAACAGGGAAAGGGGTATTATTCCACACTATTTGTGGTACCGAAGCCGGACGGTTCGGTAAGACCTATTCTAAACCTGAAATCCTTGAACCTGTACATACAGAAATTCAAGTTCAAGATGGAGTCACTCAGAGCAGTGATAGCGAATCTGGAAGAAGGGGACTTCATGGTGTCCCTGGACATAAAAGATGCTTATCTGCATGTCCCAATTTACCCCTCACACCAAGGGTATCTCAGGTTCGTGATACAAGACTGTCATTATCAGTTTCAAACGCTGCCGTTTGGTTTGTCCACGGCCCCTCGGGTCTTTACCAAGGTAATGACCGAAATGATGGTTCTTCTACGAAGAAAAGGCGTATTAATTATCCCTTACTTGGACGATCTCCTGATAAGGGCAAAGTCCAGAGAACAGCTGGAAGTCGGTGTAGCACTAACCCAGGTAGTGCTTCAGCAACACGGGTGGATTCTGAATCTTCCAAAATCTCAATTGACCCCGACAACTCGTCTGCTGTTCCTAGGAATGATTCTGGACACGGTTCAGAAAAAGGTGTTTCTCCCGGAGGAGAAAGCAAGGGAGTTATCCGAACTTGTCAGGAACCTCCTAAAACCAGGAACTGTGTCAGTACATCAATGCACAAGAGTCCTGGGAAAGATGGTGGCTTCGTACGAAGCGATTCCATTCGGCAGATTCCATGCACGGACATTTCAGTGGGATCTGCTGGACAAATGGTCCGGATCGCATCTGCACATGCATCAGCGGATAACACTGTCACCGAGAACAAGGTTGTCTCTCCTGTGGTGGTTGCAGACTGCCCATCTGTTAGTGGGCCGCAGATTCGGCATACAGGACTGGGTCCTGGTGACTACGGATGCCAGCCTACGAGGTTGGGGAGCAGTCACAAAGGGAAGAAACTTCCAGGGCGTGTGGTCAAACCTGGAGACGTCTCTTCACATAAATATACTGGAGCTAAGAGCGATCTACAATGCTCTAAGTCTGGCAAAACCGCTGCTTCAGGGTCAGCCGGTGTTGATCCAGTCCGACAACATCACGGCAGTCGCCCACGTAAACCGACAAGGCGGCACGAGAAGCAGGAGTGCAATGGCAGAAGCTGCAAGGATTCTGCGCTGGGCGGAGAATCATGTCATAGCACTGTCAGCAGTGTTCATCCCGGGAGTGGACAACTGGGAAGCAGATTTCCTCAGCAGACACGACCTTCACCCGGGAGAGTGGGGACTTCATCCAGAAGTTTTCCACATGATTGTGAACCGTTGGGAAAAACCAAAAGGTGGACATGATGGCGTCTCGCCTCAACAAAAAAATTGGACAGGTATTGCGCCAGGTCAAGAGACCCTCAGGCAATAGCTGTGGACGCTCTGGTAACACCGTGGGTGTACCAGTCAGTGTATGTGTTCCCTCCTCTGCCTCTCATACCAAAGGTACTGAGAATTATACGGAAAAGAGGAGTAAGAACGATACTGGTGGCTCCGGACTGGCCAAGAAGAACTTGGTATCCGGAACTTCAAGAGATGCTCACGGAGGATCCGTGGCCTCTACCTCTAAGAAGGGATCTGCTTCAGCAGGGACCTTGTATGTTCCAAGACTTACCGCGTCTGCGTTTGACGGCATGGCGGTTGAACGCCGGATTCTAAAAGAAAAGGGCATTCCAGAGGAAGTTATTCCTACCTTGATTAAGGCTAGAAAGGAAGTGACTGTACAACATTATCACCGCATTTGGCGAAAATATGTTGCGTGGTGTGAGGCCAAGAAGGCTCCAACGGAAGAATTTCAATTGGGTCGATTCTTACATTTCCTGCAAGCAGGATTGTCTATGGGCCTAAAATTGGGGTCCATTAAAGTTCAAATTTCGGCCTTATCAATTTTCTTCCAGAAGGAATTGGCGTCAGTGCCTGAAGTACAAACTTTTGTCAAAGGTGTACTACATATACAACCCCCAATAGTGCCTCCAGTGGCACCGTGGGATTTGAACGTGGTTCTAAATTTTCTCAAATCTCATTGGTTTGAGCCGTTAAAATCGGTAGAATTAAAATACCTTACATGGAAGGTAACCATGCTGTTGGCCCTGGCTTCTGCCAGGAGAGTTTCAGAGTTGGCAGCTTTGTCATACAAGAGCCCATATCTGATATTCCATTCGGACAGGGCAGAATTGAGGACACGTCCTCAATTTCTCCCTAAGGTGGTTTCGGCATTTCACTTAAACCAGCCTATTGTGGTGCCTGCGGCTACTAGCGACTTGGAGGACTCCAAGTTACTGGACGTTGTCAGAGCATTAAAAATATATATTTCAAGGACAGCTGGAGTCAGAAAAACTGACTCGTTGTTTACATTGTATGCACCCAACAAGATGGGTGCTCCTGCGTCTAAACAGACGATTGCACGTTGGATCTGTAGCACAATCCAACTTGCACATTCTGTGGCAGGCGTGCCACAGCCTAAATCTGTAAAGGCCCACTCCACAAGGAAGGTGGGCTCATCTTGGGCGGCTGCCCGAGGGGTCTCGGCATTACAACTTTGCCGAGCAGCTACGTGGTCAGGGGAGAACACGTTTGTAAAATTTTACAAATTTGATACTCTGGCTACAGAGGACCTGGAGTTTTCTCATTCGGTGCTGCAGAGTCATCCGCACTCTCCCGCCCGTTTGGGAGCTTTGGTATAATCCCCATGGTCCTGACGGAGTCCCCAGCATCCACTAGGACGTTAGAGAAAATAAGAATTTACTTACCGATAATTCTATTTCTCATAGTCCGTAGTGGATGCTGGGCGCCCCATCCCAAGTGCGGATTGTCTGCAATGCTTGTACATAGTTATTGTTACAAAATCGGGTTATTACTGTTGTTGTGAGCCATCTTTTCAGAGGCTACTTCGTTTTGTTATCATACTGTTAACTGGGTTCAGATCACAAGTTGTACGGTGTGATTGGTGTGGCTGGTATGAGTCTTACCCGGGATTCAAGATCCTTCCTTATTGTGTACGCTCGTCCGGGCACAGTACCTAACTGAGGCTTGGAGGAGGGTCATAGGGGGAGGAGCCAGTACGCACCATGTGACCTAAAAGCTTTTTTAGATGTGCCCTGTCTCCTGCGGAGCCCGCTATTCCCCATGGTCCTGACGGAGTCCCCAGCATCCACTACGGACTATGAGAAATAGAATTATCGGTAAGTAAATTCTTATTTTAGTTGTGCCCAGTCTCCTGCGGAGCCGCTATTCCCCATGGTCCTTACGGAGTCCCAGCATCCACTTAGGACGTCAGAGAAAATGGGTCTCACTGAACCGTCCGGTTTCTTTACCACAAACATTGTGGAATAGTAACCCCGTCCCTGTTGAAGGAGGGGTACTTTGGTTATCACCTGCTGGGAGTACAGCTTGTGAATCGCCTCCAGCACCGCCTCCCTGTCTGGGGGAGTAGTTGGCAAGGCTGATTTGAGGAAACGGCGAGGGGGAGACGTCTCGAATTCCAGCTTGTACCCCTGAGATACCACTTGTAGAATCCAGGGATCCACCCGTGAGCGAACCCACTGGTCGCTGAAGTTCCGGAGACGGGCCCCCACCGCACCTGGCTCCACCTGTGGAGCCCCAGCGTCATGCGGTGGACTTAGAGGAAGCGGGAGAGGACTTTTGTTCCTGGGAACTTGCTGTTTGGTGCAGCTTTTTCCCCCTACCTCTGCCTCTGGGCCGAAAGGACTGTACCTGATAATACGGTGCTTTCTTTGGCTGTGAGGGAACATGGGGTAAAAATGTCGACTTCCCAGCCGTCGCTGTGGAAACGAGGTCCGAGAGACCATCCCCAAACAATTCCTCACCCTTGTAAGGCAAAACCTCCATGTGCCTTTTAGAATCCGCATCACCTGTCCACTGCCGAGTCCATAATACTCTCCTGGCAGAAATGGACATTGCATTTATTCTAGATGCCAGTTGGCAAATATCCCTCTGTGCATCTCTCATGTATAAGACTACGTCTTTAATATGCTCTGCAGTTAGCAATATAGTGTCCCTGTCAAGGGTATCAATGTTATCAGACAGGGAATCTGACCACACAGCTGCAGCACTGCACATCCATGCTGAAGCAATAGCCGGTCTCAGTATAATACCTGAGTGTGTATATACAGACTTCAGGATAGCCTCCTGCTTTCTATCCGCAGGCTCCTTTAGGGCGGCCGTATCCGGAGACGGTAGTGCCACCTTCTTTGACAAGCGTGTAAGCGCTTTATCCACCCTAGGGGATGTCTCCCAACGTATCCTATCCTCTGGCGGAAAAGGGTATGCCCTTAGTAACTTTTTGGAAATTACCAGTTTCTTATCGGGGGAAACCCACGCTTCATCACACACTTCATTTAACTCTTCAGAAGGGGGAAAAAACCACAGGTTGCTTTTTCTCCCCAAAATAATACCCTTTTTTGTGGTACCAGGGTTAATGTCAGAAATGTGCAACACATTTTTCATTGCCGTAATCATGTAACGGATGGCCCTATTGGAATGTACACTAGTCTCATCGTCGTCGACACTGGAGTCAGTATCCGTGTCGACATCTGTGTCTGCCATCTGAGGTAGCGGGCGTTTTTGAGCCCCTGATGGCTTTTGAGACGACTGGGCAGGCACGGACTGAGAAGCCGGCTGTCCCACATCTGCTATGTCATCAAACCTCTTATGTAAGGAGTTGACACTGTCACGTAATTCCTTCCACAAGTCCATCCACTCAGGTGTCGACCCCGCAGGGGGTGACATCACATTTATCGGCACCTGCTCCGTCTCCACATAAGCCTCCTCATCAAACATGTCGACACAGCCGTACCGACACTCCACACACACACAGGGAATGCTCTGACTGAGGACAGGACCCCACAAAGTCCTTTGGGGAGACAGAGAGAGAGTATGCCAGCACACACCACAGCGCTATAAATCACAGGGATTTACACTATAATGAGTGATTTTACCCTATAGCAGCTATATATATATATATATATATATATATAGTATTTGCGCCTAAATTTAGTGCCCCCCCCCTCTCTTTTTTACCCTATTGAGCCTGGAAACTGCAGGGGAGAGCCTGGGGAGCGTCCTTCCAGCGGAGCTGTGAGAGGAAATGGCGCCAGTGTGCTGAGGGAGATAGCCCCGACCCCTTCACGGCGGACTTCTCACGCTTTTTTTTATGGATATATGGCAGGGGATTTTACACATATAGAGTCTTAATGACTATATTATGTGTATTTTTGCCAATGTAAGGTAATCTTATTGCAGCCCATGGCGCCCCCCCCCCCCCCCCCCCCCCAGCGCCCTGCACCTATCAGTGACCGGAGTGTGAGGTGTGCATGGGGAGTAATGGCGCAGTGCTGTGCGCTACCTTAATGAAGACCGGAGTCTTCAGCCGCCGATTTCTGGACGTTCTTCTTGCTTCTGGCTCTGCAAGTGGGACGGCGGCGCGGCTCCGGGACCGGACGACCGAGGCTGGGCCTGTGTTCGATCCCTCTGGAGCTAATGGTGTCCAGTAGCCTAGAAGCCCAAGCTAGCTGCAAGCAGGTAGGTTTGCTTCTCTCCCCTAAGTCCCTCGTAGCAGTGAGTCTGTTGCCAGCAGATCTCACTGAAAATAAAAAACCTAAATATACTTTCTTTTCTAGAAGCTCAGGAGAGCCCCTAGTGTGCATCCAGCTCGAGCCGGGCACAGATTCTAACTGAGGTCTGGAGGAGGGGCATAGAGGGAGGAGCCAGTGCACACCAGGTAGTCCTAATTCTTTCTTAGAGTGCCCAGTCTCCTTCGGAGCCCGCTATTCCGTCAGAGAAAGGTCGACATGAGTTTTTTGTGGGGGGGGGGTTTAAGTCGTTTTCTTCGTAAAGTGACCGGGAGCCCCAATTAGTGCATCGTGTCCGTCGCTGCACTCGGCACAGGTTACAGTTCCCAATTGTAGTCCACGTGGATCGTAAAGTATGAAAAAGTTCAAAAAACGAAGAAAAAAAAAGTGAAAAACTCATGTCGACCTTTTTCCATGTCGACGTAATGGGTGTCGACCTAGACACTGTCGACCTAGAGTCTGGATACCCATGTAGAAACACATTTGGAGCTTTACTTTACTGGAAGTTACTTTATTCATTAACAATTCTACAAACACATTTCCTTTATAAGTAATTACTTTTTTTGAGTATCGCACTAAAGGAAGCAAATAAAGTATGTGTTAAGATATTTCCTCAAGAATAGCCAAACAATAACAGCTTACAGAAAGACATAGCAGCTGTGACGCTGTAGCATGTGCTAATGTTGTGTGTATACCTGTACACCTTGATTTTACTTTCTGAATAAGCATCAACTGCTTTTTAGCAAATTTGATGAGATCTTCTTTAGGCAGTGAGTCCAGCTGTAAAACATTAATTCACAGGAAATGTAATTACCAAGAACAATGCTACAGGCAGCTGCAGTAAAACGGGTGTACTACGACTGGCCGGCAGTCGGGATCCCGGCGGCCAGTATACCGGCGCCGGGATCCCAACTGTGGGAATGCTGGCAGCGGGGCGAGCGCAAAAGAGCCCCTGGCGGGCACGGTGGCGCGCTACGCTATTTATTCCCCCTCCAGAGGTGTCGTGGACACCCCTAGAGGGAGAACAGTTGTCGGTATGCCGGCTGTCGGGATCCCGGCAGCCAGCATATCGAGTGCCACCCCAGTAAAACAACCTACAGGACACTAGTGTGCTGAAGGCAAATTGAAAAGCAGTTCCCATTGAGATTAAAAGTCCATACACACTGGGCGTTTCTGCGGGGTGGGGTGGGGGGTGAAAACTTTCTACAGTAAGAGACTGTTTAAAGTGGTTCACTCAGCCGGTAAAACAGCCCTCTCATCGCCCGCCCATACACACCTGCCGAGTTTGAGTTCAAAGTACTGCAAAACGCCAAAAGTTAGCTACTTTGAGCTCAAAATCAGCTAGTGTGTATGGGCCTTACAGTAAGTGGAACTTTCACCATATATAAAATACGTTTTGCCAACACGTTACGTTACAGTTATTTCTTATTTTGTTTTCTATTACGGTGGCCTCCCTATGTGCTGCAGAAGGATTTATTGATTCTTTATGAATTTGTCTCATTTAATCATGAGCAAAGTATAGTTATGCATAACAACCTGTAAATTAGCAACTGCAGTGGTAGGATACTACAGATGTGTCCTCATACACTGTGCCTCTCTTGGCGACTGCAGCAAGCATCGTACTCGCTCAAAATGTGCATACTATTTGCATAAATAAAACTGGAAGCAAGAAAACTACTGTTAGATTACACTATCAATTTGATGTACGTCTCTAGTACACTGCGATTGGTGTTTTGCTGTATCTGCTATGTTAATAAGACGCAAAATGTAAAGAAAATGATGTATGCTACACCTCTCAAAGCAGCTCAGTCGCACCATAGGTCTCGCCTTTATAAAGGCATATGGATGCTAGGTGTAAGAGGACACATCTGCACTGTAGTATGCCTACCGTATTACAAAAGATCTATTTTGTGTAAAAGATTACCTGTAATGATGACACACAGCAAAGAACAGCAATAAAACATACAAATGGACAAAGCTGCAAACTGGAAGACTGCTTTATCCAGACTGCAGTAACATTAACAATTAAAGAGGAACTCTACCTAAAGCTAAACTGGACCTACCGACCCATTGTTGGCCCATTAAAAAGTATTCTAGCTCTTTGAACTTCACCCAAATTTTTGGGTACAAATTACCCTTTAACATGATAGGAGTGAGGGAACCCTGGTTTCACATTGTAGACAAAACAGTCCCCAGCAATATTGGATTTCAAGGTGTACTGCGATATTCTAGCACCAGGATCCTGACCGCCGGAATGCCGGCAGCGGGGCGAGCGCAAAAGAACCCCTTGCGGGCTCGCTGCACTCGCCACGCTGTGGGTATATTGGCGCGCTATGTACGCCATGCTATTTATTCTCCCTCCAGATGTGTCGTTGACACCTCAAGAGGGAGAATAGTTGTCGGGATCCCGGCACAGGCATGCAGAGCGCCGGGATCCCGACAGCTGGGATTATCGAGTGCCTCTCGGATTTCAAGTACACATGCAGCAAATTATCTTTTGTGCTGTGATTATTCTGACAGACTGTGACGATCACAAATCTAAAAGTGCCTTCCTAAAAACAGTGCATCAAATTGATTGACAATACTGATGTATCAATCTTAAATCTACATTTAACCCATAACCGGCTTCTCATTTTAAATGTCAATTTAAAAGAATGCTACATCTATATATAGAAAATGAAGGCTGGTATTAGAGAGATGAATGCAGCACAATTACAACACAGTCAACGTCAAAAAATGTGGTTACTCACACACATAATTAGGTTACACAGAGCAGGCTGCACACATTCCCTTAATTAACAAGCCGGTTTTCATGAATTAGATGACGGGTGTATACAGAAATTCTACAAAGCATAAAGATTGGTCACGCTTTATGAGGCAATTTCAAAACAAAAATGAAAATGTGATTACCTTAGACTTGCCTGCTCCTGGAGTAGCAGGTGATGAAAGTCCATCCTGACCAGTGTCCTAGGGAAGAACCATTATACAAGGTTATAAGGACCCAAGGGTTGATTTACAAAGTTCGAAAAACAATGGGGCTTCTGATCATGTGTATGCCCAACAATTAAAAGGGCAATAACCTCAATATTTTTCTGTAAATAACAAGATACACTAAACAGTCACTTTATTTTAAAACCTAAATCCCCACAACACAATAAAAATTATACTCTTCAAAAACATACATTACAGTATTGATATTACTGAACAGACTACATGTATGTTATACATCTCAGTTATTTAGTAATAAAATATTTACTATGATCAAGTAGCATTCCAGTTATCTGTACTGAATGAAAACATTATTAATCTACAATTCTACTGCATATAATTATGGGAGTGGTTCATCAAATCGACAGTGTCTAGGTCGACAATGTTTAGGTCGACCACTATAGGTCGACAGTCACTAGGTCGACATGGATGGAAGGTCGACAGGGTTTCTAGGTCGACATGTGCTAGGTCGACAGGTCTAAAGGTCGACATGAGGATTTATTTATTTTTGTGTCGTTTTCTTCGTAGAGTGACCGGGATCCCAAATTAGTGCACCGCTTCGCTCGCCATGCTTCGGGCATGGTGCCTTCGCTCAGCACACTTTACCGTTCCAATCGTAGTCCACGTGGATCGTTAAGTATGAAAAAATCCAAAAAAAATAAAAATGTGAAAAACTCATGTCGACCTTTAGACCTGTCGACCTTAAGACCTGTCGACCTAGAAACCCTGTCGACCTAGAAACCCTGTCGACCTTCCATCCATGTCGACCTAGTGACTGTCGACCTAAACATTGTCGACCTAGACACTGTCGATCTTCAGACCGGATCCCATAATTATAGGGTACAGGGCTCCTAAGAATGCAGTATACAAAAAAAAAAAAAAAAAAGGAGTTATGGTAGACTTACCATTGTTAACTCTCTTAATGCGAGGTACATTGATTCCACAGGAAAACATTGGGGTGTAGAGTGGATCTTGATCCAGAGGACCAACAGGCTAAAGCTTTAGGTTGTCCCAGAATGCTTTGGGGCCTCCCCTATAAACCCTGCCTCCAGGCACTGAGAGCTCTGTTTCATTAACCAGTACAATGCAGGAGCAGACAAGAGAGAAGGCAGATGTTAGTCACATAAGGGGTCATTCCAAGTTGATCACACGTAGCAAACTTTATGCTGCTCGTGCGATCAACTTGACGCCGCCTATGGGGGAGTGTATTTTAGCATAGCAGGGTTGCGATCACTTGTGCAGCCCTGCTATGCTAAAAAAGTTTCCTGCAAAACAAGACCAGGGTCAGACCTACTTACCATGTGCGACGGATCCAGCGACGAAGGTTCCGGGATTGACGTCAGACATCCGCCCTTCAAACGCCTGCATTCGGATCTCCATGTCCAGAAAACGATGAGTGGACACCCCGGAACGCCTCCCCACCGTCAATCTTCTTGCGATCGCCGCTGCGATCACTTTCTGCGATGGCGGCGTTGCATGCGCATTGTGGGCGCCGCGCAGCCGCAGTCCTATCTCGTGAACCGCTGCGTGCGAACGAGTCAAAATGACCCCCATAGAACCACATTCTCACGACAGGAAAAGGTATCAGCGGCTAATGCCATACAAACTCATATAAGCAAGGTGCGTCGGGGTGGGCGCCAGGTGAAACCAATGTACCTCGCAGAAAGAGAGTTAACAATGGTATGTCTACCATAACTCTCCTTTTCTGGAGCAGGATACATTGGATTCCACAGGAAAACATCGGGGATGTCCTAAAGCAGTTCCTCAAGGGAGGGGACGCACCTTAGCAGGTATGAGAACCCGGCGTCCAAAGGAAGCATCCTGGGAGGCAGAAATCTCAAAGGCATAAAACCTAATAAACGTGTTGACTGAGGACCACGTAGCCATCTGCACATTGCTCTGCGGACGAGCCACAGCGGGCCGCTCAAGAAGGTCCAACAGACCGAGCAGAATGGGCTTTAATAGCAGCAGAAGCTGGGAGTCCAGCCTGTGCATAAGCTTGCGTAATCATCCTTCTAATCCATCTCGCCAAGGTTTGCTTATTCGCAGGCCAGCCACGTTTGCAGAAACCAAACAGTACAAAAAGGGAATCTAACCTCCTGATAGAGGCAGTCCTCTCCACATAAATAAGGATAACCCTTACCACATCCAAAGAACGCTCTTTGGAAGACAAGTCTGAAGAGATAAAGGCCGGAACCACAATCTATTGGTTAAGGTGAAAAGATGACACCACCTTAGGCAAATAACCCGGTTGAGTTCGTAAAACTGCCCGGTCACTGTGAAAAATCAAATAGGGTGGACGACAGGACAAGGCGCCTAAGTCCAACACTAGTCTTGCCGAGGCAAATAAGCCAGCAAGAACAGGACCTTGGCCATTAGCCATTTAAGATCCGCCGACTCAAGAGGTTTATTGGAGACTCTTGCAGGGCTTTCAGTACAACAGTCAATCCCATGGAGCCACAGGAGGGACATAGGGGGTCATTCCGACCCGTTCGCTCGCTGCAGTTTATCGCAGCGCAGCGATCGGGTCGGAACTACGCATGCACAGGCGCCGCAGTGCGCCGGCGCATGCCGGGCAGCCGTAGGCTGTCGGACACTAGCGATTGCCTCTGCCTGATTGACAGGCAGAGGCGGTCGCTGGGCGGGAGGGGGCTGGATGGCAGCGTTAAGCCGCCGTTTAGGGGTGTGCGGTCCAGCAACGCAGATGTGGCCGGACCGTTGGGGGGGGGGGGGGGAGGGGGGCGCTTTTGCATTTCTGCGTGGGGGTCGGGCGGCACTGACATGCAGTGCGGACTAGCCCTGTGCTGGGCATCCCGCCGCAGAGTGCCTGATCGTAGCTGTACTAAATTTAGCACAACTACGATCCACTCGGATTGACCCCCATAGGGAGGCTGAATCCTAAGTACGCCCTGGTTGAAAGTATGAACGTCAGGTATAGACGCAATTTTTCTCTGAAACCATCCGACAAGGCAGGTACATGAACCTTGAGGGAGGCCAGACGGAGACCTAAGTCAAGGCCTCGTAGCAGAAAAGCCAGATTCTGGAAGTTCTGAACATAGAGACATCATAATTCTTATCAGCACACCAGGTGAAGTAAGAATTCCATCCTTGTATTAAATCCGGGCATATGCCGGTTTGCTTGTCTACATATAGTTAGGATAACCGCCTCGGAAATCCTTTGACCCTCAGGAGTGATGCTTCAGGAGCCACGTCGTCAAGGCCAGTTTTGCCAGGTCTGGGTAGAGACAAGGTCCCTGTACGAGGAGGTACGGGCGCTGAGGAAGTGGAAGGGGATGCTTCGTCAATAGACCCTGCAGGCCTGAGAACCATTGCCGTCGAGGACACGCTGGAGCGAATAGAAGTAGTATTCCTCCTTCTTGATTGAAGTTCCGTAGTACCCTGGACAGGAGACACTGGAGGAAACACGTAGGGCAGCCGAAAGTTCCATGGAACCGCCAGTGCGTCAATGAATGCTGTTTGAGGATCCCTGGTCCTTGATCCGAAGACCGGAACCTTGTGATTGTGTCGAGACGCCATGAGGTCTACATCAGGTATACCCCACCTGTCCACTAGGAGTTGAAAGACTTCTGGAAGACGACTCCACTATCCGGCGTGTACGTCCTGGCGACTGATGAAGTCAGTTTCCCAGTTTAGGACACCCGGAATGAACACTGCCGATATGGTTGGCAGATGGCGTTCCGCCCAACAAAGGATTTTTGACACTTCCATCCTTGTCATGCGGCTTCGAGAGCCGCCTTGATGGTTTATGCATGACACTGTGGTGGCATTGTCTGATCACACATGAACAGGCCTGTTCTGTACTAGATGTAAGGCGAGAAATAGTGCATTGAACACTGCCCTCAGCTCCAGAATATTTATTGGAAGGAGTGATTCCTCCTTGATCCTACGACCTTGAAAAGAGTGTTGCTCCAACACCACTCCACATCCCCTCAGACTGGTGTCCGTTGTCAGCAGAACCCAGAAGGGACGGTCCCTGCTCTTGCTGGTCCTGGATTCAACAGGTCAGCGACAGGCGAACCTCCGGAGTCAAAGAGATCATGTGAAATCTGATCCAATGAGGCAAGCCGTCCCACTTGGAAAGGATTAAAACTGTGTAGTGGGCGGGAATGAAATTGAGCGTACTCTACCATGTCGAAGGCCAATACCATCAGGTCAAGTACTTGCATCGCTGAGTGTATAGACACTCCGGGACAACTAAGGAAGCATTTTTATTTTTTTTTCAAAAATATTTTTTATTAGAAATCTCCACATAGACATTACAGAAATATAAGAGAATATTGTGTAGATTGTACATACCACCACAGCAGTAATCCTAAGGAAGCATCTTATCCTGTCCTGAATCTTCAGAACTTATTCTTGAGACAGAAACAGTCTCCGACTCTGTGTGTCCAAGAGTGCCCCTCAGGTGCACCATGCTTTGAGCTGGGACGAGCGAGGACTTCTTCCATTTGATAAGCCACCCGTGGGCTTTTAGGAAGGTTACCTTCAGTTGCAGATGACAGAGAAGGACTTCGTGGGAATTTGCCAGAATAATCAGGTTTTCTAGATATGGCAGGATGCAGACTCCCTGGCGATGGAGATGAGCCGTCATAACAGCTATGACTTTGTGAAGATCCGAGGATCCGTAGCCAATCCAAATGGCAGCACCTGGAACTGAAAGGGATGTTGCCATTAGCAAACCACAGAAATTGCTGATGCGATATGGCAAAAGGTATATGCAGGTATGCATCCTGTATATCCAGGGATAGATAGTCTCCAGGTTCCCTAGCCAGTACAATGGAGCGCATTGTCTCCATATGAAACCTGGACACACTCACAAACTTGTTCAAAGATTTGAGATTTAGTATAGGCCGGAAAGACCCATTGAGTTTCGGGACAGAAACAGGGTCGAATAATAACCTCTGCCTCTCCGGGACTGAGGTACCGGCACAACCACTACTGCACTCAGGAGGGAAATCACCACAGTTTGTAGAGTTTGCACCTTTAACGGATCTGAAAGGAGCGCCGTAGTGCAAAACTGGCGAGGGGGACATCTCTTGAACGAGAGAGTACCAGATCCTTCCGTAGGATTAGTAGTAGGGAAAAAATAAGAATTTACTCACCGATAATTCTATTTCTCGTAGTCCGTAGTGGATGCTGGGGACTCCGTAAGGACCATGGGGAATAGATGGCGCCGCAGGAGACTGGGCACACTAAAAGAAAGATTTGGTACTACCTGGTGTGCACTGGCTCCTCCCTCTATGCCCCTCCTCCAGACCTCAGTTAGGATACTGTGCCCGGAAGAGCTGACACAATAAGGAAGGATTTTGAATCCCGGGTAAGACTCATACCAGCCACACCAATCACACCGTATAACTCGTGATATTTTACCCAGTTAACAGTATGAATAACAACTGAGCCTCTCAACAGATGGCTCAACAATAACCCTTTAGTTAGGCAATAACTATATACAAGTATTGCAGACAATCCGCACTTGGGATGGGCGCCCAGCATCCACTACGGACTACGAGAAATAGAATTATCGGTGAGTAAATTCTTATTTTCTCTAACGTCCTAGTGGATGCTGGGGACTCCGTAAGGACCATGGGGATTATACCAAAGCTCCCAAACGGGCGGGAGAGTGCGGATGACTCTGCAGCACCGAATGAGAGAACTCAAGGTCCTCCTCAGCCAGGGTATCAAATTTGTAGAATTTAGCAAACGTGTTTGCCCCTGACCAAGTAGCAGCTCGGCAAAGTTGTAAAGCAGAGACCCCTCGGGCAGCCGCCCAAGATGAGCCCACCTTCCTCGCGGAATGGGCTTTCACTGATTTAGGATGCGACAAACCAGCCGCAAAATGCGCCAGCTGAATTGTGCTACAAATCCAGCGAGCAACAGTCTGCTTAGAAGCAGGAGCACCTATTTTGTTGGGTGCATACAGGATAAAAAGCGAGTCAGTTTTCCTGACTCCAGCCGTCCTGGAAACATAAATTTTCAAGGCCCTGACTACGTCCAGTAACTTGGAATCCTCCAAGTCCTTAGTAGCCGCAGGCACTACAATAGGTTGGTTCAAGTGAAAGCTGATACCACCTTAGGGAGAAACTGGGGACGAGTCCTCAATTCTGCCCTATCCATATGGAAAATCAGATAAGGGCTTTTACACGACAAAGCCGCCAATTCTGACACACGCCTGGCCGAAGCCAAGGCCAATAACATGACCACTTTCCACGTGAGATATTTGAGATCCACGGTTTTAAGAGGTTCAAACCAATGTGATTTTAGGAAACTCAACACCACATTGAGATCCCAAGGTGCCACAGGAGGCACAAAAGGGGGCTGAATATGAAGCACTCCCTTTACAAAAGTCTGAACTTCAGGCAGTGAAGCCAGTTCTTTCTGGAAGAAAATCGACAGAGCCGAAATCTGGACCTTAATGGAACCCAATTTTAGGCCCATAGTCACTCCTGGCTGTAGGAAGTGCAGAAAACGACCCAGCTGAAATTCCTCTGTGGGGGCCTTCCTGGCCTCACACCACGCAACATATTTTCGCCAAATGCGGTGATAATGGTTTGCGGTTACTTCTTTCCTGGCTTTTATCAGCGTAGGAATGACTTCCTCCGGAATGCCCTTTTCCTTTAGGATCCAGAATTCAACCGCCATGCCGTCAAACGCAGCCGCGGTAAGTCTTGGAACAGACAGGGCCCCTGCTGTAGCAGATCCTGTCTGAGCGGTAGAGGCCATGGGTCCTCTGATAACATTTCTTGAAGTTCCGGGTACCAAGCTCTTCTTGGCCAATCCGGAACCACGAGTATCGTTCTTACTCCTCGCCTTCTTATTAATTCTCAGTACCTTTGGTATGAGGGGCAGAGGAGGGAACACATAAACCGACTGGTACACCCACGGTGTCACTAGCGCGTCCACAGCTATCGCCTGAGGGTCCCTTGACCTGGCGCAATATCTCTTTAGCTTTTTGTTGAGGCAGGACGCCATCATGTCCACCTGTGGCCTTTCCCAACGGTTTACCAACAGTAGGAAGACTTCTGGATGAAGTCCCCACTCTCCCGGGTGTAGGTCGTGTCTGCTGAGGAAGTCTGCTTCCCAGTTGTCCACTCCCGGAATGAACACTGCCGACAGTGCTATTATGTGATTTTCCGCCCATCGGAGAATCCTTGCGGCTTCTGCCATCGCCATCCTGCTTTTTGTGCCGCCCTGTCGGTTTACATGGGCGACTGCCGTGATGTTGTCTGACTGGATCAGTACCGGCTGGTTTTGAAGCAGGGGTTTTGCCTGACTTAGGGCATTGTAAATGGCCCTTAGTTCCAGAATATTTATGTGCAGGGAAGTCTCCTGACTTGACCATAGTCCTTGGAAGTTTCTTCCCTGTGTGACTGCTCCCCAGCCTCGAAGGCTGGCATCCGTGGTCACCAGGACCCAGTCCTGTATGCCGAATCTGCGGCCCTCTAGAAGATGAGCACTCTGCAGCCACCACAGTAGAGACACCCTGGTCCTTGGAGACAGGGTTATCAGACGATGCATCTGAAGATGCGATCCCGACCACTTGTCCAAGAGGTCCCACTGGAAGGTCCTTGCATGGAACCTGCCGAATGGAATTGCTTCGTATGAAGCCACCATTTTCCCCAGGACTCGTGTGCAGTGATGCACCGATACCCGTTTTGGTTTTAGGAGGTCTCTGACTAGAGATGACAGCTCCTTGGCTTTCTCCTGCGGGAGAAACACTTTTTTCTGTTCTGTGTCCAGAACCATCCCCAGGAACAGCAGGCGTGTGGTAGGAACCAGCTGTGACTTTGGAATGTATAGAATCCATCCGTGCTGTTGTAGCACTTCCCGAGATAGTGCTACTCCGACCAACAACTGCTCCATGGACCTCGCCTTTATAAGGAGATCGTCCAAGTACGGGATACTTAAAAACTCCCTTTTTTCGAAGGAGTATCATCATTTCTGCCATTACCTTGGTAAAGACCCTCGGTGCCGTGGACAGTCCAAACGGCAGTGTTTGGAATTGGTAATGGCAATCCTGTACCACAAATCTGAGGTACTCCTGGTGAGGATGGTAAATGGGGACATGTAGGTAAGCATCCTTGATGTCCAGGGATACCATGTAATCCCCCTCCTCCAGGCTTGCAATAACCGCCCTGAGCGATTCTATCTTGAACTTGAATTTTTTTATGTATGTGTTCAAGGACTTCAAATTTAAAATGGGTCTCACCGAACCGTCCGGTTTCGGTACCACAAACAGTGTGGAGTAGTAACCCCGTCCTTGTTGAAGTAGGGGCACCTTGACTATCACCTGCTGGGAATACAGCTTGTGAATTGCCTCTAGCACAGCCTCCCTGCCTGAGGGAGTTGTCGGCAAGGCAGATTTGAGGAAACGGCGGGGGGGAGACGCCTCGAATTCCAGCCTGTACCCCTGAGATACTACTTGAAGGATCCAGGGATCCACCTGTGAGCGAGCCCACTGATCGCTGAAATTTTTGAGGCGACCCCCACCGTACCTGGCTACGCCTGTGGAGCCCCCGCGTCATGCGGTGGACTCAGAGGAAGCGGGGGAAGAATTTTGATTCTGGGAACTGGCTGACTGGTGCAGCTTTTTCCCTCTTCCCTCGTCACTGTGCAGAAAGGAAGCGCCTTTGACCCGCTTGCTTTTCTGAAGCCGAAAGGACTGTACCTGATAATATAGTGCTTTCTTAGGCTGTGAGGAAACCCGAGGTAAAATTTTTTCTTCCCAGCTGTTGCTGTGGATACGAGGTCCCAGAGACCATCCCCAAACAATTCCTCACCCTTATAAGGCTCTATGTGCCTTTTAAAGTCAGCATCACCTGTCCAGTGTCGGGTCTCTAATACCCTCCAGACAGAATGGCCATTGCATTAATTCTGGATGCCAGCCGGCAAAATATCCCTCTGTGCATCCCTCATATATAAGACGACGACTTATGTTCGCAAAATAGTATCCCTGTTTGACAGGGTTACAGACTACGCTGCAGCAGCACTATCTGCAGGTCTCAGTCTAGTACCTGAGTGTGTAAATACAGACTTCAGGATAGCCTCCTGCTTTTTATCAGCAGGTACCTTCAAAGTGGCCGTATCCTAAGACGGCAGTGCCACCTTTTTTGACAAACGTGTGAGCGCCTTATCCACCCTAGGGGATATCTCCCAGCGTAACTTATCCTCTGGCGGGAAAAGGTACGCCATCAGTAACTTTTTAGAAATTACCAGTTTCTTATCGGGGGAACCCACGCTTTTTCACACTTCATTCACTCATTTGATGGGGGAACAAAACACTGCCTGCTTTTTCTCCCCAAACATAAAACCCTTTTTTAGTGGTACTTGGGTTAATGTCAGAAATGTGTAACACATTTTTTATTGCCGGGATCATGTAACGGATGTTCCCAGTGGATTGTGTATATGTCTCAACCTCGTCGACACTGGAGTCAGACTCCGTGTCGACATCTGTGTCTGCCATCTGAGGGAGCGGGCGTTTTTGAGCCCCTGATGGCCTTTGAGACGCCTGGGCAGGCGCGGGCTGAGAAGCCGGCTGTCCCATAGCTGTTACGTCATCCAGCCTTTTATGTAAGGAGTTGACACTGTCGGTTAATACCTTCCACCTATCCATCCACTCTGGTGTCGGCCCCCAGGGGGCGACATCCCATTTATCGGCATCTGCTCCGCCTCCACATAAGCCTCCTCATCAAACATGTCGACACAGCCGTACCGACACACCGCACACACACAGGGAATGCTCTGACTGAGGACAGGACCCCACACAGCCCTTTGGGGAGACGGAGAGAGAGTATGCCAGCACACACCAGAGCGCTATATAATGTAGGGATAAACACTATCACTGAGT